>NC_138893.1:28598980-29268831 GCF_965194825.1 Balaenoptera physalus | reverse complement strand
TTAAGTTCACTAAATTTCACCTTCAGTCATTTAATGGCAAAAGACAATGGTATTTTTAGTCCTATTTAAAATATTAGATCTGTAGTCAAGTAAACTCTTCAACCAGAAGCCTTTTCCTTCTCAGTTCACTAGTCTCTAAATGGTGCACAGTGAGACAACGGCAAGGTTTAAACCCCTGGGGTGGGGGGTGGCAGTGGGCAGAGAGTGCATTCCATTTCATGGCCAGTATGGCAGCTACACCCTGGAATTTCTGTCTTCCACCCAACTTAAGAAAGAGTGCCTTGGGGAAAGGCGGCATTTGCAATGCAGAGAGATGTGAAGGTTGCAAAGGCCCTTTGTGCAGGCCTCCCAGTGCACAGGAGCAGCTGACTGCTCACATTTATATTACATGTGTAGCAGGGTGACAGCTTTCATTCTGGTAGGCCAGGTGGAGCAGGAGAGTGGACTGTTTCCTTCAGGCCATATTAGAAGGCTCCATTACCACGTCCCCCCCACCCCCCTTTCTGAGACTATGCAGCCTCCAGAAAGTCCACTTAGGTTATTACAATATCTTACTAAGGCAGTACGAACAGGTAAAGAGGTTGATAAAAATCCAGTGCAAAAGTTGGTCAGTGGGCTTGAGCAAAAAAGCATCTGTGAGTGGTAGGTGGAACTGCAGTGTCCCAGAGCAGGGGCTTGCACTTGACTGACATGAGGAGGGTATCCGTGCTTCCGGGAAGGTAGTTGCCCAGTGCAGGATGTCAGGATGGGCAAAAAAGGCATCTTTGTGGGAGGGCAGGGGGTGGAGGTGGGCTGATGAAGAGGGTCAGAGACTGAATGAGTGAAGAGGGCATTCACATTGGATTCCGATTAACTAAATACTGTGTTAAGGATAATGGGAGCTAGGTTTCTCATTGTCTGAGAAGGGAGTTACAATTATGGAAAAGAAGAGAGCTAAAAGTTTTCACATGTTGGTGTGAACCATGGTTTTCAATACATCTAGATAGATATAGAAAAAAACAACATGTGTATGTATATGTATATATATTTCCTACTTCTGTCCACCAAAAGGACCTGGAAACAGGGACATCTCAGTATTACTGAGCACATCTAGCACTCAGATATTGGTTTCTAAATACCAATCTTTACTGAAAGAAACCAGGGCACCTTGGGGAAATTGTTGATTCCATGGCTGGTACAGAGAAAGAACAAAATGAGCTTGGAGTTTCTTTTTGTGCCCAGAAGTAAGAAAGTGCTTAAAGAATGATGAGGACATGCCAAAAGGACACAGGAACCAGACTGAAGGGGCTCTCACTGGCCAAATCTGGTATAATTTGAGGATCAAACTAAATAATTTTAGTAATAAATTATAACCCATTACATAAAATAGGAAACCATGAGTTCACAGTGATATAAATAAATGAATGAGTAAATTGAAAGTATGATGAGGAATTAGATGTTTACATAGTCTCAAAACACCTCCCCCCAAAATACTTATTAATTACAAATAGAAAAAGAGAATTTCTACAGTGGAGAAGCCTGGCAGATTCCACCCTAATCAAAGGATCAAAGTAGGCAATATCAGTAATGAAACAAACTGAGACTGTATGCCACCTGATAAGATCCAAGAGAAGAACACAGCATCATGCCTATGGTTTTCCTGCCACAGATATGTATTGTGACTCTAATCATGAGGAAATAGGAAACCCAAATAGAAGGAAATTCCACAAAATAACTGGCCTATAATCTTTAAAGTGTCCAGGTCATGAAACTCAAGGAAAGACCAAAGAGATTAAACGAAATGACAACTGGGATTTCCCTGGTGGTCCAGTGGTAAAGAATGGCCTGCCAATGCAGGGGACGTGGCTTCAATCCCTGGTTGAGGAACTGAGATCCCACATGCCACAGAGCAACTAAGCCCTCGCACCACAACTACTGAGCCCGTGCATCTCAACTGGAGAGCCCACATGCCACAAACTACAGAGCCCACGCTCTCTGGAGCTTGTGCGCCACAACTAGAGAGAGGAAACCCACACGCCACAACTAGAGAGAAGCCTGGGCACCAAAACTAGAGAGAAGCCCGCACGCCACAATGAAGATTGCTTGTGCCGCAATGAAGACCAAACACAGCCAAAAATAAAATAAATAAAGATACCTATACCAACCAACTTCTAAAAGAAAAAAAAAAGAAAGAAAGAAATGACAACTAAGCTCAACCTGTGATTGTGAACTGGATCCTTTTGCTATAAAAACATTATTGGGATAATTAGGAAGACTTGAATGCTGCCTGACGGCCAGATAGTAGTATTATATCAATGTTAATTTCCTGATTTTTTTAGTTGAATTGTATTTCTGTTGGAGAACATCCTTGTTTGTAGGAATACACAATACATTCAAGATATTCTGGGATGTTGGGAGCATGATGTAGGCAACTTTCTCTGAAATTGTGCATAAAAAGAGTTATTTGTACCATACTTACAATTTTTTTGTAAGTTTGAGATTTTTAAAAAGCAGTTAATTGAGGGAGGAACCAAGATGGCGGAGTACAAGGACTTGCTCTCACTCCCTCTTGCGAGAACACCAGAATCACAGCTAGCTGCTGGACAATCATTGACAGGAAAACACTGGAACTCACCAAAAAAGATACCCCACATCCAGAGACAAAGGAGAAGCCACAATGAGATGGTAGGAGGGGTGCAATCACAGTAAAATCAAATCCCATAACTGGTGGGTGGGTGACTCACAGACTGGAGAACACTTATACCACAGAAGTCCACCCACTGGACTGAAGGTTCTGAGCCACACGTCAGGCTTCCCAACCTGGGGGTCCAGCAACGGGAGGAGGAATTCCTAGAGAATCAGACTTTGAAGCCTAGTGGGAACTGACTGCAGGACTTCGACAGGACTGGGGGAAACAGAGACACCACTCTTGGAGGGCACACACAAAGTAGTGTGCACATCAGGACCCAGGGGAAGGAGCAGTGACCCCAGGGGAGACTGAACCAGACCTACATGCTAGTGTTGGAGGGTCTCCTGCAGAGGCGGGGGGGGGGGCCTGTGGCTCACCGTGGGGACAAGGACACTGGGAGCAGAAGTTCTCCTCAGTGTGAGCCCTCCCAGAGTCTGTCATTAGCCCACCAAAGAGCCCAGGTAGGCTCCAGTGTTGGGTTGCCTCAGGCCAAACAACCAACAGGGAGGGAACCCAGCCCTACCCATCAACAGTCAAGTGGATTAAAGTTTTACTAACCTCTGCCCACCAGAGCAACAGTCAGCTCTACCCACCACCAGTCCCTCCCATCAAGCCTCTTAGATAGCCTCATCCACCAGAGGGCAGACAGCAGAAGCAAGAAGAACTACAGTCCTGCAACCTGTGGAACAAAAACCACATTCACAGAAAGACAGACAAGATGAAAAGGCAGAAGGCTATGTACCAGATGAAGGAACAAGATAAAACCCCAGAAAAACAATTAAATGAAGTGGAGATAGGCAACCTTCCAGAAAAAGAATTCAGAATAATGATAGTGAAGATGATCGAGGACCTCAGAAAAAGAATGGAGGCAAAGATGGAGAAGATGCAGAAATGTTTAACAAAGACCTAGAAGAATTAAAGAACAAACAAAAACAGAGATGAACAATACAATAACTGAAATGAAAAATACACCTTAAGGAATCAATAGCAGAATAACTGAGGCAGAACAGATACGTGACCTGGAAGACAGAATGGTGGAATTCACTGCTGCAGAACACACTAAAGAAAAAAGAATGAAAAGAAATGAAGACAGCCTAAGAGACCTCTGGGACAAAGTTAAATGCAACAACATTCGCATTATAGGGGTCCCAGAAGGAGAAGAGAGAGAGAAAGGAACAGAGAAAATATTTGAAGAGATTATAGTCAAAAACTTCCCTAACATGGGAAAGGAAATAGCCTCCCAAGTCCAGGAAGCGCAGCAAGTCCCATATAGGATAAACCCAAGGAGAAGCACGTCGAGACACATAGTAATAAAATTGGCAAAAATTAAAGACAAAGAAAAGTTATTGAAAGCAGCAAGGGAAAAACAGCAAATAATATACAAGGGAACTCCCATAAAGTTAACAGCTGATTTCTCAGCAGAAACTCTACAAGCCAGAAGGGAGTGGCATGATATACTTAAAATGATGAAAGGGAAGAAGCTACAACCAAGATTACTCTACCCCACAAGGATCTCATTCAAATTCGATGGAGAAATCAAATGCTTTACAGACAAGCAAAAGCTAAGAGAATTCAGCACCACCAAACCAGCTCTACAACAAATGCTAAAGGAACTTCTCTGAGTGGGAAACACAAGAGAAGAAAAGGACCTACAAAAACAAACCCAAAACAATTAAGAACATGGTCATAGGAACATACATATCGATAATTACCTTAAATGTGAATGGATTAAATGTTCCAACCAAAAGACACAGGCTTGCTGAATGGATACAAAAACAAGACCCATATATATGCTGTCTACAAGAGACCCACTTCAGACCTAGGGACACATACAGACTGAAAGTGAGGGGATGGAAAAAGATATTCCATGCCAATGGAAATCAAAAGAAAGCTGGAGTAGCCATACTCATATCAGATAAAATAGACTTTAAAATAAAGAATGTTACAAGAGACAAGGAAGGACACTACATAATGATCAAGGGATCAATCCAAGAAGAAGATATAACAATTATAAATATATATGCACCCAACATAGGAGCACCTCGATACATAAGGCAACTGCTAACAGCTATAAAAGAGGAAATCGACAGTAACACAATAATAGTGGGGGACTTTAACACCTCACTTACACCAATGGACAGATCATCCAAAATGAAAATAAATAAGGAAACAGAAGCTTTTAATGACACAATAGACCAGATAGATTTAATTGATATTTATAGGACATTCCATCCAAAAACAGCAGATTACACGTTCTTCTCAAGTGCGCACGGAACATTCTCCAGGATAGATCACATCTTGGGTCACAAATCAAGCCTCAGTAAATTTAAGAAAATTGAAAACATATCAAGCATCTTTTCTGACCACAACGCTATGAGATCAAAAATGAATTACAGGGAAAAAAACGGAAAAAACACAAACACATGGAGGCTAAACAATACGTTACTAAATAACCAAGAGATCACTGAAGAAATCAAAGAGGAAATCAAAAAATACCTAGAGACAACTGACAATGAAAACACGATGACCCAAAACCTATGGGATGCAGCAAAAGCAGTTCTAAGAGGGAAGTTTATAGCTATACAAGCCTACCTCAAGAAACAAGAAAAATCTCAAGTAAACAATCTAACCTTACACCTAAAGGAACTAGAGAAAGAAGAACAAACAAAACCCAAAGTTAGCAGAAGGAAAGAAATCATAAAGATCAGAGCGGAAATAAATGAAATAGAAACAAAGAAAACAACAGCAAAGATCAATAAAACTAAAAGCTGGTTCTTTGAGAAGATAAACAAAATTGATAAGCCATTAGCCACACTCATCAGGAAAAAGAGGGAGAGGACTCAAATCAATAAAATTAGAAATGAAAAAGGAGAAGTTACAATAGACACTGCAGAAATACAAAGCATCTTAAGAGACTGCTACAAGCAACTCTATGCCAGTAAAATGGACAACCTGGAAGAAACGGACAAATTCTTAGAAAGGTATAACCTTCCAAGACTGAACCAGGAAGAAAGAGAAAATATGAACAGACCAATCACAAGTAATGAAATTGAAACTGTGATTAAAAATCTTCCAGCAAACAAAAGTCCAGGACCAGATGGCTTCACAGGTGAATTCTATCAAACATTTAGAGAAGAGCTAACACCCATCCTTCTCAAACTCTTCCAAAAAATTGCAGAGGAAGGAACACTCCCAAACTCATTCTATGAGGCCACCATCACCCTGATACCAAAACCAGACAAAGAGACTACAAAAAAAGAAAATTACAAACCAATATCACTGATGAATATAGATGCAAAAATCCTCAACAAAATACTAGCAAACAGAATCCAACAACACATTAAAAGGATCATACACCATGATCAAGTGGGATTTATCCCAGGGATGCAAGGATTCTTCAATATATGCAAATCAATCAATGTGATACACCATATTAACAAACTGAAGAATAAAAACCATATGATCATCTCAATAGATGCAGAAAAAGCTTCTGACAAAATTCAACACCCATTTCTGATAAAAACTCTCCAGAAAGTGGGCATAGAGGGAACCTACCTCAACATAATAAAGGCCATATATGACAAACCCACAGCAAACATCATTCTCAATGGTGAAAAACTGAAAGCATTTCCTCTAAGACCAGGAACGAGACAAGGATGTCCACTCTCACCACTATTATTCAACATAGTTTTGGAAGTCCTAGCCATGGCAATCAGAGAAGAAAAAGAAATAAAAGGAATACAAATTAGAAAAGAAGAAGTAAAACTGTCACTGTTTGCAGATGACATGATACTATACATAGAGAATCCTAAAGATGCCACCAGAAAACCACTAGAGCTAATCAATGAATCTGGTAAAGTTTCAGGATATGAAATTAATGCACAGAAATCTCTTGCATTCCTATACACTAATGATGAAAAATCTGAAAGCGAAATTAAGGAAACACACCCATTTACTATTGCAACAAAAAGAATAAAATACCTAGGAATAAACCTACTTAAGGAGGTAAAAGACCTGTACTCAGAAAACTATAAGACACTGATGAAAGAAATGAAAGATGACACAAACAGATGGAGAGATATACCATGTTCTTGGATTGGAAGAATCAATATTGTTTAAATGACTATACTACCTAAAGCAATCTACAGATTCAGTGCAATCCCTATCAAATTCCCAATGGCATTTTTTACGGAACTAGAACAAATCATCTTAAAATTTGTATGGAGACACAAAAGACCCCGAATAGCCAAAGTAGTCTTGAGGGAAAAAAACGGAGCTGGAGGAATCAGACTCCCTGACTTCAGGCTATACTACAAAGCTGCAGTAATCAAGACAGTATGGTACTGGCACAAAAACAGAAACATAGATCAATGGAACAAGATAGAAAGCCCAGAGACAAACCCATGCACCTGTGGTCAACTAATCTATGACAAAGGAGGCAAGGATATACAATGGAGAAAAGACAGTCTCTTCAATAAGTGGTGCTGGGAAAACTGGACAGCTACATGTAAAAGAATGAAATTAGAACACTCCCTAACACCATAAACAAAAATAAACTCAAAATGGATTCGAGACCTAAATGTAAGACCGGGAACTATAAAACTCTTAGAGGAAAACATAGGAAGAACACTCTTTGACATAAATCACAGCAAGATCTTTTTTGATCCACCTCCCAGAGTAATGGAAATAAACCCAAAAATAAACAAATGGCACCTAATGAAACTTCAAAGCTTTTGCACAGCAAAAGAAACCATAAACAAGACGAAAAGGCAACCCGCAGAATGGGAGAAAATATTTGCAAACGAATCAATGGACAAAGGATTAATCTCCAAAATATATAAACAGCACATGCAGCTCAATATTAAAGAAACAAACAACCCAATCCAAAAATGGGCAGAAGACCTAAATAGACATTTCTCCAAAGAAGACATACAGATGGCCAAGAAGCACATGAAAAGCTGCTCAACATCACTAATTATTAGAGAAATGCAAATCAAAACTACAATGAGGTATCACCTCACACCAGTTAGAATGGGCATCATCAGAAAATCTACAAACAACAAATGCTGGAGAGGGTTTGGAGAAAAGGGAACACTCTTGCACTGTTGGTGGGAATGTAAATTGATACAGCCACTATGGAGAACAGTATGGAGGGTCCTTAAAAAACTAAAAATAGAATTACCATATGATCCAGCAATCCCACTACTGGGCATATACCCAGAGAAAACCGTAATTCAAAAAGACACATGTACCCCAATGTTCTCTGCAGCACTATTTACAATAGCCAGGTCATGGAAGCAACCTAAATGCCCATCGACAGACGAATGGATAAAGAAGAAGTGGTACATATATACAATGGAATATTACTCAGCCATAAAAAGGAACAAAATTGAGTCATTTGTTGAGACGTGGATGGATCTAGAGACTGTCACACAGAATGAAGTAAGTCAGAAAGAGAAAAACAAATATCGTATATTAACTCATGTATGTGGAACCTAGAAAAATGGTACAGATGAGCCGGTTTGCAGGGCAGAAGTTGATACACAGATGTAGAGAACAAACGTATGGACATCAAGGGGGGAAAACTGCCGTGGGGTGGGGATGGTGGTGTCCTGAATTGGGCGATTGGGTTGACATGTATACACTGATGTGTATAAAATTGATGACTAATAAGAACCTGCAGTATAAACAAACAAACAAAAAAACCCAACATACTAAACTTTGGGGTATTTGTATGGAAATATGTTAATGTAAATGTTTCAGACATTACATAAAATTTCTAAAAACCTTATATGTTCTGGTATAATGTTATAAGTCACAATTGTAGTTATTACTTTAAAATGTATATCTCAGAAATAACTAAATTTCCTTGTCAATTGCATTATTATGAACTTTCATCAAATCTTTAACCGTGGTCATTTTTAAGTCTTTTGTCATTTACAGACAGTTCTGGGTGTACTCTGATGCTTTTGCAGAAATGTTCCTATAAAAGGGTTTCATCTTCAAGGAATTCATGTAAATGACTCTGACAAGTACAGGTTTCTGGTAACTGACTATACTGCTGAACTGAATGAATAAACATTTTCAGAACTATAATGGAAAACTGATGAATTCATAAAAGTGATAACAAAAGATCAGGATAAAAATAAAATTAATTACATGGGACTGAGTGAACTGATGAGGATGATTATAATTTTTGTGACTTTCTGTTTGAATGAAAAAAAAAAATCCCACAAGGACTCAGAGGCAAAAACTATACAAATCAATTTTCACTGCAAAGTAAAGGAGCTGTTACAGTGGAGGATTACTGGACTGAATGTCAATATTATGACATAGTATGAGTGTGTTTCGTGTTTGGTAATTGCAATCATTGTTGCTTTTGTTGTGGTCATCCATTTACAATGCTTGGTGTCAGTTTCTTTATCTCTTGTAAAAATAAAATACTGTGTGTGTGTGTGTGAAAAAATAAATAATTTTTTTTTAAAAAGCAGTTAATTAATTACTTCTCTCTTCAATGAATGTTGACTCTTATTGTGAAATAGGCGATGGTTACCCTCATCAGGATTTGCACAATCCGCCATTCTCAAATACACATGTTGATGAGAAGATGGAGTTTGGAAACATTAGGAACAGTTGGCTGTACAAATAATTCAATTTCTTTCCTTATAACAGAACAACAAATAGATAATTTTCTTTGTTTATCCAGTCTCTGTTTATTATGGATTGTTACACTGCAGAAGTTTTCAAGCTAGTGACTATGTCCATATGAATGCATCATATCATACTGAATATAATTCTTCAGTAGATGTGTTAACAGATCTTTTTTGAAAAATGATATACTAATGATGCAAATTATTTAATTACAGCATTATGAATGGGCCTATCATCTTGATTTACAGAACTTTGTATAAATTCTCCTGGTTTATGGAACTTATGTACATGAGCCTTCGAGCCTGATATTCCCACATAAGTAAAAACTTTTTGGCAAGCAAATTTGCTAGCCATTTACTACCTTCTTGATCTAAACTATCATTTCTCTTAAAATCACATTATAAATTTTGGAGATTAATCCTTTGTCAGTCGCTTCACTTGCAAATATTTTCTCCCATTCTGAGGGTTGTCTTTTTGTCTTGTTTATGTTTTCCTTTGCTGTGCAAAAGCTTTTAAGTTTCATTAGGTCCCATTTGTGTATTTTTGTTTTTATTTCCGTTTCTCTAGAAGGTGGGTCAAAAAGGGTCTTGCTATGATTTATGTCATAGAATGTTCTGCCTATGTTTTCCTCTAAGAGTTTTACAGTGTCTGGCCTTACACTTAGGTCTTTAATCCATTTGGAGTTTATTTTTGTGTATGGTGTCAGGTAGTGTTCTAATTTCATTCTTTTACATGTAGCTGTCCAGTTTTCCCAGCACCACTTATTGAAGAGGCTGTCTTTTCTCCATTGTATATCCTTGCCTCCTTTGTCATAGATTAGTTGACCATAGGTGTGTGGGTTTATCTCTGGGTGTTCTATCCTGTTCCATTGATCTACATTTCTGTTTTTGTGCCAGTACTATACTGTCTTGATTACTATAGCTTTGCAGTATAGTCTGAAGCCAGGGAGTCTGATTCCTCCAGCTCCGTTTTTTTCCCTCAAGACTGCTTTGGCTATTCAGGGTCTTTTGTGTCTCCATACAAATTTTAAGAGTTTTTGTTCTAGTTCTGTAAAAAATGCCGCTGGGAATTTGATAGGAATTGCACTGAATCTGTAGATTGCTTTGGGTAGTATAGTCATTTTCACAATATTGATTCTTCCAATCCAAGAACATGGTATATCTCTCCATCTGTTTGTGTCATCTTTTATTTCTTTCATCAGTGTCTTATAGTTTTCTGAGTACAGGTCTTTTACCTCCTTAGGTAGGTTTATTCCTAGGTATTTTATTCTTTTTGTTGCAATGGTGAATGGGATTGTTTCCTTAATTTCTCTTTCTCATCTTTCATCGTTAGTGTACAGGAATGCAAGAGATTTCTGTGCATGAATTTCATATCCTGCAACTTTACCAAATTCATTGATTAGCTCTGGTAGTTTTCTGGTGGCATCTTTAGGATTCTCTATGTATAGTATCATGTCATCTGCAAACAGTGACAGTTTTACTTTTTCTTTTCCGAGTTGGATTCCTTTTATTTCTTTTTCTTCTCTGATTGCGATGGCTAGGACTTCCAAAAGTATGTTGAATAATAGTGGCGAGAGTGGACATCCTTGTCTCGTTCCTGGTCTTAGAGGAAATGCTTTCAGTTTTTCACCATTGAGAATGATGTTTGCTGTGGGTTTGTTGTATATGGCCTTTTTTATGTTGAGGCAGGTTTCCTCTATGCTTACTTTCTGGAGAATTTTTATCATAAATAGGTGTTGAATTTTGTCAAAAGCTTTTTCTGTATCTATTGAGATGATCATACGGTTTTTATTCTAAAATTTTTAATATGGTGTATCACATTGATTGATTTGCGTATATTGAAGAATCCTTGCATCCCTGGGATAAATCCCACTTGATCATGGTGTATGATCCTTTTAATGTGTTGTTGGATTCTGTTTGCTAGTATTTTGTTGAGGATTTTTGCATCTATATTCATCAGTGATATTGGTCTATAATTCCCTTTTATTGTGATACCTTTTTCTGGTTTTGGTATCAGGGTGATGGCTTTGTAGAATGAATTTGGGAGTGTTCCTCTCTCTGGAATTTTTTGGAAGAGTTTGAGAAGGATCATGTTAGCTTCTCTAAATGTTTGATAGAATTTGCCTGTGAAGCCATCTGGTCCTGGACTTTTGTTTGTTGGAAGATTTTTAATTACAGTTTCAATTTCACTACTTGTGATAGGTCTCTTTATATTTTCTAATTCTTCCTGGTTCAGTCTTGGAAAATTGTATCTTTCCAAGAATTTGTCCACTTCTTCGTGGTGGTCCATTTTATTGGCATATAGTTGTTTGTAGTAGTCTCTTATAATCCTTTGTATTTCTGCAGTGTCAGTTGTGATTTCTCCTTTTTTATTTCTAATTTTATTGATTTGAGTCTTCTCCCTTTTTTTCTTGATGAGTCTGGGTAAGGGTTTATCAATTTTGTTTATCTTCTGAAAGAACTAGCTTTTAGTTTTATTGATCTTTTCTATTGTTTTCCTCATTTCTATTTCATTTATTTCTGCTCTCATCTTTAGGATTTCTTTCCTTCTACGGACTTTGGATTTTCTTTGTTTTTCTTTCTCTAGCTGCTGTAGGTGTAGGGTTAGATTGTTTATTTGAGATTTTTCTTGTTTCTTGAGGTGAGATTGAATTGCTATAAACTTCCCTCATATTTATTTATTTATTTGGCTTCACCAGGTCTTAGTTGCAGCACACGGGATCTTTGCTGCAGTGTGTGGGATCTTTAGTTGCAGCATGTGGGATCCTTAGTTACTGCATGCGGGACCTAGTTCCCTGACCTGGGGCCCCTGCATTGGGAGCGCAGAGTCGTAACTGCTGGACCACCAGGGAAGTCCCTGAATCTTGCTTTTTTGAACTCAACAAAACCTCATGGAAATCCCTCCAAAACAACTGGTATGACTTTAATTCATTTTAAAGTGTTGCATAATATTTCATAATGTGGTTGTGCCATAATTTATTCATTCTCCTACTGGAAGGGTTTAATTTAATTTCCCCCTTTTATTTTTTTGCTAAACAATGTACAAATAAATATTCTCTTATATATGTGCTTATGTCCTTCTGCTTTTATTTCTGTGGATTAGATTCCCAGGAATGGGATAGATGTTTCCAGATAGCATCTTAAAAAAAGGGTTGGAACAATTTATAATGTGTGCATATCTTTTAATGCGCATCCCTAACAATATTAAGAATTAATTTTGAGTTATTTAAACTTCTTGCTAGTCCAGTGGCTGTAAAGTGATTCACTCACTCCTTCAACAAACACTTACTGAACACCTATATACCAGATGCTGTTGTTGGGAGATGTATACAGCTGTGAACAAAACAAAGCAAGTCCTTGTGCTCACAGAGCTTCCACTCTGGAGAGGTCGATGGACAACAAACACGTAAATACATGGAAGTCAGAGGGGAGCTGAAGAGAAGGGGACAGGAGCGACAGAGGCAGTGGAGCAGACAGTGCTATTTGAGACAGGGTGCTCAGGAAGGACATCTTCGAGGTGGCATTTGAGCAGAGACTTGGAGAAAGTGTGGAACGGGGTCACAGGACGAGTGGACAGCCGGTGAAGACTCTGAGGTTGGTGCATGTTTGGCACGGCTTGCTGGAGGAACAGCAAGGGGCCAGTGTGGCTGGCAGGGATCTCTGTCACTATATACCTCGCAACTCCTGGAAGCCACCTGCTGAAGTAGGGCCACTGAAACTCACTGGGGGTGGCACCACTGGTGTACTGTACACTGCTGGCTGCTGCATACAGCAGGAGCATGCTGAGAATACACTGGAACAGGAAGAAAGACCTCTATCTGCCCCAGTTTTGCTCCAGAGTTTCCACTGGCAAAACTGGCACCTAAATACATTACAAATATTTTTTCCAAAATTACCATTTGTCTGTTGGCTTTGTATAGAGCCCAGTTTGTTTTCCCGATGTTAAAAACCGTGTGTGTGTGTGTGTGTGTGTGTGTATGTATGTATGTGTGTATACATATATATATATATATATAATATATATATATATGTATACACACACACACAGTTTATATATATATTTATATATATATAAAATTTATACATATATACATTTTGTCTATAACCTCTAGGTTTCCAGTGGTGATTAAGAAGGCCTTTTCAGTCCCTAGAAGGTATGCATACACCTCTAGATTTTTTTGAAATTTTTAGAGTTCCACTTTTTTACTTTCAAATCTTTAGTCCATCTAGATTATATTTTTTAATGTGATGTAAATAAGGATCCTGTTACATCTTCTTTCAGACATCCATTGTACTGACACTATTTATTAAATAATCCATCTTTTTTCCACTGAAATGAAACCTTGTCATCTATTATATTTTTGTACTTGCTGGGATCTAATTTTGTCTTCTCTGTTTGGTTCCACTGATCTCTTTGTCTCTTCTGGAATCCATGCCGACTTGATTGTAGAGCTTAGATCACGACCCATTATTTTGTAAGGAAGCGTACTCACTGTTCTTTTCCATAATTTTCTTAGCTATTCTAGGGGCACTTATTCTTTCATTTAAGCTTTAATATCATTCCATCCAATTTGGAAACAACTCATTGATATTTTAATTAGAATTAGAAGACTTTCATATATTAATTTAGAATTGACTTTTTATGGTATTAAGTTTTCCAATCCAAAAAGAATATTTGTTCAGATCTTGTTTTATATCATCCAATACGAGTCTTTGGTTTTCTCCTTTTAGAGACTGCATTTTTTTGTTAAATTCATTTCTAAGTATTTGTGGCTTTTGTTACCATTGTGAAATATATTTTCTAGTTTCTATTTCTAGGTGCTTGTGGCAGTGTCCTGGAGAGAAACACATGGTATACTGAAGTGAGGTAGTGAAATTTAAAAAGAAAGTGTTTATAAAGGTGTGGGCATAAGTAAGAGAAGTCAATGAGTGAGTGGAGAAGCGTGCCAGGGTGAGCCAAAGCAGAGTTGGAAGGGAGTTGGAAGGGTTGGAAGGGAGTTATGTACAGAACTTGGAGGGAAAGCTACAGCTTCAGGGGAGGATAGCTGGAGAGGAGCTTTTGGTAGAGGAGCAGCCATTGCCCATCCACAGACCAGCAGAAAGGAAGATACCCTGTCTCCCCCTCCTGCCACCCTGCCACCTCTGGCCAGTGGTTCCCATTGGCTGAACCCAGCTGGAAGCCAGAGGGCAAGGAAGTCCCTGCAGGTGAGCAGAGCCAGGCAAGAAGGGAGGGCAGAGGATCAAGAAGGCAAATGGAGAGTATCCAGCACAATGCTCAAATTTAGAAGAAAGGAAAGCTGTTGAATTTTGTGACTTCATCTTTTATGGGGCCACCTTACATATTACCTTATTAATTCTAGTAACTTTAAAAAAAGATCAGCTCTCTTACACTGTTTGTGGGAATGTAAATTGATAGAGCCACTATGGAAAACAGTATGGAGGTTCCTTAAAAAACTAAAAATAGAACTACCATATGACACAGCAATCCCACTAGTGGGCATATAACCTGAGAAAACCATAATTCAGAAAGAGTCATGTACCACAATGTTCATTGCAGCAGTATTTACAATAGCCAGGACATGGAAGCAACCTAAGTGTCCATCGACAGATGAATGGATAAAGAAGATGTGGCACATATACGCAATGGAATATTACTCAGCCATAAAAAGAAACGAAATTGAGTTATTTGTAGTGAGGTGGATGGACCTAGAGTCTGTCATACAGAGTGAAGTAAGTCAGAAAGAGAAAAACAAATACCGCATGCTAACACATATATATATATATTCTAAGAGTTATTTCTTTTCATTTAAGTCTAGAATAATCAGAAATTTTGTAGGCTGTCATGATGTCTCCTGAAATGATCACTAGATATTTTCCTAATCTTTCAATGTAATGATTTACATTAATAGATTTCTTAATAGTGAATTGTCTTTGCATCTTTAATTTATTTTACACCCTGTTGTAATTGATTTGCTAAAATTTTCCTTTGGATTTTTGCATTTTTGTTTAAAGGTGAATGACCTATAGTTTTTCTATCTTGAGCTGCACTTGTCTGATTTTGATATTAGGGACACATTAGTCATTTAAAATGTGTCTGAAAGGCATTCCAAATGTGTTTTTGCAAAAAATATGAACTATATTCTAATTCTATTGAAAAGTGTCAGTCATGCTAATAAATTCTTGAAAAGAAAGGATTCCATGGTCCAGCAGTTCTGGGAAGTCTATCCCTCTGTTGGAGATTCACAATACATCATGTACGAAGGCTCTGAAAATTCCTGCTGGGAAGAAGCTTATTTTTTCAACCCAGCCTTTACCAAACTAATATGAGCACAGAATACTTTTTTTAAAGTTTATCTATTAAAACATCCTACAGGACATCTCTAAAGAGATACCAGTTTTAGAAATGCCATTTTAAGCACAAAGACATTTCTTATAAATTATTTACAATAAAAAGATTAGGAAACAACCTAAACAATAGGGGAATGTGTAGGTGAATTACAGTGGAACAGAACATTATGCAGTCATAAGCTGCTGCGTGCAAAACTTTCATAAAGGCATGAAAATGCATTCATTTTAATGTTAAGTGAAAAATCAGGATAAAAATATACTATGTGATCACATGTATATTAAAAACAAACAAAGAAATGAAAACAGAGAAAGTGATTAGGAATAAATTCACCAAGATTCAAGTAGTCACCTTGGATGGTGGTTGTTTTGTTTGTTTTAATTTTCTTCTTTCTGTTTCTATAAGCATGTATTGCTTCCATATTTCGGGGGAAACGGTAATACCAAGATAATAGAAGCCTCCAAGTTTTACCCGAAGGGAGCATGGAGGTGGGAGTTTGTTGGCAGAGGGAGGACTGTCAGCAGATGTTGGGTGCCAGGGCCTCTGCCTAGGGTTCTTTCTTGCCTCTTGCCAGTGGGCTTCCCAGGGCTGGCCATGTCCCTGGTGTGGATGTAAGTGTGAGCAGCTGCTCCTACACTGCAATGCCAGGTTCTAACTTAGCAAGACAGGCTGCTGAGCACATATTCCACCCCTCCCTCACTCCCTTTCCATCTCATTTTTGTACTAACTATATAAGACTCTCTTTCCCTTTTGACCACAGCTTCTCCAAGTTTAAGGACAGTGTCTGATGGACCTCTGACTCTTTCTGGCAATTAACACAGGGTGTTATGAAGGACAGAGGCGGGCACTTGTCTGTTCATATTCTAAAGTAACGTAAGTGGCGTCATCCTCTTTAGACCCCCCGCCCCCCGCCGCCAAGCCCTGCTCAGCAGAGTCTAGAAGGAAGCGAAAGGATTCTACAGCTCCAGGAAGAACAAGTGTTAAGAGGCACAAGGAGCTCTATGGGGTCACTGAGGCCACTGCAGACTCTCCCTTCTAATCCAGTTTCTCCATTCCTGCACACTGGATCCCCCACCCTCGAAGCAGAGATTTTCTACATTATGGAATTTTAATTGATTACACATGACTATTACCCAATTTCAGAGTAACAGTGAAATGCTGTATATTGGATAATCACCCAGCAATGGACTTTTTTCATTACAGAGAGAATGGGGATATCTAGTAACAGCTCCAACTCCTGCTATAATTATTAATGGGATTCTGATTCTGACTAATTACACAAAGGTTTGCGTAATTCTTGACCTTTTCTAACACAGAGAACATTTCACTAGGCAATTTTTGAAGGCTAAATATACAGAATCTCCTATAAGGGCTGAGTCCACACACACACAAAAAGATCAAGAGCTAATTTTTCAAAGAGTGATCTCTTTCCTGCTTTCAAAATTCACATGTGCATTCCAGAATCTATTCAACCACTACCTCACTCTGTATTATTTTTATTGTCTCTGTCAGATTAAGACAAAGCCTAGTTTTCCTAAGATTTTAACATAGTTTTCACAAACGACGGCTTAATCCCGAGAACAGGATGATCTTAGTGGCTTCCACGGACTGAGTTCTTCCTTGGGGCTCTGCACCAAGTGAGTGCTCCCTTGTTTCACCCTCAGAACCCCTGGGTGGTGGGTTCTGCTATTACAGGTGAGCAAACCAAGGCTCAGGGGGGTTAAGTCACTACACAAGATGGCACAGCTAGTGAGTATGCACTAGATCAGGGGTTCAGGCACAGGTCTGACGTTCTTCAAAGCCAGACCATTTGTCTGTAACTGCTACGTGGGAAAATTGGAATTAGCATATGAATTAGACAATACTCGTACAGTGTGGCAATAATAGGAGGAAAACTCCAACTGTTTACCCCCTGAGCAGCACCAGGCACTGGTCTAAGCACTTGTCAGAGATGAATTCATTACCTTCTCAAAATAACCCTAGGAGGTGGGGACCACTATTGTCTCTGGTTTACAGGGGAAACAGTGGTAAGTCAGACAACTCGCCCAAGGCCATGCCTCTGGTGGCAGCCGGGCAGGGCTTGGATCCCAAGGATTCTGGCTCTAGATCTGGGGAAGAAGTAGCTACTCTCCCCTGCATGAGAGCAACAGAAGCCCTGGGACTCTCTTCTTGGCTGTTGGTCATCTCCATTAAAAACTGATTAATCTAACTCTTGCTCTGCCATCCTCAGCTTGAAGAGATTTTTGGATTATCTTTGGAAATTGGCAAGACATGTCTGTTCTGGGCTAGTCAAGCTATCCCAGACTCCTTTCAACTGAATGTGTATCTTCAAGCACCCTTAGGGGTAAAAAGCAGTGGGAAAAATCTGGCTCTTGACTCAGTATTTGTAAAATCTGCATGTCACTTTGGTATAAATTGGGCTTTGGACTGAATTCTTGGTTTAATCCAGCATCTATACCCGTGTGTGTGTGTGTGTGTGTGTGTGTGTGTGTGTGTGTGTGTGTGTGTGTGTGTGTGTGTGTGTGTGTGTGTGTGTATGTGTGTGTGTGTAAAAGGACTTTCCTTCAGATTTTTTTGAATCCAGCAAATGATAAGATGGTTAAGGAGGAAAAGGAAAGTTCTGTACTTTAGAACTTCACATTTTGGGGCACCAGCTGCATTAAAACCATATTAGTGATACTTGTGAAGTGCTGTTTTTCCAAGAGATTACTATCATCAGAAGAGCACCTCAAGTTAACATTTTCCAAGAGTTTCCCATCCCCTTAGTATTTATCATTTGGCTTCAAATTACCTCAGTCAATAAAATTACGATTGTTGGTTCGCACCTTTCAGAAATTTTGTGTGCATTAAACACTTTGGCAATATTTATTTATTCTGCCATCTGTCTCGCTATCTACACATGCTCAACAGTCTGGCCTAGAAAGCACCCAAAATCACCTGAGCATCATAAAATTTGTCCATGGCTGTCAGAGTAACGCATGGAGAACACAGCTGCTGTCCTGCTGCCTGATTTAATGAGGTTCCCAAAGTATGTGGACAAGGATCCTTTCCCTTGGTTACCATGGAAACAGGACAGGCACTCAGAGCAGGTGTCAGCAGCATCGAAATCAAGATGAATCAGCTGATGGCTCAGTCATCGGGGGGAGGCGATGACCAAGCCGAGGTGGTTCCAGTGTGCGCATCATCTCACCCTCCTGTTCCTTCCTTCAGACAAACTCCAGGACAGAGACCCAGACTCCACCCGGCCTTTTTTCTGAGCATACTGTGTTGCCGTATTAGCTCTGAGTCTAAAAGGACTTACGCTTTGAGAAATTTCAAAATTAGAAATGCCTGGAGTACTTCTGTTCTTTCAGAGACTAATTAATTGGTGATCTGTTGTTTTATCTGAAAAGACATAAACAATTATACAATCCACCCCGGCACTTCCCTTCCTCCAACATTGGTTTATTTGATTTCATTCAAAGTCAAACTCACCTCTGAAGGAAACTTTGTTTTAATGAATAGAACAGGATATCCAGTGCTTCTGGCTAAATTCACCATCTCTAGGGTCAAAGGCTTTTTACCCAAAGCTGGTTTTCATCTTAAATTATGTTGTCACCAGTGAAGCAGCATAATTTATAAATTTTAGTGTTAGCTCCGTGAGTCACTAAAGTTTATAAAGTATTCTTTACATCACTTGTAAAGAACAGAAAATTGAATATAAAATTATTCTCTACAATTCATTCTATATTTATGGAAGTTTTCAGGTGAGAAGGTATGAATGGAGAACGCAGCTAACTGACCTGAAATATTACTGGAGAACTAGGAAAAGGCTTGAACACCATTCTTCAGAAAGTTCCAATTTGGCACCAGAAACTTGAAGCAGAATAACCTTTCGTAAATATAGATCTCTTCCAACTTTTGCAAAGAGAAGGAATCTTTAACTTCTTGGCTTCATCTTCTTAAGATTTTTCTCCCTCTTTGTACAGGGTCAAATAGAATTCATTAGCCAATTAGCTCAGAGAAAATAAGGCAGCATATATGCTATTTCATGTAGAAAAAGAGCAAAGTGTTCAATTTTTCTGCTTTTCGGCTGAACTGACAGATATTCTTTGTTCTCTAGGAATGTGATGATTTAGGCTAAAATTCTGCTTCCTGAATAATTCACATAATTGCCTCAACCCCACAGTTTGCTGGAGCTGGAAAGACTTGACTTCAAAAGGCAGGTGATCAAATTAAAATCATGTTTTGATGGACCTCATTTGAGCTGTTTTTGAAAGAAAAAAGATAGATATTCACTGCTTAATTAAACATTTCTGTGTGTTTTGAAAACATAGATGAACCATACTGAATGTTATTAGTCTAATGTTAAGTGGTGAGCAGTGAAAAGTCTCTTCTGAAATGGAGTGGAGGGTATGTTTGACATACTAGACTTTGTTCCATAAGAATCATCCAACCAGACGTTTTTTGTCAAGCAGATGTTACAGTTTAGATGTTGGCGGAGACAAAGCTTTCATCCTGGCCCTTAGGAGCTGTGTGCACAAAGTCATGCTTGTTACGCAGCTCTGTAGCTGCCAGTCTGTGTCACGTCACTTAGTGCCATTGTCTTGAAGAGTCTGAGGGCTAGAGTTATACCAAGCATTTCTTGGGTGTTATTGACATAGGAGCATCTAATTGCACATGAAAAGAAATTTAAAAGATTTAATTTAAAGAAATGGTATCACTGTCAAACTTGCCTCCTGTGATAGAATAAGAGCTTCATTTTGGTATCATGATGAGATTGTTTACTCACTTTGTGGACATATTCTCAAGCCCTTGGATAATGCGCCTAACTCAGAACTGTGGTTTGAGCACAGGAGTCGTTTGCCTGGAGGATACATGATTCAGCCTGTGCCATACACACACCTTGTCCCGAGTGACCCAAGTGCGGGTTTGCTGCCTGGGGAAAATGTACACTTGTAGCTGCAGAGCAGAACGAAGCCAGAGAGAGCGGAAGCAAAGGGACTCATCTGTCCGTGGTGCCTGCTGCACAGGCCCCACCTTGGACACACCCAACTCTGTGCCAGCTCTCTGCCGGGGCCTGGGCTGCTCCTTGGTGATGTCATACCTGTGGCAGGTTGGAGCTTGGACTTGGCGCACCTAACCTCAGCTGGGCTTCAACACTGCCCCTGAAGCCCACAGCCTTTAAGGGGGTGACTCCCTCTCCAACGCTCAGTGAAGACCACTTTGAATCTTGGCCTCCTCCTCAAATGTCTGCCCAACTCTGCCAGGGTGGCCCCTCCTCTCAGCAGGTGACCTTGCCCCCCAGTTGACAGAGAAAACAGAAGCCCTCAGGCAGGAATATGACCAGCCCTACAGACCAACCTGCCTTCCTCCATCCTCTCTTCATGTTCTCCTGTTGTAATGATAACACCAACAACAGATAATGCTTACGGACTGCTTAACATGAAGTCTCTACCTGTGTTACTTAACCCTCATGATAACCTGATGATGTAGGTGCTCGAGTCATCCCCACGTCACAGGCAAAGACCTGAGGGACACAGAGGTTGAGACCCTTGCCCAGGGCCACACTCATAGTGTGTGGCAGAACCAGCGTGTGACCACTGTTTAACCACTATGCTAAGATGCAGATCAGCTTTTACTCTCAGGCCAGTTCCTCCCCCAGGCCCTGGATCCTAACCCATCCCCCCTTCTGAGGGACTCTCTCCGAGGACTATTTCCACCTGATCATCAGCCTCTCCTTTCCTACTGGTCCCTTCCCATCAACAGTTAAATACACTCAAGTCCTCCATCCTTCAACCCGTGTTTTAAAAATTCTGGATCCCTCTTCTATTGTCTTCCCATCCTTCCCTTCCCTTCCTTTCCCTTCCTTCTCCTCCCCTCCCCTCACCTCCCCTCCCCTTTTCTCTCTCTCTCTCTCTCATTTTCTCCTACCCTCCTCTCCACAACCAACCTTCATACAAAAGTCCCCAGCACTCATGGGGTCCATTTCCTCACCTCCTCTTATTCAGCAAACTGGCCTGTGCTCCCATTGCCGTATAGAATGTCCCTCAGGTTGCCAGTGACCTCCATTAGGTTGTTTCAGTCTTTTTCTTGGCATGTAATTGGTTTTAAATGTTTATGTAAACTAAATGAAGAAACGGATAAACAAATAGGTGAATATATAAAATCTTATAAGAAAACCTCAGCTGACTTCTCTCCACTCTGTTCCCCGTCCCTCTAACCAGCTCAGTTCTGGAGATGCCCCAAATCAGCACACCCCCATATCACAGTTTCTCAACCTGAGGACCTGGGGCCACCTGCATGGGAATTTCATGCCCACCCCCGCCCCCGAAGACCTGCTGAGTAAGGTTCTCTGGGTGGGGAGTATATGCGCGCTGTGAACAGACACCGGAGGTGGGACTCAGGCACATGACAGTTGGAGGGCCAGTGCTCCCATGTCTGCCCTTCTGTTAATCTTTACGATTCAGTGCTCTCCTTATAAACAAAAGATTTAAGACTATAAGAAGGGATTATGCCTTTGGAAATATTCACAGATACAAAGGAAAAATAAGTGTTATCTCTGGCATGCAATAATGCTCGTGGAATTTCATCAGTCCCTGCCGTTTGCTTATGACACTTACCCTTTTCATCAAGGCTGTTATTAAAGGCTGCCACAACAGAACAATAGCAGGAGCAATCAAGACTTCAGACGTGCGCTCTGATCAGCTTCTGCCTGGGAGCTGACATCTTGGAGACTGATGATCTATTTTCTCTGCTCCCACTTTTTGGAACAAGAAAGTCTTATTTAGAAGGCAGAATTGCTTCCCAGACAAATGCAGATCAGGGAATACTTTCCCCTTATGTGAAAATGCTCAGTGTTTTGCGTTCTGTGTAATTAATAACTCTGCTCTTCCCGCTTGTATGTTAGTTTGCCATTTACACCACACACTGTGTACTTTAGCATATTTGACTCTGGTGACAATACAGAGAAGTGGGCAGGGCCTTCGAGGCACCGTTCCTTCCACAGAGAGATGCCTGACAGGTGCCTGCTATGTGCCCAGCCCCAGCCTCGGTACCATGGCAACAGGGAGGAGGGTCTGACTTGGATGCTTCTGCTGTCAGACACCTTGCAGGCTAACGGAGGAGAGAAGCCATGGGTGCAGCATCTGGTACAATCTAGAAGGTGCTGGGGCCTTGAGACTAGATTGTAAAAGTCCTGAAGGCAAGAGCCGGCTCCACAATTTGGACCTCAGTGCCGAGCACAGGGTCTGGCAGGAGACAACGCTCACTAAACAGGGTTAAATGAATAAGATGGATCAAGTGCTTCGGAAATTCAGAATCAGGTTGGGATTGGGGAGTGGATCATGTCCTACTTGGGGTGGGCCAGTGGATTGGGGCTTCCTGAAGAAGGGGATGTGTGGACCCGGCAGCTCTCGCTCTCCCATAGGACTTCACTGGATCTCTTTGCTCAAACCTTTACAGATTAAGTGTAAATTCATGGTATCCTTGGAAAGACAGTGTCTTTCTTCAAATGTCAACCTGCATAGCTTACAGCTTGTATTCGGGTGAAAGGCTTTCTCCATCCCAGTGCACACCCAACATTCAGTAGTCTCTTGGTATTAATTTCAAAGGCTTTTCTCCTCCTTTTTTTGTTTTTGTTTGTTTTTACTTTATTTTCTCATAAGAAAAAAGTAAAGCAGTCTCACAATAAACAATCTGGAAAGTAGAGAAACATTGGAAAAATTAGGGGGAAATCAACCATAATCCCATTACCTAGAGGCAACCATGATTATTATTTTTGGCATATTTCTTTACAGCATTCATGTGTGTATGTATTTTTAACATTGTTAAGCACTATTAAAAACAATTTAGAGTCCTTTTCACTGTCATTAAAAACTTTTTAAAACACCACAGAATGTGACATTGTTTGATTATGCAATAACTTAAATTTCCATCATGTTTGATATTTGGATTGTTCAATTTTACGTTAATATAAATAAAGCTGAAATGAAATCTTTATAAAGTATTGCCCACACTTTTGAGTTATTTGCTTAGAACAGATCCCTCAACCTATTGGAATGGTGGAATCTAATGGAATCAGTGGAAACAAATATCTTAAAATCCTAATTAGGTACGCATTACCAAACTGCTTTCTATAATGTTTTCCTCAGTGTTTCCTGCTCCCACAGGGTTTGAGAGTGCTTTCAACACTCCACTTCACCAGCTTTTCCAGTTATATACCACTCCAGAACAAAACATCCCCAAAGTAAGCAATTAAAGCTATAGGCATTTTATTCTCTGACAATGGTCAGGAATTCAGTCAGGGCTCAGCCAGCCAGCTCTTCTGCCCTGCATGGGCTCCTCTAAGGACTGCCATTTCTGAGAGGCTCTTGGAAATCTTTATGTCTAAGTGATTGTATAAGATCAGCAATAATGAATATATAATCTCAAAAGATAAATAAAATATTCTTAAAAGGGGAGAAACTCCAGTACTTTGGACTGGGGTTTCTTGGAGGTGTTAAGCTGGCAGCTGGTCTTGTCTGGAGGTTCAGGGTTAGGGTTAGGCTTCCCCACATGTCCCGCACGCTTACAGGCGTGGCTGGAAGGCTGGGCTCTGTCAGATCCTTCCCCATCTCTGTGTGGTCTCAGGGCAGTCAGACCTCTTAAAGGGTGGCTCAGGGTACCACAGGGGAGCCAGGGTTCCCAGAGACAGGAAGTGGAAGCTGCCAGTGTCTTAAGGCACAGCATCACTTCTGTCATATTCTGTAGTCAAAACTGTCACAGAGCCCACCCAGGTTCAAGGAGAGGGTTCCAAGACATCATTTCTCAGTGGGAGGAATGTCAAAGAATCTGTGGCCACCTCTAATTCACTACATCAGCACTGAGTATTATTATAAGAAATATTTATTTGCTTGCTAATGTGACAGATAAGATATGGTAAACCAGTGTTGCTTTCATTTTAACTTATTCCAGTCTTCAACTTTTTCATATGTTTATTGCCACTTGAATTTTCCTACATGTGAATTGTTTGGTCCTGCCCTTGGGCCTCTGCTAGCTCTGCCACTTACAACTTGGAGATGTTGGACAGGTTATTTAAACTCTATGAGCCTCCACTTCTTCATCTGTAGAATGGGGGTAATAATATTATCTATCTGAAAACCTGCGAAAGTTGCTGTGAAGCTTAAGTGAGAGAAAGAATCTCAAGTGTTTAACCCATGCCTGACACCTAATAAATACTCAGTACACACTGGTGACTATTGCTTGTTCAGAATCTTGCTGTAATACTCAGGTGCCAGCCTGGGAAAGTGCACATGGAGCGGATGCAGGGGTCCTGGGTTGCTGGGGGCACCAAGTAACTTCAGGAAAAGGAAAAGCCGAGCATCCTCTGTGTTCTGCTCGATGCCAGTTTACAGCCCCAATTCCCTGGCACCTCTGCCCAAGGGCAGGGAGCTGATGGCTTGTGAGTGGGCACAGTGCCATTCTACGAGATGGGAATGAGAACAAGCAGCCAGGGGCACATGTAAGTGTCCTGCCGTGTTTGTTAAACAAACCATTCCCAGCTGGGGAGCACTCAAACAGCTGTCAATCCTCGTCTTACAAACCCTGGTAACAGGAGGCATGCAATCATTAATCCAGTTCTGGGAAGAATTACCTTTCAAACTTTTTTTTTTAAAGAAACAGTATAGTACACTCAGCAAATACAGAGAAGTTGATTTATACCTCATCCATCAAACTGAAATAAATGTTATTCCATGGAAACGAGACCAACACTTTGAGACTGGAGGTAGTAAATTCATTTGCTGAGCCCTACTGAGGGATACTCACATTTGTTACTTTTCCCTCTTGTCTGAAGGTGACACTCTGCACCCTGCCACCAGCAGTACAAGTTCTTTTAGTGGCTTTTCCTTCCTATGAGTGACAACGGGCCAGGCACACACTCCTTTTCTGATTTGAGTCCGGTGGTGCCTGGCCACAGCTGGTAGCCCCTTTGGGTGACATTTTGGACCACAAGTAGACCAAATGTCAGCCTTGAAAGCCTTTGTCAACTCAGGATGTTTTAGGCAGGTGATGGGCCTGGACAGAGCAGACAGGTGCTGGATGCAACAGGGAGGGAGAATCAGGCCATGAGGACTCAGAAGGCAAGGGCTCCCCTATCATCTATCAATCATGGAACTTCCTGAGCCTCAGTTTCTACACCTGCTAAATGGGGACACAAATGCCTGCCCCGCCTACTTCACAAGAATGTGAAACCACACAAAGCAAAAACCTTATTACTGAATGGGACGTAATCATAACTGAAGCAAACACTATGTATTCTTTCTGTATTGTTCTTTTATGTAGACTTTCACATCTAGTATATATTTTATTCTTTAACAGCTTTGGAAGGGTTTAATAAATATTATTTTTTCATTTTACAAAGTAGAAAGCTGAGGTTCATTGAGTTTGACTCCCCAGGGTCATAAAGAGGAGCCCAGTTCTCCTGGTTCCCAGCAATTCCCACTGGACCACACTGTCTCCAAATGGCACAAGGATACTGGGGCCTGGATATCCTTCCAAGGCCTTGTTTTCATGCTCCTATAGGTCAGTTCCAGCCGGGCCTCAGGGAGCTGGGACTCAACTTGTATGACTGCAGGCTTCTCACCTGCAGGAACTCCTAGGAGCCTCATCTTCCTCAGTCCACAGAACTCTGCACACGGACAACTGGCTTGTTCAGAGAGGCTCAGATTGGCAGTATGGCATGAGGCTTGGACAGACCAGTGCCCTGCTGTAAAGAGGTCAGATTTGTCAAGCAGGTAGAACTGGGTTTTAATCTCTCCACTTACTGGTTGGGTAAGTTACTCAACCTCTCTGAGTCTCAGTTTCCTCAACAACTGAGGAAATCATGTAAATCATGAGTGTGTGGTTATTGGAGGACTGAAGAGCATTCAGTGTGCGAAGTATCAGACCTAGTGCCTGGCTCAGGGCAGGTGGACGATGTTGTCTTCCTTCTTATCTCGCCTTCTTTCTTTCCTTTCTTTCACTTTTTCTTCCTTCCCTAGGGGTCTGGAAAATATCTCAGATATGCACCAGACATAATGTGAACTTGGGGATTTCTTGAGCAGATATGTTCACATTCATGTTCCGCAGATACACAAAGGCAGCACCAATGGTCAAGTAGATAAAATGGAAAGGGTCTGTTCCACAGCCTCAGGAGGAACCAGGCTGGTCTCCGAAGACAGAGACAAAGCAAGAGGGACCTGGTTGTTCATACAATTCAACTCACATTCAGGTATTTCTTAATTGGTCCACAGCTCCTCACATGCAGGGTAGCAAAATAACCTCAGAAGCCCTGGAGGCTGCTCCAGCTTTTCCAAGACAACCGTGGATAACCTGAGTAAATCCTGCGGCCTCACACCGTCTACTCTCAGATACTGTCATGTTAGAAACTGTCAAGCAACAACAAACGATTACAAATAACTCCAATCTCCTCTGTAGGAATATTGGAGGAAATCCAAATTACAGTATCTAGAAACACTTCTGAAAACCCCCTTTTCCTTCCTCCCCTTTTTCTCCAGTTTTTACACAGTCCCTGCAGGGGCTCTCAGACTATAAACACTTCACTCTCAAAATTCTGCTTCCAAGTGTCCCAGATCCTTAACCCACGTGGCTTTTGAGTCTATTCCTGCTACCGAGTCCCTCTTCCCTCTCACCACTGCAGCCTGAGTCTCTCTATCCAGTCTTGGAAGTCTGGGAAGCACGTGGGGAAAGGCAGAACCCTCCCTGGAGGACAGAGGAAGAAGAGAAGAGGAGCAAGGGACGTCAGGGGGATGCGGGGGGTGTGGATTGTGGCAGGTGACAGGGGGCAAGCGTCGCACATGGATATCTTGTTTCCATTGCACACGCCTGTGGACCAGTAGAGCTCCCCAGCGGGAGTGGACACAAGACATGGTGAGCTGGTGCCCCTGGACTTTCTCCTCTGTGGCTGCGGTGGAAATGGCACACAAGGGTCCTGTGTGCATAAAGGGGCTGCAGTGAGATCCCCAGGGCTGTACAGACAGATCAGAATTCTTCTCATCTCTTCTTTTTGAATAGAGGTACTGGGTAATTTTTAAACTACCTGTGTAACCAGGAATTTGCTTTGTAAATTTCACCAAGACTTAAGATACCCGGTTTCTAACCCAACCAAAGACCTTTTCATTAACTCCCTGAATGTAATAAAGTTAAATCAAAGCTTATCCTATTCTGGCTGTAAAACAGTCTTTCCTCTGCTGGGTGACTTAGTAATTTCACCTGTTTCAGCCCTTGTGTTCGCTGCTTGCTGCCGCTCCCAACTTCTGCCTTCAGCTTGATTTTGCTGCCTTGAACTGCTGCACTTCACGCTGCTGAGCTGAGATTCGAGAACGCTGGCTCATGAATTCCCCTGCCCTTTCATCGACCTTAATGGTCAGTGAGCCTAGGTAGGAGCAACCCTATCTGAAAGGATGGAGGATATTATGGGTACCACTGGATATTTTTAGAATGGGGATTTTTTTTGGGGTGGAGGGGGAGAATGTAGCCTTTTTGATACTAAATATGCCACATAAGTAACATAGTGTATTAAGAGTGTTCGTGTGGTGTGCATGTTTGTGCATGTGTGCGTGTGTGTGTGTGTGGGGGGAGGGTTCAGTAGGCTAGGAGAACAAGCGGGGTCTGGCCCGTTAAGCTCACAAACGGCTTTATTACCATTGCAGTCACTACTACTACTATCTTCCATTGCTAGGGCACTTTATTTTAGAAGTATTTGACCTGCATTATCTCATTTGGTTTCCTCAAAAGCCCTCAGGTCTTTCTGCTGATATTCTCTTTTGCAGAAAGGTAAGATGTTTAAAGTGGGCTTGGGAGGAGGAAGGCTGTACCTCATGTTCTAGGCAGATGTGTCCCCCCAGACGTTTCAGGTAAGCTGCAGACTTTTCCTGCCTGAGGGGGCTATTGTGAGCTCTGGCTCGGCCACCTACTGGCCAGGCCACTGGTGTGGCCCCAAACCATCACTTGGTCCCTTGGTTTCCTCCCTGAGAAATGAGGGGTACAAACTGGATCCTGTAATGTTAGTGCCAGAAGTGAATTTAAACTCACTTAATGTAAAGACTGAGAGGTCACATGATTTGCCCAAGGTCACACTGAGGGCTGGTGACAGGGCTGGGACCAGACCCCTGCTCTCCTGGTTCCCACCGCCCTGGGCGTCTTCACGGCCTAAACACACAGTAGGCACCTTTTCAAAGGAACTCATAATTACACCTCCGGAGATGCAGACACTCACCCCAATTCTAACCACTTCTGCATCTGGGACGTCATGCTTTCTAAAAATGCAGCGCTCTCCTTTTTAGCCCTGACCCTGGAGTGTTTTTTTATCCTCTCCTGCCCCCAACCTGCTGAACGGTTTCTATTGTCCCACTTCTCCCCACTCTAATCTGCAACCCAGAGGCTCCGAGTGCTTGGTCGGGTGTGTGCTGCTCTCTCCCCTGCCCCCAGGGTTCGGAATCGCCCCACTGCTCTAATTTCTTAGGACAGGCTGGGCCTTCATCTCACAGCCTGCTGCTTCCTCTGGGTACAACTCTGCCCCGCATCCATCTTCACCCAGCTGTGGCCAACTCGGCGTCAGCTCCCCAGGAAGGCTCTCCGACCACCCTCATCCCACCCAACCCCACATGGTCCAGGAGGGGAGCCCCTCCTCGGTCGGCTCCTCCCGATGTGAGGGCCCTGGGCTGGGCAGGCAGATGCAAAGATGAGCAAGACCTGGCTTCCGCCTTCAGCAAGCAGTGAGGTGGGGGAGACGGACCGTGCTGTGCTCGCAGCGCTTCCTTCCCCTGCAAGTCACGCTGGCTACTTGTCTGTCTCCCCACTGTGCACCCCTGGAGCCCGGGAGTGGGTCTTAACCTGTCTGCGTCCCTGCACCAAGGACAGGTCCAGGCGTATGCAGTCCTGTGCCCTCAGCGCATGCACGAACCACTGAATGAGTGAGCAAACTGACTCAGCCATGAAGGTACGTGCAGGTGCGTAAGGCGCCGTACAACCCTCGGTGCTACCTGCAGATGGACTGTCATGCTAGAGGCTGATAGCCTGTAGGGCGTATGTGCTGATGGAGAAATGCATACTTTGGAGTTCCCTGAGCAAACACTCTGCGCAGAAACAAAGGGGTCTCCCTTCTCAAGAGATTCCTGCTGAAATACTCACTTCCTGCAAACGTGCACTTTTCTTACAAACTGGAGTTATAGGTTAGGTTCGTCCAGGATAAGAATTCGTGTGAGGGATATACGAAAGGAGTGCTCCTGCGGACCCAGGTGGCAGTGGGACAATTTCAGGGACAATCCCAGCCCCAGCCCCAGTCCTGCAGGGAGTTCTGGAGCATGCAACATCTGTGACGGCTTATTTTGTGTGTGCACTTGGCTGGGCTAAGGGGGCCCAGATAGCTGGCAAAACACGATTTCTGGGTGAGTCCGCGAGGGTGTCTCCAGAAGAGATTACTCTTTGAATTGGCAGACAGAATAAAGAAGTGCACCCCTCCCAGTGCAGATGGGCATCATCCAATCTGTTTAGGGCCCAAAGAAAACAAAAAGACAGAGGAAGGGCAAATTCTCTCTCTGCATGAGCTGGGACATCCATCTTCTCCTGCCCTTGGACATTGGCTCTCCTGTTTCTTGAGCCTTCAGACTTGGACCAGAACTCACACCATCAGCCCCCCTGGTTCTCAGATCTTTGGACTCAGACAGAATTATACCACCAGCTTTCCTGGTTCCTCAGCTTGTAGACAGCAAATCTTGGGACTCAGCCTCCATAGTCATGTGCACAATTTCTGTAATAAATCTCCTCATACCTATATCTGTATTTTTATCTGTATCTATACCTATACCTATCTATCTATCTTATTGGTTCTGTTTCTCTGGAGAACCTGACTAATGCACCTCAAAGCTGACTCCAGGGGAACACAACCTCAAAAGCCCTTTGGACCCCAGTAGCTGGCAGACAGGCCTCTAAAGGAGGCTGGGCCAGGAGAGGCAAAGGCCAGGAAGCTGGGGGTCTATGAGGAACATCTACACTTTGTGGGGACAAGATTATTCGAGAGCTCTGGGGTGGGGGACCCCTTGCTTCTATTTTTACTTCAGAGTCTGTTTGACAAATGCCGACAGCCACATTCGGCCTCCTACATGCTGAACACCCTGTACACGTCCTGCAATCACACCATCTGGTTGGACAGCGAAGGTCGATGCCACAGGCATGGGCTGAACCCAAACTTGTGCTCCCTTGTCCAGTACTAAGAGGAACGTCAACTGTGCCCTCAAGTCCTCTGCTAAGGACTTTATCACACTGTGTCAGAGTAGGCGGGGTGGCTTGGGTAATCCAAGAAGGCAGAGAAAGGTCTTCCTGAAGATCAAAGCAAGTCTCTGAGATACCTGGTAAACTGCCAGAGATGATGAACGAAGGTCGCCACGGAAGCCCTGAGGGCTAAGCACAGAGAGATCAGAGCTCTCTTTCCTTCCTTGTGAGTTTATTTCTAGAAAACATTACTGTTTAAAAAATCATGAAAAGCTATATCCATGGAATGCCGTGGCCAAACATTTTAGTAGGTTATACCGTTCACCTCACTCCCTGCTGTCTCCGGGTCCTAGGAATGAAAGCGTTTTTCTCCAGAAAAAATGAAGGCTAATGTAAGAAAGAAGTGCTTGGGGAATTATACCACTTAACTAATTTCATAAGTGTTTACAGCAAACACAGCCTCAGTGGAAACTTGGAGAGGAAGAGGAAGCCTTTCAAAGCCTTCATAAAAGGTAGCAGCACCCCCTCTGACACTGGGTAGAAGGCGGGCATCACGAATAAAAGTGCATCTCAAAATTAAAAAGAAGGAAAGGATAGCTGGAGCGGGTGAGGGGAGGCAGAGAACACATGAAAAAGACATCATTCCCACTTTGCTGATTACAGACCTCAACCAAATCCTCCCATGCTGGAAAGAACAAAGTACCCTTTTCTAGTAACCCCAGAGGAGAAGAAGGGGATATTGGCAGAATCCCTTCTTATTAAGGAGCAATTAAGTTATTAGGAGATTTCAGAGAAGTTCCAAGGGAACAGAGCCATTTTGTACATTACAAACTACTTCTGAGCCCCTCACAAAATCACAAGGTACAACACTGTTGTGTTACTTGTTATTTTTTGGCTGTTATGTTCATGCATTCACTCAACAAACGTTTATCAAGTGACTTCTATGTACAGGCCATTGACAACGATTTTAAGGACCCACCAAAATGCTGTAGAAGAGAGAATCCGATCTGGAGTTAGAAAACTAGATTCAAGTCCCCACTCTGCTGGGTGCATGCCTTTTCACAGGCATTTAAAACTCCAGGGTTTCAGATTTCTCACCTGTAAAGTAATAACTCTGATCATGCTTCTCAGAGCAGGTGAAACGGCTCTGTAAACCATAAAGTCCTTTACAAAGGTTAGTTATCATTATTTTTGTAAAGCTCCCTGACGGGGGTGGGGGGGGGGCAACCACATACCCTGGTTTGCCCAGAAAAGTCCCAGGTTACATGTGTTTTCCCAGCCCCTTTTCACTCTTACAGGTGTCCCAGTTTGGCAGATAAATTATACGATCCCCTACTGGTAGGATCATCTGTGCAAGAGAAAAGCATGAAAGGAGGGCCAGGGTTCCAATGTGATGTTCTGTCGCAGGAAATTTCCATATCTCACTAGCTATTCACAGAGGCTCCTCTCTGCCTGACAATACCTGCTCTTTTTGAAGTTGCAACCAACTCAGGTGTGAAAATTAAATGTGTTCACAGAAATGAGTACTCTGCTGCGCACTTGCCTAAAGGTTTCTAAAAAAGAAAAGAGGAAAAAAAGTGATTTGTGGAACACCCATTATGAATGCAGAATCTGGGCATAAGGAAACGTTTTCCTGCACAAAGGCATTCTTGAGTTCATAAACCGAAATATTGTATTTCAAGGCAACAGTGCTGCTGGCCTGGGCAATAAGCACAGAGCACTGGCTGAGTCTGGCTGCAGCTGAAACCCAGGAGATTTGGGGCTTACCAAGCGGAATTAGGCTGCTGAGTTGTGGTCAGGTGGGAGACACTGCTGAGGTTGGGTCTTGGATTTCAATTCGCGGCTCTCCGGCCCTTGGCTGTGTTTCTCAATCCCACTTGCTTCTGTTTGCTGACTTGGGGAGCGGGTATAGCTAGTACCTACCTCTTAGTGCTGTTTTGAGGGTTAGGAGGGCTGGTGCATGTAGAGTGTTTACACAGCCCTTGACACAAGGCAGATTGTCTGTCAGTTGTAGAAAGGCTTGTCATTCTCAGTTTCTGCTACTCCCAACAGAGTGGTCTGCAGGGGTCAATGAGCATTTTCATGGGTAACAAATACATGGCAGAAGTAAGGGGCCAGCCCCTGCTATACCTCCTCTCCTTTGGCCTTGATTCCAAACACCTGTGAGTGTTGTCCAGAACAAAGCCTTTCAAATGAGGTCAGTGAATTTGGATCCTATCTGCATCAGTTAGCCATTATCCCAATAATGCTGTGTAACAAGAACCCCAAACCTCAGTGGCTTAAGACAACAATGATTTATCCTCACCAACGTGCAGGCGAGCTGGTGTCGACTAATCTAGGCTGACCTCTGCTTCCGACCGCTCTGGTTGGGGGAGATTTCAAGGTAGCTCTGCAAGGACCTGTCTCTCCTCCTCCTCCTCCTGCAATCTGGGGCTGATCTAGAGGATACTCCTCCCATAACAATGGCAGGGGCTAGAGGGCCCGTGGAAACCCCCCAGGTTTCCCAAGGTCTAGGCTCAAAACCAGTCACTGTCACTTCTGTCCACATGTCACTGACGAGAGCAAGTCACAGGGCCAAGCCCAAAGTCAGCACTCCCCCAGAAGGGCCATGACAAGAATGTGGTGGGAGAGAGGAGTAAACAACTGGGGCCAATTCACAACATCTCGTTTGCAGAAAAGGATGGAGCAAGCAAATTCTGAGCACCACTCATGGGCTAGGACTCGTTTCAGCTTCAAGAAACCCTATGAAGTAAGTAATTTCTCTCTGCTTTATAGACGAAGAGACTGAGGGCTAGGACTGAATCAATTAGCTTTTGCTACATAACAAAGCCCTCTCAAACTTAGTGTCTAAATGGCACCATTTATTCAGCTCACAATGCTGCCTGTCAGCAATTTGGGCTGGGCTAGATGGACTCTTGTGAGCTGATCTCAGCTGAGACCACTAGGCACCCATGGTCAGCTCGCAGGTCAGCTGGAGGCTGGCCGGTCTGAAATAGCCTCGCCCACCTGTGTGGTGGTTGGCTGGCCATCGGCTGGGCAGTAGAGATGGCCTGAGCCATGTGTCTCCTCACCCAGCAGACAAGCTGGGGTTTGTTTACATGTGGACATCCTGGTTCCAAAGGCAGCAAAAGAGCAGTCCCCAATGTGCAGGCACTCTTTCTGCCTTCACTGGCTTGTTTTCTAATGTCCCAGTAGCCAAAGCACGACATGAGGCCAGCCTAGAGCCAGCGTGGGAGGGGATGCTCCACGGTGGTAGACAGACGAAGTCAAATAACTGATGGCCATTCTGGTAATCTACACAAGTACCTTGCTTGGGGCACAAAATAAACGCATGGCTGGCTTCCTTCTTTGGTGCTTTGGGCGGCCAGGCATGTGGTAAGCACAGTCTGCAAGTCGCCTGTGTCCCTGATGTGTTCCAGGCATGCATCACCTCCCACAGGGCCACATAAACTGCCTGGTCCTCACTGGACTCATACGCGGCCCAAGAGGCTCACGTCGCAGGAGTTAAATAAAAATTAGACAATAAATGTATTTTCATGACCTTTAAAAAAGCAATGTGAATGTCTTAGGGGCAAAATTTACTTTCAGAAAAAGAAATCTTGCATATGTGATTCTAGATTAATTCTCAAAAGGCATTTTTATAAATGGAAGTAGGGGATTCTGTAGGTCTCTGCCCTCACGCCCCAACAGGGCACTAACTTGTCAGGCTATTGCTGGGCCTGGTTTCTAGAGAAGTGCCTAGGATTGGCTAAACGTGCTCAGGTCTTAGCATCTGAGCTTTTACTATGTAAATATGTTCAAATGCACTCACCCGTTTTGCATCATATATCTGGAAAAGGGTAAAATCAGTTTCCAAATTGGAGGGAACACGGAGTGTGGGAAATGTGTTCAGTGTTATTGCAATTAGTCACGCTTTGGAATATCCTGGGGAAAGTCTACTCTCGGGTTATTATTGACATGGTGAAGTGGAGGAGGTTAAAAAGAAGTCTGCAGGCACCATTAATTAACCTCTCCATTATTTTTATTTCCCCATGCATTTTTCTGACGGATGGGAGATCACGGGGTCAAACCCTGTTAGAGCTGCAGGCATCCCAGCATTCTCCTGCTTCCCAGAGACGGAAGGAATTGAGGGCAATCTACACAGTCACAGCGGGCTACCAGGTGGGCACAGATCCTGGCCCCATATTGTCTGTAACGTGGTTCCTCCTCCAAATCCTACAAGTCCTCCAAAGGTTGCTTATATGCTACTTCTCCAGGAAGCCTTCCTGGAATGGAGTTCTCCTTCTGTAACTCTTTGTGCCTCCTTGCAGTGGATACTGGGGTATTCTGCCCAGTTCCACTCTTCAGGACGAAAGCATTCATCCCCCAGCTGCTCACAGCAGCAGCCTTCACTGGCAATTGCCTTTGGCCACAGAGAACAGACTTGCTCAAGGTCACATGCCTCAAGCGAGCCTGCTGCCAGTGACGGGCTGAGGCTGGGAGACCAAGTTCAGCCTATTTCCCTTGATTTGGGCAGATTCTGGCTTCAGAGCTCCTGTAGGATGGTCTGGGGCCTGTGCTACACCTGCCTGGTGGGCCCACTTCTCCTGCCCCATCCCTGCTTTCTGGGATCCAGCTCCCAATGACACTCTCCAGGACATGTCTTCATGCAGCTCTCCCTCTGAGTCTGTTTCCAGGGAGTGTGACCTGGGACACTCCTTCATGGCACCTGATGTTTATGTTTGCTAACTGAGTGCTCTGGGGCTGAACTCACACTGATGTTTATTTTTCTGAAAACCTGATGGCTGAAAAGGAGGAAAACTGCAATTTTAAAGTGGCCCCCAGTTTCCTCCTTCGCTAGAAGTGGAGGCTGACCTTGTCCCTGGGAAAAGATTGTGCGTCTGTTTGTTTGGGAGTGGGAAGGACACGTCAGTGTCCTTGTGGTCATGCAACGTGGAGCCCCAAGCCTGCTCTGGGCTGGAGAGGCTGAGGCCACAACACAATTAAACACCGTGTGCTGATGTTCCAGGATGTCTCTGCCCGGCAGGGAGCTGCATCTTGTCAGTGAAACCAGTCAGGGGGCTGGGTTTCTTTCCTCCTCTGGGCTGAGAGGAAGCACACAGCCTTGAATCAATTCTTATTAAAGGAAGATGATCAAAATCATCCCCTCACTCCTGGGAGGAGCCAGCTGGCCCTGCGAAGTGTGGCCGTCTGCGATGGACACCTAAGGCGAGAGAGAGCCAAAAGGGGGCCCCTGCCAAGGGCATGGCCAATGGACTCTAGGAGATATTCGTTCTGGGGTCTATTGAAAAGTTTTCTTCCTTCACACTGTGGCCCTGATGTTACCCCCAAGCCTCCATGGCCACGTAGACATAAGGGAGGAGGAGCCTGTGTCCGCAGCTGGGTGGAGGAGGAGTGCTCCAGCAGGCTGGGCAACAAGAGTGACGTAGGGAGTGACTGCACCCAGCCCAGGCGGTAAACTGTAATTCAGTCAAGAGTCCTGGGAGCAGAGGGCTGCATGAAAACAGGACTTGTTGGCTGAGTGCTGTTGGAGAACTGGGTCTGTGGACTCTGGCTGGTGACCTGTATCCCTACTCAAGGTCGTAAGCTCCTTGAGAGCAGGCGGCATGCCTCATTCCTTCCTTGGGTCACCTTCATTGCCTCGCAGGGTGTTTGCACACGGTAGGACCTTAAAAGACATTCATATTTGGATTCTAAAGCAGTTATCCACTACAGAGAGCACAGTGATGCCACCTGCCCAGGGTCCCAGAGTGAGTGAGTGGCAGGGCCTGGGCTAGAACCTGGATCTCCAGATCCCTGGGTCTGTGCTCTTTCCATTTGGCCATCCTTTATTGCTTGGGAACTATGAGTGGCCTGAGTAGAACTAGGTTCAGCTTCAGCCTTCTGGGAGAAAACAGTTAGTGGGGTCTCTCGAACCAAGGGTGCACCGCTAAGCACCCAAGGGCCAGCAGTCCCAGCCCATGGTCTGTGGTGGGCAGAATTCTAAGATGACCCTCACTCTCATGTAATCCCTGCCTGTGTATATGACGAGCTGTCACTCCTGTGATCATGGTGTGTGATGTGGCAGAGGGATTTTGCAGCTCTAATTAAGGTTACTAATCAGTTGACCTTGTGACAGGGGGGGTATCCAGGTGGGCCTAACATAATCTGAGACTTTTCTCTGGCTGATGGCAGATAGAGAAATCAGAAAGGTTCAAAGCACAAAAAGGCTTCAATGCATTGTTGTTGACTTTGAAGGTGGAGAAGGCCACATGCAAGGACGGGAGAGTAGCTGGGAGGAGCCAAAAGCAACACTGGCCAACAGTCAGCAAGGGCATGGGGACCTCAGTCCTACAACCACAAGAAACTGAATTCTCCCAACAACCTGAATGGGCAGATTCTTCCCTAGATAAGAGCCCAGCCAGCTGACACCTTGGTTTCAGTCTTGTGAGACCCTAAGCCAAGACCAGCTGAGCCCAGTGGACTTCTACTTATGGAATTGTGAGATAATGGGTGTTTTTCTAAGTCACTAGATTTGTGAAGGCTTGTTATAGAGCAAAAGAAGACTGATACAGTCTTCTCTGAAAGCTCTTTGTGGTAGGTTTTGGAGCATGATAAACTATGGATGAATTCCTGTTATTCTTATCAGCTGTACAACCTCTGAGCCTCAGGTTCCTCACCTAAAAGTGATGGATATAACTCCTACCTTTCAAGGTGGCCCCATTTACTGGAGTCTGAGGTAGGTGGCTGCTCTTGGGAGAGTCCTTAACCATTCCACACCTCAGTTGTCTCCTGGTAAAATAGGGCCCCATTAATACTCACCTTACCATTGTTCTAAAGATCATATCGCATGAGACAATGGAGGGCGCAACACCTATGTTTTTTATTTACACCACCAGCCTCAGCACAAACCACAGACATCACACACCCAGAAACAGGCCATAAAGGACCATTTCTTGCAAGCATATCATCAAGCACCAACATTTTTGTGTAGTTTAGGCCCCTCTAATTAAGAAATTTATTGAATGTTCCAGAAAAAAATTCCTAAATATCATATAATCCTCTTGAGTAGCCAAATATCTCAATGCAATATTTCATTTGCATCAAAAAAATAAGACACCATGAAAGTTCAGAGGAGGTCCTAGGCTTTGAGCCTCTCTCAGCAGTGAGCACGACTGGCTTCATTATTTTATCAGGAAAGAATCTTCACCAAAGAAGCCCCATCACCAAAGAGTTTTTGCCATAAGAAGTCATCAAATCAGAAACTATGTTGTCATCCATCTTTTCATTCAGATCCCATCCCTCACTGTCCCACAGGGAAGCCTCCTAACTAAGACACAGGTGGGCAATAAATTAGGAGAAGCCGCTGACACGTCAGCATGAAGAAACCACACGGCTGGCGGAATGAGCTGCTCCGGATGTAACTGTTTCCCACTCGCCGTGCCGTATCTGAGCGCCCGTGATTCATGGGTGCCCCGATCACAGGCCCCATGTTATCTAATAGATTTCTGAAGTTTTCCACCAAGCATTTTACTTTAAATGACAGTTATTTCTATTAATGGGTGGGCCCTGTCAGTTTCCTGACCCTGGTAGGGAAGGGCGTCTTTCTGTTCAAACGGCAGTCATCATTGCTGTGAAGTGATACATGCCAAGGAGACAGCCAGTGCAAGGCACCTCGCGCGGGGCTGTCACTCACGTTGACATCTCCATGTCGGCACATTTTCTTGAAGTTTTCTCCATGTGACCTGCAAGTTAAAGATCAGGGGGCCCCTTTCATCTAAGCCATCCATGTGCCAATCATCCTTACCTAAAAATGAAAGTTACAAATAAGCTGGAGCGACTATTTATCCTCTTCTGCCTGGCCCATCTTTTTCCTGTCAATCTCACTCCTTCATTATGGATACATGGGGCCTCTTCTCCCATGCTATATCACAGACCAGCTGCTCCCGTTCTTCTGCTATTTGTTTTCCCTCACCTTCTGTGATGATTTATAAAATAATCGTGTCCTACCGGCCTTAATAGGAGAGGAGGAAATTTTCCTCTCCTTCTCTTCCTTCCTTTCTTCTCTCCTCCCTCCCTCCCATGTTTGCTCCCTCTCTCCTCTTTTCTTCTTTCCTTCCCTTCTCCCGTGTCCTCTTCTTCCTCTTTCCTCTCCATTCCTTATTTCTCTTTCTTTTTCTTGTCCCTCCTTCTTTATTCCCTCCCTGTCCTGATGCCTTCACACCAGGAAGTTAAGGTTTGGCCCTGCTCTGCCCAGCTCCTTTTTCTTTTTTTTAAAGATTTATTTATTTATGTATTTTTTTGGCTGCATTGGGTCTTTGTTGCTGTGCACGGGCTTTCTCTAGCTGCGGCGAGCGGGGCTACTCTTTGTTGTGGTACGTGGGCTTCTCATTGGTGGCTTCTCTTGTTGTGGAGCCCGGGCTCTAGGTGTACGGGCTTCAGTAGCTGTGGTGTGTGGGCTCAGTAGTTGTGGCGCACAGCCTTAGTTGCTCCGCGGCATGTGGGATCTTCCCACACCAGGGCTCGAACCTGTGTCCCCTGCATTGGCAGGCGGATTCTTAACCACTGCGCCACCAGGGAAGCCCCCCCAGCTCCTTTCTATACACCTGCCCACTGCCACCCCGCACGCACCTGCCCCAGGGCCTCTTCCACCTGGCAGTCTGAACCCCTGGCCCACCTGATGTCTTCCTCTTGTCCTGACTGAGCCGCCCACTTGTGACTGACTCCCTTCCAGGATGAGGATTTGCCTTTTCCCTTGGACCAGCCTCACCTCTCCACCCCGGGCCTCTGCTTCCCTTCACAGCCACCACAGAGAGTCTTTCTTAGCTCCCCCAGTAAAAATGGTCTTCTGCTCATTCATTCAACAGACACCAAGCCAACATCTGCCAACATGTGTTCATCACATGGTGACATGTGTCACAAAGGAAGAGTCTGCCATCCATCCCACATGTGTGCCCGCTCCGTCAGGGTCACCAAAGGTGCTGCTCCTTGAAAACCACATTCTGCTTTTAAGACCCTCCCATCCCTGAGGACGGAAGGAGGGCCCATCCTCATGGGTGGACGATGGCCTCCACTGTTCTCGGACTTCTTCAGGATGCTGAGCTGAATGCCACAGGCTGGAATGGGGAAAATAACTGCTCTGTGGTCCTTCCCTCGGGAGGGAGCTCATCCTGTCGCCACCCCCAAGTGCTCTGTGGGACTCAAGTGTGTTCTCAAGTGCTTTGTGAACACGGCCCATTTTCCCAGCCCTCTTTCCCACTCCAACCGCTGCCTCCCAGCCTTTGCCATTTGCCTTCACTGGGGCAAAGCTTGACCATGAATTTGAGGACACAAGTGTGAACACAGCTATGACAGTCCCAAGTTCCTTGCTATCACAGAACGAAGAAAAAAAGTGAGAGTCTTTAAAAGCCTAAAAATAGTGAAGAATGGGAAGAAAATCACTAGCACCGTCGGCCCCAGTTTCCCGTGTGTGACATGGGATGGTGAGAGCACAAGATACATTTCCAAAGCACTGTGCACATTGTTTGCCCCCAAAAATGTTTGACCCCCTTTCCCTGATACGTGCGATTTCAAGGTCCCAATTGAGAACCTTATGCTGACTTGGGGGGGACGGGCTCTGGAGGCGCCACCAGCTGGGAAACGCGCACAGATCTCAGCACCTGAACAGCGCTGGGAGGGAGAAGAAGGTGCGCACATGCGCGGTACCCTTTTTCTAATCATCCTCCCTTGTGGGTGATCACTCGGAAGGAGGTAAACTGAGGGACGTGGACCTGGCAGACTGTGGGAAATGAGGTGTGTGCTTTTGCACACTAGCCTTGATGTCTTCTACACAGATACTGGCAACGTGAGATTCGCAACAACTTTATGAACTTTCCATGACACGAGTCTCCTTGCAATTCAGAAATTCATATATGTGCAAAACTGCAAGGAGGCCAACGTTGCTGGCCTCACTGACCAGGTGTCATTGGGAAATGGAATGCCTTACCTGGACGACCGGCTTGAGGACACTAGGAGTTAAAACAACAAAACAGCACTACTCTTAACCTTTACACTAAAATAGCAACCCGAAGTCAGACAATTAAACAGGGAAACCTTGCACAAATGTCATACACAGAGGAGGAGATCAAAGCAAACGGCGATCTCTGATAAAGATCAAGAGGGACAACTCAGATTTTTATGGCATATGCTGACAAATGGCTGAAGTGGAAAAAAATACCCGGTAACTTGATTTCTCAGTATGCTGCAGAGATCAAAGGCTGACCTCAGAAGTGAAATACCACACAAAATTGCATACCCTTTGTTTTTATTATTATTTTGGGGGGGCAATTTGTATTTCAGACCCATAACTCAAGGGCTGGAAATTCATGAGCCAGTGTCAAGAGAGCTCAGTCAGCTGGCTGAACGGCGAGGAATATTGCACTTAGAAATGCTTTTCATGCCTCTCATCCTACCCCCTCCCCAGTAAAGAAGGCGATACAAGACCACTGTAAACTATATGGGATCCCAATTAAACCCTCCATGTCCGAGAATGCTGCTTTTTCTGAGTTCGACACTATGTGACTGTATGTGTATATGTCAAATATCCCATCATTATTACTTTCTGGAATATCATCCTCTCATAATACATCCGTATCCCCTGGACTTGTCTCCCTGTAACTTTCTCTTCAGCATCATCTTTATCATCTTCTAAGTGTGGTCTTCTTTGAATCGCCTATGGTTACATCTGTGTCCGCAGCACTGAAAATGATCCATCGCTCTGTGATCTGTCCAAATGTATAGACATTTGGACAGCAGGTAAATAAAACATCCAGATGTGCACTCGCTTCCATTTGCATCTGGAAATTTGGCATAATGTAGAGATACTTTGGATGAAAGCTAGCCTATCCTTTCAATCTTCCACATTTGGTTAACATTACATTGTTATTTATTATTCTTTTTATATAATTTACCAGCTCACCAAGGTAGCCATCAACGGGCATAATAATGTGGTTAATATCTTACACAAGTAATTATCCTTCAAATGTAAGTTACTAAATGGATTACGAATGAATCCAAGAATATTTTGGCAAATATCCCCGGGAAGCTGCACTGGGACTAAAGCCATGGTAACAAAGCAACGTATTCAGGCTGGGGGATCAATGGTGTGTTTGAAAAGCTTAATAAAACATCAAGACTGTTGATATTGCTGATTCCAGGAAGGTAGGCAGAGACTTTTCATCAGGTATCAGGTAAATAAAATAGATCAGAAATACATGTCCTATAATCAGTTTATTTGCGTCTCTCCAATAGAAAACTACAGAGTTAGGGTGATGCGCAGATTATTGTCGGGTATCAAAGGAACCTGAGAAGTAAAAATGGACTGCCTATTGTTGCTGACTAGGTTCCTAGCAGGTGTGGTCCAAGGTCTGATGGGCAGCGCTGAACTCTCTCCATGGCCGAAGGTGACCCAAGTGCAAACCGGTGTTGCAGCCCAGGCTCACGCGTTCTCAACCCCTTTGGATGTTTCAGAAATCCAGACCCTCAGTGGATCCTCAGAAATCCAGACTTCTCAGTTACTTTTTTTACAGAAAATTCAAGCACTCTAAAATCGAGACAGCAGCCTCATGAACCTCTGTGAGCCTCCTCCCATCACTAAGCTTCACCAATTAGCAATCTTTTACAATCTTACAGCTGATTTCTTTTTTTATTTGGTAAAAAATTCATAACATAAAATTTACCTTCTTAACCATTTTTAAGTGTACAGCTCAGTAGTCTGAAGTATATTCTCACTGTTGTAAAAGAGATCTCCAGAACTTTTTCACCTTGTGAATCTCTATATTCATTAAACAACATCCCTCTTCTCCTGTCCCAGTCCCTGGAAACCATCATTCTGCTTTCTGTTTCTATGAATTCTACTACTTTAGGAACCTCATGTAAATGGAATCATACAGTATTTGTCTTTTTGCGACTAGCTTATTTCACTTAGCAGATTGTCCTCAAGGTTTATCCCACGTTGTAGCATGTGACAGGTTTTCCCTCCTCTTTAAGGCTGAATAATATTCCATTGTATGAGTATACCACATTTTCTTTATCCATCTGTAGGTGGACACTTGGGTTGCTTCCACCTTTTGGCTATTGTGAATAGTGCTGCTATGAACATGGTACTCAAATATCTCTTCAAGACCCTGCTTTCAATTATTTCGGGTATACACCCAGAAGTGGGATTGCTAGATCATTCAGTAGTTTTTTTTTTTTGAGGAGCCTCCATACTGTTTTCCATAGAGGTTGCACCATTTTACAATCACACCAACAGGGCACGAGGCTTCCAATATCTTTACATCCTTGCCAATACTTGTTATTTTCTGGCTTTTTGATAGTAGCCATTGTGATGGATGAGAGGTGATACCTCACTGTGGTTTTGATTTGCATTTTCCTGATGATTAGTGATGTTGAGCATCTTTTTACATGCTTGTTAATCATTTGTATATTGTCTTTGAAGAAATGTCTAGTCAAGCACTTTGCCCATTTTTTAATGTGGTTACTTGATTTTTTAATTGTTGAGTTGTGATTTCTTCTTTTTTTAAAATTTATCTTATTTATTTTATTTTTGGCTGTGTTGGTTCTCTGCACGCGGGCTTTCTCTAGTTGTGGCGAGCTGGGGCTACTCTTCGTGTGGTGCACGGGCTTCTCATTCCAGTGGCTTCTCTTGTTGTGGAGCACGGGCTCTAGGCGCATGGGCTTCAGTAGTTGTGGCATTCAAACTCAGTAGTTTTGGCTCACAGGCTCTAGAGCACAAGCTTGGCAATTATGGCGCATGGGTTTAGTTGCTCCGTGACATGTGGGATCTTCCCAGACCAGGGCTCGAACCTGTGTCCCCTGCGTTGGCCGGAGGATTCTTAACCACTGTGCCACCAGGGAAGCCCGTGATTTCTTCTTAAGTAGAGACATAAAATGGTTTCTGTTTTGTTTTTAACCATAAAAAATTGTAAAAGAAAGACAATGACTAGATTCCTGTAATGGAGATCCAGATAATTATACAGAGGTGGTTTCCAATATAAGCCAGAGAGAATTAGTAGGTGAATATGAACTACCCATATGGCTAATGTGAATCATCATTCAGTCCTCAAACATTTACTGGCACCCTGCCAAGCCAGTCCTCCTAAAGGCACTGGGATACTAGTGTGTTCAAAGAGCTTACAACAATTGAGAAGAAAGGCAGGGTTTTTCCTCTGATTTTTTTAACAGCTTTACTGAGATACACCTCCCATAACCATATAATTTACCCATTTAAAATATATAATTAAATGGGTTTTTGAATATTAAATTTTAAGGTTATGATAAAATATATATATAACATAAAAGTTGCCATTTAAACCAGTTTTGAGTGCAGGTCAGGGCACAAGATTTGGGGGTATACACTCCATAGGCTGGCCAGCAACCTTCTAAGTGATTGGGGGTTCTTCCTGCTACCTCAGGCTCAATGGTCAAGTTTTCTTCTTGAGTTGCTTGGGAGAGAAGGCAAATGTGTTAGCCCTTATTTCTGCCTTAACTGTTCCCTTCAGCCAAGGAACAAATACTAGAGAGAAGCTGGTAGGGTATCTAAAGGTGCCCCTCCTTTGTTTAGTCACTAATCACCAATTACTTGGTATGGAGGTTTTTAAATTAAATAATTATTTGTTTTTTTGGGTTTTTTTGCCAAATTATTCATTCATATGGTTCAAATGTTAAAAAAATCCCCAAAGGATGCCAATTCCTCATCTCTCCCAACAGGGGAAAAGCATTCTTAGATTTGTTTTTTGTTTTTGTTTCTTTTTCCTTCCAGAGATTTTTAAAACATTTACAATCCAATGCAGATATATATTCCTCTCCACCTACTTTTATCATAAATGGCAGCATATTATGTACCTTGTTCTGCACCTTGTATCTTTCACTTAACAATATATTTGGAGTGCTTTCATGATGAGTTTTTTTTTATTTTTTTATTTTTTAACATCTTTATTAGAGTATAATTGCTTTACAATGGTGTGTCAGTTTCTGCTTTATAACAAAGTGAATCAGTTATACATATACATATGTCCCCATATCTCTTCCCTCTTGCATCTCCCTCCCTCCCACCCTCCCTATCCCAGCCCTCTAGGTGGTCACAAAGCACCGAGCTGATCTCCCTGTGCTATGCGGCTGCTTTCCACTAGCTATCTATTTTACGTTTGGTAATGTATATATGTCCATGCCACTCTCTCACTTTGTCCCAACTTACCCTTCCCCCTCCCCGTACATGATGAGTTTTTGATCATCATAAATAGTAAGAAATCAAGACGTCTGATGGGAGCAATTTTTTTCTAAGTATTTAGTTATTACTGGATGACTAATGTGTGAGTCATTTATAATCAGTGTCTACCAGCGCACACCAAAGTTCATAGCCTAAATTACCTGGATCATTTAGGTGGAAAGAGACCGCATTTCTACCTGAATTAACCAGGCAACTGTGGTTGATTAGAGTGGATCTAAAAATACATGGCCCCTTTTCCCTTTCCCATCAGGGACATACTGCTTCGTATTTTGATCCCAACTTATTTTCAAAATCAGCATCGCTGTGGCTTGAATTGCTTCACGGACACGACAAAAGCGAGGCAATGGGTCAGAAAGATGAGAAATGGCTGAATGGGGAGAATTTTGTATTCTAGAACACTAGCCGAACCCTCTGAAGAGGAAGTAAGGAGCACCCAAAAGGTGAAAACCATTCACTTGGAACGCAAGCTCCTGGATTCCTGATCCTGAATCAGTAGATCAGCTCCTCCAAGCAAAATGGCATCATTAATCAAAAGGGAAAGAAATCCCCTTGCAAGAGTGATATGCACTGTGGGAAACTGAACTCAACTTGAAAATTCACTTCCCCACTGCAGGTGGGCTCTTCCTGAGGAGAGCTTCTGAGGATTATCAGCTGGAGAGCTCAGGACACACCAGGAAGGTGAATGGAATTAACTGCATCAAAGGAAACAGTGGGGTACAGAGAGAGGTTATTGAGTATGAAAAGGGACTAAATTTGTTAGATCTCAACTGATGGAACTTTCCTCTTGACCTTATGTAGGGAAATAAAATAAGAAACTTGGAAAGTATCATTTTTGGCTAAAATATTCCATCTACGGGCCTCTGTGATAACACTCCCCATCACCCATTAAATTATCCTCTCCTTGTTAAATTATCATATGAGCCAGACCACCAGCTATCTCATCCCACCCCCCTTCATTCATTCATTGCATCTCAGCCCCCAATCCTTTGGAGACAGATACATCCAAAATGATCCATCTCCCTCTAGTTCTAATGAAGTGGACAGGCTTCCTACAGGTGTGCATGTCCTAACCCAGCATGGACCCCGATCCCGAGGCTCTGTTTCCATCTCAGATTAATGGAGCCAGCTGCCTTGTTCGTCAGTCCTACACGCCTCTCCTTCCAGTCTTCCTCTGGCATGCTCAAGAATTCGCAGAATTTTAATAGCTTCCCCCATATGTCCCACAACTGTGCCAATTCAATGTTTTAAAAATAATCTATATTTTATTTCCTTAATTCCATTAACAGATTTATGATTTAACATTTCATCAATAGCACGAACTTGTGGGTTTTTTAACCAGAGAAAGAGCGTCTAATCACTAGAAATTGCTGCAACATATTCTTAAACCTCCAGTGGGAGGAGCTGGTTGGAAGTGCGGCGCCTTCCTGGGGACGGATCCGTTTGGGCACCTGCCCCAGAGCTGTGGCACGCACGGCTTGAGTGAGGAGAACACTGGGGTTTGTGAGCACATTGTTTTGGAGAAAGATAACGTGGCAGGGGGTTGTTACTTAATAACCAGTTGCCTTCTGAGCTGGAGAGTTAATCACTACCATTAAGTAGTGATCGCTCCAGGTGAGATGATGAGAGCTGCTTCACGTCTGAGAAAGTTTGGAAGACGAACAGCTAATGGGCTGATGCTGGGGAAGCTTGACAAGAATGCTGTTTTCAGTTCCAATTGTATTGGAGCTTCAGCGCCTTCACAATTGAGTTCTTTTATTTAAATGGAAATTAAAATAAAACAACTTGATATTGGGGACTGCCCCTTTCTGGGTTTTACCTGTCCATCACGTTTGAAAGTTTTTACCATCAGCCTGTATAATTTCTGTAATTAGAAAAAGCAGCTGACATTCTTTAACACAAAGGAACACAACTTGTTTTTTCACGCTTGCTTTTTGTCTAGCTCGGTCTTCTGTGGAAAGCAGTAGCAGCTCAGGGTTCAAGGATGTTTACCCAATTGTGGTAAACAACAGCAGATTTTTGCTTTTGCTTTCTGACTCTGTGAGACAGCAAAATCACAAATAAGGAAGATGGAGATAAAATGGTCATGATTTCTATCCTGTTGGCGTCTGTCTTCAGCTTGTCTTTCAGTTCCCCAAAGCCATTCCATGCACGCTGCCGGGAATCAGCTCTGACGTTAAAAGCCAGAGAACTTAATGTACAGGGATGGGAGTGGTGTGGTTATGGAAGGGTAATCCGCTGATACTGGCTCAGAGACACGGCCATTCAACCTTACCTGCAGTTTTAACCACCTAGGGAGCTTTACAAGACACTGATATCTAGGCCCACCCCCAAAGATTCGGATGTGATTGCTCTGGACGCAGGCCAAGTGATTCTACTGTGCGGCTGAAGCCAAGAACCTTTACTCTTCTCCTCCCATCTGCACCTCCTGCTGTGGTGAAAGCCCTCCTATTTAGTGCGGTCCATGGGCCGCCAGCATCAACATCTGGGAGCACGACAGACATGCAGAACCTCAGGCCCCACCCCAGTCCTTCTGAACCAGAATCTGCATGTTTACAAGATCCCCAGATGCGCCGCGTACAAGTTACACTTTAAGAAGCACTGATCTAAGCCTCAAAATCTCTTGCCCGAACTCATCCACAGTGTCCTAGGGGGTCTTCTAGATTTCTCTGTTCTCTCCCATTTTAAGGCAATCACCACAGTGTTGAAGGGGTTCAGAATAAGCCACTGTAAAATTATTTTGAGCTGAGACATCTGAGTTCCTGAAATCTCCTATCTGACTAAAAGCAAAGCCTCCCACAAGAACTCAGTGGTCATCACTCCCCTCTCCCAGAGCAACTCTAATCTTCCCTTCTCTGACCCAAACAGACATTGCCACAAGACTATCATATCTCCCATCTATTCTCCCAAGGGCCCATTTATCTTTCCAAAAAGTCATTTGCTTTTCCATAAGTGCCCTTTTTTCCCCTCTTCTAAGGAGTCATTTGTTCTCCCAGAAGTATCCCTCTGCCCCATCCCATTCCCCCAGTAAGATGGTATATAAGCCACAAATTCTAACCACCTCCTTGAATCATATTTCTTTGTGAACTCGCCTGTATGTATCTAATGAAATCTGTTTTTTCTTTCGCTAATCTGGCTTTTGTGAGTTTAATTTGCATGATCCCCATCACTGAACCTAAGAGGGTAGAGGAAAAGATTTTCCTCCCCAACACTATGATCATGTCATGCTGGTGCCTGTAGGATAAAGTACAAACTCCTTCACCTGGCAGCAAGGCCATTCAAAAATAGGCTCCAGCATACCTCTCTAGATTTATTGTGTGTTCCTGGCTCCATGGAATACTGCCCTCCAGCCTTGTTCAAACCTAGACATCAAAGTCCTTTCATGAATCTGTACATTTGCACAAACTGTTCACTCTAAATAGTCTTTCTCCCTCTTCTCTCCCTGGGCATCTCTCACTCCCAAAAACATGTCTGATATTGCCCCATCCATACAGCTTTCCCTATTTTCTTCCAAAAAAGGGTTCTCAATGCCCCAACCTCCAGCACCTAGCACAGTACCTGGTACACAGGAGGTACTCAAAAAGTAGGGTTTTTTTGAGTAAATGATTGGAAGAAAAGATGGATGGATTGATGGATGGAGAAACTAAGTTTCTCCATCCATAAAAGTATTTAAAGTTCAGTACCACCCTTAGTTTCAGGCAAGAGGGGCCTCTGTCCTGGATTCCGAACTTCTGAGGGCTCTGCATATCACAAACACACACACACAATGTTTTAAAGAACACATGGGTGCCTCTGTCACTGGAGATCTGACAGGTGATGCTGGTATTGTGCCACCGGCAACTCTAAACATCCGCTCAGGTGAATAACATGGCTCAGGCCCTAGGGAAACACTTCTTTACACCTCTTGCTCTATGTCCTTGAAACAAAAAGTACCAGAGCTCAAATGCCATGAAGGTCTGGGGTTGTACCTGTAGATGTCGGAAATAGACACAGCTTCAGAACAGGGGAGGATGTGAGCAGCAGAAACGCTTAGGTAAGATAAACAACTAATTCATTACCTTGTCAAATGCATTCTCCTAGATAGGACAACCAAGAGAGGTTCTTGCATAATGAAGCATTCTGTGTGATGCTGACAGTCCGTTTTCCTGTTTCTCTTCATATTCCAATTCGTGACCCAGACGTTCTGAAAAACATTTTGCAATAGTTAAATAATTCACATTACTTTTAAATTTGCATATATATGGATCAAGATATAACATGCATGAAGTGTGGTATCAACTCCTGTGCTTGCAGCTAACTGGACACTGAACACTAGAATGGAAAGTAATCCTGTATTTGTGAACTACTTAATATGAGTAGCTAAATTTTCAAAGTTAAATAAAGATTCAACTTTAAAAAATACTTTCACGGGTTTCCCTGGTGGCGCAGTGCCTGCCAATGCAGGGGACATGGGTTCGAGCCCTGGTCTGGGAAGATCCCACATGCCGCGGAGCAGCTGGGCCCCTGAGCCACAGTTACTGAGCCTGCGCGTCTGGAGCCTGTGCTCCGCAACAAGAGAGGCCGCCCGCGATAGTGAGAGGCCCGCGCACCGCGATGAAGAGTGGCCCCCGCTTGCCACAACTAGAGAAAGCCCTCGCACAGAAACGAAGACCCAACACAGCCATAAATAAATACATAAATAAATTCAAAAATCTTTTAAAAAGTTATTTAAAAAAATACTTTCACTTTTTACACTCATTTATGATAGTTTCCATTTTCCCTTTTAATTGTAATAGATATTTTTACTATTTTAAAAGAAAGTAACTTAAAAACATATGAAAAATGTTGATTTTTTGGTCACATTTGCTTTCATTTCCTTTTTGATATAAATATATTTAAATTATATTTACTTTAAGTACAACTACATTCTATTTTTAATCTTTAAATCACTGAGAATAAATATAAGGCAAGATCATGATAGGAATAAAAAATAGAAAGGGGAGCTCAGAAAAACACTGAAAAGAAAAAATAAATAGAATACCTTCAAATAAGTGGTCTGTCTAAATTTTTTAAAGCTAAGAATAATAAAAGTGAGAAGTCTGTCAGGCATGACCCATCTAAAATTTGCTAGTAAGATATTTTAAATTATATATTTAATAAAGTTTTAATTACTGATCAAAACAATGAAAATGAGCAAGAAAATTATTCAAATAAAATTCACAACTTCAAGAGCTTAGATGAAATCCCTGGAACCTCATATTCTTTACTACATGAAGATTTAATTACTGATCAAAGCAATGAGAATGAAAAAGAGGATTGTTCATAACGAATTCACAACTCAGAAGCAGCAAGTGCAATTCTGGCCTATCCATTGGAAGATGTAGAAAAATCCATTCATGACATTAGCAAATTGGATGAGACAGATGAACTCTCTGGAGTGTCACTCATTTATTATAGGACGATCCTAACACTGGTGTCAAACCCTCTTTGACAGCATGGAAATGTTTCTAGCAAAACACAATCCAATTCAAATCAGCTAATACGATTTTTCATTGGATGAGTATGGCAGAAAACTCAGAGTTTTAATTTTATACCAAAATTCTTTCAAATGGAAAAATAACCTCTGAAAGCAGGTTTTCATATTCCAAGGAGAAAGACGAAGTGTGTTGTTACATAATGTTACATAATTCACAACCAATTTTCAAGATCAACTTTGGCCAAAGAAGTTACTTGTGACCAGAAACATTTGGATATTTTATTAAAATAATAAAAAATGTCACTTGCACACATTGAAAAAAGTACACATGCAAGCACCAGAAATTTAAAAATAGGCTGAATAAATAGCAAACCACCAATCATGGTCAACAATGACAAGTAAATGCCAGTTTAGAACTCTGATGTGATGTTCTGAAAAAATATTGTTTTGGGTCCAATATTTATCCAAGAGTTATGGTACTTTTTACTGTAGTAACAGCACAATATTTATAGAAGGCAATACAATTTTTCTAGGTTTAATAGAAATAATTCCAATTTTTATGTTAGGATGGCCAAAAATTTTTATTTATGTTAGGATGGGTAAAAGTAATAAAACAAGCAATCACTATCTAGGATGAATAATTTTAAATGAAATTACTAATGTAGCAGGAAACAAAGTGAGAGAATCAATCATATGTAACATAAAAACATAAGGAAACATTACTCAATGCAACTAGCTGTCAGTGCAACCACTGACAAAAGTCATATTGAACAACAAACATTTGCTATATGTGTTGTTGAAGAAGAAAACAAGAACATATTGCATTGTTTTCACACCTAGAAGTACAGTTTTTGATTTAAGTAAAGAACTGGAAAAAGAACTTTCAATTTTAGGCATTGATTTGAAAGATTGTTGAGAGTAAGTCTGTGAAAATGGCACAAACATAGTTGGTAAGGAAAAAGGTGTATGGGCCAGAATTTTGTCAAAAATTCAGAAACACCCCACATGTAACTCACAGTTTGGATTTGTCACTAACACATGATCTCAAGTTGGTCCCTAGTGATGTGTCCTTCAGAATAATTAAGCAAGTATAAAAAGTATTTTCTGGATCTTCCCAAAACGGGAAGAGCTTGATCAAACATACATCAAATTTGACCTTACAACCTCTCTCAGGCATACAATGGGAACGCCAACTAATTGCTGTTCAGTTTAAACAAAATATGAGAAAAGTTAAGCAAAACAACAAAACCTCCACCAAAAAAACGAATGGGTAGAAAATGAAATAATCTTGAATTTGCATTATCCACTGTTGCTTGGTATATATTATTGCTTGCTCTCAATAATATTATCAAAAGCTTCAAAAAGAATAGTTTGTGTAGCTACTTCATTTTTTAATTATTAAAAAAATCAAAAGAAAATACATGTGAAATATGTGGCATTGCATTAAAATATAAAGAAATTAACACAAGGAAAAAATAATTGGATAACTATGAAGATCTACATAAAAGTAATTCCCAAATTAGTTTCTATAGAGAGTATTTTCTGGTTATTATGGAATAAGGAATAGTCTCAGTTGAGTAGAGATGTGAAAAAGTTGAGCCATTTACTGATATTTTCAGTTTTCTTTATAAAAGCCCAGCACTGAAAGACTTGAAAGAAGGAATTAAGAAATATTGAATAAATCTAGACACTGCTTTAAGAGATGGCTAGAATTGCTAAATAGATGATAGTAATTTATATGATAAAATTATATTTTCTGCAATAATTTATCATATTTGATGCCATTTTAATATGTGAACGTGACATGTACAGTTCATGATCATTTTGGACTCTGTTGCTTGAGGTTTATTGATGACTCTAGTAGTTACCACTTCACAAAGTTTCTCCAACTTGAAATTAATAAAAATCTAAGAACTATGGTTAACTCGAGAAATGTCTAATATGGCATTATTCCATACAATATGTAAGTTATATGAAAATCTCTATAATGACAATAGAATAATTTTGCTGAAATAAAAATAAGAAATATAAACTTTATGCTGTAAGTAATCTATGAATTACGCATCTCTATTTTATTACTTACCATCCATTACTGACCCATCAGCAAAATGTGTACACATACACAATAATTAAATTTGGTCATCTTTGATATTTTGCTAACTTCCTGTCATGTAAAAACTATAGTCAAACATATTTTTAACATATTACAACATATTTATTTTAATGGGTTAATATTTAACATATATCTAAAATTTTAACATATTTAAACATATTTTTAAATTTTTCTTATGACGGTGCAGCTCTCAAGTGAGGAGGATGGGACATACTTTAATAGCTTGTTAGATTGATGGTATTTTGAATGATCATCATGGACATGTGGTATGAGGGCTTCCACTTGTGCTCTTGTCCCAGGAAGAGAACTTTTCTGATCCAACGACAGAGACATCTATCCCCAGTTCATTCAGTGACATTCCTGGAACTCCAACAACCCTTTCTCTTCTCCTCACCTTGACTGGTTTTAACTCAGTGTCTGTGAGGTGGAAACGGGGGCTGGGGGAGCATCCAGCATTGGCCTGTCCCCAGACCCCTGGGACTCAACCTGCCCGGAAGGAGTACTCAGCACCAGCCCCTGGACCCTTCAGCTGACCTCCTGTCTGCTGATGGCTCCCATACAGCAGAGCCCCTTTGCCCCAGGTGCCCTATTCCTGCAGGACATGGTTGGGAAGATGGCCCACTTGTGTCACCCAGAGTGACTGACTCTCTCTAGCTTCAGTTCATTAATCCCAGGGCCCAGTGTGTACCCCTAGAACTAAAACTGTGTGCTTGGAGCACCATCACTGACAGGTCCCCCTGAATATCGTAGCTGCAATGGGGAAGGCGGGGTTCCCCCAAATCCCCAAGGTGGGGTCTGCAGCCAGCTTGTTGCTCTGCCTTGGCGTCCTGACAAAGCCCAGGCTCCGCACACTTAGAGGTGGCTCTCTCCTTCTGTATGAGTTTCCTGCTGCTGCTGCAACAAATGACCACAAACTTAATGGCTTAAAACCATACAAATTTATTTGGAAGCCAGGAGTCTAAAATGGGTCTCACTGGGCTAAAGTCAAGGTATTGGCAGGGCTGCTTCCTTCTGGAGGCTTGAGGGTGAGTCCATTTCCTTGCCTTTTCAGGCTTCTGGAAGCTGCCTGCATTTCTTGTTCTGTAGCCCCTTCCATCTTCAAAGCCAGCAGTGGCATACTGAGTCTTCCTTACATTGCATCACTCCGACCCTCTTTCCTGTCTTCCTCTTTGACTTACTAGGACCAGAGGACATACTGTGTGTGACCTGGCTTGATTCCTATGCCCGTGCCTGAACTGGGCTCAGGGAACGGGGTGGCATTACTAGCTCAATTTGAGTCATGTACGTGTCCATCCTTCCAGCCAGACAGGTAGGGTGCAGTAATGGGCGGCCCTCAGCAGGAGCACAGGGTTGAAGCAAGGGAAGAATTTTCTGAAAGGTCTCACATGCTCTTTCTGAACGAACAAAACAATACATATCTACTACAAATATTCATTATTTAAAATCATGGGAAAATATTAAAAATTCAGAGTAAAAATAATCCTGTCATCCCAAAACAACTGTGGTTAACACTATGGAATATTTCCTGCAAGTCTTTTTTCTTTTTTTCTAGGCACGTGTGCATGTTGAATGCAGTCTTACCAGACTGTATTGGCAATTTTGCATCCTGCTCTTTTTACTTGAAATTATAACAGAAGGATTTTCTCATGTTGTTTCCTTTGACTCTGTGCCCTGCACAATCACTTCCTTTCCCACTCAGCTCTTTGGCAGCAGAATTTGTAGACTGCACAAATAACGGGAAGGAGTAGGGGCTTTTTTTGATCTGGGGGAATTTGAGCAAAGAGAGGAGAAAGAGGGAATAAAAGGACAAGCCTGTCTGACCTCACAGAGCTGCTAAGATGAACAAATGACATATTATGTGTGAGAGTGCCTTGGAAATGGCTTATGTATCAAAGGTATAGTCATTAATCACCAAATGCTTTTTTCCAAATTTAAAAAATAATTGTGCCCACCGGAGAGTCCTGAATGCCAATGGGAAGCTGTGCTCCCCCAGCACAGAGTCCTGCAAGGAAAGGAGTGATTTCCCAGAGAATCCATTGATGGCTGTGTGTGGTGGAGGGAGGGGGAAGCGGGGAGGTAGTAACAGGGTTTTCCAAAAGCACTTTCAGCTTCAGGTGAGGAGAGGATGCAACTCTGAGAGCTGCTGATAGTACATGCATGCAAACCCACAGGCTTTGAAGCTCCTTAATTGAAATTCACATCAAAACCTAATTCTGGCGTAGCTCAACTTGACTACTATGAATGATGAAAATAAATCCCTGGGTCACTCAAGGATAGTGGTTGAGTAAAACTTGTTTGATGGCACAGAGACAACATCTCAACTGGAATTAAATTGTCTACATTTAACAGCACTAAATTTTCTGTCATTCTCTGACTTGGATTTTCTTTTTTCTCAAGATAACATGGACAGGACCCAGGTATTGTCAGTGCCTCAGAGAAGACAGTTCATATATGCAGCCAAATGTGGCTGCAGGCTTAGCCGGTATTCAGTGGGCTGTGTTTTCTTTGAAGAAGAGCCAAGGGAAGCCATCCTCACCCTGTCCATCCCACCCATTAACAAGTTCTGCCACTTCTCTCTCTAGATTCTCCTCTGCTACCACCCGTAGCAGACCAGACCAGTAGCTGGACCGTGCTCATCCTACCTGCACGCCTGCAGGCTAGCCTCACAAGAGCAAGAATGACCTTTCAAAGTCCAAGACCACATGTGCCATTCCCCTGCTCACAGCCCTCCAATAGCTTCTTGTTGCAGTGAGATCAAAATCCCCACTCCACCATGGCCCTGATCCTGCGATGGAATGCCTTTCTGACCACCCCCATCTCCCTTTCCCCACATACCACAGCCCAGACACTTGTGCTTCCTTTTTAGTTCCTGAGCACCCCACACTGCTTCCCGCCTCAGGGCCTTGGCACTTGCTGGTGCCTTGCCTGAGCTGCTTCCCCCCAACTCATCACACCAAAGACTCAGATTATTTAACTCTTGACTCAAAGTCCAGATCATCCTTAGTGAGACTTCCTTGAACACTTCCTGTTTTACTGCATTTCTTGTTTTTTCATTCATGCATGCTTATCTTCTGTCTCCCCAACTCAAAGTAAGCTCCTTGAAAGCAGGAATGTTATTGATCTCTGTCAACACAATTTATTAAGAACCTGCTGGATATTTAATAAATATTAGTTGAAGGAAAGAATGAATGAACGTCCAATTCTGAGAAGACACATTTCTTATTAGACATGGAAAATGATATTCTGGAGAATCAGTTTCACTCCAGTCAACGTCCCCTTGGTTTTTACCACTAGTTTTCTGCATATTGTACTTGTCTTTGAGCTATGAAAGGATCCCCTTAACACTCACTAGGTCAGGCAAGTGAAAGTCTTATTTCCAGTAAGGGAAGAGAAAGCATGAATCTAACTAAAATGTCACTTTGCCCTACGGTGTGAAAAACATTTTTAAATTCTCCATTCACTCTTTTGTGGTAGTATCCTTTGTCAAAATCTTTTCTCCAAATTTTGTTCATGCCTGATAAATGGAAGAAGAGAGTTTCCCCAGTATACCATAAAAACATACCCAGCTAGATGGAGTTTATGAGTTTTAAGCACCTTCTTAACTTGCAGGCCTTGGTCAGTTGGAAGTAAAAGTGGAGAGGGGGGAGAAAAGGGCTAATTTAACTTTAGGGTCCAGAAGCCTTCTGAGAAGGAAGGGATCAAGGCCCCAAACTCTCCTTACCAAAGTTCAAAATGTCTGAAGCCTGCCAGGTGGGCTGTGTGGTCCTGGCCAACATGTAATGGGGAAAGTGCCCGAAAGCTTCTTCTGGCCTCACATTTCCACTTCTGGGAACATACCTCATCCCTCTGGCCAGGCGTGGGTAAGTGACCCATCCTGGGCCAATTATAATCCTCCATCACCCGGACTGCCCAGGGATGGTCACACGATCCTACCAGGCCAATCAGAGTCCTTCCCTGGGACTTTGATGGCTGGAGCCAGAAGAGAAGAGCCCTCTGTGATGGACATCAGCCCAGAGGGGCTTGAGATCAAGTTCCCTGAAGAAAGCCCTCTTGCTGTCAGAAGGAGCAAAACAACCAGAGAGGCCGACAGACAGACAGGAGACAGAGAGTCCCTAGGGCACCTGGGCCCAGAGCAGGAGGAGCCTGTGCCCACCCCAAAGCCTCTGGCCCACCTGGGTTCTCCAGCAGCAGAAGCAGCATCCTGGGGCCAGCTTCCCACCTCGAGTCCTGGCCGCTTTCTTCTTCTCTGCCTGGGCTTTCCCCAGCAGACAACCCCAAGGTACAGCGAAGCTTAGGTTCCCAGGGGCAGCCCTCAGTCAGCAGGGGAAGGCAGTTGGTGGATAAGTGCCTCAGCCTCCCCAGCCTGCACTGGAAGAGTCTGGCTTCTCCAGGGTCCCTGCCAGAGAGCCCAGTTGTCCGAGGCAGTAACTCAACACTCACGTGTGTCCTCATGGCTGTTCTTGCTTCCCTGTTGTACCTTCCCCTACATCCTCACTCGGGCTTTCTGGAAACACCTTCTAAATAAATGACCTGCAGCCATGTCCCTGTCTCAGGCTCATCTTTTAGGGAACCCTAACCACAAGTGGCCTGGCTATGGTCATCCCCAAAGCCAGTCTGTCTATGCCCTTCTGGGGGCTGTATTGCCTGAACCTAAAAATTCCCTTTTGGCCTAAACTTGTGGAATTGAATTTGGCTTCTGTCACTCTCAAGGAACCCTGAAAAAAACAAAAACAAACACAGATGGGCAAGTCACCGCAGAGAACGGGCTTTGAGGGAAGTGGCCGTTTGCTAGAGGTGGGGAGTGGCGAACTTCTGACCCTATCCGGGCTCACGCATCCCCGTCTGTGGAAGTAAGTGGGTCTGAAAAGCAGCAGCCCTGGGAGCACGACCAGCTGGACACAGCCTTGCGTGGGGCGGGGACTGTCCGTCCTCCCACCAGGAGGAGCTTGTGGCCACAGTGCAGCAGGGAGACTAGGAGCCTGAGCTCCACTTACGAGGCTTCAGTGACACGTTCCACAGGGCAAGCAGGGCTCTCCCCAGACCGCGGCTCCAGACGTTGGGGTCAGGGATGGAGTGGCACGCCTCCTGAGGCAGCCAGCTGGAGCAGGCAGGTCTGAGTGCCCTCCAATGGCAGAGGCAACTGAGTCAGGAAGCAAAGGGACACGTGGCCCCTCGGGCCTGACAGCTCACAGCCAGGGAGGTGGGCAGGCAGGGGTGGGGTGGTACCTGCCAGGTCACTGCTGGGCCTGTAGCTTACATCCTAAGTGCTATGTCATCCACAGGAAGAGCCATGGCTTTCACCTCCGGGATGTCTAGCAATAAGGCACTTTCACACCCATTATCCAACTCTGTGTTCTCAACCTAGAATCTAGAACACAGACTTCAGGCACATTTCACAGAGGAGGAAGCTAAGGCTCCGGGAGGTGAGGTGGCTGCCAGCACCCCCTGGCTAAGGTGCGTCCCTAAAAAGAGAAAAGAGAAAGAAGCTTCCCCAGGCTCCAGGGCTTGGGCAAGTCTTTCAAGTACAGGTGAGTAATTTCACGGTCAGTTCTCCCATTCAGCTGAGTGCATACTTACAGATTGGAATTGGTGACCAAATGTACTACATTTTACTGTTTATTTGTGTGAACTTGGCTATTTAATTAGCTGCTTAAAAGTTTAGAGAGTGACTCAGCTGCTAATATACCTATAGGCACAAATCTACCATTTGTTCATTCAGATAATCCACAAATAAGCCCTAGGAATTTACTTGGATTAAGAGCCCAAAGTCTTCTTGAGATGTCATTTTTCAGTGCTTATTTCACTTTGGGTTGCTAGGAGATAAATTGGTTTTTTAAAAAAGCAATTTGCATAAAGACCAGGAAAGCATTTTAATAATGTCAATATATAGCCAAATGGACTAAAGTGCTAAAGTAACTATTTTTCACTGGATAATTAAGCCTCCAAATTTAAATGTTATAAAAAGAGATATACTTGTATTCCATGGAGGTCTACCCACTTAGGTAGCTAATTATTTCTCAAGAACAACACTGAGTCATGTTAGACATCTTCTTGCTAATCTAATAACATTAAGCTATGGGGAGATGGTTCCTATCCTATCACGTAATCAGGAATGGAAAGCGGGTACGGTTTTAATTGCAGATTTGTGAGAAATTCATTTTTCTGATCACTAGCACAAATCTGACAATCTGTCTGGCAGCCAGGAACTAAATTAAAGAAGTTTTCTTTCCCTGATACATATGCTGTAAATCTCACTAATTCAAACTGATGGAGAGGAACAGCCAATCTATTTTGGTGAAAAATATTCATCGCAGGACTTGCTTAATACTTGAAAATTTTTTTCTTTCAAGTCCAAACACAATCTTGAGTCTGGTACAGAATTATCAATACAAAAGTGTTAACCATGGGCTTCCCTGGTGGTGCAGTGGTTGAGAATCTGCCTGCCAATGCAGGGGACACGGGTTCGAGCCCTGGTCTGGGAAGATCCCACATGCCACGGAGCAGCTGGGCCCCTGAGCCACAACTACTGAGCCTGCGCGTCTAGAGCCTGTGCTCCGCAACAGGAGAGGCCGCGACAGTGAGAGGCCCGCGCACCGCGATGAAGAGTGGCCCCCGCTTGCCGCAACTAGAGAGGGCCCGCGCACAGAAACGAAGACCCAACACAGCCAAAAATAAAAATTAATTAATTAATTAAAAAAAAAAAAAAAGTGTTAACCATTATTATTGTCTCAATATAGGTACACAGACTAGAAGAAACTTTTAGAAGAAGAATCCCTTAAAATGGCACAGTAGATTGCTTGCAAATGTTTACCAAGAGAACCTGACCATTCCTTCCATCCCTGGACACTAGCCTCTTCACACCATGACTGTACCACTTCTCTCAGACAGAGGAGGGGTCTGCTTCCCCACCCCGGAATCTGGGCGGCCTTGTGACTTGCTTTGCCCAACAGACTGGGGTGGAAGGGACACTGGGTGACCTCAGAGCCTAGGCCTTAAGAGGCCTTGCAGCTTCTAGCTCTACCCTCTTGGAATGCTGCTGCTGCCACCCTTTGATCAAGCCCCAGCCGGCACTTTGGAGATGAAAGAGCACTAGGAGAGAGAGGCCTAGCAAACGGTACCCACCACCAGACATGTCAGGCTACCTTGGACCAGACAGTCCCAGGAAAGCGCTAGACCACTGGAGCCACATGAATGACTCAGGAAGACCAGCAGAACCACCCAGCAGAGCCCAGCCCAAACTGCAGACCTGCAGAATCATGAACACATAAAACATATTGTTTGAACCCACTAAGTTTTGGGGTGGTTTGTAATATAGCAGTAGATAACTGGTACAAATGGTTTTTTTTTTTTTCTATTTTTTTTGGCCGCGTCACGCAGCACGCGGGATCTTAGTTTCCCGACCAGGGATTGAACTCGTGCCCCCTGCAGTGGAAGTGTGGTGTCTTAACCACTGGACTGCCAGGGAAGTCCCAAATGGGTTGTTTGTTTTTTTTTTTTAATAAATGTAAAAAATTCAGAAATAAAAAAAAAGCACAAAGAAACAATCTTACCTCCAATGTTAATTACCATTAATATGTCAGTATTTTTCTTCCAAATTTTTTCTTTTGTGTTTATTTTTTACATGAATGGAAACATATTAATGTTGCTTTATAAATGTGCTTTTTGGATAAAATGTGAATGTTTTTCTGGGTCATAAAAGTCTTTGTTCAGAGTTCTTTTATGTGATGGTCAGTTGGGTACAGACCCAAGAGGAGCTGCAGGAGAGACCCAGGAAAACAAAGTTATTACACTCACAGGTCTCAGACACGGGAGGCACCCCACACCACACAGGGCCACACAGGGAAGCACCAGGGTGGTCAGGAGGCAGAGGGGCAGAAGCCAAGGGAGAGCAGAGGCCACAGCCTTTATCAGAGTTTCCTCAGGAAGAGGAAGGCAGGGCAGGTAAACAGCTTAGGTAGGATTGGCAAATTTGAATAATTTTGGCAGGCTTTGGGCTATGGGGGTGGTCTCCAGCTGTCTGGTACCTGGCCCTGGGAGGAGTAGGGCCAAAGAATACTGCTTCCTGGGGTCTGCAGGCTAAGTTTGTATGTCAAACGTATACTCCCAGCTGAGCCCTTTGCTATCTCTAACAACTGGCTAGCCCCAGGAGGGACAGCCTCTCCCCAGCCAGAAAGGTTCTTAAGATATCAAAACATCACAATATATAGAAGATAAGAACTATATATAAACAATACAGTCTTAACATCGCTTCAAATAATGGCTTATTGTAATGTCTTCACATGGGTCCTCTAGAAAACACAGCCTTAGGCAAGGATTAAAATGATGATGGTTTATTTGTGAGGTGCAGGCCCAGGGCCCAGACAATGAAAAGAAAAACGAAAAAAAAAACACAAGGTAATGCCCTATAATGAGTCAACATATGCTGGCCACGATCTCAGGACAAGCTGCAAACTGATGCAATAGGTCCCTCAACAGACACGTTCCCTGGGCATTGGAGCTTCCCAGAAGGGCTGCAAGGAGGAAGCTCACCATAGGGTAGTTCCTGAAGAAGAGAAAGAGGATGGGATGTATCTGCCTTATTCCCTCCTGTTTCTCATCTCCAGTAAGTCTAAGGTCACCCCCATAGGGAGCCAGTTCTCCCATACTACCTAGTGGTGTTTGCTCAGGAAGTTCTAGCTTGTGGTGTTTTGTCTAAGTTCAGTAATAGAGGGTGACTTGTGCAGATGGGATGCCAAGCCCAAAAGACAGTGGTCATCCTTATCTTCTACTTGACTTTAATGAGAAGGCTTCCAGCATTTCACTAGTAGTGAAATGATACTGATTGACAGTTTCAGGTAGACACTCTTTACCATTTTAAAGGAGTGTCCTATTCCCCATTTACTGAGAAACTATTAGTAATGTTTTTTAAATGTAATCAATATTGGACATTAAATTTTATTAACTATCTTTTCAGAATATATTCAAATAATCTTTTTTTTTGTCTTACGACAAATTATATTAATAGATTTCCTAATCCTGAACTATCTTTGCATTCCTGGAATGGTGCTTTTAACAGGCTTTTAATATAGTATAAGACCCAATTGCCTAATATTTTATTTAGGATTTCTGCATCTCATATATATTCATATGAGAAGTTACTGTATGGTTTTCCTTTTGGTAATATCTGTAAAGTCTGGGTATCACAATCTATTAGATTGTTCTTGAGCAATCTTCAACTTTGAGCCTCATTTTGCTTTTTCAAATCTGCATAATTTAGGCCCAGGTTTCTTTTTTCACAATCCCCATCACCTGTCTGCAGAGTGTCAGCAGACATTATTAGCATTGTAATGACTTCAGGCAAGTTCCTAATCTCTCTCAGCCTCATTCTCCTCTTTTATTCAAAAAAAGGGGATGGGGTTAATAATAAATACTATCTCATGGTGACAGGACTTTGTGAGGATTAAATGAAATAATGTTTATGAAAGCCTTTAGCACAATGTCACAGAGTAAGTGCTCAAAATGTAGCAGATATTATTATTATCATTAGGCTAAAGGTTTTTCTTGATAACCACTCCCACCTGATGGAAGTTCATGTCAGTAATGTGCTAAGTGTCTGCTGAATGCTCAAATATGATGTTCGTGAAAATACATTGGAAACGAAAGCACTATACTGATGTTAGCTACCATCAATGACATTGTCTGGTGAAGAAGTATGATTCACATTATGCTGATCTTTTGAACAATGTGGTTTACAGGAACACACCGTGACACCACACAGAGATTCATTACATATAAATATTAAGCAATCGCGGTACAAAAGTGCCAAAAGTTCTACTGCACGGTTTCAACGTGTCTCTGCAGTTTTGTCCCATTAGTAATTTTTTTTAAAATTAATTAATTATTTTTATTTGGCTGCGTTGGGTCTTCCTTGCTGCATGCGGGCTTTCTCTAGTTGTGGCGAGCAGGGGTTACTCTTCGTTGCGGTGCGTGGGCTTCTCATTGCAGTGGCTTCTCTTGTTGCGGAGCAGGGGCTCTAGGTGCGTGGGCTTCAGTAGTTGCGGCACGTGGGCTCAGTAGTTGTGGCGCATGGGCTTAGTTGCTCCGCGGCATGTGGAATCTTCCCGGACCATGGCTCGAACCCATGTCCCCTGCATTGGTAGGCGGATTCTTAACCACTGGGCCACCAGGGAAGCCCCTCCCATTAGTAATTTTAATGGAATATGTTTTTCCCGAACATATGGCCCAGAGGTAAATAGTCTCAACAACAGAATTGGCCTGGGCCTCAGTACGCTTAAGAGACAGTACAGCCCAGCAATTAGGAGCATGAGTTCTGGGACTGGGGTTCATTTGGGGGGGGGTTGTCTTGTTTTCTTACTTGTAAACTGTGAATGATGACGATAGAAACCACGTCATTTGCAACTGTGAGAACTGAACACTTTACTGAAGGTAACGTGTTTAAAATAGTGCCTGGCCGATGGGACGTGCCCAATGAGTGTCTGATGTCATTCATATTCTTCCTATGACTGCACTGCACTCTTGATTATCAACAGGAAGAAAGATGCAGGGGGTGGGGTGGGTGGTGGAAGTTTGGGAAATTGTATATAACTGGCTTTCATCCGGGATCCCAGTCCCCAAATCCCCAAAAGGCTGGCCATTTAGTTCTATCTGTAGTAACTGGGAGGCAACAGGGTCCAGACCCAGAGGTGAGGGGCCCCGGGCTACATGGATTTGGCGGTAAGATCTCTCCCACAAGGGGCAGTCGATGGCTGCCTGGATGCCTTCACTCTGCGTGCAGAAACACGCTGGGAAACCCCCCTGACAGAGGCCCTGTGTCCCCACAGTTCTCCCTACACTCTGATTTACTTAAGTCCATAGAAAATTAGTATCCCCGTCTCAAAGCAGATCTCAGTCGTAACACTGAAAGTGTATGTACCTGGAGCTGCCATATGAGAGAGGAAAACCCCTCAAACTCAGAGGATCAAAGAATCAGCAGGTGCATTCACGGTGGTCTGGCTTCCTCTGCTGTTGTCGACTGTTCTTTGTTTAAATCAACCTCCCCCCACCTTCATGACAGTCTTTAGTGCCCAACGAGGGAAGGTGGACCTTCGCATTTCACAAGTCAGCGAGCTTTCATTTCCCAGCAGGGTTTTCACAAAGTGACAGCTATAATCAATTTCTAACAAATGACCGTCCTACACAATAGAACTGCAAATAAAACTCTAGATGTTGAATACGCTTATTGTCCTTTCTTGTTTGCAAACATGTATCCAATGAGGTCTTGATTATTTCAGAGTTGGGAAAAACAAAATTATCTTCCAGCCTGTTTGTGCACTAGTTGATTTTTCTGGCTCCTGGAGAAATGACTCTTTGGAAGAGCTTGTACGTCCTAAACCCACCCCCTGGAAGAAAACCCTGGTAAAGACGGTGGGCCTGAAGAGCGTGAAGGTGCAGGCGGCAGGTGGAGACCATCGACATGAAGACAAGATACCCACGGGGCACCTCTGGCCCACATCTGGCCCTCCACCAGTGGGTTCTGACCCTACATAACAAGTCTCCCCTAACCACATGCTCATAAATTCAACATGATTCTTCCTTTGCTTGTACAAAATGTAATTACTTGAACTTTATGTTTAGATTCCAAAGGAAAGGAATCATTCCCAACTTCTGAGAAGTTGCCAGACTCTAGAGAAGATAATAGAATCTGAAGACCTGGGCTTCTTATCCTGGTTTGGCCACTTGTTGTGTGACTTTACACAACATAATTAGCTTCTCTGGACTTCGGTCTCATTAAGGTAATAAGGTCTGCTGTGCTCGCCTTAAAGTGTCGTTACGATACTCAAACAGGCTAATACATTAGAAAATTCTTAGAAGGTACAAAGTATCACACAAACGTAAGGTGTTTTATAATGACCTCGTGTGAGGTTAGCTCCTGTGAAATGCTTTGATGATGAAATATAAAATAAAATTTAGAAAATGAGCAGATGCACAGAGGACAAGTATTTTATTATTCCACTTATATGAGGTACCTAGAATAGGCAAATGCACAGAGACAGAAGCAGAATAGGGGTTACCTGGGGTGGGGGAAGGGGAATGGAGAGATAGTGTTTAATGGGGACAGAGTTTCTGTTGGGATGATGAAAAAGTTCTGGAGATGGATGCTGCTGGTGGTGGTTATACAACATTGTGAATGTTCTTAATGCCACTGAATTGTACACTTAAAATGCTGAATTTTATGTTATATACATTTTCCCACAATGCAAATAAATAAATAAACAAACAGATGGCTTTGGAGACACAGGATTATTTACAAGCAAGGAATTTAACTTACATGTAATCAGAAATGGTTGTGTCCATGTTGGACATGTTCTCTTTCTCTGGTCAAAGCATGTAAGTAGCCAAATCATCATCAGAAGACATTTATTCTTTTGCCTTTTGACTAGTAATATTCATGTTCATTGATGACCATCCCTGCCCTTATTTCCTCATCAAGAATGGCCTGGCTGTTGGCCTGCTCCATTAGCCAGGACAAACTCTCCTTCCTTAGATGGACATGAACAAATACCACCACCGTCTGCTCACTCTCTCCTTTATTTCGTGTCCAGGGCTGACCACGTCTCCTGCACAGAAGAGTCTCTTTCCTTAGACTGGTTGTAATTGAAACAGGGAATGCACAAACTCCCTAGTTATAGATGACCTTATAATTTATCCTCCAAAACAGGGTGTTTTCAAGAAAGGGGGACCACAGCCGTAAGTTGGAACTGTCTCAGGAAAACCACGATGTAGGATCATGCTGTATCTCTCCCAACCCATCGATGCTGCTCTTACAGATAAAATCCTGGCCATTTCTTTCCCTCTTACCTCACTCTGTCCTCTCTCCAAGGAGGGGATCCAGGGAGAGAACTGAGTTATTCAGACGAATTTTGATAAACACCTTGGAATGGAAGCTGAAACCCAGGAAGATGCCTTGATGTGAGTGGGAACGGTCTGTGGCCGGTGAGGTGAAGAGCATGTCGGTTCTCCAGGGAAATGGAGAAGGAAGAGGGGTACGTGGGGTGAAACCCACAGAAAGGCAGAAGGCCGCCTGCTCGGTGGTTAGAACACTCCAAGCCCAAGCACACACACCAAACGCTGAGTGAAGCTCCCAGAGGCAGGAAGTGTCATGCATCTGGGTGTTTGGGGAAATCAGTAAAGATGGGGGTCTTTACAAGCTACAACACGGATGAACCTCAAAAATATGATGCTAAGTGCAAGATGCCAGACACAAAGGCCTCATATTACATGATTCCATTTATATGAAACACCCAGAACAGGTAAATCCACAGAGTCAGAGTGCAGATCAGTGTCTGCCAGGGGATAGGAGGGGAAAGGGTGAGTGACGAGTTAATGACACGGGCTTTATTTCGGGGTGATGAAAATATTTTGGAGCTAGATAGAGGAGGTGGTTGCACAACACTGTGAATGTAATTAAATGCCACTGAATTGTTCGCTTTAAAATGGTTGATTTTATATTATGTGAATTTCATCTGAATTGAGAAAAAAAAAGACCTGGTCTCCCTAGCAGAGCCGGCGCAGGAGTGTGTTGACAGAGGAGCACACAGCACAGGCCAGCAGGGCTGGACTGGGAGCTGAGGGTCCCACACGACCAGACTTCCAAGAAGCGGGAGGCCCAGCTGCCATCTGGGTTAGGCTGCAGGGAGAGAGGCTCATCTCACTTTAGCCCACAAGAACTTAAATGTTAAACTTCTGGTTTCCCGCACATAGTAGCTAGCTGTCTTCTCAAATACATAGAGCAATAGACTGTTTGCTGGGTACACATTTAAACAAGAAAAGGTTGAATGTAAAGGTATGAAAAAAAAGATGTCCCAGCTAAGCGAGCACAAAAAGAAAGCAGATGCAGTAAAATTAATACCAGACAAAATTGAAAATCATTAAAGGAGGCAACAGGGATGTTTTATGCTGATAAGAAGTTTAAGCCTGAGCTTTTATATACTTGACAACATAGCTTCAAAACTATGAAGCACTTAGAAAGATCAGAAGGGATTGGTAAGCCTGCATTATAGTTTAATACGCCTCCCTCAGAAATTGATCAAGTAGACCAAAAGTTTTTCCCCCCAAAACAACACCCAAACCCACATTTTTAGAAATTTTAAAACAAAATTCAACACAAAATATCAAAATCTATGTGTTTTGCTAATGTTTTACCTAGAGGGAAAGTCAGAGTTTTAAGTATATATATATTAGAAAAAAGAAAGATTAAATATGGATAAACTGGCTTAACAAGTGAGAAGAAGAACAGCAGCATAATCACAAAGAAAGCAGAAGAAGGAAATTATAAAGCCGGCAAGAAATACATAGCATAAAATAATAGAGAGAATCCACAAAACCAATATCTGTTTTTCAAGAGATTAATTTAAATAGATAAACTTATGGCAAGTTTGGGTGAAGAAGAGATAGAAGGAGATAAAGAAAAGGCACAATACAAACTGTCAGGCATGAAAGGGGGAATATAATTATAATCATAATTAAGATTTTAAACATCAGAAGAATACTTTGATGTAAAAAAGTATTCTTTACACCACGGTTTGAAAACTTAAGTGAAAATGACTAATTTGCTAGAAATACATATTACAAATAGTAAATTTAGAAAAAACAGAAATTGGAACAGATCTATTAAATAAATTGAATCATAATTAAAACTCTTCTCACACAAAAGGCCTCTGATCCAGCATGTTGACAGGTAAGTTTTACCAAACCTTCGAATAATAAGTAGATTATCTCTCACTGCTGTAAACTATTCCCCCTCCAAAATACATAAATAAGTAAATAGAGGAAAAGTTGCCCCAAATCATTTTACAAAGCTAGCATCATGTTAACGTCAAAACCAGACAAGAACATTTAGAAAAGGAAAAATATTGGCCAATTTTACGCAGCAGCTTCCTGGCTAAAACTCCTGCTATTCTTGCCCCCTTAGTTTATTCTGCTTGAAGCCCAGCATGATGCATTTAAAGTATATCAGATTATGGCACCACCTATATACTCTGGCCCCCGGCCACCTCTCTGTCCTGTCCTCTACCTAGCTCCCTTGCTGCTCGTCATGCTCAGCAAGAGTACTCCTGCCCCAGGGCCTTTGCACTGGCTGTCCCTCTGCCAGGACCACTCTTCTCCCCACATTCACATGGCTCTCTCCCCACTTTCATTCAGTCTCTGTTCAACTGTCCTCTGCTCAGAGGCCTCCCTGACCACTTTGTCTAAGATAGCAGTCATCCCCCACCTCTCTCACCCTTTGTAGAAAGTATGGACTTTCTACACCATCGACAGCATTGTCTATTGCTATGGTCTGAATTGTGTCTCCTCCCCCTCCCTCCACAAACTCATATTGAAGTCCTAACCCCCAGTGTGATGATATTTGGAGATGGGGCCTTTGGGAGGTAATTAGGTTTAGATGAAGTCATGGGGGTGGGGCCCTCATGATGGGATTAGTGCCCTTATAAAAAGGGACCCTAGAGAGCATAACTGCATCTTGACCAGGCAGTATTTATCTCAGGAATGCAAGAATAATTTAACATGAGAAAATTTGCTGATGTAACTGCTATGGGCTGACTAATGCCCGCCACCTCTACTAAAGATATCCATGTCCTAATCTCTGGAACCTATGAATATGCTACCTTGTGTGGCAAAAGAAATGCTGCAGGTGTGATTAAGTTAAAATGTGGAGCTTGGAAACCTATCCTGGATAATCCAGGTGGGCCCAATGTAGTCACAAGGATCCCTATGAGAAAAGACAGGAGGGTCAGAGAAGGAGATGTGAGGACAGAAATAAAGATGTGACAGAGAGAGAAAGAAAGGGATGGCGAGAGGTGTTGAGATTTGAAGATGCTAAGCTGTTGGCTTTGAAGATGGAGGAAGGGGCCATGAGCCAAGGAATGTGGGCAGCCTGTAGAAGATGAGAAGAAAACAGATTCTCCCCTAGAGCCTCCAGAAGGAATGGAGTCGGGCTGACACCTTAATTTTAAGGCTTTTGACCTTCAGAATTATAAGGTAATAAATGTGCTGCTTTAAGCCACTAAATTTGTGGTGATTAGTTAGAGCAGCACTAGGAAACTAATACAGTAACTTACATTAACAGATTAAAGGGAAAAAATCATCTCCATAGATGCGGAGAGAGCATTCAGCACCTGCTATGACGTGGGCAGGGCAGGCCCTTGGTGCTACTGGCAAGGCCAAGGTTAGACATTTACGGAGCACTGTTCCCTGTGCAACTGAGTATAACGGACGACCTGGGACTCTTGATTCTGACATTTCTGGATGGGAATCTTGGCTCACGATGCAGAGTGTAAATTTGGACAAGTGACATAATTTCTTGCATTACTTTTCTCATGTGTAAAGAATCAACCTACATTGAAAGCCATCATGGGGTTACCTGAGGTGGACGACGTAACACTCCTGGAATGCAGCCCATACTCAGTAAGTGCTCAAAACCGGCTAGCTCCTGTGGGCTGCCTGCCCTGGGATGGTGCCCTGCGGGTTTAGGGGAGTGACCCCATCACACTGTTGGCTTCACCGTCCATCACCCAGATCTGCCAAGTGCCGCACCGCCCAGCTTCCTATTCCATCCAGTGCAGGTGGGGTCTGGACCTCAGGCTTGGACTGACCCTACTTCCCTCTGCAGGTGAAGTCAGTGCACTGTCCCACTGGATGAGGCCCCTCCAGAGCCCAGGCACCTCCTCAGGCTTCAGGCCACCTGCAAATTTGATTCCAGCCTCTTGTCCAGCATTCGCAGGACACATGGATTTCCTACCCCTCCCCCATGTGGCTGTTTGCCATATTCTCCAGACTGCCTTTGAAGATCCCAGTGCCAATAACAATCTAACAATGACAATAATAACATGCATTGGTTGGGTTACAGCCCAGGGCAGGCCCTGCCCATCTGTTATTTGTTAGCTCACAGCAACCCTGCAGTAGAGCAACAGTGGAGGAAACCAGGTCACCTGGGTGACACCCAGGCCAGTGCTCTTTCTCTTCATTCCCCCCACCCCTTGGTCGGGGTTTGCACAGCTCAGCAGCCAGTTCACATTGATCAATAAAAAGTGGGACCTTAGGAAAGTCTGTGCTTGGGGCCCATGACAAGGCCAACTCTCTCCAAACCCACAGAGCCCAGCTGATAAACATCTATCGCTCAATGGGCCTAATTTTTGTGCTCAGAAAAAAAAACCCAGAAAGTGCATTCCTGCCATTCTCAACATTTAACTCCATACTTCACTAATCAGTAGATCTCACTGATTTTTCACTTGAAGGTTTTTAGAAACCCAGTGGATTGATTACAGGAAATCAAATCCACTCAGAGAATAGCCGAGCCCTGTTTCATCACTGGCCAGGCTCAGAACTGTTTCAACAATAACTGACATTACCTGAATAATTAAATTGCACATTTTCTGTAGGAAAAAAACTGACTAACACTAAATAGTCTTGAAATTTCCATACCATTGTTGGAACTCCTAATCCACAATTATTTCTTTGGTCCCACTGACCAGCCCATTAACAATAACGTGGAGCTAAAGGTGAAGTTGACACTATCAACCATGTGCTTCTGAAAGTGGAAACTCTCTGTGGAGTCTTATCTCTCTAAACCATCACCTTGCTGCCCTTCTCATGTACTCTCTGTTTGTCACCTGAAAAATCACTCACTTAACGGTTGAAAGGTGTACTCATCGTGGATTTTTCTTCTTAAAAAAAAAAAACAGGAAAATAACACTTTTCATTATGAAATGTAACCACATTAAAGAAAATTTGCAAAATGGAAAAAAAGAAAAGAAACACCCATAATCCCAGCAAAATGAGCCAGCTAATGGTTTACGGTGAATGTCCACATGGTGGTCCTTGCAGATGTCCACCTGAGGTCCACCCACGTGGTGACAGGCCCCACCGCTTCCCAGCAGGGGCGGCTTCCTATTTGGGGTGTGCACATGCACACACGTGCATTCTTGTTGGTGATGCTCTCTCCTATTCATTTTTCATTTTTGGTCTTGTTCTTCTGCCTCCCCTTCCAGGCAAAGTTCTTTAAGAGATGACTATCTCATTAACGTGCTCTCAATTCCACACGTGCAGGAGGAAATGAATACAGAGCGGACAGAACCTGCCCCTCTGCCTGCGGGAAGAGGGCCCACGTGTGCACAGGGTTCACCCACCCCCCAGGGGCCACACGACTCCCCAGAATTAGTAACACCTCACTGCTTCAAACAACTTGATGAAAAATCCTGCAATGAAACCTCCCCCGAGTTTGTGCAGATACAGCATGGTAGCCCAGTATTTCAGGGTGAGCACTGGCCAGAAGCCCCCAAAACGTGAATCAGAGTCCTGACTGTGATCTTTCACAAGTGGCTCACTGCTCGGAGCCACCTGTAAATGTGAGCATCAGTTTCCCCATCTGTAAATGTGAGAAGTCGCTAAGGACCCCTGGGGGGGCTTTCCCGGGCTCCCCGGCCGCCGCAGCTCTCTTGTGGGAGCTGTGACAGAGACACCCACCCCACGCTGGGCCCTGCCCTGGACTCCAGGACCCATGCTGGCCTGAGGACCAATGAAGCTTCAGCTCCTCGTTCCAGGATGTGCCATGTGTCCAGCCCTGACATCCCTACCCCAGGTCAGGGAACTGGGCTTAGGTCTGATTTATTTAGGCAGCAAACACAATTGAGCTTCTGCTCCGAGCTGGGCACTGTGCCAGGATGCACAGAGAAGTGGTCCTCGTCCTACTCAGAGCAGCCAGGGGGGGGCAGACAGGACAGCACAACACTGTCCTAATGTCTGCCTCTCTACCTGTGTCCCTGCGCCCAGCCCAATGAGCGGATCTGCCTGGCTCCCTGGCCTGCACCTGTGACCTGCCTAGCAGCCACCCCACACTCCCACTCCCACCTTTGACTGTGACCTTCTTCCTGGGAGACTCCGACTTCGGCCCCGAGCCCGGGTCTGGGGGCCTGAGGCCAGGATTTCTAAGAACTCACTCCTCCCAGCTTCCCTGACTCTGAGCTGCCCTCTCTTGATGAGATCCCAACACTCAGGGTTAGGCATCCTGAGCACCTCGCAGCCTGGGAACAGCCCCACACTGTGGGGCATCTGCTTGGACCCTCGTCTCTCTGAACTGTCCCTCTCACCACAGGGGCAGTGCTCCCAGCAGCCACCGCACCCGGGCCCTCTGGCCATAACTGACCAGCCTAAGAGGGAACATGTGGCCTAGGTTAGGACTGCCAGAAAAACATTGGATGCCCAGTTAAGTTTAAATTTCAGATAAACAATGGGTCATTTTTAGTATAAGTATGCCACTATGTAGTATTTAGGCATCCTTAATTTTTATTGGCTAAATCTGATCACTCCACCCAAGCTAGACCAATCAAATTCTCTCTGGCAGGATTTTGAATCTATAGAGTTCAGCAAGACTACAAGGTAATATCTTGCAGTGAGAGTGGGGCAGGTAGAGTCCACCAGGCAGGAAGAGAAGAGAGGAGTTACATCGGCAAAGAGAGAGAATGACGCTGAAGGAGGCAAGAGGCAGCCACTTTCTCCTGTGTCACGATGGGGACATTTCCTAAGAACTGGCCCATTCCTGGCTTCAGTGCCCTAGGATGCCCTGGTGTCCTTGTAATTAATACCGTCTTCAGGTGAGGGGTCTCGCCCAGCATGTTTTAGGTATAACTCGTCCCTTGGAATCCGGACAGACTAGCTGGTGTGAATAGTGCTTTGTTTGCTGCTTTCCACCCCAAACACCAAGATGGTCCCCTCCATGTCCAGGCATCACTCTAGACTCCTCTCTCCCCTCACCACACCCCGCATCCAAGTCCTGTCTACTCCATCTCCCAAGTCTATGTCAGCTCTGTCTTCTCTCCATCCCAATGCCTACCACCACCCTGCTTCTGGCCACCAGCATTTCTTGCCTGGATTAGTACAATGGCTTCCTATTTTTCTCGCCTCCAGTATTCTCTACCCTCCAGCCAAAGCAATCGTCCTAAGACGTAAATCTGACTTGCTCCCCAAACCCTCCACTTGAAACCCTTCAGTGGTTTGCCCTCCAGAGGCACAGAGGCTCCTCCGTGACCTAGCTTCTGGTGAGCCGTCCAGGGTCACCTCTTACCTTGTTGTCCCCACACCCCATTCCAGGCTCTGGCCACAATGATCAGCTTTCACATCCTCCTCCAGACTCTCTCTCACCTCAGGGCCTTTACACCTGCTGCCCTTCCTACCCCTCTTCACCTGGCTCTCTCGCACCTTTGGGGGACCCGGTCTGGGGTCATCACCTGCCTTGACTCTGTTCACCCTCTTCCTAACGGGTGCTTCCCCTGCATTGTGCTTAGTGTGTCCCGTGGTCCCCAGATTAGCAGCAGCAGCACCCGGGAACATGTTAGAGATGTAAGTTCTCAAGAGCCCCCCAACCCAGACTTCCTGAATCAGAAACTCTGGGGTGGGGTCCAGCAAGCAGTGTTTCAACTAGCCCTCCAGGTGGGTCTGACACTCACCAATGTTTGAGAACCACTACTATCCTGTAATTGTATAATTATTTGTTTGGAAGCCTTGAGAGGATTAGAAAGGCCATAGCATCTTCTTCAGCAAATATAGTAAGTGGCACGTGACAGATTCTTTGTAAATGTCTGTGGATGGAAGGAAATGGAAGAAAAAGGGAAACGAGAAGGAAGGACAGGACGAAGACAGGCAGGCAGCCACAATCCTGCCAACAGCACACTTGGTCTTTCTGACCCTCCAAGTGTTTCTAGACACAGCCAACCCCATTCTGACATTTCCCTGGATCTCCCCTCCACTTGCCATAAGGCTGGGCATAGAGACAGTGCAGGATTTGGGCTCTGGGCACCTGCCATCTCTAGCTCAGAGGGGGCAGCAGGACTTGCCCAGCTACCAGTGGGCCCCACAGTTCTTGCATGGAGTTGGGTGCTTGAGGAGGCCCAATGAGCTCTGTATTTGCACAAAGGGCTGGAGATGGTGTTGGAGCTTGTCAGCAGGAAGAGTCTACGGCTCTGTTGTCCCTTCCCCCCAAGGCTACTTCAGACCGTGTGCTCTGGCACGTCTTCCATCTCTCCCACCTGAGGCAGGAAGAGGGGCTCTGAGACGAGCATCCACTCCTTCTGTTCTCGGTGGCGCGCACTGACCATCGTCCCTGACTGGGCGGTCCACGGAACCCCTGATGTCCTGTTTCCAGTCTCCACCCCCCAGGCCTGCTTCTGAGTCGTCACATCTCTAGTTGCCAGGCCTGAGCCGTTACCAGCATAGCTAAAGAGAGTGGGCAGAGGTCAGCAGGAAAACTCAAGAAGTGAGTCATCCACAGGGGAGGGAGAGGGCTGGCCTCTGGTGCAGAAGCTTCCAGAAGGGATTTCCCGACTGGCTGCCACGAGCACCCCTCCCTCACACGATGAGAAGGCCCTAGGAGGACAGGCTCAGGCCCACTTTCCCAAAGAGAGGAGCTGGGAGGACATGGGGGAAATCAATTGCTATTGAGTGGCAGCAAATGGACGCTTCCACAGAGGAAACAGCAGCCGTCTTCCAACTGGCAGTAAGACGATCTGGTCCAGTTACAACCACAGCCCCCGCCCCTGTGGAAAAATGAGACCCTCACTGCAGAACTCCAACCCCGGGTGGGGCTCCTCCAAAAGGAAGAGGTTCCCTTCCACTTTCCCCTGAGTTGTTAACGATAAACTCACACTTGAAAAGCTCTTCACCAATTTCAAAGCCTGTATCTCACCTAATCCTCGCCAAAATCCTGAGAAGATGCAAGATTTCAATACATCCTGTAATAGATGAGAAAACTGAGGCTCACAGAGAGTAGGGCCCTGGGTGAGGAAGGAAAGGAGCAGAGAAGGGAACTCCTCTTTGGATGCACAGGCCGATTCTCATTCCCCTGCCCAAGCCCCTCACTCAGACAAGGGCAACACTACCACCACAAAGAAACAATCAAAAAAGCCTGCATAGAGCAGGCACTGATGGAGCTGGTCCAAGTAGAGAGAAGGCTACAGAGGTTTTCTTAAGTGTCAACACCCTCTCAGCATGTGGGAAGGAGGTGGGAATTGGAGGATATAAAGGCAGGACTGGTCTTTGGGTATTTTCTGGGTGGGTTTCACGCTGCTCGCCCACCCAAAAGCTTGTGGAGGGAAGTGCATCCTCCTCTCTCCACCCCAGGCCACAGCTGACCACCCACCCCTCCCCCCAACCCCGGGCAGGCAACTGATCCAAGGGGAGCCCTCTACAGGCTGGTCGGTAACTTAGGACCTATGCCCTTCGTTTGATAAAACAAGCTGGGCCAATCTGATTCCTTTCTCAAAAAGTCAGCATGAGAAAACTAAGAGATTGGGACAGTTGCCTGCAGGGATTAATCACGAGTTTGTGTAGAGGGGGCCGGGGAGGTCGTGATGGGTCCCGTGTGGCTGGTGACGGAGTGGAGACTGGGAACCCACGGAAGGGAAGAGCGAGATCTGGGCAGATGCACAATGAGATGGAGGGGGGGTCTCAGGAAAGACCACATGTCTGTCCCACCGCTGTCCCTACTGCTGTGAGAACCATTCTACCTGGAAACTCGAATTCCTGAGCCTTCCTGGCTGCGCTTACAACAGACCTTCCTCTGCTGAAGCTACTGTGGGTGAATTTTTTTAAATCAGAGAAAAGGAAGCACTCAGTTCCAACCCACTTTCAACGTCTGTGGAAACCAAGGACCACAACTAATCAAGGAGCTTGAACCCAGGCTGCCCAGTGATACCCCAGGGTCCCAATCGCAACCCTCACGGTGATGGCCTTAGAATTACAGAGCTCAAGAGGGCAAGATACACGCTTCCATTTTTAAACTAAACACAAATCAGTCTGTTTCTAAATACAACCCCATGGAAAGACTTGAAAATCTCTTGGCATCTCATTAGTATTTCAAGGAAGCAGGACATGAAGCATTGTCTATGAAGAAGTAAGAAGACTTGATTTTGTAAATGTGAGATGCTGAATACCACCTGGCCATTTCTATTTGGGTCTTACCTGAAACGCATGAACAACAAAAGCCTAGCTGATGACCTTAGCCTACAGGAGCAACTGCTGAAGAATACAATATATCTGCCAAGTCTGAAAGCAGTTTTGTTTTAGCTTTCTTGCTTGGCCAGAGGAGTTGGCATGTGTAAGTGTTGATTCAATTTGGCTCTCTTGTTAAAACATAGGACTTGGAAAAATTAAACATATTTGTGAAATCTAAGCATGCTTCTATCTATTAATGTTCACATCCTAATATTTTTGATTTAATTTTCAGTTAATAATAGCTAACATTTATTATGTGCTTAGTATGTGCAAGGAACTTTTAACTAATAATCCTATTTAATCCTCACAGTAACCCTATGGAACAAGTACACTACTGCAGATATGAAAATAATTATTATATGGGTACCTCCCAGGAACCTGCCCAAGATGCACGGCCAGGAAGTGGCAATGCCAGGCCTCCACCTCGGAGGCCCAGTCTCTCTCAACCTTTCAGCCATCTCACCCCAGGGGAGGTTAGCTAAGGAAACAGATGATTGCTTGTTTGTTTGAGGTACAGACAGGGAAGATAATTCAGGAATTTGTAATTGCTCATCCCTGCTGGGGGACATTAGCTAGACATTAGCCGTGACACGTGAATCATGACACTTGTTTCCGGCTGAGTTATTACCTATGCACAATGCTGCTCACCAGCTTGCCCGCTTGCTTTAGAATATGCTGGAAAAAGACGGTCCTTGATGCTTCCAGCTGCTCCCCAATGCCGACGGCTCAAGCAGGAATCCAGGAACCGCCCCCCCCCTCCCCGGACAACCACCACCCTACGTTGTTAACGGGCAATCCCTGGCTTCACTTCTACATCTGTAGGGTGAGCTGCGGCCCTGGTGCATTTTTTAGGGATGTCGTGAGATACCTTCTGGGAACACTGACTGCAGATCTTCGGGAGCAACAGCAGATGCTCAGCAACCCTGGATGGAAATGCATCGTCAAGGTCCTCAGAGCCCCCTCACCTTGGCTCTGGACGGGGCCCAGGGGCAGGAACTGACCTCTGGGAGCCTCCTTTGTCCCTAGTCCTGATGTTCTGTGGGAGACCTGGGCCACACATCCAGGGGCCGCCCTGGCTGCCCCCGAGAGGGAACCGGACAGGTTCTTAGTGAGATCCAGCGGGGAAAGGCCTGCCCAGGTGCTGTCCCTCCTGCTGGGCAAGTCACTACCCCTCTTCTGTCCTTCAGCATCCTTATCTGTCCAAAAGAAGGGGTGGCAGTGGCCTGGGGGAGGGGGAAGGGTTCAGCTGTGACTTAGTGAGGCAGAGGCACTGTCCTGCTTACTCCTGGGATACAGGGCAAGCCCAGGGCCCATCTCCTAGCAGATCCTCCACCAATATTTCTACCCCATTTCTGGGGATACGCTAGCCCTTCCCTTTCATCATAAAATCTGGAGTGAAAATTGTCATTCGTGCTTTAAGATATAGCAGGGGAAGCACTTTTCATCTATTAAAAAAAAACTCAGCTCCCAATACATCCCGCCTGGTGCTTTCCTGCCCTTTCTCATTCTGCCCCTCCTCCCTGCACTTTAGAAGTCAGCCTGAAGCCCCCTGTGAAGCTCCCACCTCTGGAAGCCTCTCTACCTGGAATTCAGGCATCCTCCTGTGTGCCCCCTGCAGGGCATTGTATTACTCTGGCTTGTATTTGAACCATTCATTCATTCATCAAACACACCCTGAGTGCTTCTTCTCTGCCCAAGAGATGCTCAACAGAGGCCAGAGAAGCCACGTGGCATCCAAGGCGGGGAGAGGGCACAGGTGGAAACATAACCAAATAAACCTACATATCCCGAAACTCTCTCCATCCAGTTTATATTCTTGTTTGTATTTCTAAGCTATATAGAATTTCACTCCTTTTTTTAAAAAAAATTAACACTGTCGTTCTTTCCATGGAATACGTTTCAAAGTGTACCACCCGAACGTGGCACAAATGAGGCCTTCCAGTGGAGTCTGATTATTAAAGGGCACCTGGAGATTTCCTTCTCCCTGTATCTGCATCTCCTGGGCCCAGGCCCTCCTGGTGCCCCACCATACAGGAAAGGCATGAACAGCTCCCCTGGGCAGAAAAGGGGCAGAAAGAGATTAGGACAACGTCTCAAGTGTAAGTACTGACTGGGGTAAGGCCGAGTGGTCTTCCTGTCACTAAAATGATTTAAATACAAGTACCACCACTCCTCACCTCTCCCCTCTAGAAACTACAGAAACAGATGGTTTCCACTTAGATTTCTCCGACATCCAAGGACCCGACCCTCCCATCCCCACACCAGAAACCTGAAGATAGGGGGGTGCGGTTCATAGGAAAGCCCTTGCCCCCCATTACTCCCCCTCTGTCTCCCGCATCTTCCCCCCCTGCACCACCCCCCAGCCATCCAGCATTTTTCTCCTTTAACACGACCCCCAGCCATATTGATTAACACTGAAACTTCACAGCCTACAGGAATAAGGCTGTGGGATGATTCTCACCTCTAAAAGGTTGGCGGGGGTTGATGGCAAAGTCGGGGACCCGCTAAGCCGCGGCCGGAACTCAGCAGCGGTGGAGGGGGTCCCGGGTTGGGGGTGCACAGCCAGTGCAGGGACCTCGCGTCCGGGGGGGCATTGGGGCAGGCCCCTGTCTCCTCTTTCCCCTGAAGGACAGAGCGCCCACGGTTCCCCACCGCCATCCTAGTGTTGAAGATGACAGCCCGCCCTCCGGCTGCCAAGCCTGAGCTGCTCCTGCCCCAGCTGAGAGCACATGAGAGTGGGGCCTCAGGGGTGCCCTGTGCCCGCGAGCAAAGGGGGCGCTAATGGGGCGCAGAGGGCGGGGTGTCGGGGGGAAGAGGCTGCTCCTGGCCCATCTCTGGTTCAGTCCAGGCCTCTCCCAGGACCCACTAGGGACGTGGAAAGCACCTGCGTGAGGAAAAGAGGCACGATTTCCCCAGGGAGAGGGGAGGAGGATGTGTGGAGCGGCCAGGTGCTAGCCCCACGCCAGGGCACCACGCTCCCTTGCTGTCCTCTTCCCCCTCCCATGACCTCCTCTCACTTTACTTTTCTTCCCAGACAGACTGTACATTGTGAGGTCAGGACCATGCCCTCCCAGTTCATCTCAGTATCCAGCATAGTGCAGTGATGTGTAAGTTCTTACTAAAATTTTTTTTGAATGAAAAAAAAGTGTACGAAGGAATGAATGAAGGAAACTCCTTGAATCCAAGATTGGCTTATGTTTAGATTCTAGTTACAGAGAATCTTCTCCTTATTTATCAAAACCAACTTTGTGGGTTAAAAAAAAAAAAAGATGCATTTAATTCACTCATCTACCAATGAATCACCTACTATATGATTTTTGTATTTGGGAGTTTATTGGCCCTGAGGGATCTTTGTACCTGAGAACATTCTTAGACTCTCCTGTTGCCCTAAAACTGAACTCCTGGAATCCCAACAGTCATATAACTAGGAGTAGGAAAGAGACAGTCCTTTTAACTGAGCATCCTTGTAGGATTTTTTCCCCCTATAATGAAATATATTCAAGAATGACAAGATGTCAATAGATTCCTGTTTTCAAACCTCTCTCCGAAAATTCAAACCCTGGGCCACATCTCCCTGTCTGTCTAAACAGGTAATTATACTTTGTGTACTAAAGTCTTATATCTCTGACTTATCCAGTGCACAAAAAACAGTTTAACCTTTAAACCAAGTCATGTACACCATTTTACTGCTAGAAAGATCAATTTATGTTACTCCGTCAAATCAGTATCAACCTGACCTTTAAACACATCAGTGTTTCTTGGAAAAATATTATGGCTGGGATGCCTACCGAGGTAAATAATATTAGCTGCTCCTACCCAGCGCTGAGCCATGCTGCGCAGAGGCCTATCAGAATAAGGGGGCGGAAGGCAGCAGGGCCCAGAGCTCTTCTGACAAACTCCGCAGGATATGAAGAACAATGTAAACGCACCAGAGTTGGCAGATATATTTCTACATTACTGTTCCAGAGATAACAGCTAAGGTGAATCATTTCCCACCACCTACCATTCCAAATTATTTCAAATTCTGAAGGGACCCTATTTATTTCATTGGTAGCTAGCAATTTACTTAGCTGAAGATCATTATATTTATGTGTCTGTGAAATCCTCACAATAATTACACATTTGAGCTGCCTCGGATGTGCTATACGTAGTCTCATTAGTCATATACTTGGAAGGATATTATCACATTTTGTAGCAACCTTAGCAACGTACGTGTAAAGCATCCAACTGGCTGTGAACTTTGATTCTCGTGCTTTCCTTACATATCTGATTTATCGAACAGCAGGTCAGCCTGCATTCACAAGTAAATGCTTACACAACGCTGGGAAATTGTCTTAATTTCTCTTTTCCCTAGATCGCTTCTGTGCGGCAGCCCGGAAAGATATTGTATTGGGCAGCAGGGAGAACAGAACTAGCTGAGATCTAAAATTACTTGAGGAGCTTACCAGAAAGTTCCATAATGGGAAATATTTATAAGACAGTATGCTTCTTCCCTGACCGTAAAGTCACTGAAGTGTAGGGGGAAGGCAGTTGAAATTTCCAGTGTTCTCAAGCAAGTGTCCCCAGGTTGAATTCTCAGGACAACTTCTGTGAGGTTGCTGGGTTTATCTGAAAGGTCTATTTTGTCATTTTAAAGCCAGAGATTATTAGAGGGAAGCGACCGCCTGCTGGTTTTGCCCATTTCTGCCTTCCACACGTTTATTTCAGAAGAATCCACTATTATTATAAACAGGGTGATTCTCAGAATATCCCTAACCTTGATAGCAAATAACCAATGATAGAGGACAATTCCCCTCCTGAGCAACGATTCTAACATGGCAATTCATGCGCCAGAGAACATTACAGAACCATTTAGCTCAGGACTGGGGGGCTTCTATGGCACGTACCATCGCTTACCAGGGCACGTAATCTGTGTGATCATTGCATTAACATGTGATCCCCCAAGTAGCTGGTAAACTCCATGAGCACACGGACCGTATCTGCTTATGTTCCCCTTCACATCCTCAACACCTAGTACACACTAGGTGCTTGATAAATATTTATTAGAAATTGAGATATAACTGAGGGAGTTATCTGGACCAGCTCTGTGCCTTTCGCCTTTAGCTGGGTAGTATGACTATCTGATATTCAAACGGCACGAGGCTGAGAAGTCACGTCACTGTCTCACGCATGATTGAAGCCGGAGTCTCCAGACCATCAAGCTCCATCACATTCCATTTACTAAACAATGATTTAATGAGCACCTGCTATGTGCCAGGAACTATGCTAGGAACAACTATGCAGCCCACACAGAGCTTCTGGTCTAATAGGAAAACAGACCTTTAGCAAGAGCTCCCAAGAGAGGAGATTCCCAGAGCAGGAAAAACAGTCATCAAACGAGGACATAATAGAGCCAAGAGAATGTGCTCCCTGTTACTACTGCTGTGTGACAAAGTAGCCGAAGCTTAGTGGCTTAGGAGGGGACTTTGAGGGATGATGGAAATGTTCTATCTATCGGTTGTGATGGTGGTTTCGTGACTATACATTTGTCAAAACTCACCAAACCATACATATAGAAGGGTGAATTTTACTTAACGTAAGTTATACCTTAATAAACTGACTTTAAAAATGAAAACAGGGCTTCCCAGGTGGCGCAGTGGTTGAGAATCTGCCTGCCAATGCAGGGGACACGGGTTCGAGCCCTGATCTGGGAAGATCCCACATGCCGCGGAGCAACTAGGCCTGTGAGCCACAACTACTGAGCCTGCGCGTCTGGAGCCTGTGCTCCGCAACAAGAGAGGCCGCGACAGTGAGAGGCCCGCCCATCGCGATGAAGAGTGGCCCCCGCTCGCCGCAACTAGAGAAAGCCCTCGCACAGAAACGGAGACCCAACACAGACAAAAATAAATATAAAATAAATAAACAAAAGATTATTAAAAAGAAAACAAATAAACAAAAACAACTTCAGAGTCCGTAAACAACAGCCATTGATTATACTCATGGATACTTTGGATTGGAATCTGGGCTGACCTAGCAGGGAGGCTTATGCTGGGGCTTCAGCGGGGAAGAGCTATAGGCTGGACGTGTCTAAAATGGCCGAGGGCTGAGTCACTAGGAGGCCCCCGCTCTCACATGTTAGGCGCCTGGGTTCTAGGCTGGGGTGACTGAACAAGGTCACCTGGAGCACCTCCATTCAGCACATCCCTGCCGAGTGCCTGCTGTATGCCAGGCATTGCTGTGGACACTGAGACTATAGCAATTACCGTAACAGGCAAATATCCTTGCCCTGTTGGAGTCGACAGTCAGATGGAAGACAGACAATAAATAATAAACATTATAAATAAGTAAACTGATGGTATGCTGGGGGTAATACGTGCATGGAATAAAAACTTAAACCAGGTGAGGGGGATGGAGAGGTGGAGGAGAGACTATTCTATGTGCATGGCGCCTCGTCCAGTCCTGATACTTTGCTCTGCCAATGCCGTGGTGTAAAATGATGTCTTGTTGTGGTTTTAATTGCATTTTCCTGATCACTGGAGAGCTGAGCATCTCTTCAGATGTGTGGCAGACTGCTAGCTGGCCACCAAACGAGGTTCGTCTTTTTCCCGGGTCCAGGAGGATTACACTTCCCAGCCCCGCGTGCCGTCGGCTGTGGCCTCAGAGTTCCACCCGGTAAAAGGCGGTCAGTAGTGTCCTCCCCATTTCCAGGTCCGGCCCATAAAAACCTCTTTTCTTCCTCCAGCTGCCCAGTTCCCAGGGCAGCTTTGCAAGTCCCATAGTGAAGATGGCAGGGCTTCCAGCAGCCTGGGCTCCTGGGGGCTGTGAGGGGAGAGCCCCGCCGCTGCCCCTCACCTGCCTAGAACATGTGCCCCGTTTACATGAGCAAGAAATAAACTTCTATCGCGGGGCCTCGATGTGACAGCAGAAGCCCATCCCAACTAAGACGCTGTAACGGCTCACTGGGTTTGTCTTGCGAGCTCTGCCTGCTCAGACCCTCTGCCGGACGTAGGACGGGCTTATTTCTTCTTTCCTAGTCATCTGTAAGAGTCCTTTATAACCTTGCTACTCAAAAGGCGGTCTGTGGTCCAGCAGCATAAACTTCACCTGGGACCTTGTTAAACATGCAGACTCTCAGGCCCCACCCACACCTGCTCAACCGGAACCTGCATTTTCAAAACATCTCCTGGTGATTCCTCTGCACAAAGTTTTGTCACCTGCAAAGCCCATTAACAATTCCTGGGAAACAAAAATAGAATCTGGGTAATAAAATAAAGTCTAACCTTTTTTTTTTCCTTCGTGCTTAGTCCGGTGTCACTTCCTCACAGGGGGCCGCGTGAAGAGGCCGCGAACTCGGCGCTTCAGACCAGAGTTCCTGGTGCAAAATGGCCGCGCAGAGACCTCAGCCCGAGGGTCGTGGGCAGAAGCGCTGTGCTCGACACCACAATTCAAGATGGCGGCGGCGGGCCGTGCGCAGAGAGGCTGCGCCCGCCCCGCACTGGATCTGGAGCGTGAGCCGCGCACCTGCCCCGCCTCGAGAGAGCCCCGCCCTGCAAGAACCCCGCCCCCTCCCCTCCCGGCCGACAAGACCCTTGTACGGCGGCCCCGCCCGGGGCCTGCCTGGAGAGCGCGTGCTCCAGAGCCCGGCTCGCGCACCTCTCCTTTCCATGATCGAAGAATAAAGCTCTCCTTTGCTTCTGAACCAAACTCGATCTCATTCTATTGACTTAGCTGACACAGAGCAGAAGGACCTTTGCTAGGGACTGACTCAGGACAGTCGGTACCAGTTTGAGCAGCACTGCTTCACACATTCTGCAGTAATTCATCTTTTATGTGCATTGAATTCATTGCTTTCCAGTCTGTCGCTGTCTTTCCGTTTTTTGGCTCTATTGTCTCGTACAGATTTTTTTTTTAAATTTTATTTATTTATTTATTTATTTATGGCTGTGTTGGATCTTCGTTTCTGTGCGAGGGCTTTCTCTAGTTGCGGCGAGCGGGGGCCACTCCTCATCGCGGTGCGCGGGCCTCTCACTATCGCGGCCTCTCTTGTTGCGGAGCACAGGCTCCAGATGCGCAGGCTCAGTAGCTGTGGCTCACGGGCCCAGTTGCTCCGCGGCATGCGGGATCCTCCCAGACCAGGGCTCGAACCCGTGTCCCCTGCATTAGCAGGCAGACTCTCAACCACTGCGCCACCAGGGAAGCCCCCAGATTTTTTTTTTTTTTTTTTTTTTTTTTAATGTTTAACATTGTAGTATTTACCAAAAGTTTGTTTTATGGTTTGTATGTCCTCTTTGTTTTTTAAGAAATTCTTCTCTTCCTGAGATCATACAGACATCATGCTATATTTTCTTCTAAAATTTTAGTTTCTTTTCACAGATTGGCCTTCCACCTGGAATTTGTTTGTCTGTGGTGTGCCGTAACACTCTCATTTTATTTTTTCACATGGATAATAATTACCCCAGAGCCATTCATTGAGTTATCCATCTATTCCCTACGGGTTTGTAATGCCACCCGGCCATAGGTCATATATCAAGTTTCCATACACGTGTAGTTCATGTCTCTGGTCTCCCTACTCAAATTCTTCTGTTGTGTAACCTGCTTTTTTCTCAGGTAACCAAATATTGCAACACATTTTGTCCCCATAATGAGGTTCTTTTACAATGTAAATTTCAGTGGCTGCCTAGTAGTCTGCCATCCTTCATTTTGTTAGGCTGTTAACGTTTTTTTCAGTTTTGCTCTGTTGTAAATAACATTGGGGGTGAATATCCTTCACACGATCTTTGCTCAAACGCATATTGATTGAAGGTAAATTCTCTGAGTGAAATTAGCAAGTAGGCATATTTTTAAAGCATTGGATAGATTTTGCCAAATTGCCCTCCAGAAAAATTGTACCAATTTATATTCCCACCTGTTCCCTGCCACCTTCCTAACATTTTAATTCCTCAGCATTTAAATCCCTGCCAATATCATGGGCAAAAACAAATAAATAAAGACATACTGTTGTAATTCATGTGCCTTTTATGACAACTGACGATGAACATTTTGTATGTTTATTGGCCTTTTTATTTACTTATTTTAACATACATGTGTGAAACTGTCCTGTTTGAAGCCTATTTATGTGTAGGTGCATGTGTCTTTTTCTTGTTTATGGATAAAGCTCTTTATATATGAAAAAATGACAACTCTTGCTTATGTAGATTGCAAATTGTTTTTGCAATTTGCACTTTACTTTTTACTTTTGTGGTAGTTTCTCAACATGAAGAAGCTTTAAGTGTTGATATGGTCAAGTCTAGCAATGTTTTCCTTTAATATTATACTAAGAGAAAAAAGAAAGTCCTACCCAAAATCATTCCTTGATGTTTTCTTTCAGTTCTTTTAGATTTTGTTCTTCATCGTTTAATTCACTTGTTAGTTACACTCACTCTGCAGGTGGCAACTGTGTCTTTCCTGACTTCTCCAGCGTGGTGAAATCCCCTTACTATATGCTTGCAGAACCCCGGGTACCTTCCCTCTTACCACTTTCTCGATGGTTATGTTTCATGGTGTGTGATTCTTTGACTAATATCTATGTCCTTCCATGGCATGCAAGTCCCATGAAGGCAGGATCTCTGTCTCTCTTCCACTTTTGTGTCCCCAGCACCCATAAAAATGCCAGGCACCTGCATCCACTCGTGTTACCATTCTAGCTTTGTTTAGGGCACCTGATAATTTCCACTTATTCTTACCGGCCCTTACCTGTATCTATTTAGCTTAACTAATATGCACGTATACACACACACACACACATATATATACACATATATATGTTTATAGTTTTATAGTTATATAGTTGTATCCTATCCATCCTTCTTATGAGTCTGCAGCCAGATAAGGGGCTGCCTTGGCTCATTTGACCGTGTCATTCTCTTCTCTGCAGTAGTTCTCTAGGTAGTGCCCCTGGGCTTTATAAGCAAGCAAACATAATATCTAAAAATAATTTAGTTTGTCTTATTTCTACCACTCATAATTCACATTTTTGATTTGTTTATTGCATTGGCTAAAACTTCCAGAACTTGTGGTTCTTTTATAAACAAGAAAAAAAAAACTATATAAAACCAAAATAGAAGATGGCTATATTGTATTTAGGTTGCAATTTCTTTCAATTTTAAATTTCAAAAGGTATCTAGATGGTCCCCTGATGTGCACACGAAGATAATTTTCATCATTCTCATACCAGTACTAAAAGCAGCCACCACCTTCCCCCACGTTCCCAGCAGCCTGCCCTGGTCTCCCTTTGTACCACTGCAGTGAGTCCAGTGTTCCAGGGGAAAACGAGGGTCATGCCCCTCCAGCAGCACCAGGGTGCACACCGCCTGGGTGTCAGGAAAGCTAGCACCGAGTCCCAGCTCTGGCCCTGAGCTGGCATCCTGTCTGGGACAAGTCACTGCCCCGCTATGGGTGTTTCCCCACTTTCCAATCAAGGCACCTGCCTCCCAGCTCTGCAGCATGGGACTCCAGGCTTGTGTTGGAATGGCCCTTCAGGCAGTGTAGGTCCTGCCACCTCCTAGCCCCTGCTCTCTGAGCAAAGTGATCCTTGCCAGGGTGGATGCAAGCCAAGTGATGCCTTAAATAAGCACTGACGTGAAAGCCTGCTGCAGCCATGGTATTAAGGAGATAAACCTTGGAGAATATCCTGTGTTGGCTGAGTTGAGCCTACATAGATCACAGAGAGAATAAACCCTAAAGCACTGTCCACCCACCGTAAGAACAGAGTGCCCAAGACGAGCGATGTCAGGGAAGAAGAGGCAGCGGGAAGCACTACCAAGCCCAGTGGAAGCAGAGACAAAGGTTCAAATCCTTCATGGCTGCCCAAGCACCACCCCCCTGCAGAGACGTCCCTCGCCCTGTCCAGTCACCCGCACACCAACGCTCCTAGCATCGTGGTGGAGGCCTCCCCACCCTGCTGTCTGCTGCTCGAGGACAGGGACCATGCCTCGTCATTTTTGCCTTCCCTGAGCCCTTTTAGATGCTTAGATGGTGACATAATTTGTATGGTTTTCAAATCATATTTCTTAATTAGAAAATATCAAATGCTTATTTTAGAGTATTTAGGTGATATAGAAAGGTACAGGATAATCAATACTAGTCACCTCATCTAGAAATCAAGCTTTACATTTTGATGTATTTCCTCTCTGTTTTCAATGTGTGTTTTTTTTTTACAAAACCAGTCTTATTACATGCATAATCTATATGTATATATCACTGTAACAATTTCTTACATCATTCAATATTTTTCTAAGATATGATTTTTAGTAGCTACAAAATGTTTCATCTCGTACCCAGGAGTTTTCCATTTGCCAGATATTTAGCTCTGGTCTTTGAGCTATTATAAATGACTCTGTAATAAGCATCTTTGCCCCTAAATCTTTGTCTAAGTATCTTATCAATTCCTTAGGATATGTTTTTAGATAGGGGATTATTGGGTCAAAAGATACGAATTTTTATAAGAGCTGTTCATATGTACCACTACGTTTCTTATAGAAATGTACCAATTCTGTCTGAAGTTATCCATCTCAACAAATCCTTGCTAGCATTAAGTATTTAAATTATAATAGTAAAAATCTTTGCTCATTTCATGGTGAGAAATGGAAACTCATTGTTGCTTTAATGGGCTTCTCTTTGATTACTGGTGAAGCTGAAACTTTTCTCCTTTGGTTACTGTCCTTTTGTAATTTATCTTTTGTGGATTTTCTATTCATTCCTTTTCCCCTTCCTCCCTCCCTCTCTCCCTCTTTTCCTCAGACATTCAGTAAAAGTGTGCTGATCACCTATTTGCCAGACCCTGTCCAGGGACCATGGTGGGCATGGGTCAGGAAGATACAGTCAAGGACTCAGCACACCTGGGTGACACACACTTGAGCGGGACACTCCTGGATGGTCAATGACAATTACAGTGGGGCGGCAACCACATGTAATTTTTAAAAAATTATGGTAAAATACACATAACATAAAACATACCATCTTAACTATTTCTAAGTATTCAGTTGAGTATTGTTAAGTGTATTCACATTGTTGTGCAACCAATCTATGCAACTTTTCATCTGGCAAAACTGAAACTCTGTCCCCATGAAACAACAACTCCCCATTTTCCCAGCCCTGGCAACCACTCTTCTACTTTCTGTCTCTAGGATTTTGACTGCTCTAGGGTCCTCATATGAGTGGAATCATACAGTGTTTGTTCTTTTGTGACTGGCTTATGTCACTTATTGTAATGTCCTCAAGGTTCACACATGATGCAGCATGTGATAGGATTTCCTTCCTTTTTAAGGCTGAATAATATTCCATTGTGTATATAATATATATATATATATTTCACATTTTCTTTATTCATTCATCCACTGATGGACACTTAGTTTGCTTCCACCTTTTGACTATTGTGAATAGTGCTGCTATGAACTTGGGTGTACAAATGTCTCTTCAAGACTCTGTTTTCAATTCTTCAGGATATATACCCAGAAGTGGGATTGCTGGATCATAAGGAAATTCTATTTTTAATTTTTTGAGGGCCCACCATACTGTTTTCCATAGCAGCTGCACCATTTTGCATTCCCGTTAACAGTGCACATGATTTCTCCACATCCTTACCAACACTTGCTATTTTCTATTTTTTTGATAGTAGTCATCTTGATGGGTATGAGGTGATATCTCATGGTGGTTTTGATTTGCATTTCCCTGATGATTAGTGATGTTGAACCGGGTGCTTGTCGGCCATTTTTATATCTTTACGATAGGTGATTTTTGACATCGCATTTGCCGTCATTGTATGTAGCATTAACAATGTTGGGAGGAATTGTCTTTCTGCGTTAGCTCATTCTTTTTTTGTAACATCTTTAATATGAAGCTGACTTGAAATCACCCCTATGATTGGCCAATTTCAAAATGTGAGAGAAAGCTTGTGTCAGTCCCCGATCAACCAAATCCTCCACAGACCCTGAAACATCAAGGTGTGAGGCTCTATAGAGAGCTGATAGGTAGGTTTGAAGTGACCCTGTAGGTGTGTGAAAAGTATTTTAGGTTCATTCCAGCTCTTTGCAGCCTCGCTATGACTGTTATATCGGCAAATTTGTACCCAGGGATTTAAAAACACATTAAAGAAAAGATTTGAGGTCAATTACTTTGAACGGCAGTCTATGCAGTTTGAATTTACAAATAATCAGTCGCCTCCTTGCTCTGGCTCTGGAGATGGGGCTCTGGAGGGGACAGACATGTGAGAATCAGCTGGGTTGACGTGTGTGGACAGGCTGGAAGGCTTTCTATGGCAATGATTATTTTCCCTCTTGGTATCATCACTTCTTAAGTCGCAGCCTTTCAGAATTATCTGCAGTGACTTTTTTATTCTAAGCTGGACAGATGTTGTAGTCCTGGATCTCTTTTCCCAGCTGTGAATTGCGGCAGGCTCAAGAAAAGCAAATGAATTCCAGGGTTTGCGGAAGCAAAACACACTCTGGGGCTTCCCTGGCGGAGCAGTGGTTGGGAGTCTGCCTGCCAATGCAGGGGACACAGGTTCGAGCCCTGGTCCGGGAAGATCCCACATGCCGCGGAGCAACGAAGCCCGTGCGCCACAACTACTGAGCCTGCGCTCTAGAGCCTGCGAGCCACAACTACTGAGCCCACGTGCCACAACTACTGAAGCCCACGTGCCTAGAGCCTGTACTCTGCAACAAGACAAGCCACCGCAATGAGAAGCCCACGCACCGCAACAAAGACCCAGTGCAGCCAAAAATAAATAAATAAAATAAATTTAAAAAAACAAACAAAAACCACACACACTATGGCTGCTGAGTGTCCTCATCTCCCAAGACCCCCTGCTGCCCAGGGTTACTCTGAAAACTCCCCAAACGATAGTGAAAGGATGCGGGGGCAACGCCTGATGCTCCAAAGATCGTTGGCAGGACACTCCTTCCCCTGGAGCTGGGAGCAAGGCTGTGGGAGTGTTGGGAGTGGGCAGACAACAAAGTGAAAAGCCCAAAACGTCACCAGTGTGTGTCCTGTGGTTTTGAGGCTGTTTGGGGTCTGAACGGAAACAAAAGATCTGGTTCTTTACACCTTCCTGAGTGAAGGGATCAGTGGGGCTGAAGGAAGAGGTGGGAGGGTCATTGCTGGTCAGGCTCAGTCTGAAGGTGTCACTCAGGCCCTCAGGTCCCCCAGGCTGCCCCGCCCACCTTGGTATTGTGGGCTAATCTTACATGGAAGTTTAAGAGGACTGAGATGAGGAAGGAACCTTCCACAGGGTGAGATGTACAGTTCTGCCGTTTAAAAAAAGAGACCAGAGAACAGTAGCTGACGCTGTATGAATTTAATGGAGCACCGACCAGGGAACTTGGGGACCCTGCAGCGAGGGCTTTGTAAGAGGAGACTCGGGTGCAGAGGATTCCAGGGGAAGCCACTGGCCCTCCAACAGCAAGCCCGGGGATCTAAGGGCAAGCGCCTTTTTGCATAGAAAGATAAGGAAGGGCGTACAAAGGCAAGAGTACAAACGCACAAAGGCAACATAGGAGCCATCACCGTGGAGTGGCCAGGGAGATCTGGAGTTTGGAGAACAAACACAAGCAAAATGAGGTTTCCAGGAGACAAGCCAGACCATTTAGATCACAGTTTCTCCAAACTGGCAAGGGAGAACTTATTCCAGAAAGTCCATGCTGATCCTTGTCTCCCCCCAACCCACGCACCCAGATTGGCCACCACATAGCTGGCACGTGTGCATGGAAGCTCCCGTGTGCCCCTTGTGGGCAGGGATTGGGCCTCATTCACCCTTGTTTCCAAGCCCAGAGCCAGAGCAGTGGCTGGCAGAGTAGAGGCACAGTGAAAGTTTTGTGAAAAGAACTAAAAATAGTTGCAATCCCAACTCCCCACAAAAAAAAGTTTTAAATTTTTCTTTTGAGTGAGATGGGAGGCTGTTAAAGGGTTTGAGTAGAGAATGGAGAGGTGTCCAAATGTAAAGTGAAATTCAGCTTTGTGCCAAAGATTATTTTGACGTTCTGGCTCAGCTCATAGTTTAGTTTTAAAGTGTTTGTTTCCATCTGGGGGTTGGCAGAATTGTGCGTCATAAAACCCCAATGATGTTTTCTCTTTTAAAAGGAGAAACAGGAGGCAGACTGGAAGATTGAACATGACACATTTCTTGCAAACTTTTAAAATAATTTGAAGAGCATTACTGAGATGTAGTTTACATAACGTATATAGGAAAGTCAATGTCATAAGTGCACCACTTGATGTAACCCCACACTCAGAGTGAGAGACAGAACGTTCCAGCACCCCAGAGGCCCAGTCTTGGACTATTGAGGGTCCCAGCACCTGGCCTAGTACAGAACCACTTTAGCAGCAAAGACCCGCCCCCCGCCATGTATACACCAGGCTGTGTTTTTCAAGCTCAAGGCTGCCTCCACTGTGGGTGAAGGATTCACCAAGCCCAGCTTCCTCAGCTCCAAGTATGCTCCCTCGGGTCATGAATTCCATAAGAGCAGGTGTAGTAGACTCTGTAGTGCTGTCAGACATACCCCCCGCCGCGCACACCTTTGGGGATTGAAGGGCTGCCTGGCCCAAGGTCGTGCCCCTTCCTGGGCGACCCACATCCGATGTCTGATCAGTACAGGGGATAAAGGCCAGGCCATCTTGACCCAAGTCAGAACAACTCTGAAGGGCCATCCTAGCTCAGGTCTCCCCACGGGGACAGCCAAGGCTGTCATCGGGCCATTAGCGTCACAGCCCGACTTCTCCCTCTGCCAGTCCCACTTCCTGCTCCTCCCTCCCAGAGGTCTGGTGCCACAAGCTCTCCCGAGTGAACATCTGCACACTGAACGGCACCGGAGTCTCTGCTTCCTGGGGGCCCAGCCTGCCGTCGTGGGCTCCCTTCAGCCTTCCAGACTTCATTTCCAAAGATGGTGCTGAGCTCCTGCTCTGTCCTGGGCAAGGCCCTGGCAGCGGCGGATGTAAAGAGAATAGTCACTGATGTTCATGTGCTTCGCCTAGTGCTTTGCTGTTTACAAAGCACTTCCATGCACACTCTCTCATTTGGTTTCTGCTCATTCATTCATTCACTTTTCCAGCCAGTGAAGGGCCTGCTCTGCACCAAGATTAAAGATCTGAAGAAGAAAGCGAACTTTCCCTCCCTCTGAGAGCTCACAGGCTAGAGTAGAAGGCTGATGCCAAAATGGAGAATTCTCCCTGGCTCTGAAGGCCACGCTAGGAGAGGCCACGAAGTGGGGAAAAGGACGGTGACCAGAGAGTGGAGATTTCCCGGGGGATGAGCTACCCGGCTGAGCCAGGAGCTGCAAGGCAGCACCAGTGAGATCACTCAACCCAATACCAACACTTACAGTCAGGCCCCGGTACTGATATATCTGCGTACAGACTGAGCGACCCTGAGGTCTCCACGGGCTTACCCCAGGATGGCACAGTCTGCGGAGCCCAGGGGCCTCCCCCTTGCCCCTGTGTGACCTCCCAGGGGTCTCCTTTCCTGCTTGGCACAGGTGGTTGGGACCCCGTGCAGCTAGATGGGAAGAAAGAAGAGAGGAGAGTAAGAAGGGAAGGAGGGAGCTTCCTGGCAGTGGGTGGTGGGTGGTAGGATTCCAAACAAAAGAATAACATGATCTTGGCAAGCTGCCCCGGGTCCCACTTCAAGCACTGGATTAACTTAAATCCGTCTTTGTTACTTTCCAGAGTCAACAGGATTTGTTGAATTTTGTGTCTCCAGTAGGGGAAGAATCTAGAGAGAACAAGGTTAAAAAAATACACGTAAGTGAGATGTTGTCACTAATCTGAATTTGGGGCATATTGACACTTGGAAAAAATTTCGATTGCTTAATTGGGGGGTCAGACCCTTCTTTAGAACATCTCTGCATAGAAGAACAATGAACATCAGATTATGCTTTTAGATGTTAAAAAGATGAATATATGTCTTGGATATTTATCAAATTAATCACCCTATAATCTAAAGACAAATGGGATTCCTAGGGCAGTATTCAGCCAGTAATTTAATACCTAAGTTTTCTGATCAATAAACCATTGGCCTGTTAGAATATTTAAGTCATGCTTAGAGTCATTCAGAAAAAAAAAAATCTATTAACTTAAGTTCTTTGAAAGCATGACTTTAATTTAAAATGTCATTTTCTATTTAAGCATTGCATTTTACATTATTATAAAACACCACCAAACTTAACTGGAATAAAAATATTAAAAAAAGTTTTGAATCAGAAATATGTTATAATTTATTAAATGTCTTATTCAACAAGTATTTGAGTGCTAATAAGATGGGCCACCATATAGTACAACTCCAGGGGGCACCATTCATGTTGTGATCTTGGGAAATGGTCCAGGTCTGTGTGAGGCTCTTGGGATACTGTTTTGGACTGCATGTTTGTGTCCCCCCAGAATTCATGTGCTGAAATCTTAACCACCAGTGTGATGGTATTTGAAGGTGAGGCCCTTGGGAGGTCATGAGGGTGGAGCCCCAATGATGTGGTTGGTGCCCTTATAAGAAGAGTAAGAGACCAGAGTGCTCGCTCTCTCTTCCTCTCTCTCTCTCTCTGCCATGTGAGGTTACAACAAGAAGACAGCTGTCTGCAAACCAGGAAGAGAGCTTTCACTAGAACCCAACTGCTGGCTTCCCAGCCTCCAGAACAATAAGTAATAAATGTTTGCTGGGCTTCCCTGATGGTACAGTGGTTAAGAATCTGCCTGCCAATGCAGGGGACAAGGGTTCAATCCGTGGTCCAGGAAGATCCCACATGCCACGGAGCAACTAAGCCAGTGCGCCACAACTACTGAGCCTGTGCTCTAGAGCCCGCGAGCCACAACTACTGAGCCCACGTGCCACAGCTACTGAAGCCCGTGCACCTAGAACCCGTGCTCTGCAATGAGAAGCCACTGCAGTGAGAAGCCCGTGCACTGCAACGAAGGGTAGCCCCCACTCGCTGCAACTAGAGAAACCATGCGCGCAGCAACAAAGACCCAACGCAGCCAAAAATAAATAAATAAAATAAAATGAATAAAATCTATCTTAAAAAAAAAAAAAGAGTCCTGATTTAAAAATAAATAAATAAATAAATAAATAAATGTTTGCTGTTTCAGACATACCAGTCTATGATATCTTGTTACAGCTGCCTGAACTATGACAGATGCTACAGTGGTAAGACACAGTCCCTGTGCTCGAGGAACACACCGTGGAGTGTGAGACTAACCAGTGAGGAGAGCCTCAGGGTCAGAGGAGCAGCGCTCAACAGAAGGGAGCCCAGGGCACCCTGGAGCCCAGAGGAGGGCACCAACCCCGCCCACCGTGGGATTTGGGAAGTGCCCAGTGTGACTCCGGGAATGTTAAAGCCACAAAAGTCTCTTCAAAGATTCTCCAGCTGAGAGGTTAAGAGATTTGTCCAGGCTAACCCAAGTGGCTTTAAGACTAGAGTCACAATTTACTGCCTGTCCAAATTTAGCATGTTTACACTCACAGGTTAAAGGTTATGCAAGTTACTGGTGCTTTAAAAAAAAAAAAAAAACCTCATAGTAAAATATATTTGGGACCATGAAATGATAAGAAACATTTGGCATGTTGAAGGCGAAAAAATGCAGCTGTTGTAGAATTCTCCTGTATAAAAACATCTGACTTTGTGTGCTGGCCTGGAAGGGAGCATAGCTTTAAAGAACTCCATTTGGAGTCACTGCATAAGCCAGGTCTGCTTAATGCAAACAGTGCATGTTCTGTCGTAAATGATTCCCACCTCAGCACCCCGGACATGGAAACACAGCTAATGTCCCTCTACAGCTAATTTGTTATTGTGGCCTCTGATGTGGGTTTGTGGCAGTTGTGTGAAATCTTCCTAGAATCCCTTTGCAGCAAACCTTCAGAGGGGAAACCAGCAGATGGGCTGCTTTGGAAGTCGCTGCCTTTTGTAATAGATCAGTGTGTCCGTCTCCACCATCACCGACCAGGAAAATGGGACTCAAGCCTTCATTGATCTGGGAGTTTTTCCAGTGGTAATAGTTGTATCTTCAGATGCAGCATGGAAGCATGGAAAGGAACACCCGTTCTGGAGGAATCTTCTAGAAGACTGTAGAGAGGGCATACATTTGTACACAGCTAGTAATGGAGATGCAACACTTGTTTAGCATCTTCGCTTTCGAAATCATTTTTAAAGATGTTTATAGAACAAAAAGCAGGGCAGTAATCATAGCTAACTGTCTGCCAAGTGCTGCTATGTCCCAGGTAATGTAGTAGATGCCCCACAGGTGGTGTGTGGTCACAGGAGAGGCATAGCTGGGGTGGGGGGAGGTAGAACAGCCTGCTATATGCCAGGCACAAGGTCAAGTGCTTTACATCCGTATCTCATGCCATCCTCACAACATCCTCTTGAGAAAAACAGAAGTAAGAGCTCCATTTTACAGATGAGACATTCAGAGCGGCTACTGAGTTGTCCAAGGTCACAGGACTCCCAACCCCAACACTCTACCGCTAAGCTCTAGGGCCTCCATTCAGCAGCTCTGGGTTGGTGAGGGGCAAATTGCAAGTGAGCGACCCATTAAAGCCTTCAGCGTTTCAGCGCTGTTGGTACCATAAGTGCAGTTAAACTGTGCACTGACCAGCCACAAAAAAGTACTGAATGCGTAATGTATAAGAAGCACTCCATGAGCGAGGCTGTCTGGAGTTTACAAGAAACATTTTGAGTAAAACAATTTGTAATCAGTAAAACCCCAGGGTCTGAGAAGCCTATTTCTTCATCTTTCTGGAGAAATTGAGGCGACTTTAAATTACCCAGCAAATTAGTTCATTTTAATGCCAGAATGCATTGAGGGAGGGGGCTCTGAGGTGAAAGAAAAATAAGTGTAATTGCTTCTTTTTTCAAAATCACATATTACTTTGTTCATTATGAAATAATGAAGCATTATTTAATCCCATTATGAAATAAATGAGATTGAGTAAATAGCACATCTGCATTCATGCAGTGATATAAGTCAGGAAATGTTTATCCCACTGACATTTAAAAATAGCAGCTCAATTTTTCTTAGTAATGAAATTGTAGGTGTTTTCATTACAAAAATATGTTTTATAAGAAATACAAATATGGCTTTGTTAGATTAACTGTTAGGGAACCTTTCCTACTGAAGTCTTTCCTAGATGGTTGCGTTTTGAAATGTAGATTCACTTCTTCAAAATGAAGCCCATCTGTAGGCAGTGATCAATATCTAACAAAATCATCAGTGAAATGTAAAAAAAAAAAAAGTCAACATGAGAGACTAGGGTTAAGTCCATGAAAGCCCTATTTCCATATGTACACCTGCCCTCTTGTGGTATTCATCTGTATGGTCGCCTACCATGCATTTTTAAGACTTTGAACATGGGTATCTTAACCAATATCCTACGTAGCTGTCTGTCTATACATCTAACTACAGAGCCTCATCTGTGAGTAGTTATTCTTTCCAACAGGCATTTATCAGACATCTCTGCTTGACCTTAGAGCCTGTGAGGCATGCTCACATTTGGTGATCACAATACTGGGGAAAAATTCTAATTACTGGCTTTTCACTATCTTGGTCCAGCTGCTGAGGCTGCATAAAAAATTACCCCAAAACATAATGGTGCAGAACAACCATTCGGTGAGTCAGGAATTCAGGAAGGGGATGGTTTCTCTGGGGTCTTGTGTGGAGACTTAAAAACTGAGGGCTGGAAACATCTGAAGGCTTCCCTATTCAGATCTGGTGGTGGAAGCTGGCTGTAGGCTGGGGGCCTCAGTTTCATCAGCACAGGGCTCTTCATGAGGGCCGGTTTGGGCTTCTTCAGAGCCTAGCGAGTGTCCTAAGAGACAGAGAGAGAGAATGCCAGGCAGAAGCTCTATCCATTTCTATGACCTAGCCTCAGAAGTCAGTATGATCACCTCCACCATTTCTGTTGGTCACAAGAAGCCAGTCCCGATTCAATCTGGGAGGGGACTACACAGGGCATGAATACAGTGAGGCATGCATCTTTGGGGACCGTCTTGAAGACTGACTGCGAACATTTCAATAATGAACCTACGTTGTATTTTATTTTTATGTGAGGTATGACTGTCATCATCTTCTGCCCCTAGTCCTAACATGCTCTCCAGCCAACTGTGGGTCAGCATGTAGGATTGAAGGCCCCTATCCTTCCTGATCAAGTGTCTCTAGAAGAAGCACCAAGGGAGAAGTCCCAATTAGAGTAAATCATCCCAGAGAAGAAGTGAAATTGTATAGGATTTTGTTCTTGAAGGAAAAAAGGGAGGGCAGGGGAGGGGCTCTAGCACAGATGGGTGGGAGGTGGTCAGGCTCCAGGAAGGGAGGGAATGGGGACTTCTCTCTACTCTCCTCTTCTGAGAAGTGTCCCCCCACACGGCCCCTGCCCCCATTCCCGACTCCCACCTCCACCTGCACTTTAAGAGGATTTCATCAAGGACTCTGGGAGAAATACGAATTACTAATACACATTAAAACACACACACCTCAATTTCATTAGTAACCCTGGAAACGGACATTGGAGCAACAATCAGATACCCTGAAAGGATTTTTTTAGGCGGGAAAGGTGTGGTCAGAATGCTTTCTCAATGAGTGCAACCTCATTTAATCTGCAAATTTACTGCTGCCTATAATTATCTGAGTATATCTTGAGTCTTAATTCAGATTTTTTTATTTTTAAAAATACGAGTATTTTTTAATCTTAAAAAATTTCCTAGTACTCAGAAATACCAAAGCCTGGTATCGTGATCCCTACCCACAAGCTTTGCCGGGGACGATTCTGTAGCTAGAAGCTCTCTTGGTGTAGCTAGAAGATCTCTTGGAGATCTCACTCCTGATGGCGAACACTTTCTGTGCTTTTATCAGAAAGGAGACACCTTAGGGGCAGGACTGGGGAGTGAGAAGATCCTGAGAAGATGGCACTGGACTTGGGACCCGAACAACAGACGAACAGGATTTTTCCCAGGATTGCTCCTTCTGATAGGATGTGGGGGAAGCAGTCTAGGTAGAGAGAACAGCATGAGCCAAGGCTCAGTGGTGTCCGTGAGTGCCATGTGCTTGGGAAATGACAGGCACTCAAGGCCCAGAAGTGGCGTAGGAAGTGTGTGGTTAGAGGCTGCGCATGGAGGTTGACGTTAGTGGCTGAGGACCACGGCAGGGAAGTGAACTTCATTCACTGCCCGGAGCCTTCAGTGTTTTTCAAGCAAGGGCACCATGCAGTTAGGCGTGTTTTAGAGTAATTACTCGGAGCCTGGTGGCCATGGAGGAACAAGAGCATATGACAAAAGATGACGGCAAGTGAGGGACGGCTGTGCCCCAGTTGTGGTGGGAATAGAAAGAAGGAAATTATTAAAGAGACGTTCCTAAGGCAGAAAGACAGGATGCTGGGGGTGAGAGAAGGGAGGGAGGCATCTAGGTTTGGGCTTTGGTGACTAGATAGATGGTGGTGTCTTTAACCAAAATGTGGGGTACAAGGGGGAGGGGAGCTTGAGCTAACATTTGGACTTGCTGAGGTACGTGCTTCTGGGACATGTAAGGAGCCAGCCCAAGCCAGGCCCTGCCTTGGGGCATGTATCTGGTTAAAGTTAAATCATTTCTGCTGGTCTGCATGCCTCCTCCCCACGGGAATGTGCCCTCCCAGAGGGAAGCCACTCTCCTTTTTCTTGAAGCTGCTGTGCACCTGGAGAGGGTGCAGCCAGTTTTGCTGAATAAATGGTTGTCTAGCTGAGTAACTGACCAACAAAATGCATGCAAGTGAGAGGAGGGAGGGGAAGGAGAGGGCGAGGAGCGGAACTCTAAGGACCACCCTTTGAGAAATGGTTGGAAAAAAGGGAAGCCAGTGAAGGTGATGGGGAAAAGCAGAAAGGAGGAGGCAAGAGAGCCAGTCCAGCAAATGCCTCGCCTCCAGCTCTTCCATGTCAGCTGACACAGCGGCAGCCAGCAGTGAGCCCCTTGGACATAGTCTCTGGATGGAAAGCTGGCGCTGACCTGCTCAGCCTGACAGTGTGGGCTGCAATAAGTCAGTGCATGTTCTGTCCACTTTCATGCAGGGTCTGCTCCCTGTAAACAGTCCATGTGAGCAATCCAGCTAGTCTCTCCCAAGCCGTTTTCTAAACAATGGGAAATGACGAGAGATAGGAATTATACACCCGGTTCATTGCCTCATCTTTCCATATCAAACTGAGGGAGAAAAAGTTTCCTAAATATTATTAAGTACCTGATAGAATTCAATAAGTGGAAAGACCTGATGAAGGATTATTTTTTATTAATGGAGTTACTTTGGACATCTGTAAAAATCAACCGTCCTCCAGATGAAAGCTAAGACGCTCAGTCCTCCGATACTTAATTGAATTTCTTGGTTTTTAGTTGATTCGCTTAACGTTGGAAGCCTCATGTGACGCTCTTTGTTCTGAGGAACAAGATCTGCTAAACAATTAACTAATTGTTTTACCGATCGATGTCTAATTTTTTGTTGCTGTTGTGAAACGAAAATAGCAGCAGAAAATTTAGAAAACAGGGAAAACAGTCTCCCCGAATCCTGCCCCCATCACGAACGTCTCATAGCAATTGGACATTTCCAGTCCTTTGCCCTAAGCAGATAGTTTTGTAGTTGTAAACACACAGGACGTCGTACCCTGCTTTTTTTCACTTAACATAATCTGATTCTCTTTTACGAGCAATGAAATTTGATACGAGGTGCTGCTCACACGGTTTTTTTAACAGACTGTCATTGCAAGAATTGGTGAGTATTTTCTAAGCCCCATCGACTTCAGGGAATCAGGAAATTAAACTTTTTATTTATTGGTCTTTGACTTTCCCATAAATGGACACAGTTCTACCTTGTTTGACTGCATTGTAAAAGCAGGCACTGGCTGAACAAAGGCCATGCCGATGAGTAATTAGGTATCAGGCAGAGGCAGGGCAGTGCTTTATGGGTCCATTAGTACTTGCCCAGCTGCTTTCAAGTTTCCAGTTTGCTCCTTGGGCATTAGGTACCTTTAGTTTCTTTGGTTTAAAAAAATTACCTACGTGGGTTTTTTTTGTTGTTGTTGTTGTTTTTGTCCGAATGTTTAAGAACAATGAACTGATCTTTGTAGTCATCTAAGGGAAAGGGTAAAGGGAGTTTGCTGCATATGTGATTTTTTAAAAGCCACGTTCTGAATCTGATTAATCTTGTGTACACTTGAGTGCTTAGGGACTTAAAATATAGATGGAGTGATTCATTCTGCAGAGCCCAGGAAGGCAGTTCCCAGCTTTCTGGTGTGTCTCTTTCATGCTGAATGGAGGAGGTGGTCTGACCTCCGCACGTTTTTATGACATCCCTGAGAGACTACGTTGTTATGACATGTTCCTCTGAGAGCCCACTGGGGTTGTTCATCTTAACCAGAGTTCTGGGGGGAAAGCGGTTTTTGCTTTGGGCACTTTTTCTCGTGAAATGTATCTCTTCATATATATTTAGTCCAGAGCAAAAATTGTTATCTTCTCTACCTGTGATCACAGCTATTAAATAAATAACTAAAGGGAATCTATTTTCAGAGGAGAAAAATTGGAGAGTTCTTTTCCACCAATATGACCTCAGTAAAACGTTGTCATCTTTGTAGACCCATCTTTACTTTACCTGCGGCAGCTTGGTAAAGCAAAATGATCATTGCCACTTCTAGAACGGAAAATGTCCATTTTGTTAAAATTAAGAAGGTTAAAAAAATGCCCATATCTGCATATACTTGTTTTAGTGGTTGGTGTTTTGAAACACTCCCTCGTTCATTAGTGCAATAAATCGTTGGTGAAGGTCAGACAGAGAACTAAGTGCTGTGACAAGGTAAAGGTGAAAGGAATGGATGTGAGCCTGTCCCTAAGGCCCTGCAGTCTAGGAGGAAAATGAAGTAGATACTTAACAAAGCAGTGGGCTCAGGGCTGTGAGGGAGCTCAGAGGAGAAAAGAGAAACGTTACCTCCAGCTGGGGGTCGGGGTGGAATGGCCAGGTCTTCCCTTAGCAAGGCAGGATGAGGGGTCAAGACCACATAAGACCCGACACCCACCCAGTGTTCCTCAGTTCTATAGGAACTAATGCAATCCACTCTTGGTGCAAGAGAATTTAACTAAGGACCCGATTTTGTGAAGATTTAATGGCAAAGAGTCTTGATAACAAGTGGGCACCGCCCCACAGCACCATGCATCCAGGAGAAGGGACCCAGAGGGGTCACCCTGCCAGCCTCACCGACTGGCCATTGGAACCTTCCAGGTAGCCAGAGTGCCTACCCGCAGAACTCTCACCCTTTCACCCGACACAGTGAAAAACACTTTGCATGCATCCTCTCATGTAATCCTTAATCCTAGGAGGTGAGTTTTATAAGTAGCCCCAATATAAGAATGTGAAAACCATACTTAGGAGTAACTTGCCAGATTCCACAAAGATAATAAATAAGCGAGCTGTGTACCAAAGCTGCGCTAACCCAGCAAGCAAAGACCAGCCTTCATAACTGTCCACTGCAAAGACACTCTGGATGCTCTTTTGGTAGTCCCTTTCAATAATGCCTGTATGCTGGGCAGGTGTGGTGTCTTGGGGTCTGGCGGTACAGCATAGAGGGGGAAGTGCATGGTCTTCTTCTGTCCCCAAATGCTGCCATCATCCAGGCCTGAGAACCTCGTCATGTCCTGGTGTCATCTCATGCCCCAGCACCCCGCCTACTTTCTCACATTTCCTCCTGTTTTCCTTGCACACCAGCCAACGCTCCTTCTCTGAGTCATGAATGAGTTTGAAGCTGGGAGTTCCTTTGCAGCGCAGACTGGACCCCAGTTTCCAGGACTCTTTAAATCTCTCTCCTTCATGATGGGCAGCCTGAACTTCTAGGACACTCAAATATTTACTCCTCATGTTTGCTCAAATATTTTATAAAGGTGATTTGTTAAATGAATAGTCAAATGAGATTCAGTTTTGATATCTTTGTAAAAGATCCAAATACACTCACAAATACACTTTTCTCAGTCCTGTGCTCCAGTTCTACAAATCTGCTCCACGTGCTGAGCCACCGTCATACCACTGCTTGTGTGCACACGCATGCGTGTGCACACACGCCCACCACTCACTCCTGTGCATGCTCAGGTGAGCTCCTCTCATTTCCTCCCATCTTCCACGGCATCCTCAGTCCCCTTCTAGCTTCTCCAAAAGTTCTGGTGTGCTGACTGTGCATTTCCTTGTGTCCCACCAGCAGTTCTCAGCTCTGACTGGCCCTGGAATCACCTGGGGAGCTTTTAAAATACACCAAAGCTGGCTCCCACCCCAGACACCTGACTTAACTGATCTGGGTGGGACCCCAGCCCTGGCACTGCCGAAGCCTTCCCAGGAGACTAACTGGGCAGCCAGCCTCAGGAAGCTTGCCCCCCAGCCTTCTCGTGGCTCCATCTCCTCACTTTTGCCTGCAGGAATGATTTTCAATCCCCTCCCATCATTTTCTCCCGTCTCACTCCAGATCTGCTGAACCCTGTTGGGAAACCCCAAAGCAGGATCACGGACCCTCTCTAAATCCAGACCACCTCCCAGCTCCGGGGCCTCCTCCAGCTGGTGGCCCCGCCCACCTTCTCCAAGGTCCCACCTGAGGCACCTTCTTCTCAGATGAAGACCCACCCTCCACCTCCATATGAGGAAGCGGTCACTCCAGAGAGACTCAAGTCCTCCCTCTTCCCCTGAAGGTTTCTCTCATCTCCTCCCCCCACCCACTCATGCCATGTGCCCCTCACCCAGAAGCGGGTCCCCCTTCCAGGAGCACACCCCACCCAATATGCACCAGCCTCACCTACTCCTCCTTCATCCTTAGGCAGCCTAGTGTGTCCACTTCCATTCTCTCCTTTGCCTTGGTCTGTAAGCACCACTCTTTACTATGTTTAAAAAAAATCCTAAAAAAGAAAAATAGGGGGGTTGGAGGGGGAATCTGAATACAGAACCAGAGAGACGGTCGTGTGGGAAGGACTCGGACAAACACTGCTGGCCTTGAGGTAGGAGGAAGAGGCCACAAACCAAGGTTCTGGAAGCTGGAAAGGGAAAGGAAATGGGCTCTCCCCTAGGGCCTCCAGAAAGGAGTACAGCCCTGCCTCCACCTTGATTTTTGCCCATTGAGACCGATTTTGGACTCTGACCTCCAAAACTGTAAGATAATAAATTCGTGTTGTTTTAAGCCAAAAAAAAAATCCTTCTGCTGAACCTTCCTCCATCAAGCTATCATCCCATCTCCTCCCTCATATCCGGTCCCCATCCTGAGCTGACCCTCCCTGCCCAGCTGTCTGCTGGAGGGCTCTCCCCGGCTCCCCCAGGCACCTTAAATGGAACCCAGCTGCAACCACACTCATCACCTTCTCCCCCAGCTGGAGCCTTTTTCCATTTCTGAATAGCTCGATTTATTTGAACAGTGGCTAAATGCTGCGTGACTTTACCCAAGAGCAAACCCTGTAACTTCACATTCCCAGCTATAAGGAGGGAAAACAGCAGACCTCATTCCATCTGCCAAATAAACCCTCACTATTACACTATTAACTCTTGATTTCACCTATCATTATGCTTTCAGTAAGCAAAGGAATGAAACCCAAATAACTGCTTATATCCATAAGTAATCAAAATGTATTTAGTGCTTTAGCAGTTTGTTTTTCTAATTCTCCTTTTTAAAAGTTTTTATTATTATTTTATTTATTTCATTATTTATTTGGTTTCACCAGGTCTTAGTTGTGGCTCGCGGGCTCTTTAGTTGTGGCACTTGGTCTCCTTAGTTGTAGCTACGGGCTCCTTAGTTGTGGCATGCAAGCTCTTAGTTGCAGCATGCATGTGGGATCCAGTTCCCTAACCAGGGATCGAACCCAGGCCCCCTGCACTGGGAGCACAGAGTCTTAACCACTGCACCACCAAGGGAGTCCCTCTAATTCCCCTTTAATTAGCAGAGAAAGAATTAAAATCAATTCCTCATCCAGCAGATTAAAAAAAAAAAAAATAGACTCGGCTTTTGCCCTTAAACATATCCAAATTTTAATGTACACAAGATACACAAATTCATAATTGTTCTGTAATGTAATATGTAACCAATATTAGACACATTTCTATGACATTTATCTTATCTCCCTGATCACAGCTTAATAAAATTATAATTATGACCTTTCAAAGCGTTATCACCTGATCGACATTTAATTGGCATTCTTGGCTTGAAATCTTGGCTATCGCAAGGGGGGTTGCAGCGTTTTGTCCTCGGACAGACAGTCTAGATTGCACACATTTTGAGCAAGGACGCGTCTGTTGCTGCTCACCCTTGTAGTTCAATGGCCAAAGCAGGGGCTTGAAAAATAGTCACTGAATGATAAGTAAATACATGGGGTGTTCGGGCATGTCTTACGTGTATCCACATTGGTACCCATGAGAACGTGGCCCAAAAGGAGTGGGGCAATTGAGAGAGGGTTTGGGGCAGGGCCATATTAGGAATGAGCTGGAAATCAGCCCTGATTCTGTTGGCCAACATATCTGCTTTAACCAGAACTATCCTGATTGACTGAAGACGCTGGAGGCTCAGACGGCTGTGTACCGGCAGAGCCAAATCCTTCCTTTAAAGCTCTAGAATGTCACAGATATTAGGCATTGGTTTCGATACAAAATATGCTTTGGAGGAACAATAAGATTTCTCCCGTGGGATTATGTTGAGACTTCCCCATCCTCTTTTGGAACCGCAATGACATTTGTTGGCGAAGGATTGGATATACCACTCATGGCTGGTAACAGTCACAGAAGCTTAGACGAAGGTTATAAACAGTGGGAGAATATTTAAGACAGGTTCAGTGTTTCTCTTTCAGGCCTAAGGAATAGATAGCAATGTGTTCTCGGGCAGAGAAGGCTGTGTTCCGCTATGGTCACTTATAACCCTGTGAACAACTGCATGGCACGTGGGTAATGGGCGGAGTTGTTCTTTCTTCTGGGAACTAGGATTGCCCACTACAAACGATGCAGCCCGACCGGTGATCAAGTAGAGTAGAAATAATGGTCCTTGCATCTGAACATTCTGGTGCTAGCTCCTATTTGGGCAGGAGGAGGGGTAGAAGAGAAGAAAATGTGATTTGCGCTCCTGTGCCTGTATTACCCGATTTGGGAACTTGCAGATCTGTTTGATTTCAATTGGGAGAGAGAATAAAGCATTTGAAGTTATTTTGGTAACTGTGTGCAGAAATCACACGCTACACCTAACAAATTCAACAATTTCATAGAGCCGTAGTCAAACGCATGAGTTACAATTTAATTCATTCCATTTATTCAGTGAGTCAGGCTCTGACAGGGGGTTGATTTGTTGTTTAATATTTGGGAGGATTATTTTGGTGTAGCCGTAATGTGTTTACTTAAATACTGTGTGTTAAATGAGATGTTTTCATTTGTTTTGATAGGTACTTATAAAGGCAATGTACAGCATTTCACACTTACACAGCCCTTCCGAGTCCGCAACGCGGCACCAGGATTCCCACAAAAAACTACCCTGTGTGTTTGGGAAGTGCCAGCCTCGTTTCACCCAGAGGAAAGCAAGGATTGAGCAGTGCTGTCAAATCCCAAAGCCCAGAGCTGAGCTGAAGGGGGTCTTCCCCCATTGCTGGCTCAAGACACCACGCTAGGACCAAGGATTGTGGGCGGCAGCAAAGAGCTCAGATGAGGAAATTTATTCTTCTTGCTTGTTTTATGGTTCTTAGGGTGTTACCATAACAGCATGGATTCTTCCCTGAACTCAGCGGAACATATGGGAAACCTATACTTAGCTTATCATTTCAAACTCTTCCTCCCCCACACCTACCTCCCCCCTCAGAGGCCTCAATATGGTACCAGTTCTGTAGGTAAAAAAAAAAAAATGTTGAATTGAGTGAAATGTCTGTTCCCCTTGACCCATGGGCCAGCAGTGATGTGTCCTGAGCTTTGACCGGAGTTACAATTGACCACTAACCTGCAAAGAGGAAATTGTTCACACAATGGTTGTCGTATCAGCCGTGGAAGGGAAACACAGCCACCACATCTGACTCAAGTGTGGAGCCATCAGAACAGAGACGGCCGTGGCCAAAGACAGCCACAAAATATGCAAAACAAAGAGAGGGCACAGAGCAATCTTTAAAATTAGTCATAAAAGTCAAAACAGACCAAATGAGAGTGTGCTTCTCTGCCTAAAAACAGAGTTTAAGAGTTGGTCTCATACAGGAAATCATCACTCTGCTCTTTAAACTATCGTGTCTAAGGGTCTTTAGATCTGATTTTTGCAAGTATAAATTAGAAAGAAAAATAGTTATGCACATGCCTACAACATGCACAGTAATTAACTGAAGCTTCCTGGTTTGGGTCTAGAATGGATACAAGGCAGCATCACTCCAAAACGTTATTGCTAAGCCATCAGCCATTCTTTTAGTGTCTAAGTCATTTCTAGGATGGCACAAGTCCAAGTCTAATTCATTAAAACAGAAGAAATCTATAAACACCTGCATGTAACTGATTAGTAAGTTGGGGTTTCTTTAACTGGTTGTTTATTCCTCTGTTCAAAACAACACACTAAAACAAAGAACCAACGATGGCAAGTCATTGACATTTTGCCAAGTTTCTTCCTTTTTTTTTTGAACATCTTTATTGGAGTATAATTGTTTTACAATGGTGTGTTAGTTTCCGCTGTATAACAAAGTGAATCAGCTATACATAAACATATATCCCCATATCCCCTCCCTCTTGTGTCTCCCTCCCACCCTCCCTATCCCACCCATCTAGGTGGACACAAAGCACTGAGCTGATCTCCCTGTGCTATGTGGCTGCTTCCCACTAGCTATCTATTTTACATTTGGTAGTGTATATATGTCCATGCCACTCTCTCACTTCGTCCCAGCTTCCCCTTCCCCTTCCCCGTGTCCTCAAGTCCATTCTCTGACATTTTGCCAAGCTATTAAAGACTTATTTTTGCAAAGTGGGTTATTGTATTTGGGGCATCAACCCCGGAGCCCCTAAGACCAACCCCTACATTAAAGTGCTGTATCCTTTTGTTCTTGGTTCATTGGACTGAGACCTGTGAGGTCATTGGACAGTGTCATTTATTTTTTTACATAGAAAACAATTAAGTGGAAAAAGACTAGTTTTAAGGGCAAATTATCTAATTTGTGTTTCTAGAGACAGTAAATATACTCTTTAATCCCAAAGAGTAGAGACTGATCTTCCCCATCCTCACATCCGTGCTTCACATACTTGCAGATTTGGTTCTATATACCTTTTTGGTAATTTTTTGAATTTCATCTCCAGTACGTTGAATTTGGGGTCACTCTTGTTGGAGATTGTTGGCATTTGAGCAGAGAAAGGTGAGGCAAGGTAGGGGTTCAGTCAGTGAGGGTTTGTGAGGAGACCTTGGGAAAAGAAAACGAAATAGAAAGAAATGTACCTGGTGAAGAACAGCAGTCCTGAATGTCAGGGAGTCAGACGGTGACTAGCAGAGAACCTACCCCAGACAGAGCTAACGTCATGTAACCCTGTGCGTGGGGATATGGACTTGAGAGTCAGGTACAGTGCAATCCCCCCAGAATGTTCAAGCATTCAATTATTTTGACTATCTGGATCAGGGATCCAAGAAGCAGCACTGGACATCAGAAGCAGCTCAGGTATCATAAAATCTGCCTGTTAATAGAATCTGGCATTCTATTAAACCAAAACAAAACAAAAACAAAGCATCTCTTTGAAACTGGGGGCAACAGGGATCACCTACAATTTTCCTCAAAAAAGGAACAGTAAATGGAAATGCCCATGATTTAAGATGTATAATGTGTCACTGGATAGTCTCTTTATTTTAGTGTGTCATTTAAAAAATTTTATTTAGTGAATATGAAAACACTTTGTAAAGGCTGTGACAGGGTTGACTATGATTCCACTGTCTCATTTCTATTTTTCTCCTAAGATTGGAAGTTCTTCAACAGTGAATTCTACCAGAGGTGGGGCCGAGGTGAGCCCAACCCTCCTTCTTAGATGGGAAGTCACCACTGTAACTTCAAAGTCAACACAAAGAGTCTAAAATATTTGGTTTGCTAAACATTATGTAGTTTTCAGGGTAAAAAACTGTTATTCACTCGATTGTCCAGATGTGAAATCATATATTACAGAAAAGAAACCAACGTTTAAGGGTTTAAAAATTACTCCCAGCAAATTGTGATTAACATCCACTGAGCCTGCCCTGCATGTGTCACCTGTATGCCACAAGGATGGGGGTGTCCTGAAGTGTAACTGAGAGCAGGGAGCACCTTCAAGGGGAGGGACATGACCGGTACGGACAGAGACCTAGTCTTTCAGTGTCAGAAGACAACTTTGAGGACATCCATTCCCAACCCTTTCCTGAAGTGTAGGAGACACGTTTAGGTGGCTGACTGATGCAGCACTCAATAATATTGGCTTACACATTAAGAAATTTTTTTCTTTTTCTATTCCATTCTAAACCTTATGTTTGAGCTGGGGAGAAAGCCCTGGGTTTGGTGATAGCGTGTCTAAACCTCTTAACACTTACTAACATCCCTTTTCAAAAATCCATGGGCAGGCCTCAGACAAGAAGTCTTGAAGAAGCAATGATGTTTGGGTGGAATTTAATCACTTTGGATTAGTTTTTTTTTTCCCCCACTGCATTTACTTTTAGGTTACTTTCTATTTATGACACGTGATCTTGATTTTCTATGAGATGGAAGGGAGGAGTGAAGTGTGCACGTCAGGGATGCTCCAGACTTGGTAACTGCTCCAAGGGTACTAGTGTGGTGGTAGTGGATTTGGGAAGAGGCAGCACCCAGGGCACTTGGTGGGGTTACTTATAGAGATCATCTGTCAGAGTTGGTCCTCATCACATTCTCTGTATCAAGCAGTGAGTCGAATCTGAGTCTGTGCCAAAGCAAAAGGATTGAGAGTGCATGTTTACCTGGGCTGGGGGTCAGGGCAGTGCGCTAGGAAGAGGGCAATAGATGAATTGGGAACCCTCTCCCAGAAGCAGAGCTGGTGGCCACACCCCAGGCAGTATGTCCTATCTCTCACCCATCCTCATGCCAACAGTGTGAGAAGAACATACACACTGTTCACATAAAACCAAAAATCACTAAATGTTTGCACCACACTAGAAAGGCAAACAGACATAGCAATACCCGAGGCAACAAAATGGAGAAAAATAAGATATTAGAATAAGTAAAATTGTTATCAGACAGAAGTAAACATTGCATCCATAAATAAGAGCCAAATAGAGACCTTGAAGATTAAGCTGTTGTTTGGTTATAGGACAATCTTAGTACACTGGCTAAATAGCAGAATGGGTCACTGAAGAGCCAATTAGTAAACTGGAAGACAAAGTTTAGAGGCTCTTCCAGAATTCAGTGCAAATAGACAAGCAGATAGAAAATATAAAGGAATACTGGAGAGTCAAGGAAGAGAGATCCAGATATTTCAATATCCATCTAAGAAGCATTCTAGAATAAAAAGGAGAAAATGGAAGCAAGAAAAAAAGAAATAATTGAAGAAAATTTTCTACAACTAAAAGAAACCCCCTCAAAATCATAAAATTAAAAATAAAAACCCGAGGATCCTAAAAGTGAAATATCCCACCCAGTTTCCAAGTATATATATCATGTAAATGTTAGACTTGATTAGCCAATCAACAAGCTAAGTATAATCTATATATAATTTTGTAGCCAGAAGAGGAGGCTACACACATAAAAATATAAACACACACACACACACACACACACGTGCACACGCATGTAAAGGTGGTAAAATTTGAATAAGGTCTGTGGATTGTACCAACATCAATCTCCTGGCTGTGATATTTGTGGTAGGTAGGATTCTAAGATGACCCTGTTGACCCTCATTTTTGTGTAATCCCCTGGATGTGAGTGTGGGCAGAACCTGTGAATATAATGCAATATAATTCCTATACTTAAGTTATATAGAAAAAGGGATTTTCCATACATAATTAAGACCCCAAGTCCATTGACCTTAAGGCATGGAGTCTGCATTTATGCCATGTGAGGTTACAGAGAGCAGAAACACTCACCAAACACTGAACCTGCCCTGCCGTGATCTTGGACTTCCCAACCTCCAGAATTGTGAGAAATAAATGTTTATTGTTAATAAGCAAACAAACAAAAAAAGATATGGAGATCATCCTGGGTGGGTCAGATCTAGTCATATGATCCCTTAAAAACGGACTGGACTCTTCCTGGTGAAAGAGGTCACAAAATGTGAGAGGGATTTGAACTCCATCACTGGCTTTGGAGCTGGAGGAGGCCATGTAGCAAGGAAAGCAGCAACTTCTAGGAGCTAAGAATGGCCACTGGCTGATAGCTAGCAAGGGAGCAGGGATCTCAGTCCTACAACCACAAGGAACTGAATTCTCCCACAACCACGTAGGTTGAATTAGGACCCTGGAGCACTGGTAAAAGTGCAGTACAGTCAACCTTTGGTTTTGGCTTGTGAGACTGAGCAGAGAACCCAGCCACAAGTGCCCAGACTTCTGACCTACAGAACAGGGAACTAGTAAATGGGTGTTGTTTTAAGCCACTAAGTTTATGGTAATTTGCTGCACAGCAATAGAAAATTAATACACCCATTTACTATACTTATGCCAAATGTTATCATCAGGGAAAAGTGGGTGAAAGAGACACAGAATGTCTCTATGCTATTTTTTTTTTTACAATTCTCTATGAATCTATAATTATTTCAAATAAAAAAGGTTTTAAAATGGAAGATTGCATATTCTTTTCGAATACATGTAGAACAGTTACAAAAACTGACCATGTGTTAAGCCACAAGAACATTTAAATTTTTTCAGTAAGCAGAAATCATACAGGTCTTAATCACTGACCACAATGCAAAAATTAATCAATTAATAAAATATGGGCAATGAAAAATAACAAGAAAAAATAAATTAGAAAACACCCTTCTCAATAATTCTTGGATTAAAAAAGAAAACAATTACAAGCTACTTAAACAATCATGAGAGGCCCATGATGTAGCTACACAGTGGCATTTGAAAGAAATAGCCTTACCTGCATTTACAAGAAAACAGGAAAGTCTGCAAAGAATTGAGTTATGCTTTCACCTTGAGAAGCTAGAAAAAAATCAAAATAAGCCCAATAACAGAATTAGTAAACATGAAAGCATAAATTATCAAGATCAAAAGCAAACAACAGCAACAAAAATGTAGTTTTGGTGAACAGAGCAAAGATATGTGAGCAACATTCAGCATGTCAAAGGACAGGATGTAACTTTAAAGCATTAAAAAGAATATATTAAAACATCCAAAATTTTTAAATCCATATAAAACAGATGACTTCCTCAAAAACTAAAAATGTCCAAAATTAGGGAAAAAAGAAATAGAAATACCATACAGACCAATCTCCATAAAGTATATTGAAAATATTTTCAAAGATCCACACCTGGGGCTTCCCTGGTGGTGCAGTGGTTAAGAATCCGCCTGCCAATGCAGGGGATGTGGGTTCGAGTCCTGGTCCAGGAAGATGCCACATGCTGCAGAGCAACTAAGCCTGTGCGCCACAACTACTGAGCCTGCACTCTAGAGACCGCGTGCCACAACTATGGAGCCCGCGTGCCACAACTACTGAAGCCCACGCACCTAGAACCCATGTTCCACAACAAGAGAAGCCAGCGCAATGAGAAGCCCGTGCACCACAAGGAAGAGTAGCCCCTGCTCGCTGCAGCTAGAGAAAGCTCGCGTGCAGCAAGGAAGACCCAACGCAGCCAAAAATAAAATAAATTAAATAAAATAAATTTAAAAAAAAAGATCTGCACCTGTAAACAACAACAGGTCCAAGAGATTTCATGGCAATGGCAAATTCTATGGACATTTGCAATTTATATAAGCAGTGTCAGAGCATAGTAAAAATATATTTTAAAATCCTAAATAAAATATATGCATATGAAGTCCTGAATTTATCAAAAGAACATTACATCATAAGCAACTAGAGTTTGTCTTAAGAATGCTAAAAGGGCTCAACATTAGAAAATCTATTAATATATGTTATTACATTAACAGGTTAATATAGAAAATGTATATAATCATCTCAAAAAATGCCAAAATACCATTTGCTATAATGTCACCTGATACATGAACAATAAGAACTACAACAAAACTCTTCAAATTATTTAATAATCTCAAAAAAAGGAGGTCCTAAGTAAGGCATGATATCCAGAAGCCATTAAATAGGAGACTCGTACATTTTACTGCATTATAATATATGCTGGGCTAAAATATGGTATACATCACACCAATGCAAGATGTTAATAACAGGAGAAACTGTGGGCGGTGGGAATAGGGGGGAGAGTGGGTATATGAGAACTGTCTGCTTTCTGTTCAATTTTTTATAAACCTAAAAGTGTTCTAAGAAATAAAGTCTATTAACATAAAATATATATGTATATGTATGTATATGTACATATATCAACAAAGAGGAACAAACAACAACAAACTACAGAAAACACTTGTAACGCATCTATCTCATGTTTTGTTAGTGAAATTGTAAGCTGAAGCATGGCCTCTTTTAGAAACTTTGAATTAAAATTAAAAATCCACATGCTCTTTAGTTGAACAAGTTTATTTTTATGAGTTTAACATATAGAAATACTCATAGATGAATACAAATGTTTACCTATAAATGTGTTTATTCCAGATTGTTTATAGCAGGAAGAGACTGAAAACTGCCTAAATGGCCATCAAAAGATTATAGGGACTATGACATATCCATGAAATGAAATACCAGGCAGTCATGTTTTTGAAAAAGAAGTAGATTTATAAGCACCGATATGGAATGACATATTCAAAAGTGTAGTTGGTAGTGCTGTGGCAGAAAGCAACAGTGGCATGGAACCACTGGTGTTTGTTAAGGGTGTGTGTGTGAGAGAGAGACAGAGACAGAGACAGAGACAGAGAGAATCCGTGCAGAGCCTACCTAGAGAAGGATGCACATAAAAAAATGTCAACAGGCAGATGAATGGATAAAGAAGATGTGGTTCATATATACAATGGAATATTACTCAACATAAAAAAGAATGAAATAATGTCGTTTGCAGCAACACAGATGGACCTAGAGATTATCATACTAAATTAAGTAAGTCATACAAAGACAAATACCATATAATATCCCTAATATGTGGAATCTAAAAAAATGATACAAATGAACTTATTTACAAAACAGAAACATACTCACAGACATGGAAAACAAACTTATGGTTATCATAGTGAGGGAGGGATAAATTAGGAGTTTAGGATTAGCAGATACAAACTACCATATATAAAAAGCTAAATGACAAGGTCCTACTGTATAGCACAGGGAACTGTATTCAATATCTTGTAATAAACTATAATAGAAAAGAATATGAAAAAGAATATACATATACATATAAATTTACATATGACTGAATCACTTTGCTGTACACCAGAAACTAACACAACACTGTAAATCAACTATACTTCAATTTAAAAAGATAATAACTTAAAAAAAACAAGGCGACAGAACCAGTGCTGGGAGAGAAAATGGGGACTGAAAGTCAGGGATGTGAGGAAATTATTTTTCACTGTTTATTTTTATTTTCTTTGAAATTTTCCCATGTACATATACTTAAAAATATATATCTTAGGGGGAAAAAAACCCAGGAAACTATGAATATAAGAGAATATTCTTAATTAGATAAAGGTTATCTATCTCAAACCCACAACAACAGTCAGACATCAGAGTGACACATTAGAATCAGTCCCATTAAATTCAGACATAAAATAAGGATATGTACTATTTGTGCTAATATTCAAATTTTACCTGATGCAATAAGATGAGGGGGAGGTATAAATGCTAGAAATGATAAAAATTATCACTTTCACAAATGGTATAATTATCCACATAGAAAATCCAAAAGAATCAACTGAAAAATTATTCAAACTTTTAAATTTTATTAGAATATTTTTTATTTATTGTAAGAAGTTTATCCAGGTAGTCAAATAAATATAAGATTCACATACAGAAATCAGTAGCTTTTTTATGCATCAGACAAAACCAACCTAAAAGTGTAACTTAAACACACACACACACACACACAGACACACACATTCAAGAGAGCCACATTTCAAAATATACAGGACTAAACACAGAAAAGAAACATACCATACTTATGTAAAAACAGTTATAAAGCTTTACCAAAGAACAGAAAATAAGATTTGAATAAATGGGGAGATACACCATGGTATAAAGATGTCAATTCTCCTATAAATTAATATCTAAATTCAGGGAAATTCCTATCAAATTGCCAGTGGATTTACTTGACAAGCTTATTCTAAAATTCATCTATAAGAAAAATATTTAAATAGAAACAAGAAAGTTTTGATATAGAATGATGGTGACATTGCTCATTTAAAGGGCAATATATTATGACATAGTATGAGTGTGTTTCATGTTTGGTAATTGCAATCATTGTTGCTTTTGTTGTGGTCATCCATGTACAATGCTTGGTGTCAGTCTATTTATCTCTTGTAAAAATAAAATACAGTGTGTGTGTGTGAAAAAAAAAAAAAAAAGAATCTAAAAAAAAAAAATAAAGGGCAATATAAATGGCCCCTGAGTGGGAAAAGATGGCCAACTTCACTAATAATCAGAGAAATGCAAAATAAGAAAATACAAGATACCATTTTTTTGTCCTTAAATATCCTTAAATATCTAAAAGATAATTTGAGGGGGGAGAGAAACAGAAACTCACAGATACTGTTGATGGAAGTTTAATCGGTCCAGTCTTTTTTGAAGGTGGTTTGGCGGTGTTTATTAATACTCTGTGCATATGGGCCAACCTGGCACTAAGAAGGTAACTTTCAGAGATGACTACAGAGCACATTTAAACATGCACCCAAAGAGCCCGATAAAGCATGTTCAAGTAGCACCACGTCTGGCAGCCAAAAATTAGACATAATTCAAAGGCTCATTAGTCAGATAGTTTTTTAAAACATGTTACATCCATATTAGGGGATACAGTGCAGTAGTTTATTCATACTGACACTGCAAGAACTTCAAGATCAGTTATGTACTCCAAGAACATATGTACTGTGTAATACAGTTTATGTTCAAAATTTGTATGTATTAATAGTTATGCACATGCATCTGATTGTAAAAACACAGAATAAAAACAAATGGTTAGGGACTTCCCTGGTGGCGCGGTGGTTAAGAATCTGCCTGCCAATGCAGGGGACACGGGTTTGAGCCCTGGTCTGGGAAGATCCCACATGCCATGGAGCAGCTAAGCCTGTGCGCCACAACTACTGAGCCTGTGCTCTAGAGCCCGTGAGCCACAACTACTGAGCCCGCGTGCCACAACTACTGAAGCCTGCATGCCTAGAGCCCATGTTCCACAACAAGAGAAGCCACCGCAATGAGAAGCCTGCGCACTGCAAGGAAGAGTAGCCCCCGCTCGCCGCAACTAGAGAAAGCCCGTGTGCAGCAACGAAGACCCAACACAGACAAAAATAAATAAATTAAATAAACAAATTAAAACAAAACAAAACAAAACAAATGGTTAGCTTTCTTCTGGGGACAGGACAAGGATTAGAGATGTGGTGAAATCAAAGGGGACTCCTGCTTTCTCTGTTTGTTTGAAATTTCAAGATGAAAATGTAAGCCTATATTAATTATGTAATTTAAAACCTCTCCCAAAAGTTAATGTGGCAATTTCAAAATTTAAGCACATTTTTGTTTAAAACACATTCATTTAAAATGTGTATGTCATCACGTATCTTTATTTTATAAGGACCTGAATATTTTTCAACCTTATTAAAACCATAAAAATACTTTAAAGGTGGGGGAGTGGCAACATTACCTGTTGCCTTTCTGGTTTCTCTATATAAGGACTTTATGTTTCTTTATGTTATCACTGCAAGAAAACTTCACCTCAGCATTGAGGCACATACAGTCTATATTCTCTAATCCTAAACAAATCTTATGTCAAACCTCAGTGCTGGATCAGAAAATACATACTTTTAGAATGTGCGATGAAATAACAATATTGCAAAACTCATCAAGAACCTTCTGGAAGGGTTAGGGCTCCAGTGGAGAACCAGCCTTTTTGTTAATCATGAACCTTAATTTTGGATTCTTTTTCAGATACTCTGTATAGCTTTGCTGGGGAATAAATTTAAAAGTGTTCCATAACTCATTATAATGTCTTGGAAAGCGTGTGAAAATTGGGACCACCACAGCTTCCTGACAGACATATGATATTTGGTTATTTGAAAAGCCATCGAGACAAGATGGAACATAGTCACATGCCCAAAGATTGAAATTTGTTGAAATGTGTTGCCTTTTTTCTGGGGAGATCTTCTTACATCCCAGGCCCTGGAGAAGAATCACAAGAAGGTTAGGAGAAAAATATTCAGTCACACAGTTCAGATGTCTTTAGTAAAACCACCTTCGTGACACCCTATCTCTAAATGCACAGCATGACCACCCTTACGAGAGACATCCTTTATCAACCTGTTGAAGGCTATAAATTGACACTCACAACATCCTGGTTCTCACAGCCTTCCACTCCCACCAAGAGGACTGGACTTCTAGAGACATGGAGGGCAGAACCGGAGAGACCACAGCCTGGACTCCCTGGGACCCCAAGTAGGTTCTCTGCACCCAGGTGGCTCCTCAGCGTATCCACCCCAGGCTGCATCTCCAGCACTCAGTGGGATGGTTCTTACACCGAGAGATCCAAAGATTCTTTCCCATCCCAAAGGATTCCCAATGAAGAAAGCAGCACCTTTGGGTCTCTGATCACAGGTTTCCTCATCAACTCTTACTAAACTGGCCATTAGAAAATTTAAAATTACATATGCGCTTGCAATCTCTTTTCGTTGCCCGGTGCTTTGTTAACCACCACTAACCAGTGCTATCAGACTTTATTTTCTTCAGTGATGGGGAAACACCACCTCCGGAGAAAAGACAACTGCAGTTATTAGGACGTCCTTCTTTATATCATGTAAGCTCCCCATCCATTCCTTTGACTCCTCACAGATCCTGGCTCTGCCATTCAGAGACACACATAGGCAATCCGTCCCTCCCATGACAGATCTTCACAAGAAAGCTCACAAATGAGACAGTTTATGGGAAAGCACATTGATGAGCATGAAATTCACAAAAACCTAGGCAGAAGGAAGGCTGGTGCAGATTTTGAAAGCTACGTGGGACTCCGAGAATTTTATGCTTTTTTCCCCCCTGGTAACCTGTTATGAGGCTTTAATCTTGTTCCAATTTTGAGGTCAGTCCTCTATCTTCAACATGTCTCAGAAAATCAAGAGCCCTAATGTCGCTCATTTTATTAGCAACTTGGAGAGAAATACAGAGTCAAGGTAGAATCCAGAGTTCTGAAAGCTGTGACGATTGTCGTGTACAGAGAAGGGGAAGTTGTTATTTACTGCTTGCTGGAAAAGAGCAAGGGAAGAGATAAAAAGGCACACATCAGAACCCCAGTATGCTTCCAGAACCGACCTATAGTGGCATGGAAGGAAGACGGAGGAGGCAAAGTGACCTTTAAGTAAGAATTAAACCCATCAGGGCTTCCCTAGTGGCACAGTGGTTAAGAATCCACCTGCCAATGCAGGGGACATGGGTTCAAGCCCTGGTCCAGGAAGATCCCACAAGCCATGGAGCAACTAAGCCTGTGCGCCACAACTACTGAGCCCACGTGCCACAACTATTGAAGCCCATGTGCCTAGAGCCCATGCTCCGCAGCAAGAGAAGCCACTGCAATGAGAAGCCCGCGCACCACAACGAAGAGTAGCCCCCGCTTGCCGCAACTAGAGAAAGCTCGCGCACAGCAACAAAGACCCAACGCAGCCAAAAATAAATAAATAAAATAAATAAATTTATTAAAAAAAAGAAGAATTAAATCCATCGACAGCGATGGCACACACGGCACAGGGTGAGGTCTTGGGTGTGTGCATCAGCTCAAGGTTTTGAAACTCAACCTTATTGCCAGCTTGCTGAAAATCATAAAAAATTCTCTTTAAAACATCTTATTGAGAGACAAGGAAGGGAAAGTCTGTAGGCATGGAATTGAAAGCTGGAAAAGAATTTTGAGGCCATCTTCTTCTTCTGCCCAATCAGGATCCTAGTAGACCAGAGCTCTCCGGTTCAGGGCGGCTAAATGTGAAGTTAACCCTGTTTCTCCCTCCGGCCACTTCACGTCCCTAAAGTTGCTCATGAACTGGCCAGCAAGGAAGAATGTGCATGTTAAGAACTCTGTCCATAGGGACTTCCCTGGCGGTCCAGTGGTTAAGACTTCGCCTTCCAATGCAGAGGGTAAAAGTTCAGTCCCTGATCAGAGAGCTAAGATCCCACATGCCTCACGGCCAAAAAAAAACCGAAAACATAAAACAGAAGCAATATTGTAACAAATTCAATAAAGACTTTAAAAATGGTCTACATCCAAAAAAAAAAAATCTTTAAAAAGAAAAGAAAAGAACTCTGTCCACAGAGGAGCCTAACTTTATTGTCTGGACCAGAGGTAGTTCCTTCTAAAGACTATTTGAGGTATCGTACTGAACAGTGTATGAGGTAGGATGCTACCAGAATTTAGGGGTCCAGGGAGGGCAAGTGAGCAGTTCCCTCCGAGAAAGAATTGTCTGGTGGCAGCGGTGCCACCCCCTTGAAGAGCCAGGGGGGCACGTGGCCAGCTCTCAGGACTCACCTTCTCCCGCACTTTGTAGATTGGCGGTAGCTTCTCCTCCACTTGCCGAGATAAACGTGGACTATTGGACTCTTTTAACATGGTACGTGTGATGGATTCTGGTGTCTTTTGCATTAGTCCAATGTGAGGGAACTGGAAAAACAGCACACGCCTTGATTAAAACCAGACACATCTGAATCTCTAAGCCAAGTATCAGGGCTTCCTCTGTAAAGGGATTAAAATGCAATTTGGGTGCTTCTGGCATGCGATGGAAATGGCATAATTTTTGTAATTTTCAAGTATTCTTTCCAAGACAAAAAATATTGTCATGGCCCGAGGCCACCACTGCCGGTTGTTTCAAGTTACAGGGGCCACCCTGCTGCTCGGAGCCTGGAAATGTTTCCGAGGCCTGGTGAGGAGGGTGTGGCCCCGTGAGAGGGGGTTGATGTACTCTGAGGAGACAATGTATTATTTGAGATCTTCCTTGTGGTAAGGGAGCTCTCTGCACTTGGGGCCAAGGATTCAGCCCATGTTCACAGGGGTGAGCCAACCTCCTGCAGGTATGAAGTGGACCTTAGGACACGGGGAAGGGGAGGAGAGAAGGGTCGCGTTGAGTCTCCATGGAGAATGTAGAATGGTAGAGGGTGGGAAGATTATTTGGATGGCTGGGGGTGGGCTTTAGTATCTCTCTATGAACAGAAGGGAAGGAAACAGGACTGGGCCTAGGGAGGCAGTCCCAACAAAGGCCTGGACCAACCCCACAGGGAGCTCTAGACATGGGATGCCTTCTCAGAGTCAGCTTGATGGAGTGAGAGGACTGGGCCTTTGTGAGCCTTTGTCAATCAGTCACTAGGTAGAAGAGGACGGTGGGGACCCAGGAAGTGACCTTGGGGCAGCAGCTCTTTTCAGCCAAGGAATATCTAGGGGTGGGCCTCCCAGGCCACACTTTCAGCAGCAGCGCAAGTAGTCCATTCCCGAATTCCCCCAGAAGAGGGATGCGAGTGGTGCTTGACAGCCACTGTAGCTCACCCCAATTTTATATAAACAGCACCTCTTAAAAGCCACCCCAACAAAGTGGACTTTGAAGCAGGGATCTCAAGGAGAGGAATATGAATGGAAACTACAATACAAACAGAAGGCAAGACCCTGACTCTTAGCGAAAATTCCTGAAAAGGGAGGAAGCATAATGTGGTGGTGGGTCACAGAGAGTAGATCCAAACGCCCTGAGACCAATCCCAGCTCTCTCTCCCACGAGGTCAGCTTTCCGCAAGAGACAATTTTTCCAGGCCCCAGTTTCTTCATCTGTAAAATGGAAATAACAATACTTACTTGATAGGGTAGATGTGATTAAAGGAGAAAATGCACGCACCCAGAGAGTGTACAATAGCTGTTGGCAGGTTCTATTTTTGCTCACAGCTGTCCCCTCCCTTGTCCACCAAACCCATTGTCACACCCAAAGCCAGTCTTTCCTTCTCTTTGGGATTATAATGGTATTGGCTAACACTGCCATTCTCTCCCATTCCTTCTCAAGTCATGATATAACTGCACATATAAGTATGGCTTTTGTTTAATTTCTGCACAAGAATGCATTTAGTATGCTACTATTTATGTCAAAAGGTAGAGAGATTATGTCATCTATGTGGTATACTTGGTGGGGCATTGTTGGCAGAGAAAAGGAGAACCAATCGTCTAGATGACACATAGCCTCAGAGAACTCAGTGTCGAGTGGAAAGAAGAAACAAAATGAGATCTATAACCCAACACCATTTATGTAAGTAAATAATCCATGCACACAAAACAACAATACATAATTTACAAGAACACATCTCAGTAAAAGAACTCCCATTAAACACGTGTGAATAGCTGCCTGTGGGGCGAGCAGAGTAGGAACCGGGATCAAGGGCAAGGAGACAACCACACAAACCAACACACCATCATGTGGACGGGCTCTTCCACGGCCGAGCGACAGGGTCACCTCGGAGGAGGGCACCAGGGAAGGAAGAACACTTTTTTTGCCGTAGTTTATATGTTTCTTAATGAAGCGCATCTACTAATTGTCTCGTTTTTCCAACGAAAATAATTGTATTTGTTTCTGATTAGAGTTGTAATACATGCTTATGGTTTTTAAAAGTTCAAACAATAAAGAAAAACATAAGGAAGGAAGTAGAATTCCCTTGAAATCCCATCACTCTTTCCCCTTAACTTTTTTTTTAATCTATTTTACTTTTCTTTTCTTTTTAAATTAATTAATTTATTTATTAATTTTTGGCTGTTTTGGGTCTTCGTTTCTGTGCGAGGGCTTTCTCTAGTTGCGGCAAGCGGGGGCCACTCTTCATCGCGGTGCGCGGGCCTCTTACTGTCGCAGCCTCTCTTGTTGCGGAGCACAGGCTCCAGGTACGCAGGCTTCAGCAGTTGTAGCATGCGGGCTCAGCAGCTGTGGCGCACGGGCTTAGTTGCTCCGCGGCATGTGGGATCTTCCCGGACCAGGGCTCGAACCCGTGTCCCCTGCGTTGGCAGGTGGATTCTTAACCACTGCGCCACCAGGGAAGTCCTCCCCTTAACTCTCTGGTGACCAACTTTGTCATGCATCCTTGTGCAACTGTACACCCATATATATGCATAATTTGCATATATAGGATCGTATTATAAATGTGGCTTCAAAAATTATAAATTTATAAAATTATAAATGTGACCTTTTTATTTTTCTGATCTTCTCTGTTTTATTTTTTTATCTGAATTTTATTTATCTATTTTTTATACAGCAGGTTCTTATTAGTTACCTATTTTATACATATTAGTGTGTATATGTCAATCCCAATCTCCCAATTCATCCCACCATCCCCCCCAACCCCGCTTTCCCCCCTTGGTGTCCATACGTTTGTTCTCTACATCTATGTCTCAACTTCTACCCGGCCAACCGGTCCATCTGTACCACTTTTCTAGATTCCACATATATGGGTTAATATATGATATTTGTTTTTCTCTTTCTGACTTACTTCACTCTGTATGACAGTCTCTAGGTCCATCCACGTCTCTACAAATGACCCAATTTCGTTTCTTTTTACGGCTGAGTAATATTCCATTGTATGTATGTGCCACATCTTCTTTATCCATTCATCTGTTGATGGACACTTAGGTTGATTCCATGACCTGGCTATTGTAACTGGTGCTGCAATGAACATTGGGGTGCATGTGTCTTTTTGAATTACGGTTTTCTCAGGGTATATGCCCAGTAGTGGGATTGCTGGGTCATATGGTAATTCTATTTTTAGTTTTTTAAGGAACCTCCATAGTGGCTGCACCTATTTACATTCCCACCAACGGCACAGGAGGGTTCCCTTTTCTGTACACCCTCTCCAGCATTTATTTATTTATTTATTTTTTTTCCACACACACACACTGTATTTTATTTTTACAAGAGATAAATAGACTGACACCAAGCATTGTACATGGATGACCACAACAAAAGCAACAATGATTGCAATTACCAAACATGAAACACACTCATACTATGTCATAATATTGACATTCAGTCCAGTAATCCTCCACTGTAACAGCTCCTTTACTTTGCAGCGAAAATTGATTTGTATATTCTTTGCCTCTGAGTCCTTGTGGGATTTTTTTTTTTTTTAATTCAGACAGAAAGTCACAAAAATTATACTCATCCTCATCAGTTCACTCAGTCCCATGTAATTAATTTTTTTTTCATCTTGATCTTTTGTTAGCACTTTTATGAGTTCATCAGTTTTTCATTAGAGTTCTGAAAATGCTTATTCATTCAGTTCAGCAGTACAGTCAGTTACCAGAAACCTGTACTTGTCAGAGTCTTTTCCATGAATTTCTTGAAGATGAAACCCTTTTATAGGAACATATTTGCAAAATCATCAGAGTACACCCAGAACTGTCTGTAAATGACAAAAGACTTAAAAATGACCACGGTTAAAGATTTGATGAAAGTTCATAATAATGCAGTTGACAAGAAAATTAGTTATTTCTGAGATATACATTTTGAAGTAATAACTAGGATTATTACTTATAACTCCAGCATTTATTGTTTGTAGATTTTCTGATGATGCCCATTCTGACCGGTGTGAGGTGATTCCTCATTGTGGCTTTGATTTGCAATAAATGCCTTTTTATAATTTAATAGTAACTTTTGGTTTCTGTTTCCTTCCCCTTCTTGTCACCCCCACCAACACCCCAGATAACAGTGATAACAATAGTAATGACAATAGCTCTCGTATGATCCTTTACAAACACCCGTACCTACAAAAGGGACTTACACTGCTTTATAAAAATTGGACCATATGATACATACTATTTTACACCTTGCTTTTCTCACTTAACAATATATCCCAGAAATTTTTCAAAATCAACCTATACATTTCTAATTCATCCTGTATTATATATATTTTTTAATGTTTTTAAACAATTTTTAAGTAAATATAAATAATACAGAGGGCCTCCAGACTCAGAACCTTTCCCTTTTCCCCTCCTCCAATCTGATTTTCCAAGTGATGGAAAATGAGGCCAAGGTGGAGAGTTTTTCTGCATCACGAAGGATCCCTCTCACCAGGTAAAGGACGACTGACTTGAGTTCATTTGTATTCTGCAGGTCTGTGGACTAAATCACTGTAAAAAAATAAATGGCTCCAGCATTTTAACTTCACTCTTTTAAAATATATGTTTAATGGCTATAACGTGATAGCTGTGAAATAAACCCTTCTGTTCGATATTGTAACCGTGAAATACAGCTTTTTAACTAGTTGGCAGTGAAATTTTTGCTGCATTCAATCACTCAGTGACTGAAATATTAAATAGGAAGGTGAAAGTGTGTGCAGAGAGCCTTTTCTACCTAGCAACAGCCAGGTTACCACCAGCAAGGTCAACTGCGAAATGACTGTCACCTCCAATGTGGCAATTAGTCTCCCAAAGGGGCTGCTGCTGACGCAAAGCCAACAATTTCTTTAATTTTCCCAACAAGTTACTTTGGGAAACTTCACGTCAGCACTAGTCTCTTTACGCTCTTAGGTGCCGGCAGCAGAAAGGACCCACACCAAAGGCTCCCCACTTAAACTGGGCCCAGGTACTTTCCTGGGACACCAGTGGGAGATGCAATGTTCTTCCTCGATTTCTGCCTTATAACAGAACCCTGACTTTGTTTGGGGTGGCAACGTGGTTGGTTAAAAAATACCCCCCCAAACTCCCTTGCAGCTAAATTGGCCATGTGACCAGTTGAAATGAAAGCAGAAGTCTGTGGGTGGGGTTCGTGGGAAAGAGATTGTTTCCCCCAGAAAAAGGGGCCGACTTAGCTGACAGGTGCCTTCCATCTATTTATCCGTTGACTTTCCTCTCATTTACCTGCCTGAGTTGACACACTGCACTAAGGATGACAGGACAGGAGGCTGAAAAGAACCTGGGCCTTTGACAACGCCCTGGGGCATCTGTACCAGCCCTGAACTGCCTCCCTCTGGACTGATTGTTACTTGAGAAACACAGACCCCTGTCTGGATAAGGTACTGTAGTCAGCTTTTTATAATATTCAAACACAGCCCTAACTGATACTGTAGGTGATAAAAAGAGGCCAAGCTATTTAGTCTGAGAAGCTTACGTTGTCTCTTCCTAACCAATTAGTGTATGTAGTTCACGTTATTTCCCATTTTACTGTGGCTTCCAGGAAACTCAGAGTCAAATTTGATGTCCAAATAGCTACTGTTTAGGCCATATGGCCTGCATATCTATGTTACATACTTTCCCAGTCTCAGCCTCTTAAAGTATATTTAAACTGGTTCTGAATTCTTATTTTTATATACTTTACTACTTTATTGTGAATATTTTCCATTCATTACTTTAAATCTGTGAAATGGAGCAGGGTATACAAGAAAGAATATCAGTATAAATATATACCCCTTGGAATCTGTGGGGGATTGGTTCCCCCCATCCCACCCTGTGGGTACCAAAATCCAAGGATGCTCAGGTCCCTTAGTTTCCCTTCAGTATCTGTGGGTTCTGCATGGTGGACATATATACATATATATATTACATATATTATATATTATCTATATAATAGTTAGCAAGTATTGAGTGGTTACTATGTTTCCATGCATTATACTAAGCACCTTTGTACGAATTATCTCATTAATCCCCACCATGGCCTCTAACCTTAGTATATTATGCTCCCATTTGACAAAGAGACTGAGATTTAGAAAGACTAAGTTGCTTAGGGTTTTTAAAGCCTTCAGGCGCAAATTTTCCAAGATGTTTTCCATTTTTCTTTTTCCTTTTAAACAAACAAATTTTTAAAAAAATTTTCTATGTATTACTGCTTTAGAAGAGGCCGAGTACCACAATTTTCTCTGATACAACCAGTGGGGAAAAAAAAAGACAAAAAAAAAAAAAAAAAGACAAAGATAACCAGCCTCATGGAGTTTATATAATAAATTATATAGTGTGTCAGAAGATAGATGTTATAGAAAAGAGAAAAAGCAGGGCACATACCAATTACTGCTTAGTGAACAGTCACAAGTTGCCAGCCTGCTGAGCGTTTTATACTCAGATTAATTTCATTTGGTCCTCCCAAGGATACTATGAGATTCCCATTTCACAGATGAAGGAACTGAGGCTGGGTGAAGTGATTTGTCAGACGTCATACTATAGTAAGTAGCAGAAGTGGGATCCGAACTCAGTTCTGTGTCCTGACCACACCCACGTGACCTGAGAAAGATGAGAGAGGGCACCATCCTTCTTACCCATCTTCCATCCTTGTCTAAAGGTGGGTTGAAGCGTCTCCCTTTGGCCATATTCTACAGGAACCTGAAGGGGGCTGAGGTTGGCTCTCTTATCCCTCCATCGCCTCATGAATTCTACACCTGGGAAACCACTCCTCCTTGTTCCTGATCTTTAATTCTCAGCCTCTACCAGGAGGGGAAGTCCGGGAGTGGTCCCTGTTGTCATAGCATCAGAGCCCACCCATCACAATGGGGGAGGAGTGCGGGTCTTCCAAGCCCCCCAAGGGCTCCTGCCTCGGGTCCCTTGCAGCTGTCGCTCCCCAGTGTGTAAGCCTCCAGGTCCCAGGTGAGGAAGCCATACACACAGGTCACACAGGTGTGGACCAGACAGTCTTGAGACAATGGCGAACTCTGTACCCTCCAAATCCTCTGATGACTTCTGAGTTGAATATCCTCATGGTAACCATCTACTCCAACCTCTTAGTTTTCAGAGAAGTGAGTTGACTCTGCCTTGTCTACACCCAGCCAGGCCTCAGGCCTCCCCACGTGCTCCTTTCCTGGCTGCCTGCATGTCCCAAATCACTCACTGTGACTCCCCTTACTGCCCACTGCTGAGGCCATGACGAAGCAGCAATCGTGAGTAGTTATTAAATACCCGGTGCTGTGCTGAGCGCTTTCACGTGTTTTACTTTTTCTCCATGAACCTTTGGGGTTTACAAATGAGGAAACAGAGCCACGTACCCAGTGGAGGGGGCGCCGGGTCACGGGACAGCTCCAGGGCTCGCAAGCCTTTCGAGGGCCACCTGGCGTCTCCCAAGTTGCAGAGGTGGCTCCAGAGAGCTGGCCTTCCTCTTGGGGCCCGGACACTCAAGTCCTGCCTCACTTCTACTCAGTCACGTGATTTCTGCTTTTCTTTCCCCTCCTCCCTCCCTCCCTACCTCCCTTCCTTCCTTCCTTCTTTCCTTCCTTCCTTCCTTCCTTCCTTCCTTCTTTCCTTCCTTCCTCCCTTCCTTCATTTCTTTCCTTCCTTCCTTTTATAAATTCTGTGTCTTGACAATTCTCTTGGCTACTCCATGTGAAAATAAGAGTAAACACCAATGGAAGAATCTGTCCAACTCTCTTTTTTTTGCTAAGAAATTGTGTCCTCAAGCCCCTCTTCCCCTAATCATCGGCGAGGGTGTCCTAACAAGAGTTGCCGGGTTAGTGATATGGGACCTCTCCTCTGGCCAGCACCGACGGCCCAGAGAGGTGTGTTCCTGGATGAGATGCCTGAGGTGGAACACGGACTGAAACTGAGCAGGTGTTAGTAAACATCTCCACTTACAGATGAGAAAAGGGAGTCTCAGAGAGGTGGAGGGACTCACCCATAGTCACATAGCTAATTTGTAGCAAAGTCTAAACTAGAACCCAGATGTACTGAGGCCAATTTCAATGCCAGCATCAAACAGGATTCGTTTCACTGCACTTCCCTGACCACATTAAATTATTGGGCAGTGAATTTTCTAGGATTGCTTTTAACTCCCTTTAATCTGCATGAAACTGGGCCTCTTAGCCATGATCCCTCCCCACTGTGAGCTCTGGCAGGCCAGGGGTCAAATGACTGCCATCATGTGCTCCTCCGGTGGCCCTCCCTCCCCAGTAGATGTCATGCCAGGGAGCTCTGCACAAATGGAGGGGAAGGATGAGTGCAGAATGCTGCTTCTCCCACATCAAGAGACTGAAAGTAAAGCAATAAGGAGGCAGGGAGCCGAAGACTGAGACTAAAAACCTAGAAACAGTGCCATTTCCAAACCATAGTATTTCACAGACATTCCCTTTGTCTCCACCAATGGAGCGGAAAATCCTTTAGATCTAAAATCTCGTTTCTAAATATATTCTGCATCTCCTCTGTATTGTCTTATGCTCTATTAAACAAGGTATACAATCACTGGTCAAGGTGTATTCCAATTTTCCCCTTTTGAACGATTGTTTAAAATTCTAAAAAATTTGTCCAAGAAAATCAAAAGCAAATAAAGAAAACCCGGCCAGGAAAAATGAAATTCAATTTTTCTTCAGCTAGGATTTCCTAGCTGCAGATTGGGGTGCGGTTGTTCATTGTTGATGTTATTCTTTTCAGAGGTTTGAATTACTGAGCTGAACTTGGAGACCCATTCTGAAAACCAGTTCTGTAGCACTCAGGGCACTAAGATCACTGGGGCTGAGAACACCGGGGGGGTCGCGCTCCATCCTGCGTTGGGTCTTTGCACGAGCTGGGCCCTGCTCGGAATGCAGTGTTGCAACACCGCCTGTTAAAGGTAGCTGCGAAGGCAGTGCTGAGACATGGGCGTGTTCATTCAACAAATACTGACGGAACACCCACTGTGTGTCAGCGCTGTGTTCAAACAGCGGTAAGACAATCACCAAAATCAGTTTTTCGTAAGTAGTAAATCATGGATTTGCCAATACATCAGATGACTAGGACCCCCAATTATTGATTAACCAAAAATTATTTTCAGTCAGCTATTTACAACATTTGTATCTAATTGTTCCACCCAATGTATTTTTCGAAATGACAGCTGTTGTGTACTTTGACTTTTAGATCTTTTACATCTGAAGTGTTAAGGACCTTATGAAAAGCAGCTGTGCCTATCTCTTCCATGTGTTTTCAGTGCACTGTGCCATTCCTTGTTTTCATTAGCAATTTGCTGTCTTTGGTGGGAGAGAAAGTGGTGGAACCACGGGTGTGTTTTCACACACGCATCGGCCACGTGCCCAGGTGTGCTGCCCGCACAACTCTCAGACCTGCACAAACAGGCATGCTGCAGTTCATCATGCCACCAAAAGTTTCACATCCACCTTCACGTCCACAAATCCCGGACGACTTAACTTGCATACGGGAAAAGCCGAGCCATCTGCACGTAAAGTGTTGAGCATCTGAGAAATTCTCAGGCATCTGAATTATAAAACACATTTTCTTTTCACCCTGCAAGGTAAACTATCTGGATTCTTTCTGCAAATAGCAACAGAATTGAGGTGACTCAATTGTACGTTTTTATTATGGTTCATGATTCGTACGGAACTCATGGAAATTACAATGGATGCACAACCCATTTGCACATCATCTTGAAAAGTACTCAGGCATCTGTCACGTGAAGCACATTGTTTGTTTGTTTGTTTTACCCTACATTGCAAACTATCTGGAAAATTAACTGCACCTCTCTCCCTTCCACTCAAGAAAACAATTCCTGGATCAAGACAAGTAAGACGAATTGAAAGACAAGAAGGAGAACTTGACCAACCTGGAAGTTTGTTCAGTTGAAAGGTAGAAACAGTAACATTTATAAAAACGCTTGACTCTGCTGACACGCATGAGTTGGTAAGGATGTGAGACATTGCCCAGGTAATGACAATTTTTGATAACCTTGCTGAAACGTGAATTGCTATAAACTTTTCAAATCATGTCTAGAGAAGCTTTTGGTTCATTGATAACTTGGAGAATTGGTCGCTCAAAAAATTGCTGCAATCTAGCAAATTGTACTGGACACAGTGAAGGTCACAGTAGATACTGTCACTGTCCTCACGAAGCTGGCTCTCTTGTGGGGAGACAGACGTACCACCCAGATAATTGGTTATAGTTATGAGAGGTACTGGGTGCTCAAGATCATGTGACAGTGGGACCTGCATGAATCTGAAGGGTGACCAGGAAGGTGATGAGGAGCACGTGCCAGGTGGATGGAGAGCCCGTCAGAGGCCCTGATATTGGGTGGAGCTTGACTCACTCAGGAACCAAAAGGAGGTCAGAGGACCACGCAGGGTGGAGATGATAGACGAAAAAGCAGAAGGCGGGCCACTCAGGGCCTCCAGGCCATCCGAGAGCTGTGGACAGGCACCTTGCCCTTTGTGACCTTGACCAGCTGGCCAATATCGGTAGCAGACAGAGACTTGAGGAACAGGTAACAACAACACACCAGTTGAGAACTTTGGCTTTTTTAGAAAAATCACCTTAGAAATAAGACTCACCCTTAGGATGCAGCAGGCGTGCCGAGTTTATTCTTTCTCCAAATTCTGAAAAAGACAGGCAGAAATGTTTAGTTTGATTTCCATTTCTCCACTGGATGCATTTGTTATTCCTATTTTCACTTCTGTGTTTCCGTGTTTGTTGAGGTTTACGTGAAGACTCGATGCTATTGTTTCCACCCCCTGGAAAGACAGCAGCTTTTGTCCTCTCACAGTTTGAATGGGACAGTCCTCCGAAGACACAGAATAAAAGACAGCAGTAATTACAAGTGTGGTTCAGAACGGAGAGCACTGGAATGGAAAATGCCAGCCTCCACAATCGTAAAGCAAAACAGCCAAATAAATATATATTTTTCAGCTGAACAGGAAATGAACAGTGCCTTGGAACGTGATGGTAAGTTCATCTCCATCCCACGCGGGGAGAAGAGAGAGGAGGCGAGGTCCCTCAACGAAGAAGAGATCTGTAGGTCTTTTAAAATCTCCTCTCCTCTTACCGTGTGCCATAAAACATAACAGCGATTTCATCAACTTGGCAGCAAACTGTGAGCTAATAAAAGAGCCTTGTTACAAAGATAATAAGAAGACAAAGTCATAAATGACAGACGTGGGCTGAGTCCTGACGTTAGACCCCAATTTCTCCAGCTCGACCGCGATCCGAGGTTCATCAATTCCATTAATGGTGTGGATGACCACCAATTTGTCCTTTCTTGCTTGCTCTTTCTTCACATTCCAGAGTATTTCTGCCCACCGGGGGTGCCTTGAAAAGGCAAATAGGAAATGTACACAGCATCAAGGCTTGCGATGTTGCCTTTGCAAGGTCTTTTTTTCCCTACTTCCTTCTAAGTTGGCTGTGAGGTAAGGAACCTTCCCACCACCAAGGCCTCACTGCTCCAGGTGTGGTCCTTGGACCAGCAACCCAAGCACCACTTGGGAGTTTATTAGAAATGCAGAGTCTCAGGCCCATGCCCAGACCTAGTGAATCCGAATCTGCATTTTAACAAGACGCCTGGGTGATCTGTGTGCACATAAAGTTTGAGAAGCACCACCCTGGAGAATCTCAAGGCCCTGGTCGGTGCTTGAGACTTTCTCGGTCTTTCTGTGAAAAGACAGAGGATTCAGGGCACCCGTGGGCCCATTTGACCTTGTACCTACAGAGAAGAATTGCAGCCTAATTCTTGGACAAGGTTCACTGTCCTTTTAGACTTTTAAAGATCTGGAAACTCAAGTAGGAGGCTAAAAGAGTTTACATCCTATTTACCTAGGAGGTTTTCCCTTCGGCGCTTAAAACCTTTCTAGAAGGCATAACACCGACCTCAGTGTGCCTGATATGGAAGTAGGGAAGTAGAGAAGGTTTTCCCCCAGAGGACCCTGAGACACATGCTGTTTCTTTGCACAGTTATATAAACAGGCTGCAGTGTGGTTGTCTTAACGTTTCATTTAGATTCCTACCCCACTGATTCAACGGTGGCTCAGGCAAATGATAGTAAACCAAATTCATGGTTCCGCCATGCCACGGTCCAGTCCGTTTTGACGGTGGGAGAATGACCCCATCAGGGCTGTGTGCCTAATTAAGTACTTAGTCAATAACCCACTCCCTCTGGACCAAGCCATTTGCTTTCTCTATTGTGGGAACAAGATCAAACTGGGCAGTGAATGTGGGCAGTTCATGCAGGAACTCATATGAGGTGAGGACGGACTGATTGGAATTAGTTATTAGTTATTTCAGAACCAGTGCTGGAGATGGCAGAGAGAGAGCGCTTTCCTTCCTCGGGTGATTCCAATCCTCCTTCACAAAGGTGAGACAAGGACCACGTCCAGCTCGCCAGGGGCACACGCATGTGGACCATTTAGAGCAAGCATCCTAATGTGCAGGCGTGTATCTCTCCAGGGAGGGCTCAGAAATTTGGGAACAGACCGTCGTTGGTATGTTGGTATGCACACAGCTCACGGCTGCACGAGGTCTCTAATTGTTTTGCAGTGAGATAAGAACCCTCCGTTTTATCCAAAGTCTCAGGACAGCTTATTGACTGCACTGTCTAGCTGTACAGCACATAACAGCATTGTTAGGGGAAATGTCAGCAAAGGCACTGAAGGGTGGAAAAACATGAAATCAGATTTCTCACATGATGAGGGCTTGGACAGTTGCTGGGCTTTGGCTCCCACTGAATGGGGCCGAGGATTCTTTTCAGGCTGATTCGATCAGACACCGCATAGCGTTTGTCCAGCCAACCCACCACGCAGTTAACACATTTTAACAAGTCACCTCCTCTTCCTCCTCCCAGAAAGAGGTCTGGAACGGGCGGACACTTTACCAGTCGCTTCACAGAGAAATCATTTTCATAACATCCCGAGCCTCCTAAGACTTCATGTTGTATTCTTACATCAGCCATCTGCTAGGGTAGATGCATCCATACGACATCTTCTTCCGCTGGCACAATTAAAAGAGATTCTCTCCATTCGAACCTTGTGTTACATTTACATTCAAAGTTACGTTGCTCTCTCTTTGCCCTTGCCCTCAAGGAATTGTGGGAATTCAAGTTAAGAGGCTTTTAATGGTTCTGTGATAACTGTGATCATAAACTGTGAATCAGGTTGCGGGAGTATCGAAGTTCAGCTGCATCTCAGGCAAAGACGTCACCGTTGCTTTTGATCCTCGGTTGAAATTTGGTTTCCAGTGTTCAGACGCCACCATTGTAAAAAAATAAAAAATAAAAGCCACCTCATTTGCTTTACAATTGCTTTGATAACAATTTTAAAGCCTTTAAACGCACATTTTCCTTTTGATATATTAGCAGTATTTAGAAACACATCCTGTTGCTAAAAATTAAATTTCAAAGGCTACAATTGTATTTCCTGCTTCCTTTTAGATGCTGGGTTTATTTAAAACACATGCAACATGTTAGGCACGTGTGTGCGTGCACACACACGCACTCACACGTACTCACGCGCTGCCTTCAACATTTCACTGCCAAATATTTAGAAATAAATTTTTACTGAGTTCTCTGAATATGTAATTACTGCTTTGAGGCTAGTTAATGAAAATATACTTTTCTTTGAAACATGTTGGCTCTACTAAATGAGACTTTCCTTGTGAGTCCATAGATGAATCGATGGTGAGCCTCCTTGAAAAAAAGAGGCATTCTGATCATTGTTGCCAGATGTCTCAAGCAAGCCTGCCAAGCTGGGGCCAGAAACACAGCCTTAAAATAGTAGGCACGGAACTGCACCATCAGCCAATTAGGGCCCTTAGAGCAAATTAGCTCTCATTTCCCATTGGCCAGAGCAGCTGGGACTTGTGCACGGACAGCCCGGGAACATTCCAGTGAGCATCTCCTACTGTGGCCAACTGTTGCTGGCATCCAAAAAAGCCGCAGAGAACAGTCAGACCCCAGTTTTAAAAAACTGCCTTGCTGAAACACCTCAACTCCCTTCCCGATAAGATCCCCATGGCCATCCCTGGAGAGCAGGGCATTGTCTAAGGCAAAATAATCCCTGTGGGTAGAATAGTTCCAAATGGCAAAGCCCTCACAAAGTTGGCCTCTAGAGAGAAGGTCTTACTCTCAGGTAAGAGAGCCCTTACCTACAGGCCATCCTTGAGGAGAAATCAATGAGGTTGGTTCAGTGGGAAATCCACAAGAATGGAAGCTGAGTGATCGAGCAACAGACAGTACATAATCTCCAGTTGGAGGTTGCATTCAACATCAATTTTAAAAGAGACATTTGAACAGAAAGCCATGGGAAGCATCGAACCCTTAAAGACCAGTTCATCTGTAAGGAACAAAGGACCACTGAAGCAGAAAGTCGCATCTACAAAGGTCAGCTCTTGGCAACACATACCCCACTGGGCAGCCAGGAGCACGTTAGACACTGTCCAGCGATGCTGCCAGCACTGACATCAGGACCAAGAATTAAGAAATTACTATTGGCAGCAAAGAGTGATTTGGTTGCAATAGCTCTCCAAAAGCCTTAAAAATATCCATGTTTGTGATACAGTAATTTTACTTATGAAAATTTACCACAATACCCACATGTTTGCACAAAGATGTATCCCGAAGTATGCTCATTATACTATTTGTTAGAGAAAAAAAAAATCGAAACATAAAGTTGAACCCAATGCAGTCATGAAAAACATAGAAGAATGACAACAGAAAAATGTTTACATTGCATTGTACAGTCAAAAAGAAAGGTAAATACTTCTACAGGATGATCCTCTTTTGTAAAAATGTGCATACGTATTCATGGAAAGTGGAAAGTTATACTAAAATTTTAGAATTATTTGAATTTCTTTTTTTTCTTCATTGAGCTTTTCCAAATTTCCATGAGCATGTCTTGCTATCGTGGTAGGAAACAAAGCTAAAAGAATTTAAAAAGAAGGTATAGCAAAGCAAGTAATGCACGATCAATGTCTTGCAACAGTTCAGGCCCGGACAAGGAGAAGGGCATGTAAATTAAGCTATAAAGTATACAGAATCTGTGATGTCTGCTTAGAGCAGAGAGGGCTAGACTGACTATGGTCAAATCATGAATTTACATGTGTTCCAGGAAAGTGTTTTACAGGCAATCCTCCACATTGCGTTAGGTGCTGAAGGTACCACGGTCAATTATCAGTGGTTCATACTCTAGAGGGCCCACGGCCTGAATGAGGAATGCGTCCACACTTCCAAAGAAGCATTTCATTCCACCCTGGTGGCAGGCAAAGTTCCCCCGTCAGCTCTAGTGGAATCCACCTTAATAAGCTTTGCATTATGGAAAGTAAAATCATATAAAGCTTAAAGTCAGCAGCAGCATGACCCTTGGCCTTAACCCAGACTTTTAAGAGTAAGACCTTGAAGTCAAACAACGAGGAATAATGCAGTTCCAAGTTCCAGCAGTAGCTCTGGAAGCTCTCTAGCTGCTGAGATCTTTAAGCAGGAATGCTAAGACATGCTCAAACGTCTTCACGGGTTCTTCTGAACACAATCTGAAACTTTCAGTGCTTCGCATCCTCAGGAATCAGACCCCAAAAAGGTAGATCACGTCAATTTGGGATACCCCTCCTCTCCACTACTGAAAAGCTTTTGCCATGATTTCTTCGATACAAGCGTTAATTTTTATAGTTAATAGATCACCTGACAGACTTCCACCTGACAGGGGGTTAAGGCAGGCCCCAAGGGCACTGGCCAAGTGATCAAGGCCAAGGCTCAGTCCTAAGGACCAGAGTTGATAACTTCCATATTTGATTTATTCCATTATTAATCACCCTATCAATATCATTAACATAAAGTAACATATTTCTCTGTTAAACAAAATAGGCATTTTCATCCTGCATCTTTGTTGACCATGTTTTCTGGATTTTAGTGCAGTTGGACTCTTTGGTCTGAAAATATTGCCAACCTCTGTTCTAACCCAATCCAGTGGAGTAAAACAGAGTTTTTAAAAGTGTGTCTTGAATTATCTGTTGTGTGTTCTCTAAGTTGTACAGTAAAGCAAAAGCCACCTGAATGCTAATACCTCAATATTTCTCTGTATTTCTCAATATTCTCAATATTTCTCTGCAGAACAAAAATTCCAGCATTTAGAAATGTATAAGCAGTGGCAGGGATGGCGTCTGGAGGCAGCGTTGGCCGGTGGGTGAGAACACAGCATGGGGTGCTTGCACCCCAGCACCGCTACTTACTTGGTGTGTGATCTTGAGCAAGTTACTTAATCTCTTTGTGCATCAGTTTTATCACCTGTAAAATGGAAATAAAAGACTAGTACCTACCACTTTGGGTTATTGTAAGGATTGAAGCTATTGATACAGGTCAAATGCACACAAAAAAGTGCCTGACACATAGTTAGGTGGAAATAAATGTTAGCTCTTTTGACTATATGTTAGTGGTCCCCCGAAGTGCACGAATTTTGTCAAGAGGCCCATGGGAACTCAGTGGTGGTGAGGGCAGAAGGAGGAGGGGGCCTAGGAAGTCAGAGATGGGCAGGACCAGAGCTAAGGACCCGTTTTGAGGCTCTGGAGGTCTCTCCATAGAGTCGGGGCTTTGGGATGTAAAGGAGGCTGTGGCAGAGGCAGATGCTCTCCGGGCCAACCAGAAAAGCCCACCAAGAAGACATCCTAATTCTCAAAGATGGCTTCTCCAGGATTCTCCCAGGCCCTGACCTTGGATTCTGCCTTTCATTCTCTTCCTGGTTCAGACATGAGACCCCATGCAGCTGTGTTGGCATCTGTTCTTCTTATGACTTGGAGGTAGGGGGGTGCAGCCAGGTGGCATGTGAGTGGGTTGAGGGCGAGGAGGAGTGCTGTGCAGAAGGGGCCCCCCGAGCACCACACGGGGAGCCTGGAAGTCTCAAAGGCAATTACGGATTCTGCACAGCTTTGCTAATGGAAAGGCTTGCTTCGGTCTGAATTGAGGTCTTCCAAGAAAAATCGCCAGCAGTGACAGGCTCTTCAATATGGGATCTAGCCACAGGCCAAAGATCAAGCTTCGCTGAACCAGAGAGAGGGAAGAAATGACAGTCAAACATCTTCTTTTTCCGCACACAGACTGTAATCAGCTCTCCACAAGGTCATCCTGGAACTCCAAGGACAGTCCAGACCCTCCTGGCTCTCCTCAGTAATGGACGGAGGCAATGGTGCAGATAATCCAGCCAAACGGTGTGTAATCCAAAAGCCATTTCCATTTGGCCTTGGGAGAAGTTTCCGTGCTCATTCTGAGTGTGGGTGTATGCGAGCCTCCCCGCCAGATCTGGGGCGCACGTTGGGGTCTGGGCAGGTCCCAAGCTGAGGCTACCCTCAGAGGGAGGCATCTCCCAGCAGCAGTTGTGTGGACTCTGGTCACTGCAGAGCACAGGCGGCTTTGCCGGCCGGTCAGGATAGGATGTGGGTAGGGGTTCTCCACCTGCCCCCCTTCCCTGGTCCATTCTCCATCCTTGTCTGACTTGTCCAGAGGGCTGACCCTGCCAACAGCATCACCTGGGCTCCTTTGCCTTCTGGCTTTCTGGCAGGTTTGAGTGATAGGACGCGGGAGAAGAGAAAGGAGGGAAAACCTGGGATATCTCTTCCCTACTTCCTTCCTCTTCTGGCATAATTTCTCTGGTAACCTCTATTTTCCTTCCACCTCTGCCCCAGTTCCAGTCTTCACTGAGCTCCAGAACACCACTCCCTCCCTTATGCCTTTGGTCCCCTGGTGGTAGGGACAAAGCCTTGTAGTCCCACGTGTGTCCATGAGTGATGCCTTCATTAACGCATTTTCACTAAACCGTCTGGAGTGAGCTCTGTTTCCCGCTGAACCCTGGCGGACAGAGGGTGGTACAGGATGGGGCTGAAGTTGGAGCTGGAGCTGAGAGCCTGGGAGGGCTGAAGCAGAGAGGCATCTCAATACCTGCTCAGAGCACAGCCCCTCCCTAGATCTGACTGAAGCCCACTGCCCCTTTTTGTGTAGAGGCCGCTTGGCTCTGCCTAGCCTGCCCCCCATTCCAGACAAGTGGCATCAGGTACAACCCACCTGAATAATTCAGTGTTGGAGGCCAAGCCATCTCTTCCCTGTGATCACCTGGGATGACCAACTTCCCTCGGAAATGGAGACATCACATTTTAAAAGGAGAGACTTACATGCGGAATCTAGAAAAATGGTACAGATGAACCTATTTTCAGGGCAGGAATGAGACGCAGATGTAGAGAACGGATGCGTGGACACAGGGCAGAGGGGAAGGGAGGGTGGGATGAATTGTGAAATTGGGATGGACATATATACACTGCTGTGTGTAAAATAAATAGCTAGTGGGAACCTGCGGTAGAGCACAGGGAGCTCAGCTCGGTGCTCTGTGGTGACCTAGATGGGTGGGATGGGGGTGGAGGGAGGCAGGTCCAAGGGGGAGGGGACATATGTATGCATATAGCTGATTCACTTCATTGTACAGCAGAAACTAACACAACATTGTAAAGCGACTACCCCAATAAAAAAAAATAAAAAGATAAAAGGAGCGACTTACCCAACATCCTTGAATTTTCCTTCTGAGCCCCCTTCTCTAATCCTGTCTTCTTAAAACTGGGATTGGGATTGTATGAGAGGATCTTTCATTGATCACCAGTTCCTTGACCTTGACCCTGACCCTATCTTCTATAATCACCACCCGCGTTCTTTCTCCTTAGTCTGCTCAACTTTCTGGCTTCCCGTTGGTTGAAGCCATAGCTGCTCCAACTCCGCCTCTGCGACAATCCATTTGCTTGTTCTATTGCTGGACAATTCAGTTGTTTCTGATAGTTCTAACATCTAGTTATATTGCAGAGCTTCCGGCCTCTGTGAATGGCACCACCATCCATCCAGTTCCACACACCAAAGACTTGGGTGTCATCCTCGTACCGTTCTTTCCTCCACTCCCCAAATCCAAGCCATCCCCAAGTCTTGGCATATCTCTCTAATGAACCCACCTCTCTTGAACTCTGCTTCCAACACCCTGGTTTAAGTGACACTATTTCTCAACTGGGTGGCTGCCTCCTTCCAGGAATCCCCACATCCATACTGCCCTCCTCACCAAGCCATCCTGCACCCCGTGGGCTTTGAAACTGTAAATCAAACCATGTCAACTCTTAAAACCCCTTCAGAGGTCTCCATTACGCTGAGCACAAAGACAGTCTTTCCTGGGTCCATAGACCCCTGGCCGCTCTGGCCCTTGCCCTTGCCTCCGGCTGCGTCTCGCACCATCTTCCCCTCCCTTTCCGCATTCCCTCCACAGACCTCAATCTGCTCCCACTGACCTTAGTACACTGCTCTGCCCCATGCCCACCTTACCCCTTTATCTCCCTGACTCCTATTCATCCTTCAGATCTTAAACATCACGTCCTCTAGACCAAGTCGGTTCGCCCAGGTAAGTGTAGAAACCTGAACCTTCCTTCAACGCTCCCATCACAGTTTGTAATACGTCATGTGTTCTACTAGCTTCATAAACCCAGGAATTACCTTTGGTTTTGCTCTCACCCCCACATCCTGGTACATGGCAGATGCTTAATACTCTTGAATAAATGATAGGTTTTTTCTATTAAAAATATGCTACAGACAAATTTCTGGGTCAACATGGCCAACTTACCACATGCTTCTATTTCCTCTCCTTCTGGAATCCCTCCAATAAAGGAATTTTTCAAAGGTGTAGACCCACAAGAACGAAGAGAACTAAAGAAGAGACAATAAGGAAAGAAAGATTCAGCAGATTTTTTTGGAATATACAAAGCAGGTGGAGAAACAGTAGCAGATGCAGCAAAGAGCAGCAGCTACATCTCAGGTGCCACTAGGAAGTTAGCCAGGTGACACACACAGAACTGGGAGACACAGATAGTGTGGAAAGTGGGGGCAGGGCAAGTCGGGGGCTGAAAACAGAGGATTGGTTGAAAATTTGTAGACGGAAGGGTTAAACCCTCACTCCTTTCCCACCCTATGTAGCCAAGCAACTATTCCTCCCATCTCCACTCTGACATCACCAGCAGGCTAGCAGAGGCTTATCCTCCAGATAAAATGAACCTGAGAGCCTCCACAGGTGAGACATGAGACATGGAGGTGAAGGAGCACAGGACTAAAAATGGGCAATTCAGTGAAAGGCTAATAATCACAGTTAATCTGGAGAAAAGCCCTTAGGCACAGGGACACAGCTTCTGGCAGCCACAAGTTGGCCAGAGCACACTGAATGGTCTCCAGACAGGGGCAGGGCACAGATAGAGTCCATTACAATGAACACATGTGATGTGACAGCCGCAATTTGATCCTGGATCAGCAAAAGAAGAAAGGCAGCTATAAAGGATGACATGAGACCATTGGGGAATTCAAATACAGACTCTATATTGGATTTTATTTTATGATAATAGTATTATGCAAATATAGGTGAATGTCCTTGTTCTGAGAAGAGCTATGCTGAAGTATTTAGGATGGAGGCATCACAATACCTGTACCTTCCAAATATTCAACAAAGGAAATTATACTCATATAGATACACACGTGAATATATGTATAGAGAGAGAGAAATATAAGTGGGTGGATGGATGGATGATAGACCAACTGACCAGGAGAGAAAAAGACAAAACCAGAGGAAGCTGATGTGGCAAAATGTTAACAATAATGAGCCTAGGTGTGGAGTATTCAGGTGTTTGTTGTTCTGTTCTTTAGGTTTTTTTAATAGTAGGCTTGAAATTTTTCAAAATAAAACAGAAAAAAAAAAAAAAGAATCCAAGTAGCATAACCATTTCTCAGCAGCAGCACTGAAAGCTAAAACAAGGGTGCCTTATACTGAATGATTTTTCAGTTCAGGTTTCTATTCCCAGCCAAACTATCTTCCCAAATAGTAAGGGTAAAACAAATATATTTTTAACACATGCAAAAACTCAATATTTTTATATCCCATGTAAATTTTCTCAGGAAACTATTGAAATATGTGCTTCGAACAACACGGATGGGATGCGGGAAATAACAGGAGAAAGCAGGGAAGACACAGGATGCAGTGGTGCAAAGAAACATCCACTCCAGACTGGAGCAGGAGGATATTGGGCTTCTGCAAAAAGACGAAAAACAAAACAAAACAAAAAAGAACTCTTGTGCCTGCCCCAGTGGAACTTGTTATCAGTAAACATGTAGCAGGGCATTAAGGAAAATGTAGTGATGATAGTACATACAAAACTGAGCAAATGTAAAGTTGATGTCACTGTTAACTCCAGAAAAAAAAGAGTATTCCGGAAAATAGACAAGGGGCTAGAGCACGTCTGGCTCAGCAGCTGACAACATTTGTAAAGTTACAATAGACAAAACACTGATTTATTATTTAACCAAAACTATGCGAGGGTGGGGGTGGGGAGTGTGTAGAAAAGTAGGGAGTTGTTGTAATTAAGTCCTCACATGTCTGATTTAACATGTCTGGAAATTAAAAGATAATGTTAAAAAATGATTAATCAAGAAATAGCCATCCAAAACAACTGAAAGCAGAGGCTCAGATGGATATTTGGATATCCATGTTCATAGCAGCATTTGCAGCAGCCAAAAGGTGGAAACAACCTAAATTCACAGGCAGATGAATGCATAAACAAAATGTGGCATATACATACAATGGAATATTACTCAACCTTAAGAAGGAAGGAAGTTCTGACACCTGCTGCAGCATGGATGAGTTTTGAAGACTTTATGCTCGGTGAGATAAGCCGGTCACAAAAAGACAAATATTGTGATTCCACTTCTATGAGGTACCTAGAATAGGCAAATTCATAGAGACAGAAAATAGAGGTTATGAGGGGCTGAGGGGATGGGGGAGTGGAGAGCTATTGTTCAATGGGCACAGAGTTTCTGTTTGGGAAGGTAAAAAAGCTGTGGAGTTGGATGGTGGTGATGGTCCCACAACATTGTGGATGTGCTTAATGCCACCGAACTGCACACTTAAAAATGGATTAAATGGATTAAAAGAAATACTTGTATAAGAATAATATTTGGAGTTACAGTGGGAACCAACAGGAGCAACAGCCAGGAGTTGTGAGCACTCACCACCTGGAAGTGACATGGGGAGACGGGAGGAACGTGGCCAGAAACTGCTCCTTTTTATTACAGTCCTTTCCGCACAGTTTGACTTTTAAAAGTACAGTGTTCACATTCCTACAGGCCTGCTTTAAATACTTTATGTATATGCTCATTTAATTCTCGTATCACTATGAGGTAGGTGTCTGTTCCACATTTTGGAGAAAGAAAACAGATCGAGGGAGGTGGAGAGGGCTCCAGCCTGGGCAGGCTGACTCCAGAATCCCTGCTCTCAATTATTCTACTTTGCTGCCTTTAATGCATGTGTATTACTGTGATACAAGTAAAAAATTTTAAAAATATGCTTGTATACATATTTTATGCGCTAGTGTGAGAATATCAGATTCCTGGGAGTGGAACACCCCCAATTTCTATAAAAGATGAAACATGGCATTCAGTTCATCATGTGGGCATAAAAGCTACTAGAATAACACTGATACTGACATTATGCTCATTTTATTATGGAACTGAAGCACAGAAGCAAATGACTTGTCTTTGTATTATAATTTTTTTAACATCTTTATTGGAGTATAATTGCTTTAAAAAGGTGTGTTAGTTTCTGCTTTATAACAAAGTGAATCAGCTATACATATACATATATTCCCATATCTCCTCACTCTTGTGTCTCCCTCCCACCCTCCCTATCCCATCCCTCTAGGTGGTCACAAAGCACCAAGCTAATCTCCCTGCTCTATGCGGCTGCTTTCCACTAGCTATCTATCTACATTTGGTAGTGTATATATGTCCATGCCACTCTCTCACTTTGTCCCAGCTTACCCTTCCCTATCCCCGTGTCCTCAAGTCCATTCTCTATGTCTGCATCTTAATTCCTGTCCTGCCCATAGGTTCTTCAGAACCATTATTCTTTTAGATTCCATATATATGTTTTAGCATATGGTATTTGTTTTTCTCTTTCTGACTTACTTCACTCTGTATGACAGACTCTAGTTCCATCCACCTCACTACAAATAGCTCAATTTCATTTCTTTTTATGGCTGAGTAATATTCCATTGTATATATGTGTCACATCTTCTTTATCCATTCATCTGTTGATTGACATTTAGGTTGCTTCCATGTCCTGGCTACTGTAAAGAGAGCTGCAATGAACATTGTGGTACATGACTCTTTTTGAATTATGGTTTTCTCAGGGTATATGACCAGTAGTGGGATTGCTGGGTCATATGGTGGTTCTAGTTTTAGTGTCTTAAGGAACCTCCATACTGTTCTCCATAGTGGCTGTATCAATTTACATTCCCACCAACAGTGCAAGAGGGTTCCCTTTTCTCCACACCCTCTCCAGCATTTATTGTTTGTAGGTTTTTTGATGATGGCCATTCTGACTGGTGTGAGGTGATACCTCATTGTAGTTTTGATTTGCATTTCTCTACTGATTAGTGATGTTGAGCATCCTTTCATGCGTTTGCTGGCAATCTGTATTTCTTCTTTGGAGAAATGTCTATTTAGGTCTTCTGACCATTTTTGGATTGGGTTGTTTGTTTTTTTGATATTGAGCTGCATGAGCTGCTTGTAAATTTTGGAGATTAATCCTTTGTCAGTTGCTTCATTTGCAAATATTTTCTCCCATTCTGAGGGTTGTATTTTCATCTTGTTTATGGTTTCCTTTGCTGTGCAAAAGCTTTTAAGTTTCATTAGGTCCCATTTGTTTATTTTTGTTTTTATTTCCATTTCTCTAGGAGGTGGGTCAAAAAGGATCTTGCTGTGATTTATGTCATAAGAGTGTTCTGCCTATGTTGTCCTCTAAGAGTTTTATAGTGTCTGGCCTTACATTTAGGTCTTTAATCCATTTTGAGTTTATTTTTGTATATGGTGTTAGGGAGTGTTCTAATTTCATTCTTTTCCATGTAGCTGTCCAGTTTTCCCAGCACCACTTATTGAAGAGGCTGTCTTTTCTCCATTGTATATTCTTGCCTCCTTTATCAAAAATAAGGTGATCATATGGGCGTGGGTTTATCTCTGGGCTTTCTATCCTGTTCCACTGATCGATATTTCTGTTTTTGTGCCAGTACCATACTGTCTTGATTACTGTAGCTTTGTAGTATAGTCTGAAGTCAGGGAGCCTGATTCCTCCAGCTCCGTTTTTCTTTCTCAAGATTGCTTTGGCTATTCGGGATCTTTTGTGTTTCCATATGAATTATAAAATTTTTTGTTCTAATTCTGTGAAAAATGCCATTGGTAGTTTGATAGGGATTGCGCTGAATCTGTAGATTGCTTTGGGTAGTATAGTCACTTTCACAATGTTGATTCTTCCAATCCAAGAACGTGGTATATCTCTCCATCTGTTTGTATCATCTTTAATTTCTTTCATCAGTGTTTTATAGTTTTCTAGGTCTTTTGTCTCCTTAGGTAGGTTTATTCATAGGTAGTTTATTCTTTTTGTTGCAGTGGTAAATAGGAGTGTTTCCCTAATTTCTCTTGTATTATAATTTTTAACAGGTCTCCCTGGTTTTTGCAGCCCCCCCAATTTTCCCTCTCAGCTCCCCTGTCACAGTGATCATCACCATAATGGTACCTGTGGAATAAAACACAAGAAAAATGAGCACTGAGACAGTAAATCAAGCTTCCTTTACAAATAGAGGAAAGCAATTTTTCAGTTAGAAAACATGTTGAAATATTATTTTTACAGTGAAAATAGTTACATCACAATTTAAAATTACATTTCCACTTGAAATGGAGTCGATTTGCACCACCTACTGGAATATACAGATCTATATATTCAGAGGTTTCAAAATTATAAAACCACTTTTAAATTTTAGAGTTACATGTCTAGTTATCTTAAAGAGATCAGCCCCTTTGACATGCTGGAAATACCAAATGCTAATTTACTTCAGGGACCATTTTCTAAAACAAACTTTCTTTAAAAGCCAAATTTAATCATCTAGCTAAATTAACAAATTGTACAGCTGCTTATAAAAATGAAATGATTAAGCCAAATGCATCAACCAAAGAGATAAAAATGTAAATTAGAAGCAAAACTGAAATCAATACACATTATCAGCTGCTAACTCACTATTAAAAAAGAGGATTCAAACAGACAAATGGAAAATGGCAGGAAACATAAGCAAACAGGATAATAAACAGAACATAACTCAACATTAATTTAAAAATAACTCACCCAATGAAAATTTGATAGTGTTTATACCCAAAGTAATAATCATTGTCATGGCTTAAATACAGCCAAACATCAACACACAAAGTATTTGTATTTAGGTTTTTTGACATTTTAAAGGAAACATCCACAGAAAATTTCATGTTTCATTACAAACTACTCCAAGCAATAAACTTCTCAGAGAGAATTTCAAGATGGCAGAGGAGATGTGGAGATCACCTTCCTCCCCACAAATACATCAGAAATGCATCTACATGTGGAACAACTCCTAAAGAACACCTACTGAATGCTGGCAGAAGACCTCAGACTTCCCAAAAGGCAAGAAACTCCCCACGTACCTGGGTAGGTCAAAGAAAAAAGAAAAAGAGACAAAAGAATAGGGACGGGACCTGCACCTCTGGGAGGGAGCCATGAAGGAGGAAAAGTTTCCACATGCTAGGAATCCCCTTCACTGGCAGAGATGGGGGGTGGCAGGGGGGAAGCTTCGGAGCCATGGAGGAGAGTGCAGCAACAGGGGTGTGGAGGGCAAAGTGGAGAGATTCCCGCACAGAGGATTCATGCCAACCAGCACTCCCCAGCCCGAGAGGCTTGTCTGCTCCCCCGCCGGGGCGGGCGGGGGCTGAGAGCTGAGGCTCAGGCTTCGGAGGTCAGATCCCAGGGAGAGGACTGGGGTTGGCTGCATGGACACAGCCTGAAGGGGGCTAGTGTGCCACAGCTGGCCAGGAGGGAGTCCAGGAAAATGTCTGGACCTGCCTAAGAGGCAAGAGACCGTTGTTTCAGGGTGCGCGAGGAGAGGGTATCAGAGCACCGCCTAAACAGGCTCCAGAGAGGGGCGCAAGCCGCGGCTATCAGCGCGGACCCCAGAGACGGACACAAGACACTAAGGCTGCTGCTGCTGCAGCCACCAAGAAGCCTGTGTGCGAGCACAGGGCACTATCCACACCTCCCCTCCTGGGAACCTGTGCAGCCAGCCACTGCCAGGGTCCCATGATCCAGGGACAACTTCCCCGGGAGAACACACAGCACGTCTCAGGCTGGTGCAACGTCATGCCAGCCTCTGCCGCTGCAGGCTCGCCCCGCATTCCATACCCCTCCCTCCCCCCGGCCTGAGTAAGCCAGAGCCCCTGAATCAGCTGCTCCTTTAACCCCGTCCTGTCTGAGCGAAGAACAGATGCCCTCAGGCAACCTACACACAGAGGCGGGTCCAAATCCAAAGCTGAACCCCGGGAGCTGTGCGAACAAAGAAAAGAAAGGGAAATCTCTCCCAGAAGCCTCAGGAGCAGCGGATTAAATCTCCACAATCAACTTGATGTACCCTGTATCTGTGGAATACCTGAATAGACAACGAATCATCCCAAACTTGAGGCGGTGGACTTTGGGAGCAACTGTAGACTTGGGGTTTGCTTTCTGCATCTAATTTGTTTCTGGTTTTATGTCTATCTTAGTTTAGTATTTAGAGTTTATTATCATTGGTAGATTTGTTTATTGATTTGTTTGCTCTCCTCCTTTTTTTTAATATATAGATATATATATTTTTTTTCCTTTTTCTCTTTTTGTGAGTGTGTATGTGTATGCTTCTTTGTGTTATTTTGTCTGTATAGCTTTGCTTTTACCATTTGTCCTAGGGTTTTGTCTGTCCATTTTTTTTGTTTGTTTGTTTTTGGTTTTTTTAGTATAGTTTTTAGCACTTGTTATCATTAGTGAATCTGTTTTTTGGTTTGGTTGCTCTCTTCTTTCTTTCTTTTTTTAATTACTTTTAATTTTTTTAATTTTTAATAATTAAAATTTTTTTTTATTTTAATAACTTTATTTTATTCTTTCTTTTCTTTCTTTCTCCTTCTCTCTCTCTCTCTCTCCCCCTCTCTCTCTCTCTCTCTCCCTCTCTCTCTCTCTCCCTTTCTTTCTTTTTTATCTCCCTTTTCTTCTGAGCCGTGTAGCTGACAGGGTCTTGCTGCTCCAGCTGGGAGTCAGGCCTGTGTCTCTGAGGTGGGAGAGCTGAGTTCAGGACATTGGTCCACCAGAGACCTCCCGGCTCCACGTAATATCAAATGGCAAAAGCTCTTCCAGAGATCTCCATCTCAACGCTAAGACCAAGCTCCACTCAATGACCAGCAATCTATAGTGCTGGACACCCTATGCCAAACAACTAGCAAGACAGGAATACACCCCACCCATCAGCAGAGAGGCTGCCTAAAATCATAAGGTCACAGACACCCCAAAACACACCACCGGATGCAGTCCTTCCCACCAGAAAGACAAGATCCAACCTCATCCACCAGAACACAGGCACCAGTCCCCTCCACCAGGAAGCCAACACAACCCACTGAACCAACCTTAGCCATGGGGGGCAGACACCAAAAACAACAGGAACTACAAACCTGCAGCCTGGGAAAAGGAGACCCCAAACACAGTAAGTTAAGCAAAATGAGAAAACAGAGAAACACACAGCAGATGAAGGAGCAAGGTAAAAACTCACCAGACCAAACAAATGAAGAGGAAATAGGCAGTCTACCTGAAAAAGAATTCACGGTAATGATACTAAACATGATCTAAAATCTTGGAAATAGAATGGAGAAAATACAAGAAACGTTTAACAAGGACCTAGAAGAACTAAAGAGCAAACAAACAATGATGAACAACACACTAAATGAAAATAAAAATTCTCTAGAAGGAATCAACAGCAGAATAACTGAGTCAGAAGAACAGATAAGTGACCTGGAAGATAAAATAGTGGAAATAACTACTGCAGAGCAGATTAAGGAGAAAAGAATGAAAAGAATTGAGGACAGTATCAGAGACCTCTGGGACAACACTAAATGCACCAACATTTGAATTATAGAGGTCCCAGAAGAAGAAGAGAAAAAGAAAGGGTCTGAGAAAATATTTGAAGAGATTATAGTTGAAAACTTCCCTAATATGGGAAAGGAAATAGTCAATCAAGTCCAGGAAGCATAGACAGTCCCATACAGGATAAATCCAAGGAGAAACACACCAAGATACATATTAATCAAATTATCAAAAATTAAATACAAAGAAAAAATATTAAAAGCAGTAAGGGAAAAACAACAAATAACATACAAGGGAATCCCCATAAGGTTAACAGCTGATCTTTCAGCAGAAACTCTGCAAGCCAGAAGGGAGTGGCAGGACATATTTAAAGTGATGAAAGGGAAAAACCTACAACCAAGATTACTCTACCCAGCATGGATCTCATTCAGATTCGACAGAGAAATTAAAACCTTCACAAATGAGCAAAAGCTAAGAGAATTCAGCACCACCAAACCAGCTTTACAACAAATGCTAAAGGAACTTCTCTAGACAGGAAACACAAGAGAAGGAAAAGACCTACAATAACAAACCCAAAACAATTAAGAAAATGGGAATAGGAACATACATATCAATAATTACCTTAAATGTAAATGGATTGAATGCTCCAACCAAAAGACATAGACTGGCTGAATGGATACAAAAACAAGACCAGTATATATGCTGTCTACAAGAGACCCACTTCACACCTAGGGATATATACAGACTGAAAGTGAGGGGATGGAAAAAGATATTCCATGCAAATGGAAATCAAAAGAAAGCTGGAGTAGCAATTCTCATATCAGACAAAATAGACTTTAAAATAAAAACGCTTACAAGAGACAAAGAAGGACACTACCTAATGATCAAGGGATCAATCCAAGAAGAAGACATAACAATTGTAAATAATTATGCACCCAACATAGGAGCACCTCAATACGTAAGGGAAATGCTAATAGCCATAAAAGGAGAAATCAACAGTAACACAATCATAGTAGGGGACTTTAACATCCCACTTTCACCAATGGACAGATCATCCAAAATGAAAATAAATAAGGAAACACAAGCTTTAAATGATGCATGAAATAAGATGGACTTAATTGATATTTATAGGACGTTCCATCCAAAAACAACAGAATACACTTTTTTCTCAAGTGCTCATGGAACATTCTCCAGGATAGATCATATCTTGGGGTCACAAATCAAGCCTTGGTAAATTTAAGAAAATTGAAATTGTATCAAGTATTTTTTCTGACCACAACACTATGACACTAGATATCAATTACAGGAAAAAATCTGTATAAAATACAAACACATGCAGGCTAAACAATACACTACTAAATAATCAAGAGATCACTGAAGAAATCAAAGAGTAAATCAGAAAATACGAAGAAACAAATGACAATGAAAACACGATGACGCAAAACCTATGGGTTGCAGCAAAAGCATTTGCAAGAGGGAAGTTTATAGCAATACAATCCTACCTCAAGAACCAAGAAACATCTCAAATAAACAATCTAACTTTACACCTAAAGCAATTAGAGAAAGAAAAACAAAAAAATCCCAAAGTTAGCAGAAGGAAAGAAATCATAAAGATCAGATCAGAAATAAATGAAAAAGAAATGAGGGAAACAAATGCAAAGATCAATAAAACTAAAAGCGTTTTCTTGAGAAGATAAATAAAATTGATAAACCATTAGCCAGATTCATGAAGAAAAAAAGGGAGAAGACTCAAATCAATAGAATTAGAGATGAAAAAGGAGAAGTAACAACTGACACTGCAGAAATACAAAGGATCATGAGAGATTGCTACAAGCAACTATATGCCAATAAAATGGACAACCTGGAAGAAATGGACAAATTCTTAGAAAAGCACAACCTCTGAGACTGAACCAGGAAGAAATAGAAAATATAAACAGACCAATCACAAGTAATGAAATTGAGACTGTGATTAAAAATCTTCCAACAAACAAAAGCCCAGGACCAGATGGCTTCACAGGAGAATTCTATCAAACACTTAGAGAAGAGCTAACAGCTATCCTTCTCAAACTCTTCCAAAATATAGCAGAGGGAGGAACACTCCCAAACTCTTTCTACAAGGCTACCATCGCCCTGATACCAAAACTAGACAAGGATATCACAAAGAAATAAAACTACAGGCCAATATCACTAATGAACATAGATGCAAAAATCCTCAGCAAAATACTAGCAAACAGATTCCAACAGCACATTAAAAGGATCATCCACCATGATCAAGTGGGGTTTATCCCAGGAATGCAAGGATTCTTCAATATACACAAATCAATCAATGTGATAAACCATATTAACAAAATGGAGGAGAGAAACCACATGATCATCTCAATAGATGCAGAGAAAGCTTTCGACATAATTCAACACCCATTTATGATAAAAACCCTCCAGAGGCATAGAGGGAACTTACCTCAACATAAAAAAGGCCATATATGACAAACCCACAGTCAACATCGTTCTCAATGGTGAAAAACTGAAACCATTTCCCCTAAGATCAGGAACAAGACAAGGTTGTCCACTCTCACCAGTATTAGTCAACATAGTTTTGGAAATTTTAGCCACAGCAATCAGAGAAGAAAAAGAAATAAAAGGAATCCAAATCGGAAAAGAAGATGTAAAGCTGTCACTGTTTGCAGATGACATGATACTATACATAGAGAATCCTAAAACTGCCGCCAGAAAACTACTAGAGCTAATCAATGAATTTGGTAAAGTAGCAAGATACAAAATTAATGCACAGAAATCTCTTGCATTCCTATACACTAATGATGAAAAATCTGAAAGAGAAATTAAGGAAACACTCCCATTTACCACTGCAACAAAAAGAATAAAATACCTGGGAATAAACCTACCTAAGGAGACAAAAGACCTGTATGCAGAAAACTATAAGACACTGATGACGGAAATTAAAGATGATACCAACAGATGGAGAGATATACCACGTTCTTGGATTGGAAGAATCAACATTGTGAAAGTGACTATACTACCCAAAGCAATCTACAGATTCAATGCAATCCCTATCAAACTACCAATGGCATTTTTCACAGAACTAGAACAAAAAATTTCACAATTTGTATGGAAACACAAAAGACTCCAAATTGCCAAAGCAATCTTGAGAAAGAAACACAGAGCTGGAGGAATCAGACTCCCTGACTTCATACTATACTACAAAGCTACAGTAATCAAGCCAGTATGGTACTGGTACAAAAACAGAAACATCTATCAATGGAACAGGATAGAAAGCCCAGAGATAAACCCATGCACATATGGTCACCTTATTTTTGATAAAGGAGGCAAGAATATACAATGGAGAAAAGACAGCCTCTTCAATAAGTGGTGCTGGGAAAACTGGACAGCTACATGGAAAAGAATGAAATTAGAACACTCCCTAGCACCATATACAGAAATAAACTCAAAATGGATTAAAGACCTAATTGTAAGACCAGACACTATTAAACTCTTAGAGGAAAACATAGGCAGAACACTCTTATGACATAAATCACAGCAAGATCCTTTTTGACCCACCTCCTAGAGAAATGGAAATAAAAACAAAAATAAACAAATGGGACCTAATGAAACTTAAAAGCTTTTGCACAGCAAAGGAAACCATAAACAAGATGAAAATACAACCCTCAGAATGGGAGAAAATATTTGCAAATGAAGCAACTGACAAAGGATTAATCTCCAAAATTTACAAGCAGCTCATGCAGCTCAATATCAAAAAAACAAACAACCCAATCCAAAAATGGTCAGAAGACCTAAATAGACATTCCTCCAAAGAAGAGATACAGATTACCAACAAACACATGAAAGGATGCTCAACATCACTAATCAGTAGAGAAATGCAAATCAAAACTACAATGAGGTATCACCTCACACCAGTCAGAATGGCCATCATCAAAAAATCTAGAAACAATAAATGCTGAAGAGGGTGTAGAGAAAAGGGAACCCTCTTGCACTGTTGGTGGGAATGTAAACTGATACAGCCACTATGGAGAACGGTATGGAGGTTCCTCAAAAAACTAAAAATAGAACTACCATATGACCCAGCAATCCCACTACTGGTCATATACCCTGAGAAAACCATAATTCAAAAAGAGTCAAGTACCACAATGTTCATCACAGCTTTATTTACAATAGCCAGGACATGGAAGCAACCTAAGTGTCGACTGACAGATGAATGGATAAAGAAGATGTGGCACATATATACAATGGAATATTACTCAGCCGTAAAAAGAAATGAAATTGAGTTATTTGTAGTGAGGTGGATGGAGCTAGAGTCTGTCATACAGAGTGAAGTAAGTCAGAAAGAGAAAAACAAATACCGTATGCTAACACATATATATGGAATCTAAAAAAATAATGGTTCTGAAGAACCTACGGGCAGGACAGGAATAAAGACGCAGATGCAGAGAATGGACTTGAGGACACGGGGATGGGGAAGGGTAAGCTGGGACGAAGTGAGAGAGTGGCATGAACTTACATACACTACCAAATGTAAAATTGATAGCTAGTGGGAAGCAGCTGTATAGCACAGGGAGATCAGCTCGGTGCTTTGTGACCACCTAGAGGGGTGGGATAGGGAGGGTGGGAGGGAGACCCAAGAGGGAGGAGATATGGGGATATATGTATACATATAGCTGATTCACTTTGTTATACAGCATTAACTACCACAACATTGTAAAGCAGTTATACTCCAATAAAGATGTTAAAAAAAATAAATTTCTGGATATATAGTAGCCACATTTATTATTGTATAATTGACAGAGATTCAGAAAAAAATTACATCTACAATATCTACCATTCTAGATGAAATTGCTTTAGAATAGAAGCCTAAATATATTACATTTTAATTTCTTGAAACTTATTATAGCATTCCACTTATTTTATGGGTATTTTGTCTGAAAATTGATTTTATTTTTATACGTCAATTAAATTAGATGTCAACTAAATTAACTGAAGCATAAAATATGCCAGCAAGATATATTTACAAATACACATGGCAAAATGGTGTGCATGTAACAGGAATCTGATTTAAACTCACAAGCACAAAAAGTCCCCATGCAACTGTGACCAACTCATCCCTAATCCTCTTCGTTGTTGCAGGTGATTTGTGCATGACAAGCCTGTTTACAGTGACCAATGTCATGAGCAAGGTTGCTAGAAGGTTTTTCTTTGTCATTTTAGTTCACAGCTGGTGTGATTCCCTTCTTAAGGTTCTCATCTGCATCAGAAAGCTTGGGTTGTTTAATTTCTACCAGGTGAGTGGACAGTCTCTCCCCAGACATCACATCCGTGGACCCTAATCCTAAGCCTAAGGTTAAGGTTGGCTCACCACCTCTGTGGAGATGACTCCCACACCTAAATCTGCAGCCCTGACCTCTTTTTACTGCTCAAGTGGTATATCCTCCTGCCTGCTGAGGACCGTCCTAGGTGCCCCAAAGGTACCTCAAACTTATATGCCCCAGAGCCAACTCATGACCTATCCCTCCAACCTCACCTTCTTTCAGTGTTCCCAGATCGTCCACCCCATTTATCTGACCAATTACCCCTGATATGTATTTCCCACTTGCCTCTAATCCAATCCCCCCGAAGTCCTGGCCATTTTACTTTCTAAATCTCCCCGGAGCATGTCTGCAATTCGCCATCTCCATCACTATCCCACTGGTCCAAAGAACCATTATGTCTAGCCAGGACCAATTCAAGATGGTGTAGCCCTGTTTACCCTGATCCTGTGACCCTTTGCTCAAAGCCTTTCACTGAGGATCCTGAGAAATTCCTTAACAAGGTCACGGAGACCTCCCCTGGTCAGTGCGCACCTGCCTCTCCAGCCCCGCCTCCCATCTCAAGCTCCTGCGGCTCCCGTCCCAGCCTTACCACCGTGTTCCCCTGCCTCACAATGGCTGTGCCTCTCTCCGTTGATACCAGGACTTCACCTATGCTTTTCCCTCTGCCTGGAATTCTCTTCTCTGCCCTTTTTGCCTAGTTACCTCCTCCCTGACTTTACTGACTGGGTCAAGTCATAGTTGCAAGTTCACATTTGGGAGAGGGAACTTACTTGACAGCTTCTGCATATGCCCCCACTAAACTGTTCTCACTCACCTTTGTGTTCCCAGCACCCAGCACACCACCTGTACATAGAAACATGGAATAATTCACTCAAATCAGAGTCAGCGGGGCGCCTGCTCTGGCTTTCCTCTGGCCACCCCTGCCCTAACTCCCCTGCAACACACAGGGAGACAGGCCCACCTGGAGCTCCTGAGAGCCTGCCCTAATGGCTCCAAGCCTGCTTCGGGGCCCACACAGTGTGCTTCCCAGGCCTGACCCCCAGAGGACCTGGTGTTTGTACCCCTATGCCCAAGGGGTGGCCAGGGGGCACCTGTTAGAAGGGTCAGAGGATAGAACATTTTAATAGTCTCCAAGGGGTGGCTGTGATGAAGGTGTACTAGCCAAGGAAGGAGGAGAGGACATATTTTATTTAATAATTTGTTGGCTTAATAAATAACTTAGATATTTAGCCATATGCTCTGCAGACTCCATTTACAGTCTTCCCCAGGCCCTGCAAAAAAAAAAAAAGCAAACAAAACAAATGAAAAACAAAACAAAAATCAAAAAACAAGCACAGGGCTGGTTTCATGCATATCTGAGAATAAACTTTCTCTCTCATTCAATATCGAGATGATCCCCTGTATCCCATCTGCAATCTGAGCTCAAAGGAGGATTGACTCTTAAAGTCAACAGAGATAGAAATATTAATGCCAAAACTCGATAAGCACAATGAATGGGGTGGGGAGGGGGGCGGGGTGAATTACTGAAGTCATTCAGTATCAAAAACATGTTCCAAAATCGTCATATGACACAAAAACATTAAAAATTATGTTCTTTGGATAGTGGGATGATGCATTTTCTTGCCTTTTTGCGTTTTGCTACGTTTGAATTTTCCAACATAAACGGGCCCACATTTGTAATGAAAACCTTATTCTTTTGAAAAATCAAGTTACTGTTCTGTTTCATTTACAAAACATGAACGTTTTGCCAAAGCTCACCATCTTCTCTGCCCTCTCTTACATGGAAGCAATGCTAGGAATTTTCTGTCCATGTATTTATTTCACTGGCAGAGACAAAAAAACCATATTTTCTCAGAACTCAGCAGCAAAAGACTACAGTTATACTTACATTTTATGTAGTGGGGAATCACAATAAGCCTCATTTTTAGGTTTAAAAAATGCATCGCCTGGCTAGTGGAAGCTGGGTCCACTTTATTTCAGGCAGCTACCTGAGTTTTCTTATACCACCCCTGCTGCCTAACTTCCATTAAGCCCACCTTGATTTCTTCCGGTTTCCTAAGTGTGGTCTGCAGTATGTTTTTCATAGCCATGCCCTAAAAATCCAGTTTTGGTTTTCCTTACTTAGAAATAAGTATTATCTAGTTCTTAACCTAAGAAGAACCAATTGCCCTCCTTCCCCCATTCCTCCCACCAAGCCCCTTGCACCTTGTGTTCCAGCCAACTGGGGGACTACCACAGCTCCCTCAGCTATTCCCACCTCCACGTTTTGGCAAGTGTTTTTCCTTCACTGTCCCACCCCACACTCAACCCTCCAAGTCCCTCCTCAACACCTCAGGCTCCACAGCCCTTGCTGACCTCCCTGAACCCTCCCCCCTCCCAGCCCAGTGTGTCTATCTCAACCTGGAATGTCCCCCACACCTGGTCTTTTCCCTTCCTCAGTGGTAACATCCGCCTTCTATTGCTGACTACTTGCTACAGCCCTTGTCCTCTTCCCAGAACTAGATCATGTGCCTTTGAGGAGGTTAGGAACCCTGTTCTGCCGACATCCTTAACCCAGCACTGTGCCTAGGACTAGACGCCTGTCTGTCGGGTGGAACTGAATTAAGCCTACGTCGTTTGGCCAGTCTCAACATTTCTCCCTTGAGAAATGTGTCTGCCTAGGGCTCCCTTGAGAAAGGTGTCTTTTCATAGCCAATCCAGGAGACTGACTTAAGACAGTGATTGACAGAAGAAAATGGCCAGAAAAATGCAACAGGGAGCATTAAATTAAAAATAATTAAGGAAGGCTTCCCTGGTGGTGCAGTGGTTAAGAATCTGCCTGCCAATGCAGGGGACATGGGTTCGAGCCCTGGTCCGGGAAGATCCCACATGCCACGGAGCAACTAGGCCTGTGTGCCATGACTACTGAGCCTGGGCTCTAGAGACCACAAGCCACAACTACTGAGCCCATGTGCCACAACTACTGAAGCCTGTGCACCTAGAGCCCATGCTCTGCAACAAGAGAAGCCACCACAATGAGAAGCCTGCGCACCACAACGAAGAGTAGGTCCGGCTCACCGCAACTAGAGGAAGCCCGCGCACAGCAACGACGACCCAACGCAGCCAAAAATAAACAAATAAATTTATTTAAAAAAAAAAAAGTATGAGCTAATTTCAATAATCATCAGAGGAAGGGGAGGGTGTGTGGAAGGAGATTGGATGGTGTTGGTCATTTTTCAAGGTGGATAATGGTGATGGGTACATGGGGGTTCATTTTACTCTTCTCTCTGCTTAGGTATATATTTGAAATTTTTGTGATGAAAAGATTTGAAGAAGGCGGCAAAGGAGGAGAAGCAGAAGCTGATTTGCAGATTCAGAAGGGACCCTGGGCAGAGGAAAAAGGGCTTGGCATATGGGTCTCTCCCTTTGGGAACCATCTCTCCTGGTAGCAGCACTCCTGCTCTCCAAGCATCTCTCCTCCTGCATCTATACACACCGCCCCACCACTCATTTATATGGCCCCCCACACTCAGACCTTTGACCTGAGTAACACCATCCCAGGTTCTGTCTCTTGGGTAATGCCCCATGTTCTAGAACATTCCCAGAGGGGCATGGGAGCCCCTCCAAGCCAGGCTCTACTTTAACTAATACAGTTGGCAAACCCTCATCCATGTGTGTGATGTCACACACTGAGATCTTCTGGGGCAGAAAGTCCTTGATGCTTCTTAAATCATACCAAGCAGGGCCCCTGCAAGAAAGGATCTGCCACGGGTCAAAGGAGCCATCATGGTGGAAATTTCTCCACTCCGGAAGCTAGTAGAGAACTGACCACCCTCCGCCCAGAATGGCTCCATTCTAAATGACCCCTCAGAAGCTCTTCCCTATGGCTGTGATTCTCCCATGAGTCACTGAAGTCAGATAATACACATTCACTGCAGCCAAGATGCACAAAGCACTGTATTGATTTCATACTCAGGTCTTTCCAAAACAATTCATGACATCCACAGCCATCATGTCCAACCAGTTTTAGGGATAAACAAGCAGGAGACCCTCCAACATGAGAGCTCACTCTTATGCAGTCCCTTTCCTACTTCCAGACCATTAAAGGAGAGATATTTGTAATGTAGATGAGGCCAGTCCTTTTGCACAATGTTGACAGACACGAGGAAGATTCCAGAGAGAAATGCCACAGCAGCAAATGAATACAAATGATGCTTTTTCACTCTGTGCTTATAAAATGCCTTTTGTACCTGAATCTCAAAGCGCTCCAAGAAGCAAGTCTTTGGCACTTCCACTCAGGGTAACTGTGAATGGTCAGATCTTCTCATTTGTGATAAGAAAGAACAAAAGTCCGGACACTTTTAAAATGCAATATTCTTGCCTTCTGGGTAGTAAACAAAAGCGTACAGATGGATAATGACATCTGTGGATTCTGGCTTCATTTCCTGGAGAGAACAAAATGTAAATAAATATGTAAAAAATTGTCATATGTGGATAACACTCGTGGTCCATCCAGTAGTTACCATTCTGTCCAACATGCTCCTGCAGTGGATTCCATTCCTGGGTGCAGCCTTGTGACTGCATTACACTGACAAGGTAAAATAGATCTCTTCAATGCCCACAGGAAGACAAATATAGAAATGTTTAGTGAAAAGGTCCAGTTCTGACACCGGACACTTTTGCACTAAGTGATGCCTTCCTTTTGTTCTCTCCACTGGAAGCTTCCTTGGAAATGCTTAATGGCTAAATGATTCATTAGGGTCTGCAAAGGCCAAGCCCTTAACTGGAAAGACAGAGGCCTGCCTGAGGGATTGATTTGAAGGTTCATTTGAGAATTCTTTCCTTCTCACCCTCAGCCTAAGGTGCGTGCCCAGCATGAATCACCACTAGTGCTCCAGCCACCAGTGAGGTGCCTGGAGAGCAGTCGTGAGTGAGTTTGGAACTGTTGCTAAGATTCGTTTAGAGTAATAATCAGCTTCGGAGGATAAAACTCACAAAGACACTAAGGACGTTTCTGCTGGGAAAGTAACACCCAGCAGAGACAACCTGCCCCTGTGTTCGATTCTGAAAGTCAAGGCTAATAGCTTGCAAAAGAATTTGAGTTCATCGTGTATCTAGAAAAGTATCTGCATTGAGTTCAAATGCAGTCGAAATGATTTCCAAATAGTTTCAAGTATTTTGCTTAAATGTTATTAGTCTACAGAACAACAATTAAATAATTATCAAGAATAACTATGTAAGGTATCCTGTAATTGTAACTGAGTGTTCCTTGCTATTACACTGGTAAATTGCACATCAAGGTTTGCATTATCTTATACTCTAAAATTTTTCTACTCTGGTCAAATTAAAGTGTAAAGGAAAATATAGATTATTAATTTACTAACTGTTCTTGACCTAAAGAGTAGCCAGCATGTGGTTTTTGGTTCTAAAAAGCAGTGGTCTATAAACTCTTATCATATACTATTATTAGCTGAAAAAAATTCTGAACATGTAGCCCCAATATATGCATCTTAATTTATTTGTAAATAATACACTAGCAGTAATACATTAGCATAAAAACACAAAAGTAGAATATGTTTAAAGTCTAAAACAATATTTTAAATATTTTAATTTTATTTGTTGATTGCAAACTAGTTCTGCTCTCACTAGCATTTTTTTAAAGAGAGTAAAGTGGTCAAATAGGTTTATTTTTGTGACTCTTGGCTGAAAATTCTGCGATATAACAATTTGAAGTGTGCTTCTAAGTTCCGTTTATTTTAAAACTTGGTTTTAATGGCTGTCATTGCTTAAAATATCTCAAAAGATAAGTAAACTAACTAGGAAGAATCACACCGCTTACCAAGTCAAACTGCTCATTTCAATTGTTTCCACAAATCATGCAAAGGTTTTAAATGAAATGTGGCTAAATTTCCATCTCCTCTGAAGTCCACCAATCTTCTTTTACAAACCAATTAAATGGTGTCAAGGAATAATTCAGAGATGCTTAGCTAGTTGTTTTACATGCAATTCATCTACTTGTACATGAGGAAGAAAGGTCAATTGACTGTTGTCATGGAACACAATTAAAAACAGGATGTATAAAATAGAGGAGAGGAAAAACCCTGCTGGCAGCTGGGAATGGTGAATCTTACACGTACATTTTGGGGGTAAACAAATCAGTTGGAGGCTGACAAAGAGATCAGTCTGGGCGTTCTGAGTAGGCCAACTAGCAGTATCAAAGAAAACAATTACGACGTGGATCCAAAAACTCTCCATCTGGGAGATCTCCTGGTGGCGCAGTGGTTAAGAATCCGCCTGCCAATGCAGGGGACACGGGTTCGAGCCCTGGCCTGGGAAGACCCCACATGCCGCGGAGCAACTAAACCCATGCGCCACAACTACTGAGCCTGCGCCATAGAGCCCACGTGTCACAACTACTGAAGCCCGTGCTCCACAACAAGAGAAGCCAGCAGAATGAGAAGCCTGCACACCCCAATGAAGAGTAGCCCCCACTCACTGCAACTAGAGAAAGCCCACACGCAGCAACGAAGACCCAACGCAGCCAAAAATAAATAAATAAATTTATAAAGAGGTGAGAAATTTCAGTTTCTAAGTTTTGTGTGGATATTTGTCTTTTTTTTTTTTTATATAAGCGATACATGTCATTTTTAGCAACAAAATCATGTAACACTGGAAAGATCTGCAAACCTCTATTTTCAAAAATGCTCCTCCTGAGAAAAGAAGGATTCAATTCTTTTGAAAACCAATGAGTTTCTCACTCATTGTTAAAAACATCACCGTTATCATGAAGGAACAGATTAAGTCTGTTTATTTTTGTGAAACTCTCTCCTACACCATCCTAATGACAGCTACTTGTCATCACAGAAAAGATGAGGAAATGTGGAATACTTCCTGTAAAACAAAATATAGTAACTCATTTTTTAAGCTTGACAATTCTTTCAAGTGCTTTGTCACAAGATGATCTGTGATCTGTGTGGTACATGAGATTTTCAAGGTCACCCCTCATCTTATTACAAAACTCTGAAAAGATTCTTCTAAAGGTCTTTTTTTTTTTTAAGTCTTTATTGAATTTGTTACAATATTGCTTCTGTCTTACCTTTTGGTTTTTTTGGCTGTGAGGCACATGGGATCTTAGCTCCCCAACCAGGTATCGAACTTGCACCCCCTGCATTGGAAGGCAAAGTCTTAATCACTGGACTGCCAGTGAAGTCCCTAAAGGTCCTGTTTTGTCATCATATTTTACCCTGTGGATGGCATTCGGTGGCCCACCCAAGCCACCATATGCCGTGGTAGACTGCATAATGGTCCACAGACACCCAATGTCCTTCCTTAGGGGACCATTAGTCTTCACCACCACCTGGATGCTAAGCTTGGCCATGTGTATCATTTTGGCCAAAAAAAGTGAGAGGCAGTGTGTTTGTCACTTCTGAGCAGGAGCTTTAGGAGCTAGTTTACGGTTCACCAATCTCTTTGTTGCCCCACCACCCCTACTAGTTCCAGATGCAGGTTGCTTCATCAACCTGGGTTCTGGAGTAAAAATTACCTGGACCAGTGAAAGTCTGTCCCAAATGTCACATGTGACATACTGCTACTAAATATTTGGAAATTCTTACCCCCAATTTTTTCTGTTTATCTTAAATTTATTTATTTTACTTGGCATCCCTAATTTAAGTCACTGACATCTGGGAATCATTTGTTTTGGCTGCATAACCCAATCATACTGGACTGATACACCAGCTGACCATGGCCCAAGGAAGGGCACCTGTGTCAACCTGTATGTTAAGCATTAGTAAGGCTTAATTTTGCCTTTACTTTCCAGATTAAAACACAAAACAAAACAGAAGCCACAGTTCTTCCTGCACCCCAGGGGATAATCCTTGGAGATCACTGTTCTAAGTTGTGGTCTGCAGGCCAAGGCGGTCAGACACTAGTAACTCACTAAAAACGCAGATTCCCCAGCACTGGCCTAGCAATACTGACTTAGCATCTGGAGGTGGTTAGAGAATTTGCTTGCTTAACAAGTTCCTCAGGTGATTCAGAAGCAAATTAAAGTTCCACTGGCCAGTGTTTGCAATTTGACTGTTTTAAAGACTAAGTGTACTAACTAGTACTCCGGGACCTGGGTACCAGTCCTGCCTTTGCTATTTAAACTACCTTTGCATGATATTCAACAGGTCAAGTCTATCCTCCTTTCTGGACTGCACTGCTCTCATCTAAAGAGGGACAGGATTGGCTCAGATAATCTCAAATCTCTCTTCCAGCTCAAAGTCCAGGACCAGGAATCAGAAAACCAGGGACTTTCAGTGACCAGCAGGCAAAGTACACAAGCGAGGCTGAGTAGGTATAAGACACTAGGTCATGGAGGGGACGGTGGCAAACAGACCAAAGGGCCCAAGCCTCAGTCTAAGCGCTCCCTGAAGTTTCCCTCTCTGCAGGCGGGGCTGTTCAGGAATTCCAAGGGCCCTAAGCATATCTGCCTTACATGCAACCGTAAAAGTTTTAGAAAAGATTTCGAATTTTGCTTTGGAAAGTACTGTGTGCTACGAGTAACTAAATGAATTTTTGATTGGCATTTCTCTGAAATCATCTTGGGTGCTGGGAGGATTTATATAAGCAGAGAAAATCTAACATACAAATTGTTTTAGAATGGAACAAACTGTGTGAATACTAACTTTAATAATTAATGACATTGACACTGCAAATTTTGTAGCTACTTCATTAAACATTTTAGCTTTCATTTTGCAAGATTAAAAATATGTATATCTTGGGGCCAACAACATTGTTTTTATGTCTCGAACATTTTGATAAGCATTTTAAAAGCCTGTTGGCACCAGTCATTTTACCTGCATTAGCCTAAGGGCTAAAACAGTTCTGTGGGCTGATGCTGCTCTGGCGTCGGTAAAACAGATGATCAGACAGAACATTAGCCCTTGAGGAGCTCACAGTCAGCAAGGGAGGTAGATACAAGTAAGTAATTTTTCTATAAGGGGGCAAGTGCAGGAAAAAGCTACATACAAGTTTTGGGAACAAAGAAAGGGACTCTATGGGGTAAGGAGAGGGAGGTGTCAGGAGAGACTTTTTAGGGATGATACCTGTGACGGATGAGTCTTTAGGAATGAGCCAGATGAGGAAGGGAAAGGTATTCTAGGCAAAAGAAAAGCACCAGCAGACACAGGTTATGGGACAACTTGTTGAAGCAGCAAACTATAAGCAGTTCATTCATTCAGCAAACATCTCTTTAGCGGTGATGGCATCAGGCACTGGGGAGAGGTAAACACGTGAGAGCACTGATTGGTTACAAGATCCAGCATAACTGCCCCTGCAGGGCAGAGCAGGCCACAGATGATGAAGTACACCTTGACGGGGGCTGGGAGCTGGGGGGCAGGGAAGGAGGGGAAGGCAGACACTGGGAAAATATAAAAATGAACATAAATAAGTGTCTTAAAATGTGAAGTTCTGGAAGTAATGACCCATGTTTTCCCACATTATATTTCAATCACAGACATTAAAAACAATGATATTAACTTAAACCCAGAGCACATAAACGTTTTTGAAGAGGGAAAAGAAAAAAATTAATAAGCACTTAGAGCTAGAAGAATGTGTCAACTTTGTGTAATTCAGATGTGCTCAGTTTCTCCTGCCATCAGGGACCATCCTCCTTCACTTTCTAAATCTCTCTAGTCCTGCCCTGTGAGAGGCCCCAGGATATCTGGTCCCTCCTCAGGTTTCCTTCCACAAACAGTTCCTGGGCGTCCCTGGTTCCCCCAGCCCAACGCCTGCTCTCATGGTCCCCTTGGCCACTGACCTCTCTTTTTCTGTGCTGCGTTCCTGGCTCTCTGTGTTTCATTCTTCTCGCTGCCTTTTCACAGGCTGTTTCCAGCACATTTTCTCCCTAAGCATTTATCAACAAGGGTTCAGGCACTTACTTCTCAAGCGGCCTGCAGTATATATGAGTCCTGAAGAAAGAATCACTGCTACGTCAGGAAATCCCTTCTTGCAAACACAGAATTATACAATAAAACAACAGAATTCAAAGATCATTAGAAGCTAAATTATGTATGTATAAAAGCTTAATAAAATGACATTTTACTATAAAATAATGCATAATCAGAAAGAAAAATAGGAAAATGAAGCTTTAAAGAATAAATTTTAAATCATTTCATTTTACCCCGTAGAGATATGTTTTTATGGACATTGACACAGAAATAAACATGTCTGTGAAATTAAGATCTTATCATAGGTTTGCTTTAAATTTTTTTTTTTATCACAACATCACGCACGATCTTACAGTACAGGTACACTTATAGTACCATACAATGTGCAATTTAAATGTTCTTGAATATTCTTGAAAAACAATTTATTGATAATAGTTGCACAAGTTAATGGTATTATGTACCAAAAGTAGACTTAACCATCCTCCTAATGTCCTTAGACCTTTAAGTTGTGTTCAACTTTTTACTATAATGTAAAATAACGTGTTACTTGCAAAAAACGAAAAAAGAATTGACTGCAAAATATAAACAGAAAATTATAGATATCAAAACCAATACATGTTGATTTAAGTGCTACAAAATATACTATGGTATTAAATTCACTGTTAAATATAAATCATAAAAATGTTTTGTTACAATTGAAAACAATTTGTAAATTGAGTTTGCTAAGTTACAAGGACTTCTAAATCTGCAGATAATTAGTGTATTATCAGCACCTGATGTAAATTACAAATTGAGACAGCCAAATAATTTCAAAGGCAAAACTAATTTTTCAAGAAACTTTGAATATTTTACTGCATAACAAAACAGTTTTATGAAGGCTGTGGCTGCATGGAACGATACGATACTGGGTTTCGGCTCAGAGGATAAGAGAGCCTAGCACCTTCGAAGCTTTAAAGCGGCCTTGGCTATTTCTCTACCTCTTTGCTACTCACAGCACTGGCATCATCTCCTGGGGGTCTGGTATAGATGCAGAATCTCAGGCCCCTCTCAGACCAACTGAATCAAAATCTGCATGTCAACTAGATCCCCAGGTGTTTCCTGAGCCCTTTAACGCTCGAGAAGTCCCTGGACCACCGGAATGCCCTCTGCTAGTTCCCTGGGGCCCGACAAATACGGGGCTCTCCGTAGATGCTCCAGGCGTCACTAAGCAGCAAACTCTGCACCTCTGGGGGTGCCGTCTCCTCTGAAATCCATCCCTTCAGCAAAGGCGGAGGGCCTCCTCTCCCCGCGGAGCCCCGCCGCTCCTACACTCGGGACCGCGAGGCCCATGCACGCACTGCGATGAGCGGACAGGACGCCGAGGCCCGGCTGGCTTGAGTCTGGACGGCCCCTCACCTAGGCATGTCTTTCCCTTCCTGGGCCTGTGAGCCCGACTGCAAACCGAGGGGGCACTGAAAGCTGGGGCGGGAAGAGTGCTGACACTTCACTACTTTACGTGCCGGGAGCCGCTGGTTACACCTACAGCCTCTCTTCCCCGCCCACGCAGAGAGGACCTCTAAGGCTTTGACTCCGCCCAAAGCCCAAGTCCCGAGGACTGTTGGCCAACAAAGACCGGCGTGCAAGGGGTGGAGCCTGGGAGTCAGATAACGCGAGAGGTAGTTTCCCTCTTTCATCGGCGCACGACAGTTCCCGCCCCCGCCGCGAAGCTGGTCTCTACCGGGGGAGGCGGGGCCGGGCCTCTGGAGCAAACGTCGCGAGATTTGAACGCGTCCGCGCCAGTTCTTCCTGTCAGAGGCCGGAAGTGCGGGGCGTATCTGGCGCCTGCTCTGCTGGGCAGCAACGCCTCTGGGCCCGGCAATCTGCGACGGCTTCTCGGGTCGAGCCTCGCCTGGCCTCGCCTCGCCTCACCTGGACCGAGGTGATGGGGGACTCTAAGGAGGCCGGGACCGAGGCTCCGCCGGCCGGGACCGCTGCTCGGGGAGGGCTCAGCCTCTTGTCCCAAGGAGAGTCCGAGGAACCTTCAGCACAGGTGAGTCCGCGGTGTGGCGGGACCTGCAGGGCTCCGTGGGCTGCGGGCCCGCTTGGCCCGTGAGGGATGTCACGGTTCCCGGCGGCTTCTGGCGCCTTCTCCACGCCTACCCGACGGCCCCCCAAACGGAGTGGAAGTCCGTGTGCCTGTCGGTGAGTACTCAGGCATGTACTTGCAGGTCATTCGTATCAAAAGCAGTCCTGGCTTCCCAGTCGATGATAACCGACAGGTGAGTTAGACACGACCTCCGCTCTCAAGGAGCGTACGTGTAAATATGTGGTTCCCAAGTCGGCACCGCCTTGCAGAGCTGAAGGGAGAAGAGAGCGAGCTCACCGAGATGGCACTGAGCTAATTAATGTTAGAAGGGCGCAAAGTGTTTGCCAGGCCGAAGCGGGACTGCGTGAAGGAAGGTTGGAAGAGTTAACTTAGACCCTGAGCTTTCTTGGGGGTGTGCAAGTGAAATCTGTGCGCACCCCCCAGGGACTTGCAATGAAGTTAGACATTCAGAGTATGTGTGTCGTAAACTGACTAATCAGTTTCTAAACGCTTACTTAAAAACAAAAAAGGCCCAGATATCTCACCACAAACTTTCTAAATGACGTGTGTTATTGAAATTGAAATACATCTTTAATATTGAACAGAGGTTTATATTAAATTTTGCACTTAGTTAACGTGCTGCTCTTGACTCCTTGGTTTCTGCTTCTACACTTTCTTATGAATGTTTTAAAAGATAGTTCGGTTGGCCTGTTTCCTAGCTAATAACCGTACCCATCACACTCCTTGACTCACCTTTTTTTCTTTGAAATTATGTGAAAAAGAGCTAAGTAAATGGTACACATTTATGCTCACATTTATTAACTGCTGTTAGTAACATGTAGTATATGTTCTTGTAAGCCTGATGTGGTAGGGTTTTTATTATTATTATTAAGGTGGGGTTTTTTTATTCCTAGTGGTGTACGTTAAAATTTCATTTAATATTTTAATCAGGGATCAGCTTTATTTCTTGGAGGCAATGAAGTGAAGAGCCGCGCTGTGGTGAAATACTCTTCTGCCCCTCCTCGGACAGCATTTGCACGCCTCCAAGAGAAAACAGACTTGAAACTCCCACCTGCCAACTGGTTACGAGAGAGTGCCAAGCTAGGACCAGCAGGAACTACCATTCTTGGCAACAGTAGGAAAAGCAAGCCATTTTCAAGGTAAATATTAAATGATGGCATTTTTACCTGACCCTCAACCCTCCACCTTAAAACTCTTAATACTTGCTGTTCAGTTTAATTTGTAATGCTCATCAACGTGCCAAGATTTCGCTTTGGTAAAAGATTATATTTGACTTTCAATGTCCTTTTTCCCCCTGATAATAGGACTCTGTTAAAATATGAAGCTATCAATCGCATATGCTTCTTTCAAGTCTGCATCATGTTATTAACAAAGATGAGTTTTGACCACTAAAATTCCATCAGCTGTTTTAATTTTAGCCAATTTACATACCTTTTGAATATGTGAATGCAGAGAATCAGGGTGGCACATGATGAGGAAAACCCTTAACACTGCCTAACCTGTCCTGTGGAGTTTTTCATTAAATGGTGGTGGATCGTCTGGGCTGAAAAAGCAGTGATGTAAAAACACAGCATGTCCAGTGATGTACACCCTTGACTTTGACACTTGCTGGTGGTATTTAAAGTTGAGAGAGTGGCCTGGGTCTTACAGAGAAAAATGTACTGATGTCCATATTCTTGTAGACCGTTTAATGTATGGGGTTCTCTTTTTTCCTCTCAGCGATTGAACCTAAAATATTTCTGCATAACATATAGCAAGAGCCATAAATACATTAGTACCTTATGTGCCAGTAGTTTGGAAATTATCCTAATGACTCAGAAGGTGAAAGTTATATTTGTAAAATGTTGCTTGTTTGTAGCATTATTTATACTAGCAAAAAAAAATTGGAAATGGTCTGCATATCTTCTTTTAGAAGAATGGCTTAATAAATTATAGGGCAAGAGAATTAAATGTTATAAAGTGATTTAAATGATAATTGTGTACAGACACTGTGCTGAGTACTTTATATGTTTATCTCATTTCATTCTCACAACAACCCTTTGAGTTTGGTACTGTTAACTAACTTTCCTGCGGAAAACTGAAGCTTGGAAAGGTTAAGTAACTTGCCTAGACCACATGGTAAATCATCAGCATGCTTTGAAGTGAGGCAGTCCTAAGTAAGTATCTTGACTCTCTGCCACCTACTAACTGAAAAATGGTGACATCAGCTGCCTTTCAGGCTTGCAGATTATAGATGTGCCTCATGTGGTACCTGGCACAAGTTGCGTGCTCGGTTAGCTGTTTTTTCTCTTTCTGGTTGAATTGGTTTCATGTGCATTTTTTTCTCATATATTTTTTAAAAGGGTAGTAGTGTTTATCACTGGGAACATAATCCTAGAGACTAAAATTCTGATAAATGTTTCTGTTGCTATTTTTCTCATCTCCCCACCTAAAAAGAACACTAACTCGAACTGACTGTTTTCTATTGGATATTTTTTAGACTTCATGACTACAAAAATAAAAATAATTGTTAATTGTTTTTATTCTAAATATTTACTATTAATTGCTTCTATTACTATTCTGTTATTACTATCTTTTATAAAATCCAAGATGCCATTGATTTTTAAGTCACCCCATTATTTTAATTTTTTTTAATTTATTTTTTCTTGAACTATAGTTGATTTACAATGTTGTGTTAGTTTCTGGTGTACAGGAGAGTGATTCAGTTTTATATATATATATACACACACACACATACGCACACATATGTACGTATTCTTTTTCATTGTGGTTTATCACAGGATATTGAATATAGTTCCTGTGCTCTACAGTAGGACCTTGTTGTTTATCCATTCTATATATAATAGTTTGCATCTGCTAATCCCAAACTCCCAATCTATTCCTCCCCCACCCCCCTCCCCCATGGGAACCACAAGTCTGTTTTCTATGTCTGTTAAGTGACCCCATTATTTTATGTACCATTAAGAAGGAAAAACTAGCCAACTGTAATGGTGATAGGCATACTGATTTCGGAGGTGTTAGAATGTGAAAAATGTGTATCCAAGAAGCGATGAAATATAGTATTCTATTATAAACAATACCTGCACCACCACGAACGTGATTTTTGTGGCCTTTGTTTTCTCCTTCAGCTTTGGGATGGCATACGACTTTATTGATTCAGTGGGAAACGATGTGGATGTTGTCTCTGACTCTGAAGTAAGTGTCCTTATTGCAAATGTAGTTGGGATGTTTGTGCTGGGGATTTATAGCCTGCTTTGTCTGCAGTCTTGGAAAATTAGTGATGAAATAAGCTACAACTATCTGATTATTGAATACCTTTTTTATTAAAGTGACACTGTTCACTGCATCTTTCCTCAAAGAGGAGGGAACAACCCCCCAAATAGTGGCAGTGGTAATTAATATTAGTATTGATGGTTGTGTTTTAATGATAGCAGTTTTGATGATAGCAATTATAACGTTGGGTTATGTAATGTTACTAGTTGGGAATTAGATGTGATACTTCTGGTAAAATCTATTGATCCTTAGTTGGCCAATTTTATCTGAGATGCTAAAAGCCTGGGTCAGTGCAACAGTGTGACCTGTACATACTTTATGAAATTCCATCGTGTACAAATAAATCTTTGACTGTCATTTACATTAACACAGGGTGACTAGTAAAGTGTAGGTGATTCTGGTTCTAAAGCTCTGTCTTCTATGTGTTTATAGGTAGCTCTTTGTGTAAAATACAGTTTGTATGACCTTAAGGAAATAAGGTTTATTATGCTTTAAAGTTGAGTGAAGTTAAAATTTGAAAGATTCCAGATCACACTACAAAGGTCTTTCTAAATTGTTTTTTCCTCTTGATTTTTTTCTAGAACATAAAAAAGCTCCTGAAGATTCCCTACAGCAAATCGCACGTGAGCATGGCAGTGCACCGCATAGGAAGGACTCTCTTATTAGACGAGTTAGATATTCAAGAACTCTTTATGAGATCATCTCAGGTAATACTTGAAAAATAACAAGAAAAGCACTATTTTAACAACTTAAGGGAACTAGAAATGTGATTTTGTTTCAAAGAAAGGCCAGAGTGGAAACGTGGTTGAGTACTTCAACCAAGAAGTGAAAAGTTTCGCTCAAGATAAAAAAGCTTTAATAAAGAAAAAATAGAAAAGAGAACGGTGAAGAAACTTACTTCATTGAAACCAACAGCCAGGATTCTTGCAAGGAAAAGGGTGAAGTGAATGAAGAAAGTTGTGAAAAATCTGAAATTTAAGGGACTGGTTAAATTTTTGAAAAATCCTTTGATGTCTCCATTAAAGACATTTTCATGAAACATGGCTGCCAGGAAATGTGAAAAATGTTTAAAAAATTATTCCTATGAATATATAGTTATATTAGAATTAATTGGTTCTCTTCAAGTAGAGCTTCTCAAACTGTATGTGGTGAATGACTATTAACCCCCGTTATTTTGTAAAGTATAATAATGTAATAATATTGCAGTTTCTGAAAGCTTACTCGGTACTTCTGTATTTACCTTGTCATTACCAATAGTTCATGGTTGCAAATAGTTCATGGTCTTGCCACTCCCATAGTCTACTCTTTAAAGAATATTCCTGCAGTGCTTTGATAGAGGAAAATAAGTTACAGTGATTTAAATTGACGTTTTAAATAAATGTTTTTCCATTTGAAAAGACCACAGTTCAGTTCAGTCTGTATATGTTAGCCCCTGGGCAGGATTTTGAGAATCACAGTACTTGCTTCCTAACGGCTTATAATTTGGGGGTTACAAACACACAGATAATTTTAATGCAGTGTGCATAGTGGGACTGATTCCAGGCACTGAAGAACATGTTATAGAGAAGAGTCACCTCTCCTTGTCTGGCTTAAGGAGAGGAGGAAGACAGGGAGGTTTCCAAAAAGAGGTGATAGGGACTGAGTCTAGAAAGGTAAATGTTTTACGAGTGTAGGTTTATGAAGCGGTATTTAAAAAAAAGTATTTCCTATAAGAGGGCAATAGGTAACGAATTGTTTTGACTGCAAGCTTGGTTAATTTATCAGTTTCTTATGTTTGTTCTATTTATCAATTTCTTATGTTATTCAGACTGGTGATTGGACGTGGTTAAAAGAGTTTTATCAAAGACTTATTGATCAGAAGTGGCAGAGGAAGAAAAAAAGCAAAGAACACTGGTATCAGAAGGCTATTCTTTCGAAGTTTTTATATTACAGGTACTTGGCTACTTGTTTATTTTTATCTTAAGAGGAAAAATGAAATTCTGATCTAAAACGTAATTTGAAGCCAGCAAAAGTAATTTAAGTTTTGCCGCTATTATTGTTGACATTTGCCCTATATTGCTTTTTTAACGAGATTTGTGCTTGATTATAGAATCTGGTTTTTAAAAACCGGTGGCCTGTTACATAAAGTTAACTTCAGTAACAGTGTGGTATTTTTTCTTTCTGATTTGGCCAGTATCAATGGTGATGGAGCTGCTCAGCCTGTCCCATCTGCCGCAGAACAGCAGGAATCGTCCAGCGCAGATCAGACAAACAATTCGGATGGGGCTTCTTGGCCCGCCCCCTTTGAAATGCCTTCTTCAGTCTCTGAAGACCCCGGTGCTTCCAGCCAGGTTAGTTAGTACCTAGATGCTAATTCAGCAAGCTCATCTAAGGAGACAAAATCAGTTATTCTGTTAATAAAAATAGACGAACTAGAGTGAAAAATATTCCATCAATTTATGTCTTCACAGTTACAGAAAGTACTTTTTTTAGTTTTTCAATATGGAGTTTACAAGGGCTGTCATGAATGGCTAGATGTGATGTTTTTTAAGAAATAATTCAAAAGCATTTAAAAGTTTTTACCACATTTAAGATAGCTTATCAATATGTTTATCGATACTGATTATCTCCTTAAAGTCATAAGGAGATAACGGTATATTTAAACTGTAGAAATATTAAATGCCTATCAGATATTGAGACTCACAGGCCTGTTTGTAATTTAAATACTGATCTTCTGCCTTAACTTTTAGTCAGATTGTTAGGCCTGAAATACCCCTGCAGATTTTCTAGATGAAGTTGTTAAGACTTAAGCTACATTAATGTTATAAAGCTTTTAGAAAGGAAGAGAGAGTAGACTGTTATCTCTTTTGTCTCTTATATTCTTGGTTCTTATTGTTCATTTGTTTTTGTCCTTATTGTGTCTATCAAAGAATAAAATAACTCCATAGATGTAAATTGTGCATGTTTATTTTTAGGAAAATATATTGACAAGCTTGAGGAAGGTAAAAATAAGATCTTTAACTTGGTAAATTGTGTTTTTCCTCTTGCTGTGTATTCTCACACGTTGAACATTCAGCATTTGTCCAGGTACTATCTATCGTCACACCTTATAAGGTTATAGGGGACAAATAGCTTTAACTTGATTTTAGTTTTAGTAGGTTTTCAGATAGAGATGCGTCATTAAACTATGTAGTGACCTTAATTTTTTTTCCAAAGTTGGGAAAACTGTAAGGAAAAGGAAGGGAGTAATTACCATGCACGTCCATATAGTGATAACTGTAGGAGGTGGGTATGTCACCTAAATGAGAAGGGATGTGGGTGCTGGGTGCTAGGAGGGTCCCGTGTCATGACTTGGGTAGTGGTTACATAGGTAATTTGCTTTCTAATTAGTCATTATACTATATTCTGTATTATTTGTTTTATGTACTTTCCTATATGTGATTGTACGTCACTAAAGGAGTTTCTAAAAAATTACTTAGTATTCCTTGACTTCAAAACACATACATTATAAAAAGACCACATAATAGAAATACTAGTGTTCTACCACCCATTTCCTCCTTTATGAGCCTTATCATCTGTCCTTTAAGGGTTACTATGAAAAACCTTGGAGGCTTTTGAGAATCTGCAGGCCTGCATGTGGAGGAAGTGAACTGGAATCTACTTAATGCCTCTTAGGCCATGTACTTTACTCCACGTGTGGCATATAAATTTGTTTCATCCTTGGAGCTGCATATGTATTGTGTTGATGGTATCATTTTACAAATAAGTAAATAAAGCTCATGAAAAGTAGATGTTTGTTTGTGGCCACAGAGCTGATGAAGTTCCAGCTAGGGTTTGAACCCTGATATTTCTGACTTCAGAGGCCTGTTCTCACAGCATTACTCCAGTGTGCCCATGTATTCCACACATTTAGAAGGGCCCTGTAAGCAGTCGGGTTGTCTTAGCAATGGCGTATTCCTAAGTAGAGCTACCCTGCCTAAAAATAATCTTTTACAGAATACTTTTTTTTTTTTTTTTTTAATTATTAGCACCTGTAATTATTATTTATTTATTTATTTGGCTGTGTTGGGTCTTCGTTTCTGTGCGAGGGCTTTCTCTAGTTGCGGCAAGCGGGGGCCACTCTTCATCGTGGTGCGCGGGCCTCTCTTGTTGCGGAGCACAGGCTCCAGACGCGCAGGCTCAGTAACTGTGGCTCACGGGCCCAGCTGCTCCACGGCATGTGGGATCCTCCCAGACCAGGGCTCGAACCCGTGTCCCCTGCATTAGCAGGCAGATTCTCAACCACTGCGCCACCAGGGAAGCCCCAGAATACTTTTTATAACACATTTAAATCTTTAAATTTCAACATTTAGAGATTTATTTTTGTTCGTAAGCTATCACCTCACGAATTCTTGCTCCTAACACTGAAACGGCTAGTTTGAGGCCTGTGTTAGGCAGTAACAGAGTTTAAGTAGGTCTCTGGGGTATGGCCGTGGAGCCAGACCTTTATCGAGGACATTATAACCTAGAGCCCGAACTCCCACTAAAGCAGCTGCCTGGCAAATACAGTTTTGGGGGTTGATAACTTGTCTGTGTAAATAAACAGTATAATAAATGTTTGAAATCCTTTAAGGACCCTTTGAGAGGAAGACAAGACATAGCAGAAGCACTGGAGATTCCCCCCCATGCTTGCAGTTATACGTACTTTGCCGGCGGGTGCTAGGCCTGTTAGCACACACATAGGAATAAGCAACGCACACACATGCTCACGTGTGCATGCACATATGCATGCTCATCTTGGTTTAAAGTAATGTTTTTTAATGGCAACTACCCTATGGTTGGAAAGTTGAGTGGTGGACTGCGTTTACCCATGTCAAAGATTCCTCTTCCTATGTGTTTTCAAAATATATTCCACAGAATCTAATAAGAATAAGAAAGTGTTATGAGATCAAATAAATGTGAGGACATTGGATAGGTTTTCCAGTGCAGGACCTCTTAGGGGCTTTTTAATGGTAATAAGAATTGTTACTGTCCAAAAGCAAATCCTTGGTAAGCAGTGTTTTTCAAACCTGACTCTAGAAATTTTTCACCCAGCGACTAGACTTCTGTGAAACACACACTAGGAAATGTGAAACTGGAGGCTGTTCTGATGACCAGTGTCTCAAAAATATGGCTGAGGTTTCTTAGGAATTTTTTAATCCAGTAGGGATGGGGTATGCTGAAAGAGCAGTGCTATTCTGATTCACCCAAAAAAAGAGGAAAAAAAGCTTGGAAAGCTTAAAATAATCTTTCATTGTTATTTGAATAAGATCTAAATGTGATTAGCTTATTATAGTAACCGATAATTAGGAGCTGAAGTATGTCACCCAGTGATGAGAGTTAATGATTTGTATTAGCCCTGATTTACAAGAGTAGATTTGAGGTGTACACTTTGAATGTTTAGGTGATACTCTGTAACAGTAGGCCATTTTAAAGTAATTACGGCAGCAGAATCACTCCTTATCCTTGCACTTTTCACAGGGAGGTGAGCCTCTTGAACCCTCATACATAGTGGGGCATGTGGCCTCAGCACCTAAAGAACAAACCCTGACTACTTTATTCAATGACGGGGAGAACAGTCAGGTACGCTTTTCGTGGTGTCCAAGGTGAGACACCTAATCCCCAGTCTACTTCGTCACTTAAAAACTAGTCTAAATTGGATTCATAGGGGAAGAAATCCACTTGATCCTGAATCTCTTTCTAAGCATCTCTGTGATCTTATAGCTCTGTGGCTTTAATTTACCTTGTCTCCCTTGTCTTTTCCTTTTTCTAGTCTTTCTGTGGATCATGGGGGGAGACTACTGATCTCCTGTTTACTATATAATCTTTCTATTTGATTTTAAATCGCAGGGTCTTAAAAATGATTTTGCTCGGAATATTTTATGGACGTTTGAAGACATACATATGCTAGTTGGCTCCAACATGCCTATATTTGGAGGAGGCAGATATCCAGCAGTCAGCCTACGTCTCAGGTAACCAGGCTTGTGTCCCTTTAGAATCAGCCTTCCATCTGCTTTCACCTCTCCATTCCAGCATCGTTTCCTTTTCTAGTTTTTTTTCACTTCCCTCCTTGCCCCACCAGTTGAAATGGCTGCAGTAAGGGAGGAGTGTTTCGGCAAATGCTGAAAGCCCTCTGGCTGGCTTTTCGTTCTAGTCCTCAGTGAGTGGAGTCAGAGGTCTGCTGTGCTGACCTAGTCTTAAGTCTGAATCTACAACTTGTGAGAATATAATGTTTATTTAACTAGTCAAGGAGATGGTCTCCCAGCTTCCTGTTAACTAATTGTGAGCATTTGTTTAATGTTCCAGGTGTATGTGTTCGTACTAGTCCATGTGAATTCTGACTTGGGCACTGTGGTGCACGCTGGTCAGTCTTTCACTTCAGGTTGTGTGAAGAGCGTGCAGTAGGCTCCCGGTCATCCGCTCTCATAGTTCCTCCTATTCTTGCTGAAAACTCTTACGGACACCCATTAGAAGTCCAAGAAAAGCTTGTGGAAGGATGTTAAGTACAACACACCACATAAGCTACATGTGCGTGTCTCATCAGAAGAGAAAGCATAAATGGCATTCTCCAACTAGGGAGAATAGATTAAAATATTTTAATGGGGGAGATAAGTCTCAGATGATTGATTATGGAACAGCTTAATTAAATCAAATAACGCTAGAAATGTGTATTTTTAGGGATAACAACAAACCAATTAATGTGCTAACTGGAATCGACTATTGGTTGGACAACTTGATATGCAATGTACCAGAGCTTGTCATGTGTTTTCATGTAAATGGAATTGTACAGGTAAGATAGATACAGTGTGACTTTTAAAATAATGTCTCAAATACAGATTGGAGCAGAAAGTACCTCACTAAAGTTTTTAAGGCTCTTAAATACTAAGGTGTATTTTGGCAAGGAAGATAGCTATGGATAAACTCAAATTTGAGTGTTTTCACGTTTGAGTTGGTGATATCAGAATTCTAGATGTTACAGGAGTCTAATTTTACAGGTAATTTGTGGGCAGGTCATAATACAGTACTAAAAGCTATATTTGTAGCCAGAGAACTGTAATTTTAATGCCAGGCACCCATAGTAATTACCTGAAAGTGTCTAAACAGTGGAGGTGTTTAGTCAGTATACAAATACCTACTCAGTTTATGCAAAGTTTTAAGGAAAGGCCCCAGCATTGCATAAAAGTAAATAGTTTATATAGCAAATTGTTATTGAGCATATTCTATTTATGAGGGACTTTGTCCCCATCAGAAATGTTGGAGGAGGCTTCCCTGGTGGCGCAGTGGTTGAGAATCTGCCTGCCAATGCAGGGCACACGGGTTCACGCCCTGGTCTGGGAAGATCCCATATGCCGCGGAGCAACTAGGCCCGTGAGCCACAACTACTGAGCCTGCGCGTCTGGAGCCTGTGCTCCGCAACAAGAGAGGCCGCGATAGTGAGAGGCCCGCGCACTGCGATGAAGAGTGGGCCCCACTTACCACAACTAGAGAAAAAGCCCTCGCACAGAAACGAAGACCCAACACAGCCAAAAATAAATAAATAAATAAAATTAAAAAAAAAAAAAGAAATGTTGGAGGAAAAACAATAAGGTTTGGTCACTACTCAGAACGGTTTAACCTAATGGGAAATAAGAATGCGCAAAGAGAAAAATTGGAGACAGTGGGTGAAGGATTCAAAGTGTAGTGCACACAGCAGTCTGGATGATCGGAGAACGGTGAGATCACTTCTGTTTTGATCTGGTCTGTTTTCCAACTAATTTGTAGTTTCTAGTCTTAGAGTACTTCAGAAAATATGGTAAGAGGCCTTTAGGGAAGTGTAAGCAGAAGACAAGCTAAAGCTACAGAGGCGCTTTAAAAATCGTGATAGTAATAGCCTTGCAGCCTTTACTCTTACTGTTGCCTCCACGCTCCATGCTCCATTTCTGTAAAGGAATAGAGTCCATAGCTCAAGGGGAAAAGAGGATATACTGGAGACACCGCCCAGATGACTATAGTGTCAGGGGAAAGAAAAAGCCAGAAATACATATTTTGAGAAAGCTTACTGGGCGAAGTCTGCCTTCATTTACCACCTTCCCAGTTGAAAACCATTAGGGTAGAATAGAAGAAAGTGTACAGCGTGACTTGTTCCATGGTTAGGACAGAAGTGAGATCCTGCCTAAGTGTGTGCTTCAAAATCTGGTGATGACTCCCCCTTGAGAATTATTCCTGTGGTAAACCACCGATTGCTGGCAGGGATGGGTCAGATTTCTTTGGAGTATCAGGGCAGAAAAAAGACCAAAAACCAGTGCCTTAAACTCTCATGCTGCGTAGGTCTCTAGCTGTGGGATTTGTATATTTGGTCACTTTTTAATAAGAGAAGTGTTGCTGTGTAGGTTTTCTCTTAAACTATCTTCTGTCTGTTTTACAGAAGTATGAAATGATAAAGACAGAAGAGATTCCCAATTTGGAAAACTCTAATTTTTCTACTAAAGTCATAAAAGATATTGCACAGAATATTTTATCATTTTTGAAATCTAATTGTACCAAAGAAGGACATACCTATTGGCTATTTAAAGGTAAGCTAATTCTTGAATGAATAGTAATTGATTTGAGTGACAACTGTAAAGTGAGGTTTATTTGGTTTTTTTGGTTTTTTTGTTTTTTCCCAGCAAGTGGCAGTGATATAGTGAAGCTCTATGATCTTACTACTCTTTGTGAAGAAACTGAAGACAAATACCAAAATCCATTCACAATGCCAGTGGCTATTCTCTTATATAAGTGAGTGCTTTAAGAAGTTAAGATGAAGAATTAGCCTTACTTACAATTTTTAAGTGTATAGCCACATTATCTACGCCAAGGTTTTAAATACCTTTTAGATTTTCATAGTTTAAAAAAAGTGTATGTATGTATGTATATATACACCTATATACTGTTCCAAAATAAATGGGGAAGGGGGGAGGGCAGGTGTATAAAACACAATATTTAGTTGTTTCTTATGGCCCTTATTCCACTGGAAGGAAAGAAGAGCGTGCCTAGACTTGAGTATTGTAGAGAATGATGAATGGGGAGTAAAGTTGATATGAACTTCTTTTAGGGTTGCTTGCAACATGATGATGAAGAAGAATCAAAATAAGAAACACTATGGGACTGTTAGAACCCTGCTTCTGAATTGTGTTAAATTGCTGGACAAAAGCAGGCATCCTCAAGTAAGAGTAACGTATGCTCTCTCAAAGAATTCTGGCATTCCGGTAGAGAATTGTTGCCTGCACATTAAAGCTGCCTGATTCATAGTCTGTAACCGCCCAGTGGATCCAGTTTGGTAGCCAGGTACCGCGTGTGGCTCTTGAGCACTTAAAATGTGCTTCATCTGAATCGAGATGTGCTTTCAATGTAAAATACACACTGAATCTTGAAGAGTGTGTGTGCGCGCATGTGTGTACACATTACATGATGAAATATTTTGTTTATTGAATCAAATGTAATATTAAAAATTGATTTCACCAGATTTTACTTTTTTTAATGTAGCCACTAGAAAATTTTAAATTTTGTGTCTGGCTCACATTTCTCTTGGATAGCACTGTTCTATAAGTTTAGAATTCACATAATTTTAATAAAGTAGTGCTGTTTTTCCTTTGTATTATCACTGTTAGAAGGTGGGAAACTATGGTCTCTTGAAAGATCCATTTACATGAATGTCAGTATGAATAAGGTCCACATCCTGTACCTCAGTATGTAAAAGCATCTCTTAAAACAACCTCAGTTCTGTGCCCATGGTTTTACACCACCCTTATTACCCTCAGGTGTCTGAATTTGACAACTGTATGTTTCAGTGTAAGGATAGTTGTTGTGTCCTGTTTAAATCAGAAGAGATACGTAGTATCTGTGATTTTTTTTTTTTAAAGATCCAAGTTCATTTTAATTGTGGCCACATGCAGTTTGGAGATAAAGATTATCCTAGAGACCAAACCAGATAAACTGTTTTTGAAGAAAAATGGCAAAGCAATTTCTGGCTTAAATATCTAATTGCTGATTAAGGTGATGGTGGTTAATAAGTTAAAAATAGTGTTAAGACTATTGCATGTCTGAGACTAAGAATTACTTAAACAGTAGAGCAGAATAAATGCTAATTTTAAGAGAAACTAGATTTTCTGGACTTTTTCCTCATTAAGCTAGTGGAGGTTTTCCCCCTGGAACCATATTAGTTGCCTATTAAAGATAAACTAATTAGTTAAACTAATTAGTTCATAGCTTGTAAAGAGATAAACTAATTAGTTCATAGCTTGTAAAGAAAAATTCTGGTTTCTTGGTTGATGAGGAGTGATGTGTTGCTAACATTTTAGTTATGACACTTTACACATGAAAACTTGTCTCCAGTGAAATACATTTGCCACTTTTTCTTAAGAGAGAGGGCTGGGAATGGAATAATTTTAGGAAATAAACATATCAACCCATGAGGATTTTACAGAGTACGTTCAGAGTATTGGTGCTTTGAATCAGGAACATTTCAGTGTGTATTAACAGTCTGTGGTGGAAACAGCCTGTCTGCAGGTCTCCTAAAATTTGTTAGTACAGTAGTAAAATTCATTCCACTTTAGAATGCTCAATTTTGATGAGTTACTTATATTTTTTTTCTTTTTGTAAGATTATTGCTTCAGCCAATTACATGCTTTCAGAACTTTTCCAATTGGATGAACCTAAAAAAGAAGAAAGTTCAGAATCTCCATTAAATGAGAATTCTGATGAAAGTTACAGTGAAGAGGAGGAGGAGATGCCAGATAGTGATGAAAACGGATCCTACAGCACCTGTTCTGATCCATCAGATGATAACAAAGCAGTAGCTATAATTAAGTCTGTTGGAGAATTGTCAGTTCCAGAAAAATACAAATCCATTCATCAGATCAGAGTAAGCATATTGAAATTTGTATTAAAATTTCATCAATGGAAAAACAAACAATTGTTAATTGAATACAGTTAGCATCTCAAAAGATGGCATTACTTCAGTAAATCTTTTACGGTCTAGGGTCTAATAAATCATTAGCTCTATGAATTCTGAAACTTGGTTTTATAATTGTCCCAGGGTAACTGATCCACATGCAGACCTATGGTGGGCTGATGTGTAAACCACATCAATATGTTAATTTTTATGTGGGAGATTTTCCTTTACAGTGACCAGTGTGCAGCCCTGGCTGCTCACCACAGTACTTCCCGGTTGCTGTGTTGCTGGGAGACTGAATGTATAGGTTGCTTGGTGAACGTAGAATCAGAGCATACGGGTAGCTCATTGATCCATATGTGGAGAGATCTGGCACGTTGTCCCTGAACTACAGGACGGTACTTTTCAGTGACTGTGGCCATGTCAGCTGGATTGGACGTGTCTCTTCTCTGGTCACAGCCCAATAGACCCTAAGAGCTTCCTGCCCTTTTGGTTTCTGTTGGTGTCGATTGTGTTGACTGTCATACCATCCATCTTTTTCTAGACAGTGTAATTATGTTTCATTTTTCTAAACTATAATTACTTTCCTGTCATATTTATAGATAATCTCTTAAGCTCTGAGTTTAACTTTCAGATGGAAATTTTATATCCAGATAGGTTTTTAGAGGACACCTCTGTGTCACCCCAAAACATTGCCTGTCCTTCTGACCTTCTCTTCCTTCATTTCTCCTCTCATTTACCTTAGCCCCACTGCCTTTTTTTCTGTCTCTCATAAACCATCTTTCTGAATTTTAGTGCACTTGCAGCTTGAACCCCGCAGTACAGTAAAAAAATGTTTCTGATTATAAACAAAAACATTGATTGTAAAAGGTACCTGTATTTGGGAAACTGCATTGTAACAGAACGCGATTACATTTGGAGAATGGTATGCTTACAGTTTTTTTTTTTTTTTTTTACAGAGACAGCACTTTTTATCAATATTGAAAGCACTCAGAAATACAGTCATAGTATTCATATAAACATGTCTTTCGTGGTAGCTTTGCCTTATCTCAGTACTTTTTGAAGTACAGACAGCGTGGCTCCAGAGCCCCGGCCTCAGCACTCGCTCACTGAGTGCTTGAACACATTACTTAACATCTGTGTTTACTTCTCTGTATAACGAGAATGGTAATTCCAGCCTCATAAAATTCACCAAATGGAATGCCTCGCAGAAGCTCTTACACATGATATCACTTAGTAGATGGAGGCTATTAACTGGTTCTCCTCCTAATTAAGTATATAAATTATACAGTGAGACCATTGGCAATACTTGTTAACTTATTGCTAAATTGATATTGTTAACTGTGTGTTACCAAGAACCAGTGCTGATTAGGAGTCAAGCTCACCCATCGGATTAGGTATACATTTATTTAAAACATTACTCCTTCCATTCTTGCTTTTTTTTGTTGTAATAGAATTATTTTTTTGAATTTTAAGTACTTAAAGCAACATGTATGCTGGAAGATGTTTTTAAGCAAGATTTTTGTTGATGCTTATATCAGTTTACTCTGCAGTTAAACAGTGCATTAGCCTTAAAATGTCAGATACCTCACTAAGCTGAATATACAGAAAATTCCAAAATTATTGACTTGTAGAGTTTTACTAATTCCCAGGAGATGGAATTTGCATATTGGTGCATATTAATAATTTTACATGTTTGTTTCTGAAGCCCAGTTGTGCGTTTCCAGTTTGCCATGACACAGAAGAGCGCTGTAGACTTGTGCTTAGCTACGTTCTGGAGGTAAGTTTCAGTGTAGACTGCACCGTTTCAGTAAAACTTTTACTTGATATGCAAATAGTGTTTGTTTATTGGTGCCTAAATGTTATTCTGAGTGATATTCTACTGTGATTTTCCCCCCCTTTAAGCATAAGTTGAAAATTAATGTCTCCTAATTTTCAAGTCAAATGTAGTAGTTTTTTAAAGTCTGTTTCCAAAATTTAAATTCTCCTAAATGTATCTAGTAGTCCAGATATTGCCTTATATTTAGTTTCCAGTTGGTGTTCAGTGACATGTATAGTAAATGTTTCTCTTCTTTTAAAGGGTTTAAAATCTGTGGACAGCAGCATCAAAAAAGAAAGTGACCTCCCTGCCGCTGACCCCAACACCCCAATCCCACTAAAATATGAAGATGAATCCACAAGGGGGGGTCCTGAGGGTCTGGAGAAGCAGATGGCCTTGTTTTTGGACAAAAGTAAGTTGAATTGAAGTGCAAATAAGGCCTTTTCAGCGGAATAATATAGTAGGCCTTTTCAACAGCAGACTTAGGTCAATTAAGGCATTCATTGAAAGGAATTCAGAGAAAGGATAGCATGTGAATGGAAAGTAGGGGAAGATATCCTTTCATTCGAAATATAAAATAAAACAGGATAATTTTGATCCTTTATAGATAGTTCTAAGAAGAACATAAGGAACCTGCTTCCTCCTGTTACCTGCTGTGAGGAACTAATGCCTTCAGCGCGGTGGGGTTCTCCTGAGAAAGCCCCGCTTCAGTAGACGCAGTCAAGGATTTAAGCACAAGGACTTAGGAACCAAACCGCACAGCTTCAGATCTCGGCTTCACTAGGGCAGGTTGTTTGACTTTTTTGAGCCTTGTTTTCTCTCTCAAAGTAGAGACAATAGTAGTCCCTACTTTAAAGGGCTGTTACACGGATTCAGTGAGTTAATGTATGTAACGTGCTTAGAACTGTGCACATAATGAGCACCTTAGGAGTGGTAGCCGTTGTCCCCTCACGGCACTTGAATAAGCTGCAAGAGTCACTTATAAAGGGTCTGATTTGTTCCTCAAGAACATCACTTCATGAGGAACATGTGGACTTTGAAGTCAAAGTCCTGAATTTCTCATTTATTTTAATCTAAGTTTTGTTTCTTTTTCCAACCTTATCCCCCTCCCTTTGTTTTTTTTAATCGGTTTCAGTTATTTTAAAAAGTGTTTTGAAAGCCTGTATGTTTAAAATAGTACCAAGTGCTTTCTAAAAGGTCTTTTCTTCCCTTCATGAACATAAGGGGGCGGGGGGCAGCGTGCGTGGCAGGATTCATTTCCCCAGCATTTATGTAGTGCTTCCTGTGTGCCAGCCTGAGCCTCCCCACAGTGAGGAGGACCACACCAGCACTTGAGACCCCTGTCTCTCTGCTTCCTTCATGGTGTTCTCTTCTCTGAAATGCCTTTTCTGTCTCCTCCTTCCTCCCTATCTCAGCTGTTGAAAATCCTGCTCTTGTTTAAGGTCTCCGTCCTCACCTCTATCCCCAGAATTCCTTGGTTCCCTCATCACTCTGTCCTGTGAGCACTTAACTGAAGCCCGCTTTAGTCATCGTCAGCTGTGTCTAATGGTTTTACACACACACACGGACACACTTGTGAGCAAAACTTCATCTTCTTCATCTTTGGTTTTCTCACAATGCCTCACACACAGAAAATGCATATAGTAGCAGAGGAAAAAGAAATACATGCACAAATAAAACCATAAGAGACTAAGTACTTTTCATTGCTTTGAAAGACTCAAGTGTTGGAGCTGATCAAAAAATGAGACATCTTGAAGCTGGGAGATGATGGGGGGTGGGTTCCCACAGCATTTTGCTCTTCTCTCTGTCATTGCACTTAATATATTTTGTTGTGGTTTATGTTATTGGCCCATCTCCACCCCTGGTCTGTGGGGTCTTCAAGGACAGAGGCCATATAACTTCATGTCACTGTTTCTGGTGCCTAGCACGGTGCTTGGCACAGAAGTGGTCATTTGTTGGCTGAAGTGGGTAGTAATGGGCTGGACTTTAGAAAGTATTCCTGATGGAGGAAGCAGTAAACCCAGATGGGATACAGGGGAAACAGGGTCTATGTAGGCAACAAGCTGCACCTTGATTTTGGTTGGTGGAGAGTAGGCGTGGAGTACAAGGAGGTAAGACTAAAAAAAATGGAGCTTAGGAAGTGGGCTAAGATGCTGAGACATGATTGAATAAATGGTGAGAAGCCATTTTAATGTTGTAGAACAGGAATTCCACTGTGATTAAAGCTGTGCTTTAGGAAGGTGAACTTTTTGGCAGGTCGATGCATAGACTAGAGAAAGAATGTAGATGTCAGTTATGAGCTTAGTTATGTTAGTGACCCTGAAAGAGTGACAGAGTTGACAGCTGCGGGGAAGCAGGCCTTTGGAAATCCCAGGTGAGAATGTCAAAACACTGCTGTTCTACTTCATTGCATTTAAGTAGTAAAATACAGTATTTACCAGTTTTGTTGTAGCTGTTAATAGTACCTAAGCCTGGAGTGTTTTTATCAAGAAGCAAAATTTTTTTTACAGTGAGACTTATATTCAAATAAAATGTGCTGCCTTTTTTCCCTCATGTCATAGTGGGCTCCCTTCAGAAGGGTAATTATTCCAGTCAGTCTGGAATGATCCCTGGATCTTGGCAACATAAAATGAAACTCCAGCTGATTCTCAAGTCATCAAAGGCCTATTATGTTTTGTCTGATGCTGCCATGAGTCTTCAGAAATATGGAAGAGCGTTACGATACATTAAATTAGCTTTGCAGAGCCATGGTAAGTCATTATAAATGAAAATATTTAATAGGCATTGGGAGGAGAGAATGGAGAAGGCATCTGAATCACAGTGAAATTTTAATCCTATTTCTGTTTTAAATTTAATTAAAAATTTTTTTTTCTAATCTTGTGTATGTTTCCTAGTATTTTCCACTTTGGTTTAGCATCGCTTCATTTTGAAATACATGAAGTCATATGTGATATCTGACATAAAATAAACTTAGATACAGTGGTACAAAGCTTTCAGCTGGTAACAGATTTTCTTAATTTTAACTGTATTCCTTCATTTTTAACATGCTGTGTTTTTTCTCCTTCCTACCCTTTCCACATAGATACTTATTGCTGCCTCTGCACCAATATGCTTTCTGAAGTGCTGCTATTTCTTTCTCAATATTTAACACTCTGTGGTGATATCCAACTAATGCTGGCCCAGAATGCAAATAATAGAGCGGCACACCTTGAAGAGTTTAATTACCAAACAAAAGAAGACCAGGAGATACTACACAGCCTCCACAGGGAGTCCAGTTGTCAAGGTATGCCAGTGAGACTCATCGTTTGATTCAGAAAAATGCTAGCAATGTTAGTGTTTCGGTATTGCTGTTTTGTTTCATCATTTCTTAATGTTAAATTGAACGTGATCCTGTGTATTTGTATATAAAGTGGTTTTGAAGTATTTTATAATTACTAATTATACAACTAGAACTAATTAAAAAATAGTCTCTGGAGACAATCGTATTGACTTTTTACACTTCTCTTTTTGTAAGGTTTTTCTGGGAAACCCTTTAGTCAACTAACCAAGCCATGATTTTCTTTTGAAAAGAGTAACAGTTGGTAAAAGTGGATGAATTACTTTTTGAATGGTTCACCTTTTGAATGGTTCCTGAGGGCTAAGATACAGTGATCATTATTTTTTAAATGTAGTTCACAGCTGTCTGTTTTTGGAGTTGTCAGATTTTAAACCTGGAAGATAGGAGAATTTAGTCTGCAGAGCAGTATCCCTCCCTCTTAGCTCAGTACAGTTATATAAGCACCTTGCAATTAGGGCAGTAAATGAGACATGAGGTGCTTTTGTAATGTATCATGGAGTTGTTTTATTATGCTCTTAAATCGTTTGTATCACTTTATATCCACATCCCAAAAAACTTTGGACTGTTAACATCTAGAGAAGTATACTGGGGGAGGAAATGTATTATTGTGGGGGTTTTTGCCCTCTTTCTCCCCTTCTCCCCTTCTGAGTTTCTCAAATAATCATTCGATTTTAATAGACATGGTGATAAAATCCTTAGTTTGTTTTTGCCATTTCCATCATGTTAATTTCATATAAGGTACTTCTTTGTAAGAGTGATGTGCTTCTTGAAAGTTATCAGCAGGAGTACTACCCTTTTTCTCCCTTGAATTTTTGGGCCCTGCACCTGAGTTTACTGCAGTCTCCACTAGATGGCACGTTTAAGTCTTTGAGAGCTTATCTGTCAGCTTCTTCAGTGACTTAAACTTACATTGGCAAACTCTAACGCACATAACTAGCCTCTGTAGCAATCCGAACTTTATTTCAAGAACTGTTTCCAGTAATTAAAAAGGAAAAAATGGTTTACCTTGTATCAGTGGACAACTTTAGGTCTGTACCAATAAGCAGTGGGCCTGGTAAAATCTGGGTCTTGGGAGTTGTTTTTAGGCAGGAAAATATTTCTTTTAATACAACATTAATGCCCCAAGAAAATATAGTTTTTTAAATAAATTCAGAGATCTTTTCTTTTGAAATTTAAAATTTTAGTTGTATTAATTGAATCTTACTATGTTTATACTATATTGCATATTATAGTATAAGCATAATTTTACTATATGTTAGTTTGTCTTAAAAGTATTAGATTACTTAGATACTAAGGAAGAAGCGTTCATATGACTCATGGTGATGTTTCCGTTTTTTTCTTTTAAGGATTTGCATGGGCAACTGATTTGTCTACGGACTTAGAAAGTCAACTTTCAGTTAGTTGTAAATGTTATGAGGCTGCTAATGAAATCTTGCAGTTTAGTGACTTAAAAAGTCAAAATCCAGAACAGTATATACAAGTATTGAAGAGAATGGGTAACATTAGAAATGAAATCGGTGTCTTTTACATGAATCAGGCTGCCGCATTACAGAGTGAGAGAGTAGGTGAGTACATCTCTGGGGTCCTGTCTTTATTGCCTGCTCTCTTAGAAAATCATGCTGATTTTCCATGGTTCAAGCCAAGAACTGTGGCATTTGATTTTATGTCATAAAGGGTGCACTATTAAAGAATCTTTTATTATTAAATTCTCAAGGAATAAAAGTAGGAAAAGACATTATTTCCCCTTGGGAGTCATCATTTCACTGTCCTCCATCCTCCGTCTGGTCAGTTCAGAAGTGAGTTGGGCAGTCAGCCACGTGCTAGGCTCTATACTGGATGTGTAATTGGCTAAGACATAGTTCTCCGAGCTGAGAAGCCAGATATGAATACAAATCTCTGAGAAACGCTGTAAGTACAAATGGCGTACAGTAGAGGAGTGGGGAAAGGAGACGTTCCTTGAAGTTGTGGTGTTCTTGGAAGGCTTGTGGGAAGAAGGTGTAGTTTGGGCAGATTGCAACATGATATGATTGCAGCAGGCAGATGTGGGAAAGGTGGGATGTCTCGACCGGAGTAGGCAGCATTAGGAAGGAGCCAAAGATATAGTGTCCAATGGGTGTTTAGAGGAGCAGCGAGTGGTCTTCAGTGATTCAGGCAGAGGGGGTTGGATTCATCTGCGCCCATGTTGAGTTTGAGAAGCCAGTGGACATGTACGTGAATGGTATGATTTAGTAGTCAGTTAGAAATGTGTGCTTAGAGCTCTTTCGGTTAGCAAGGCATAGGTTGGGAACCATTCACATAGGGGTGATAGTTGAAGCCATGAGAATGGGTGAAACTGTAGAGGCTGTACACACAGCATGGGAAACCAAAAGGGCTGAGATAAAACGGAGGACAGCAGGTAGGTTGAATAAGTTATTGTGTGCCTGTTGATCTGTGAGCTGTACTTGGCACAGGGATACAGAGGTCATTGCCGGTGGGAGACCCTGTGCTTTTTTGTTGTTGTTATTTATACATATATAATACATTTTTAAAATTGAGATATAAGAACCTATGCTTTTAAGGTGCCTCTGGAGGAGGAAGTTGGTGAAGGTGTATGAAAAGTGGTTGTCAGAAACCTAGGAGAATTAGAGAAGGCACAGACTGTGCCTCTTGAAATTCATGGGACCATGTCTTTTGAATCTTTATAAAATAGTGCTTTGCTCGATGTTTTTATTTGCCCGCTTTAATATCATCTGGTTAATAGAGAAGAGGACTCCGGGTGTGGTGTCAGTCTGCCCGGCTGCCATAGACTAGGTGGTTTCAACGACAGAAATTTATTTCTCACAACGTGGAGCTGGAAGTCCAAGGCTGGGTTTCTCTGAGACCTCTCTCCTTGGCTTGCAGGTGGCCACTTTCTTGCTGTGTCCTCACCTGGTCTTTTCTCTGTGTGTGTTCCTGACGTCTCTCTCTCTTATGAGAACACCAGTCATTTTGGATCAGGGTCCCACCTTATGACCTCATAAATGAGACCTTAGTCACATTTGTGGTTAGGGCCTCAACATGAATTTGGGGCGGGGAGCGGGGGGCCACAGGTGTGATGAGAATAGTGCGCTGCAGCGGGTCCAGGTGGCTGGTGGTCCACTAGACGTCCTGTCACTGCCACGCTCTCATCATCTCATCGAGAGACACTGGTGGGTTTATGCTGATATCTGCTTACGCAATTGTTTTCTTTCTTTTTTTTGTGAAGTGAGCAAAACTGTGTCTACTGCAGAGCAGCAGTTGTGGAAAAAAAGCTTTTCTTGTTTTGAAAAGGGAATTCACAACTTTGAGTCAATTGACGATGCCACAAACGCTGCCCTTTTATTTTGTAACACGGGACGACTCATGCGAATTTGTGCACAGGCGCACTGTGGTGCAGGTGATGAGTTTAAACGTGAATTTTCTCCAGAAGAAGGCTTGTATTACAATAAGGTAACTTGCTTACATGTGGGACCGCATCTGTTCACACCTGATTGTCCTTTACACTTTGCTACAGTTCCACTAAAAGGTTATAAAACTAAAATAATTAACAACTGTGGTGATGGCACAGGACTAGACAGATCATTAAAACACTTAGAAACTGGCCTAAGAATACCGAGAATTTAGTAGTGAAGATGACAGGTTGAATTGGTAGGGAAAGATGATTGATCAGTAAATTACACTGGTGTAGTGAGAGCACGTCAGATGGATGAAAGAGCGACACGGAGAAGTGAAACTCTGGAAGTTCCAGAGGAAAATACAGGTAGACGGTTATCTGATGGGATGGGAAAGGACTTTTGCAGCATAACACAAACAGCAAAAACTGCGACATAAAAGATGGATAAATTCAAATGCATAAAAATTGTTTTTTAAATGCACAACAGAAAGCAAAATTGAAAAGCAGTCCACAATCCAGGGAAAATACTTAGAGCACACATGACAGATCAGAGGTTAATAAACCCTTAATATATAAAGAACAATTAAGAATCATTGAAAATAAACTGCCCCAACAGAAGAACAAATAACCTTGAACAAAAAAGTCATACGTGTAAAAAAAAAAAAAAAAAAAAAAAGTAAATGGTTAATATGTAAGAAAAATTTCAAAATTTAAACTTTTATGAAATTTAAAAATCAAGTTTTTTTAATCAAATTGTGAATATTTTTTGGCAAATGGTAATATCCAGCGTTGGGGGAGGTACAAGAACACTCATTAGTCGAGAACTTTGAAGCTGTTTAAATTACGTTAGTGAGCAATGTTCATTGCATAGAGAACTTAAAAAAAAAAAAGTGATCTTGTTTTTCTTTAAGCCTACATATACACAGAAAAAGTGGATAAGTACACACCAGAAATGTAGAAATTATTGCTGGGTGATGGAATTCAGTGTGATTTTATTTGATTACATACAATGACCATGTATTTCAGCATGGTGGTGACAGAGGCGGGAAGCGTTGCTTCTTTATACAATCAAACCCAGCGAATTTTTTATCCATAGACTTGTCAGATTATTTTGTCTAGTTTGCTAGTTATATAAGCTGTAATTCTCATTTAGAAAGAAAGGAAAACAAACGAAAAAAATGCATCCTCATGCTTCACATGAGTCCTAAAACACTCAGATGGGCTGATGATAGACTCGAGAGGAAATGTGGGCAACATGCAGTCCACTTTAAATCACTTTCTTCATTGAAATTGTGTCACTGATTTACTTTTTTCCTTTACTCATGATGTCGGTCTTTTATAAATTCTCTCAAATTAATGTTGGGGTGATTGTGAGGCATGTTTTACTTTATGGTGTATATTTAAACTGAGTCACAACGGTCCTCTTTCCTCCCTTGCAGGCTGTTGATTACTACTTGAAAGCTCTAAGATCCTTGGGAACACGAGACACACACCCAGCTGTTTGGGACTCAGTGAATTGGGAATTGTCCACTACTTATTTTACTATGGCAACTCTACAGCAAGATTATGCTCCGTTATCTAGAAAAGCTCAAGAGCAGGTAATATTTGCTGGATTATAAAGAAGTCTTAACCTTATTTATTCCTTTGTTTGACAGATTTTGAGCATCTGTTATAGTCTTTTCCTTGACAAGCAGTATTTAAATGTTTTTAAAATTCTTACATAAGATTATGGGATTGTCATTTTTTTCCTCCCCCTTAAAAAAAATACACAGATTGAAAAAGAAGTCAGTGAGGCTATGATGAAGTCCCTGAAATACTGTGACGTGGACTTGGTGTCTACTCGACAGCCTCTTTGTCAGTACCGAGCTGCAACCATCCATCACAGGCTGGCGTCCATGTACCACAGTTGTCTGAGGAATCAGGTATTGCCATTTCGATTCAAGTTAAGTGCCAAGTCCATTTAAAAGTGTTCTGGTGCTTTTCTTACATTTCTGTAGACATTTAAAATGCCATCTATTCTTTTAGCCATTCGAGAAAAACTTGGACTGTAGGTATTTTTCTCCTCTCTCCTGTGCTATGTATTTTTCTATTATAATTGGGTCTTAGTTTGCAAAATTATGTGTTTGCCTGGGTGTATTATTTAGATTTTTTTAAAATGTAGTTAGGCTTTATAGCAACAGTTCTATGCCAATTTTAAAGTATGCATTGCTCATTTTAAAAAATTTTTATTGTGAAATAGAGCATGCATATAAAAGCACATAGAAAATGTATGTGAAGCATTTATACAGTTTAAAGAATAACAAAGGAAACCCCTGTGTACCTCACCTTGAGGTTAAGGAACGGAGGAGTCCTTCAGGGATCCCCTGTGTACCCCTCCCTGTTGAGTCTCTCTCAGTACCCACCCACATTAACTACTGTCCCTGATTTTCTATTATGTCTATACCTTTTCTGTCTTTTACCACCTAGATTAACTAACTACTGTCCCAGATTTTCTATTATGTCTGTACCTTTTCTGTGTTTTAACACTTAAACAGCATGTTTACATTTTACCTGGTTGTGAACTTTATAGAACAAGTCATACTGTACATATTCTTCTGTGGCTTATTGCTTTTTAGTTAACATCATGTTTTGGAGATTCTTCCAGGTTAATACACGTAACTGTTCATTTTCTCAGCTCAATAGTATTCATTAAATGAATATATCACAGTTTATTTATCCATTCTATGATTACTGAACTTTGGGGTTGTTCTAGTTTGAGGCTGTTAACAATAATATTATGAACAGTCTTATACCTGAATCCTAGTGCTCAAATGCATGTATTTCTAAGGATAATCTGAGGCCTCAGCTGAAGGCGCCTTCCTTCAGAGAGGTTGCCTTGCTCCTGCCAGGAGTCTTGTGCGTATAGTTTCTCAGGGATATTTTTTTATTGTTTTGTTGTTCTCCCTTTCTTAGCTCAGCACCAAGACAAATTGTCTTGCAGTTCCTTGGGTGTGGGTTTACTTCTGGGACGCCTTTATCCTGGAAATACCGTCCTTTGAGGTCCAGCTGAAACTGGAGAGGGTTTTTTTCCACTCTGAGCTGGCCCTAGACTCTTTTCCCCTTGCCACAGAGGGCCCCCAACCTAAATTCACGTTTGTCCAGATGGCCTAATATCCTCCTGGCAAAAGCAAGCTTGAGAGAATTCCAAGACAGTTCACTGGGGGAAGAATTGTCTGTTCAGCAGATCATGCTGGGACAAGTGGGCACCTGCGTGCAGAAGGATAGGGTTGGACTCCTCCCGCACGTAACATACAAAAATAAACGGAAAATGGATTAAAGACCTGAATGTAAGAGGTAAAACTCTAAGACTTATAACAAAACACTAAGAAGTATTTAGTGGTCCAGAGACTTGCTTAAGTAGTTATGTGAAATCAAAGCCTTAGGATTTATTTTATTTTTGGTTCTAGGTTGGTGATGAACATCTTAGGAAGCAGCACCGGGTGCTAGCAGATCTTCATTACAGCAAAGCTGTAAAGCTTTTTCAGCTTCTGAAAGATGCTCCATGTGAACTACTTAGAGTACAGTTAGAAAGAGTAGCATTTGCAGAATTTCAGATGACCAGTAAGTCTCACTTTTTTATTTCCCAGATTTGTATGCATTGGCTTAGTGTTGGATTGTCTTAGAGTGAGGCAGACTATGGATCTCTCTTGGATGTAAGCAATATTGTTTTCTTTTGAATTTGCCCATAGTTAATGTCTTTGGGTAGGGACAGTTTTTGAAATGCTTTTTAAAACTTAGAGAAATGCATTAGCTTATGTTTAGTGACTAGAAATACTGAAATATAGCCCAGGATTTCTTACTTGAAAAAAAATTATGACAAGTTAGTTTAGACAATTAAAGATTTTAAGCATCATGAACAAGATGGGAGTGGAGAAGCAGTGATGGAGAAGTGGTGGGCCTCACTGAGTCCCTTTGAACGAAGAACCAAGACTGGCAGCTTTGGATTGTGGTTCTAGAACAGACTTTAACTGCAGATCCTGAGCAAGGTGGCGATGAAGTGGGAGGGCAGGGAGGGCGAAAGCGAGGCGCTTCACTTATCCTTTCCCACGGCGGAGTAAGCTGGCCCTCCACCGCTGCGCGATGTTTTCTAAGTTCCCTCCTCGCCCTTGTTCACCTGCTCCCCTTCTGCACAGGGATCTTTTGAGAAATCTCTCTTGTGTGGTAAAGAAGCAAGAGACATTTATTTGAAGTACAGCAATTCCATTGGTTTCATTTCAGTTGTTTTCTTCTATAAAATTAAAATAAATTTAATATTTAACATATGCATGACTATATTGTATCTCTGGAAGGATGGACGAGAAACTGACGGCATTGTCACTTCCGTGGCTTTCAGTGTATGCCCATTTGGACCTTATACATTTTGACAGTGTATTACCTATTCAGAACAGTTTTTAGAAATACTTTTTACTAAAAGCATCTTTTTAAACTTTTTGCCAGTATATAGTGCCTAGCTGAATGTCTCGGGTGGTCACCCAGGATTAATAGCAGCTCTTTCTGGGGGCAGTCTGGGGTGATCCTTCTTTTCCAATTTGCATCTTTGAATTTTCTGCCATGTTTGAATTCCTTAGAATGAGCAGATAGCGTTTTTATCAAAAAAAAAAAAGAAAAAAAAAGTAGATACTGGGAACAAATTTGCTAAGACGGTAAGTATGCTTAATTCCCTTTTTAAAAAACGTTTAATATTGTGACTGTAAAAGCAGACAGTGAGGAAGGGAAGCAGTGATTGTTTATTGCCTTGTCTGGTCTTACTGCTCTCTTTAGGGGCGGTTACTGGGCAAAAGTTGGGTTTAGACGACTTCTTGGGGTGCTCATGAGCTACCTCTGCAGCATCTGAAAATCGGAATTTTCATTAATACATCGACATTGGATGGGTTTCTAGATTTATATTTAAAGGAATGCTCATTTTGTGTTTGACACTCTAGGTCAGAATAGCAATATTGGAAAATTAAAAACACTTTCTGGGGCTCTTGATATAATGGTGAGAACTAAGCACGCATTCCAGCTCATCAGAAAGGAGCTTGTAGAGGAATTTGACCAGGTAAATGGGAAAAAGATTTATCATTGTTTTTTATGTGTCTTAAACTAAATGCTACATGACTGTGTATAGTGGGCATATGGGATGCGTGTATGTGTATATATGTGTCTGTATATGCATTGTGTGTGTACAGATACATACATAAATACATATGCTCTGCATAAAAACATGTTAACAGTGATTTATTACATTTTCTTGGTGGAATTATTAAACTCTAATTTACAAGTGTATCTTTTATATTTTAAAATTATTTCTTGTGGGCTTCCCTGGTGGCGCAGTGGTTAAGAATCCGCCTGCAAATGCAGGGGACACGGGTTCGAGCCCTGGCCCGGGAAGATCCCACATGCCGCGGAGCAACTAAGCCCGTGCGCCACAACTACTGAGGCCTGTGCGCCACAACTACTGAGGCCTGTGTGCCTAGAGCCTGTGTTCCACAACAAGAGAGGCCACCACAATGAGAAGCCCGCACACCGCAATGAAGAGTAGCCCCCACTCGCTGCAACTAGAGAAAGCCCGCGCACAGCAATGAAGACCCAACACAGCCAAAAATAAAATAAATTTATTAAAAAAAAATTATTTCTTTAAATAACCACATAGACCTTGGTTAATAATAAGGCCCTGGGAGTATAAAGTCTGTTAAGTTTTGCTTTTGTTTTTTTGTTTGTTTGTTTTTTTAAGAGAAAGGTCTGTGCCTTCTTTTATAATTTCCACTAAACTGTCTGCAGTTGAACGGTGATTGGGCTTAAGCAGGCTCCTTGGGAAGGCCTTCCCGGTTTGCCAGGCGTTCCCGCATTCATGCTGCCTTCTCCTGAAAGCTTGCCTGAGTCCCGGTGGCCTCCAGCCTATTTCCAAACTCTGGTTCTCAAACCATACAGTACCCATTTCCATCTTGCTCCTTGAGCGTCTGACGTTGGAAAGTCAGGAGGTTTTTGTTCAGGATTAGTTTCTTCTACGTAAGTGCCTTTTAGGTCTGAGACATTTTTTTAACGTGGTTTAGTCTATCAAAATGTTCTCAGGGGAGGGAGGAGGAGGAGGAGGCCGTGATGAGGCTGCCAGCAGGCTGGCCCTGAGGGAAAAATCATCTCAGGTTTGCTCTGTTTTGCTTTTGGTTTAAAAGTTTACTGGATTATTGAAATGGCGGTTCCATTACTTTAGTATGAAACTGTGAGGTAGCTTAGGTGAAATAACTTTTTGTTGCTTCTAGCCTAAGAGTGAAGAGACCCCTCCAGCTGCTGATTCTTCTCCTAGTCTCAATCGAGAAGAAGTGATAAAACTCCTGGGTATATTTGAATCTCGCTTGTCATTCCTTCTTCTTCAGTCCATCAAACTGCTGTCTTCAACTAAAAAGAAAACAAGGTAAATTTTGTGGAAATTTCTTTCCGAGCACCTTACCTATATACTTTTTATTACTGATACTGTAAAAGGATGGGCCCCATTCTTTGCTGTGTTTTTTAAGTGGTGCTCTTTTGTGATTTGTTAAATTGAGTGAGAATCATCTCCATGTGGCCTACTACGTGTTGAGATTATAGAAACAAAGAAATCTTGCTGCCTAACGATAAATACCCTATAGGTTGTAATATTTTCCCTGAGAGAGATGAATGACCTGGAATGAAGACCTTGACTGTTTCTTGTAACGCTTCTGAGCATTGTGTTTAATGGGAAGTCAGAACTATAGTTTAGATACTCAGGGCCAAGCGCATCATAAAAGGTAGGTGACAGAACCTCAAAGTCTCTCTAAAGCCCAGGAAACTAGTGAAGAGAAGAGTGAGCATCTCGGCAAATACACCTATAACATCTTATACAATTATGTTGTTTTCCAGAGTTATTAGGTTGGGATTAGTAATTTAATTTGAAATTCTGGTAGTAAATACTAGATCAGGAAAATAATATAAACAATATGCCTTTTTTTTTTTTTTTTAGTATAAGTATAATCCAGCCATATTACAAAATTTGAAAAATAGAAAAAGGAAAATCATTTATCTTAATATATTCATTCTTGTCAGTTATCCTGTGCATATTTTACCAATTTATAAAATTGGGATACAGATAATTTTTGTCTCTTTTTATGTTTTATTTATATATAGTAAAATTCATCCTTTGTGGTGTACAGTTCTTCAAGCTTTGACAAATGCATAGATATGTATGTCTACTGCCAAAATCACGGTACAGAGCAGTTCCATCAATCCAAAAATTCCTTCTTGCTGCCTCTTTATAGTTAATTCCTCTCCTGATTTCAGTTCCTTAGTATCTCAGGGAGAAAGCATTCTGTCTCCTGCTATGAAGTGTGACGTCAGCTGCAGGTTTTTGTAGATCAAGTTGAGGATGTTCCCTTCTATTCCTAGTCTGCTGAGAGTTTCTGTCATGAATGAATGTTAAATTTTTGTCAGATGCTTGTGCTTTATACGTTGAAACGACTGTATCATTTTCCATCTGTAATCTGTTAATATAGTGGATTACATTGATTTTTTTTTTTTTTTTTAATGTTAAACCAGCTTTGGAATCCCTGGGATAAACTAGTGCTTTGTTGTGGTGTATTGTTTGTTTATGTATTGTTGGATTCCGTTTGCTAATATTGTGCTGAGAATTTTTGTGTCTGTTTATAAGGGGTATTGGTCTATACTTCTCTTGTAATGGTTTTATCTGGTTTTGGTATTCAAGCAATGCTGGCCTCATAAAATCAATTGGCAAGTGTTCCCTCTCCTGTTTTTTGAAACAGATTGGAATTTATTGGTGAAACCATTTTAACATAGAGTTGGCTTTATGAAAAGTTTTAACAATTAGTTTAATTTCATTTCATAGATATAATATTATTCAAGTTATCTTTTTTTCTTCTTGAGTTTCATCTGTTGTCAAATACATAGGTTCACAGTATTCCGTTGTTAGCCTTTTAATATCTAAAGGAGTTTTTAGTGATAGCCCTTCTCTCATTCCTGATATTAGTTTTATCTTCTCTTTTTTTTTTTGGTCTGGTTAGAAGTTTATCCATTTTATTGATCTTTTCAAAGAACTAGCTTTTGGTTTGGTTTCTCTTCCTCCATTGTTTTTGATTTTCAGTGTCATCGATTTCTACACTTATCTATATTTCCTTGCTTTTGTTTATTTTGGGTTTAATCTGCTCTTTTTCTGTATTTATTTATTTATTCATTCATTCATTCATTTATGGCTGTGTTGGGTCTTTGTTGCTGCGGGCGGGCTTTCTCTAGTTGTGGCGAGTGGGGGCTACTCTTCGTTGCGGTGCATGGGCTTCTCATGCGGTGGCTTCTCTTGTTGCGGAGCACGGGCTCTAGGTGCATGGGCTCAGTAGTTGTGGAGCACGGGCTTAGTTGCTCCACGGCATGTGGGATCTTCCTGGACCAGGGCTTGAACCCGTGTGGTCCACTCGCTGGTCCTTCAGTGCTTTGTAGCTGTTAGGGAGGGGAGGGGGAGTTGGCCAGGCTTCTCACTTGTTTTGGGTAAGCCTCAGTCTGGGGCCGACCCTGTGTCCCTGAGTGTCAGGGGTGTGGCCTTCCCCCTGCTCCCGCCCCTCCCCCAGGGCTGGTGTTTCTTCTCTTCCCTTGCCCCGTCTGCACTGACCTTCACCACCAGCGCTGCTCCCTCCCCACCCCCGCCCCACCTATTCAGGCTTCTGGTTCCTGTGGAGAAGGGTCCGGTGGGTTTGGGTTGCCTGGCCCGCCCTCTCCCACGCTGCAGCAGCTGTTCCCCTCGCCCAGGCCTGCACCACAGGAGCTCGGCCTGGGACTCTCACCAGGCTCTTACGGCAGCTCCTGCTGGGGCTCTTGCAAGCCCCCTCCCTCACCAGCCCTCTCTTGACTTCTACCAGCTCATTAACTGTTTTAGCTAAATTCTTCTTTCCGTGTCCAGCTGTGTCCGCCCCAGGTGAGGAAGAACTTTCCTGTCTCTCCCAGTGTTAGCCTCTCTGTCCTTAGTTTTCAGACTAGTTGGTGGCCCTGCAACCCCAGCTCTCTGATGGGTTCAAGCAAAGTCATGACCTTATAGGTTGTCCTGCTTTTATTGCTGTTTTTGTCGTAAAGGTGGGAATGATACTTTTTCCAGCTCTCTACATCCTAAGCAGAAACTCCCTCTCCTAATTGTTTTTGAGTAATTCTCTCTGGTCTAAGAAGAGCATTCGTTTTGAGAGGAGCACTGCATATTGGGTGCACTGCCGTCTCAGCCCCATTGTTAACCCTGGGCGGCTGCTCTGCTCCGGGTCCTGTTACCGGTGCACAGCAAGGGTAGCCGACACACCCATCTTCTGAAGAACCAAAAGGCAAAGGAGGTGTGCGTGTAGTGACGCACAGTTGGAAAAACTCATGGTTTTTCCTGTTTAACAGCAGTGGGTAAATTTTGAGAAATTTTTTACTGGTTTCCACAAAGTGGCAGTATAAATATATATGAGATGTGAGAAACATAGTGATTCATTGGTTTTCACAAATCCATGGTTTAAGTAATTGGCTAACACGTAACAGTTCAGTCTTATAGTATCCTTTATACTCATTAACAGTCATATGTATATGACCTAAGTCATTTTTATTTTAGTGGAGGGTCCTCTAACCTTCTGTTTATTCAAGTTATTACTATTCTAGTTAAAAAGTTTTAACCTAAACTTTTTACACGTGATGCATAAAGTCCTATTTAGCTAATCTGTGTTAGTTTCTTAAGGTTTATTAAATAAAAGACACTTAAATGTGCTGCATGTGTTAATACGGTTAGTATGTTGACAGGTTGCACAACATAAGAGACGTATTGACTAGTAAGTCAATGACTGTTTCTCTCATGTTTCACTGATACACACATGAACATCTATAATTTTATTGTGGAGAGGAGAACATCCTGTGCTGCAAGCCCAGTTATTTCACCAGGAATTAATGAACATTCCTTTTTGGAGTAAAGGGAAATCAAAATTAGCCTTTAAAAGAAAGGAAATAGTCATATGTTTTTATTTTGACTGTTTCTTCCCTTCCCTCCCACCAAAAAAAAAAAAGAATAGAATAAACTGAGCTTGGTAATTTAATTCTTAGAATCCTAAAGAATTGGAAAGAAATCTAAGAAAATTAAGATGCATTTAATTTAAAACAATTTTTGTTTTCCTTCTGAGATTGTGTAGGCACTTACGACGGCTGTGTCAGCACTGTCCTGCCAGAAATACTACTTTTGTCTGTTGGGTTGTGTTTTTTCTTTTTGGATCAAGAATTTATTTGCTCTTGTACTGCATTTTAGTATTCACTGCTTTAGCCTCTTGACTTTTTGCTGGCTTTGGGGTTTAATATAATGAAAAAGTATAAAAAATAGAAGTAGTCTCTGAGGGTTTGGATGCCCTCTGCCATAGTTAGAGAACAGACCCTTTAGATTTGTGGGTTTTCCTGGCCAGGTATGTCCATCTAATATTTGGTTAAGAATAGTATAAAGGAAAATAAAAGAATGTAGGTTACCTTCTTTTGGAAAAAAGGTAACCCTATGAAATGATAGGACGCCTCAGAATACAGAGTTCATGGTTTCATTCACTTTGTGTGTGTGTGTGTGTGTGTGTGTGTGTGTGTGTGTGTGTGTGTGAAGATACCATAATGTTTATTTCTGCAGGAAAAATAAACATGAACAAAAACAAATCAATTATAAAATTGAAAAGGACAATACCATTGTAAATCCTAAATAACACAGCTAGAACTATACTTCATGTCAATTTTTAGTAAGCATGGTCAATTTTAAAATGGTCAAATACTGGCAATTTCATACGGTTCAATAAAATTTGAAGTACATTATAGAGAGCTTAATGGCATAGGATAAATTCTTTTCTTTTACTTCAGGTTGGCTTTTTCACCTTCCCAGTTTCTAGACTGAACGATATGGCTGTTGACAATACCTAAGTTTTTGCAGTATAGAGAGAGAAAGAGAGAAAAAAAGATACAGAGAAATGGAAGCACAGTGAGACTAAATGATAGAGAAGAGAGACTGAATTTCTCCTTGGCCTGAACCTGGTTCCTAGAGAAGCGACTTTGAGCAGCTCCTGCTCTTGGACCAGTCAGCACAGCTAGTGCGGGGTGAGGGCAGAGCCCCTGCGGAACGGGGCTCTAAGGTTTCACCCCTGCAGGTCAGAACGGAGTGGCGACCAGGACGGTGATCACTGACAGGTGGACACACAGCCCCATAATCGTCCTCCAAGGATGTGAGTCTTGGAGCTGCTGTTCCACTGCTCTGTTAGGGCTCTGTATGAGCCCTGAGATAAAGAAGTAATACTGAAAATATTTCACATCAGGTAGCAATCAATCAGAAATCAGACCCAGGTTGTGAACAGCTGGCTGAGCCATCCCAGTGCATTCCCCTGAAGAGAGCGTGAGGTCCTCTCATAAACAGGAATATCACTGTTCCCAGAGTTAGTTATTTTGTGGACCTGGGCAGGTTTCATTAACTGTTGATGAGAGTTGCTTAAGGAAGGGAATAATTTGTAGAAATTGGAAGATAAAGATTTAACGTTCAGAATTATGATCAGAACAAATCAAAGGGTTCTATACTTACGATCTCAGAAGCCCATCAGTTATGCTCAGGCATCCCGCTGAAACGACGGTGTGATGTCCTTGTCCACAGAGACCAATTCATATTTCAGCCGGTGTTTCTAATTGCTAAGTGCTACTGCCTTGATTACTGTCAGATAGGAGTTTAAATGTCTTATAAGGTTATCAGAGGTTTGTGAATGTTAACCTTCCCCCCACAAAAAAACCCAAAACATATCCATCTTAGGCCTGAACTGCAGAGAGTGAATACGTTTTGAACAGTCAGTCATTTTTACTGTGCTGCGGGGTGGTGTTGGGTGGGCGTGGGGCGGAGAGAGGAGGAGATGTGCCTGGTAAAAGTCGGAGCGAGCGGGAAGGAGAAATGGGTCTGTAAGAGGGGAGCGTGAGGGGGCTCTCACTGGCTGCCAGCCCGGGCCTGTGGTCGGCCGGCCGCAGTGCGGAGGAGGTGGGTCCTGTCGAAGAGCAGTAGTGGAGCTGTGAGAGAAGGGGGGCTCCTGACAGCCTGAGCCTTGATTTGGGGCAGAAGGGAGGGTCCAGGCTGCTGGTTTGCTCTCTGGCAGGCCTGACCAACAGGCACTCGGGCAACGGTGGAAGATTTGCATATTGGAGAGTGGAAAGAACGTAGCATTTGAAGTCAGAAAACATTTTGACCTTGAACCAAATTATTTAACCCTTCTGGGCTCAGTTTTCACATCATTTAGTTTTTCATTACAAAATACGAATACCAGTCCTTGCTCTCCCGTGGTGACAGGGTCACGGGCAGATCTCGTGTGCATGTGCGCACTCTCAGCTGTTCTCTGTATGTGTGGCCAGGGCTCTGCATTTATTATATCCGGACTCAAAAAATAAAAAGGATGCTAGAAATGAACTGCCGTGTGATTACTAGTCTTTTTCAGTAACATAAATATAATCCATCGATCTACCCTACCGGGGAGATATTTTCAAAATAAACTGCAAACTTAAGAAATTTTTGTTAAGACAGTTGTGAAATGGAAATTCCCTCTAGAACTCTCCAGCCAAGGGGCACTTTTCACACAGAAGCTGCGCGGCATTTCAGCTAGATGCGGGGCAGCGCGTCCGTCTCCGGCAGTGCTCGCTCCAGGGGAGCAGTCCCGCAGTCGCTCTAGGTGTGTGCCCGGAAGCTGTACCGCGTGGCTTCTCGCCGTCGCCTGGCCCCACTGTGTTTTCTTCACAGCACGTGTCATCTCACAGTCTGTTCTCTTCACCGTCTCGACGTGTCTTCCCCCAGCTCTTCCCTCAGTAGAATGTGGATTCCATGAAGGCAGGGGCTCTGGGTCTGTTTTGTTCATGACCACGAGTAGTTCCTGGTACATAGTAGGCGGTTGAACATTTATAAAAAGAATAATCATTGGCTTTAATTGATGTTTTGAAATAAATGTTTAAAAACGGGCCCATAAGCAGTCGATGGAGTCGGCATTAATAGAACACCTGCTTCCACGTGAGAAGTGATGACAGGGCTGCCCGTGTTCAGTTTTTGGATTTCTTTTACAGCTCTTGGTGGGCATCACTCTTTGCTTCATCGCCCTCTCTCTTTTTTTAACCCAGTAGTAACCTTGAAGAAGATGTAGTCCTCAAAACCAACAAGCAGATTTACTCCCAGCTTCTAAGAGCTACTGCGAACAAAAACGCATCTCTCCTGGAAAGAATCGACATTCTCGTCCATTTGCTGGACCAGCTGGCTCGTGGCAGCGGCGGAGGCGGCGGTGCTCTTCAGTGACTCTGCCTGGGGCTGCACCCGCAGAGATGCTGTCAGTGCCTTCTGCACTCGGGGGCTAGTGTGTCCATTTGGTGCTTCGTTTCATTAAATACGAGGGAAATACCCACTTAAAACAGGCACGGCAGTGGAAACAGAGCTCTCATTTCCCATGGCAAACAGTCATGGTTGAGTTCTTTGGCTTCTTCATTGGAGGTGCCAACATCAGAATCAGACCTAGAGCTCCCACATTCGTTTCTTTGAGAAGCACGTGGTACCTCAGTATTAATAGACTTGCTGTGAGGCAGTTAACACTTTTAAATATTTTTGAAGTATGTTAAGCTACATGGGTTTAAGAGATAATTATCTTGGATAAATGTTACTTTGGTCAAGGGAACTTTTATCCAAATGATTCTAGTGGTTCAGGTCAGTTAAACTTCCTGTACGTCCACAGTGTTCCCTTCTCAAGTGCACAGAAAAAGCCTGCCCTTTTTAAGCTTCAGTACAGGATTTTTCGAAGACTGGCCATTGTGCAGTTCTGTCTTTAGTGCATGTTCTGAACGGATCTGCTTTTCTCTGACTTTGTATGACAGTTGATCAAGAATTGGTACTCACCCCCCCCTTTTTTTTTTCATTTTAAACTTGAAACTGTGAATAAGGTAAGAAAACTATTTTGAATAAATAAATTATTTATTTAAAATGTCTTTGTAGTTTTCCATTTCACATTCTTCACATTGAGTTCTGATGTGAACTGGTTTAATTAATTTTACAAAGTGAAGATTAAAACATTAAAAATAAAATTCTGCCATCCACTAAATTCTCACTAGGATATTATACTTACTACTTGCTGCTACATGGCTCTTGTCCAGTTGCTTAAGACATACTCTATTTTTCCAGTGCCTACAGCATGCAAGGCTGTACTTGTCATAGTTAATTAATCTCATTTTCAAGAAAGATGATAACGTCATCTACAGATCCAGCATACTCTTTCCTGCTGGGTTGATGGTTTGGATTTACGTGCATGATGCCTCTGTAGGCAAGAGCCTGCCCCGCCACCAAGTCCACTGGCCTGGCCTAGCGTGGGAAGATGTGCTGCTGCCGACCCCCCTCGGGGCCACGTGCAGATGATTTTCACTGTGCAGCCCCCCTCCACTCACTAGCCACACACTTCTGAAGAAATCTGAACTAGACTAGAAAATTGTCTGGAATAAACTTGTTTTAAGCTGAATTTTTACAGACTCCTTTTTCATACACTGAGATTTTCAGATGTTTTCACTGGTGAGTTGACAGTTCTCATAGCCTGGCAGAATTATCACTTGCCATTTGTCCACTTCCTTGTAATTATGCAGTTTGCATTGTCCTCGGGACAGATTTGCATCAACTAATCATTGAAGCATTGAAAGTTTTGCCTAAATTGTAAAGCAGTTGTACAATATCAACGATGTCTCATATCAGGACAGCTGTCATTCTGTTTCCCCTTGTGGCAAGCACACACACAGAATAAAACTCTTGTTAGTTAAACCGGGACATGTCCATTGATTATACCTAATTTTGGGGTTCATGAATTCCAAAGGATATTCTGCTTAGGCAGAAAGAAGCGGGAGTTCACGATATTAGAGTTGCTCATCTTACCTCTCTCCTTAGCCAACAGCCTTTCAGTCAAGAGGAAGATGTGCTTTTAAGCAAGAAGAGATCAATTCCAGCTCTCTTCATTTGTCAGAGCAATAACATGAAAGTTCCTACAGGGGAAGAAAAGGTCCTTTTAAAATGTTTTTGTCATTTGCTGATTTTAATTTAAATTAAAGCTTTTTAAAGTGCCTGTGTTTTAGCTGTGTCTTTAGAAGTATGGGGTATTTGTGGCCTGATCGTTGAGAGTTCTTTTTCAGTTTAACTTCAGTGCCCAAATTTTGTCCTTATTACATATGACTTTGGGGGGTTTGTTTACGTTAAGAACAGGTAATGGTGGCCATATTATGTATTACGTAAAAGTTAAAGGAGCATGATGCCTGAGATAACTGATGATACAGGAAGAATGAAGTTATCCAATTAGCTTCAAGAGTCTCATTTTGGTAGTCCAACCCTCGGAACATAAATAAGCTGCCATATAAAGTGTTTCCTGCCTTGAAGAGGGAGGAGCACATTATAGGAGTTACAGCGAGCTGGAAAGCTGTTCTGTTGAGGGCCATTTGGGATGCAGGTGTGTATATTCAAACAGAAGAGCACCACGGGAATGGAGACAGAGTGCAAGGGCACTAGGCTGGGGTGAGGAGAAGGAGGGCCAAGACCAACAGTGGCGGTCGACGTTTGGCCAGACACAACTAGGGAACTTTAGCTGCTTTACCTAGAAACGTGCACAGCAGTATCTGTCCTGCCACTGACCAGAGTTGTGAAGAGCAAGAGAGAAATACACATGAGAACCTTTTGTACACTGTCAAGTATTAGAAAAAGATAAATTGTTAGGACAGGGATTTTGGAGTGTAGTTAATTCAAATTCTGTGATCTTTTCCATTGAATCCCCGAGTTTTCAGTGCAGTAAAATCATTTCCATGCCCTTGGGGTTCAGGGGGCGAGTGGCATCTCCCGTAATTGGACCCATGGTTATGGCTGCCTTCCTGTCTCCCGGTGAAATTGGGGCCGAGGTGGGTGGAGGGACAGACGGTGGGTGTTGGGAACGTGGCTACAGAGCCCTAGACAGAGTGGAAGGCAGACAGCGATTCCTCAGGATGCTTTTTCTAACCTTTCCTAAAATTTTTGTAAAATTATTTGTTGAGAAATTTGATTTTTCAATCAAGTAATTTAAAAGCTCAAGTAATGCTTTTCCCATTGGGTTTTAAGGAGGCATGTTTGCTTCAGTTACTAAACATCTGGTTTGTTTTCTTTGTAAAAGAAATCGGACTTTTTCTCTTAGAAATCCTCTGGCTCTCCATTTGCCTATTTTTCTCATTACGAGTTCAGGATGCAGGAATCGACGTCACAGACGTCAAGCCACTGCTCTGAGCTAGACTGCTTGGGAAATAAGCCATTTGAAGGGAGCCAGGAATCTGTTGTTTGTCCCTGCTGTTGACAACTTTCCAGCACATGCTGCCTTTGCAGAAGGCGAGCGGTGAGTGCAGGAGTAGTCAGCTGCGTCTACATTGACAGAATGGCTTTGTGGCTCTATTCCTGGAAAAACCTTAATAGTCTTCATCGGATAAGGGTCAAGGACTTGATTTCTGTTCACATCGATGCAAACACTTGCAAACCAAAGTTAAGACTGGCTTTTCTGGAAGTCATTGATTTTTAGGTTAATTTATAGCAATGAGGTAAGCAAATCTGTGGCTTTGCACCAAAGTTTTTGGGCTTGAAGTTCTTAGTAATTTTCTGTATGATGGGATGATCTGCCGTGGCCGTATATATAGGTCTGCAGTAATTGAAAACAGCTTTTAACTAAGAACTTGGTCATCTGACAAATTTCAGTCAAGGATGACAGAAGCAACACCAGGCTGGAAAGCCTTCTATTACCAGGGACCCTTTGAAGAAGTAAAAGAACTGCTTGCTTCGGTCATAAAAGGCATTGTCCAGGGACTTGGGATGCCAGGAAATCCTTCTGAAATCAATCTGGGGTAGCTTCTTCCCCGGGCATCTTCTGTCTGGGCCTGGTCCTGGTCACTGTCAATATCTCTGGTGTTGATTTTCTGAGAGCCAAACAAGTTGTAATGTGTTCTACTACCATTAAGTCACAGGAAACGACAGAGACAGCTTTCAGTGTGGGCCCCAGCCATCCGTGCTGTTCTGCCATGATTCCAGGAGAAAGCAGGACTTGCAGCATCCATCCGAGTGGCCTCTGCTCAAAGCAACGACTCCCCAGGCCTTGAATCACCTCTAGATTTAAGCCCAGGAGTCGATTTCTCTCTCATGTCTTCGCTGCCGCTCCCAGCCCACTGGTGCACATCAACAGCAAAAACAAAACAACAAAACCACGCCGTCTTCTTCACATCAACGTCTTATTTTTCTTCTCCTTCCTTTATAGTCTAAAGATTTTTCTGTCACGTTAGGGGCCCATGGACTGTCCTGAATCATTTTCCTATCCTAATTAATATATCCTCTCTTTTTAAAGAAAAAAATCATGATGCTTATTATTGGATTCTTCTTTATTCCAGGGTTTTAGAATCATCTAGTTCCACCACCAGCCCCGTTTTTGCAAATGAGGAAACTGGGATAGAGTTGGAGCAATTCCCCCCAATTCAGACAGCCTAGGTTGAAGCAGGGATACAGCCTGGCACTCCCAAATTTTACCCAGGTGACTTTACCCACGGTCCTATGAATATTTTGTAATTTTGCTTCGTTTCATTTTAAGATCCAAATGCTAATTTCATGCTCTGAAACAGCATAGGATTATTTTAAGCGGTCCTTATTTGTTCCTTGCCCTGAATATTTGGTATATTGTCGGCGTGCAATAGAATAAATCCACTGAGTTAGATACTTTTGAGTTCACAACTCACAAAGCATCACAAGCAGTTACGTTCCTCAGCAACCAAATATTCAATCTATTTGGAAAGGTTTACCACTGAGAAGAGCGTGACACGTCCGGCTAAGGTGCGATTCACTCTAACCGGGATGATTTTTGAATTTAGAGTGTTCACAGCAAGTTAAATTTAAGATGTTTTTTAAAGCTCCAAGAATGAAATACAGCTGTAATTATAGAAACCCCCATGATGACCTAATTCTGTAATTGAGATTCTTTGAGTGTTCCCAATATAAATTCTGGACTTCTTAAGGCACAGAAAGATGTGCTTCCAACTCCGAAAGATCCGAACCATCAAAGTCCACTCTGAGGCCATTTCTTTATGTCACTGAACTGAAATAATCCTTCCTCTGTGTGATGTGAAGGAAAAGGACAACCAGATTCACGCACAGGTCTCTTATGGCAATAGTTGTGTGCAGAGTTCTTTCAGTTTGGCTCTGGCCTCAACTCTTTTTGAGCAATTTAAAGAAATGTTCTATTACTAGGATTCAGGTCAAGGGAGGGCCCACGACTTATTTCTGGGTGGCCAGAGGAAGGAAAAGCAGCAAGCACAAAACTGTGTGTGTGATTAGACTGTGCGCATCTGGTTTGCACACGTGGCCAGCCTCCGCCCTGGGCACGGAGGCCGGGAAGGCCCCCGGCCGCCTTCTCTGTGTCACCGCAGGCCCCACCTCAGCTTCCGTCTCCCGGCCAAACACTGCTCCTCCCTGCTCAGAAACTGCCACTGATTCTGCTCAGTGAAGTCCCCCCGACCCTGGCGTTCCATTTGCCCAGGCTGACGGGTCTCTCCAACCCGGCCTCACCCGGGGTGAGGGCCCTGCCGCCCCTCCTAGGGCTCAGCTGTCTCGCAGCTGCGCCTCATGCCTGCTCAGCTCTGAGGCCTTCCTTCTGCTTCCTGAGTCTGTACCCCGGCCTCACCTCCCAAGACAGACTGAAGAAAAAGAAAAGCATCTGACCTACCATTACTGTGCCTTAAAACTTAGCAATAACCCTTTAATTGTATCACGTTTACCCAGGCAGCATTCACACTTTCAACTGTGGTCTCGTTCTTTATTAAATTTGAAATTAGCTTTTGATCGGAAGCTAAAAACTTTCTGTAAAACAAAAACTAAGAAGATGAAAGGCAGAATGAAATTACGTAAGGTGTCACGCCGGCATCTTGTACTTCCCATGTGACTGTGACATGCGACATTTACACAGAGCCAGAGAGAGATGGCCTGGAGCCTGCTGGCTGCCGGTCCCCATGCCTGTGCCCGTGAGGTCCGCTCTACTCCCCGCCTGCCCCTGGGCTTCCGTGAGGAGCCTCATGTAGCTAAATGAACCCCCTCGTCTAGTGGAATTGGCTTGGCAGGCTCTCCCTACCTTGTGATCAGAGAAACGTGACCAGAACCAAACTCCAGCTGCTTCTCACCGCACGGTACGTTATCGACGTCAGTGTACAGTTCTCAACTATACTGTCAGTTGTATGCTCTTTGTATAACATAGATAACCATACATAGAACTCTGACATATATGTCAACTGTATGTTTTATATATATAGTCATTTATAAAACTATGTATATAGTTATAGGGACTTCCCTGGCAGTCCAGTGGTTAAGACTCTGTGCTTCCACTGCAGGGGGCATGGGTTCAATCCCTGGTCAGGGAACTAAGATCCCGCATGCCATGTGGCACAGCCAAAAAAAAAAAAAAAAACCAAACAAAAATTATGTATCAATATATAGTTATATATATCAATGATATATGTCAGTTATATTTATCAATTTACTTAATCAGATCAATATATGTCAGTGAACACAGATCTGAGTTGTGATAAGTGGCTACATAGTGTCCACCATGTGGCCATAACTCTTGGGTCTAAGGACACTGACTCCCCCCCCACGTGGCAGGGTTTTTCTTCCATCTTTTTATCAAAATCTCAAACTATGTTTTGAGAAGACAAACCCTAAATGTTTTCTCTGAGGGAAACCAGAACATGCAAAGCTGCAACACTTAGAACAAAATGATGCAAAAATTTCATCTAGGCATTCTGCATCCTGGGAGGCGAAAATAAACCTAAATGCAGGACAGAATTGAGAAGTCTGTGATTGGGAGCTGGTGTTCTGAGGGCTGATGTCACACAGCCTGCGTCCTGACGGGTCTCAAAGCCCCAGAACCTGCCTGTCCCCCCCTTGAGCTCTGGAGGAAGACGGCGCGTCTGGAAGTCAGGTCTCCCTCGAGATGACAATGAGATCCTTCTTAGGATCATAGGAGAAGGGGATTTATTACTGAAGGGTCTTGTTCCCTACAATTCATTTTATTTTTAATTTATTTTTATTTGGTTTCATGCAGCTCAGGACGCCTGGACTCAGGGAGGTATTGCTGACCATTCGAATCGTTGGCTTTTCTCAGGGAGTTACTTCTCTCCTCTCCAGTGATTACCAAGCCTTTGAAGGGACTGGCTTCTCAAGGTTCAGAGTGTTTGAGTAACCAAATTGCTTATTCCAGGTAAATTGGATTTTGAGGAAATCAGTTGGATTTCAGAAGAAAACTAGCTGAGGGAGGCGTGTGATCTACAATAAAGAGAGAAGAAGGGAGAGGGGCTCCTGGCGAAGGTGTTTCCTGGTCTGTCTGTGCAGGACACTCTCCGCCTCGGAGCCGGGGGAAGGGTTTGGCGGGGAGCTTCTAGAATTTCCTTAAATACTAAGATGGCATGACCTACTTGTCATTGGGAGAACTGACATTTTTTTTTCCCCTAAAACACATATCATTTACAAAGTGGGTTTGCACATTCTCAGCACTGCACACACAACATTTTTGAAAAAAAGACATTCCCTTAGTTATTCCCACAGGAGATTTTTAAGCCTGACTCTGAAAGTGAACATATTTCAGGAGGCCCGGGGTTTGGGGGCAAAGCCACTGGCTCAAGTGTAGGTCTGTCTGTGATTTGCAACTGCATGTTACTGCCTGTGAAAGGGGAAAAAGAGTCCTCCCACTGTGTGTCCTTCTGATTTCCTTCTCTCTAGACTTCGCATTTCAGTCCCTTTTCATCCACAAGTAAACCCTTTACCCACCCTGGAGCAGCTTAGGAAGATTTATCCACGTTTTACACGCACAAGGCTCTGTGGTTTGGGCTCACGCTCCCTCCACTGAAGGAGGCATATTGAGGTTGCTAAGTGGCTGGGGCACGGTGAGGGCACTTTCACTGCTTCCCAGCGCTTCTCTGCCCAGGTGTGTGCTTGACGTCAAGATGATAATTGAGAGGCTTGACTTCAAGATTATGATCGCCATGGCTGGAGGCTTACTGATCGTTGCAAGCCTGCTGATATGCTGTGTCATCTGTCTTAGCTGCAGAGTGACTAGGGCACTGAAGTGAGCAACGAGGGTAAGAGTGGCTAACACCCCCCAAAGGGGATCCTGGGGTTCTGTGCTGAGCGGGGGTCATCCCTTGCCCTGTGGCCGCACCCCGGGTGACGTCAGGAACAGCAGGAGGGTCTGAGAAGACAGAGGCAGTGCGTGTAGAATCTTGGCTTTTCCCCCTTCTGGTTTCGGGCTGTGAGCTCATCAGTAGAATGTTCTCAGCCGGGTAGCTCTGTGCTGCTTTGCTGTCACTTGGCCTCATTGAGTTTACCCTCCGCCGGCTAATTCCACAGCACTGCAGACTGAAGACTGTGTGACTGAGTCTCTGCCTCTGCTCACCCAGAGGACGGGCCGAGCTGACCTCCTCTTGCCTGAGTTGGGGAGCCCTCAGGGTGTCCTCTCACTCATGGCCTTGGGGACGGTGAGGGGGGCCTACAGGACTGGGGAAGCTGAGCTGTGTGGAGCTCCTGGCTGACCTGACCATGGGGTGCAGGTCAGGATCATTAACTTGCAGCTTTTTCCAAAATGTTTTTCACTTTATCTGGAGCTGAGGAGCAATTTTCCAGGAGGTAAAATGAACGTTTCCAGTTTGGGGGAGTTAAACCTGCGAGGAGGACGGGACCCCAGGAGCCCAGTCTGGCGGCCTGCGTGCTGCCTGCCCTTCTCGCCTGCACCTCCTGCCTGGAGCTGGTGCACACCAGGCACTGATGGTCAGGCCCGTCAGCCCTGGCGCCACGTCCCTTCTCACTTATAAAATGTTTGGGGAGGAAAGGATTGGGTAAGGACTCGGGAGAGGGGCAGAGAGGTATAATCGAGGGCTGAAGTCACATGACACCATTGCCCAGCCAAGAACCTCTGACAATTGTAAGAAATGGATTTAAAGAAAAAAAAAAGAAACCTAATTTTTAAAATAAAATCTCTGAAGGAAAATATGACAGTCAATGACACTGACACAACAGGCAGGCGACTCGGTTTCGAAGAAGGCCATCCTGGGACTCCACTGTCAGGCTCCTGGTGACAGAGCCTCGGAGAGTGAAGCTGTGGACTCCCCCCCCTCCCAGCCAGTCCTGCCGAGTGAAGTACAGACCAGCTCTGCTGAGCTCAGCTGCCTCCTGACTTTGTCCCTTCACAGTGTTTGCAGCCCCTTGAGGGCAGGAGCCGTGCTGTCTCTGACCCCCAGGTTCCCAGCACATGGCCCAGACTCATTAGGTGTCAGGGGTCATGACCTGACGTCACCTTTGCACCAGATAAACCTCTCAGACACAGCAGTAAATCCTGAATAGCATTATTTTGCTTATTGGTAAGAATATGTTACACATTAGAATTTTTAGTAAAATGATTTCCTGCTAGTTTATTTTCTAAAAAACCATATACATCGCAATGTTTTTATTTTACCTTCCATATTCACAATTAACATAATTGCATCAACATTTAACATAATAGTTGGCATGGAGCCATTATTTTAACTCGTTAAGTGAGTTATTACACGTAACTAATGAGTTAAAGCATCTAAAACTTGGAACAGCGCCCGAGAACGCATCCCATAATTATGAGCTCAGCTATAAGGTCCAAAGGGAACACCTTCAACTCACTGCTGACCACCCTGGGCCCGAGGCCCAGCACTGGTTCGGCGCGCGGATTCCCGCACGATGCCTTACTCTCTTCCCAAAGGTCTTCCTGCACCGACACTCTGCGGCACCGGCTGGGGTGGGCGCACAAGAGCCCATGTAAAGAGCGAACGCAGAATATGGCGAACCCTCTACGGCACCTCTGTTCAATGTCTGCTCCCTGATCTGTCCTCTCGCACCTCGTGTTCTGTCCCTTCTGATCTTCAAGGACACAGGAAACTTGGGGCTGGGGGCTCTATCAGGGTCGTGTGGGACTCGTGCCTCATGCCGGCTCCACGGCCTCAAAGCTAACCCTTCCCAGGCTGGACCTGTGCCTGTCGAGCTGCTGTCCTGAGGCTGCCATTCACTCTCTTCCACCAGCCCGCAGACAACGAACCAGCGTAACTCTGGGCCTTAGGAGGAACTGTCAGCCTCTGGGAAAGGGTGAGCAGAAGCAGGTGTGGCCTCTCTGGGTTTAACTTTCCCGAGCTGAAAGTTACCGAGACTCTGCCTTCTGCCGTCCCAGTATCTGCAGGACCAGGGGTCCTTCCCCAGTCACTTTAAAACTCATGTTTGCCTCCTCAGCCCTCACGTTCTAAACTGCTAACAGGAGTCACCAGCCCAGCTGCCAAAGCCCAGGTTCCCCACTCACAGCGATGGCCAGGAAACCTGCACCCTCGATGCCTGGCTCACCTCCCTCCGATGGACTGAGTCGGCTGCAACCCTTCCAAATCCCAAACCGATCTCCATCTTTCCAAATCTGCCCCGCCTCTCCTTAAACCCTGGTCACCTCCTCTCCAAAAGGTCACTTCAGGCTGCCACGCGGATGAAAGACATTTAGCAACTCCTTGTCGCCTGTGCCCAGCCCCGCTCTCACCCTCCCTGAGCCTCCTCCCGCCCCTGCCCCCGTGGGGTGATGCGGCCCCTCTGCTGCAGCCCACGCACCCTTTCTCACCTTTGTCTCCCCGTCCGCCTCCAGCCGGGTTTCTCGTCTCCTCCACTGCTCAGCGCCTGTTTCGTACTTCTCCAGCTTCTAGACGCGACCAGGGACTGCACCCTGGCCAGGTGTGACGGTTTTCAAACGTGGTTGCAGATGGGAACCACCTGGAGGACTTCTAAAACGCCTGCTGCTTGGGCTTTGCCCTAGGAAACAATTAAGTAGAATGGGGGTGGGCGAAGCAGCTCCCTTTGCCGAAGCACGTCACGTGGTTCTCACGTGCAGCCAGGGTTCCTGATTCGTGGTCTAACCTATTTCACTTTGATATTACAGAGAAACACGTGTGTATAACGCAGTGCTCTCCAAATTATTTTACGCAGTCCTCCGGGACAAACGGCCTCCCTGTGCGACCAACGCCACGATCGGTTCTAGGACACGCCCGTCGCCCCACAAGTTCCCTCTGGCCCGCACCCTGCGTCCCCCTGGTCTGCGTCGGGCCGGCACTGCACCGCACACAAGCACTGCCCCCCATCGGCTAACCCAGTCCTTCTGTGGAGCTCCCGTCCCCACGAGGTCCCCGTTCCATTTCTGACCGTCTGCTGCTCATCCCAGCTGGGACCACAAGCTCAGACTAGCAGCGCTGCAGGTTTTCCCATTCTCTTCCTACGGGGTTCACCACCTTCCACTGAAAACACCCTGGTTTTCTGCTCCTGCCCGGATCGAGGGTGGCAGAGCTGCTGGTCCCAGCAGTGGGTACACAGGCATAAGCAACATCTCTAGGCCACGAGGCCACGCCCACTGGTCAGACCCAAAGAGCGGGCTTTCAAGAGTAAACGCTTCTCCATCTGCTGTCTGACTCAGGGCAAATTCCAGAGCCCTGAGATGGTTGTTTGTAACCACTGTGTCCAATGCTACCTTTGTTTTCTACTGGAGAGGATGGGCCTCCCCCTCCCGGCCCTCGGTCCTGCACGTATTCAGTGACACAGTGAGGCGCGCACGGGGAGCCCCGGGTCAGAGCAGATTCCCTTCTGCTTCCTGCGCCATCCACGCCTCTGCTCTCAGAAGGGCTCTGAGGCCATGGCAGTGGCTTCAATCCTTGAGAATAATGCAAAGAAAAGGAAAAAATTAAAAAGGAAAGGAAAACTATGTTCATTGCACTTAGTAACAAAGCAGACTCCCGTGGTTCAGCATTATTAAAAGGATTTTTATACACAACTTTATAATTTTCAGTTCTGCTCATAATCCTAAAGGTTTGTGCTTGCTACTCTGCCTTAGCCAAAAGTACAGAAACCACTGTTTCTATAGCAACTTAACCTTGCTCTGACCCCCAAGCATGTGATCAGGGGACCGGCTCACCCAGTCCGGGCATCATCGATCCCACAGGATAGTCTTTTATGGGACCGAGACAGGCTGGGACCTGGGCCCTGGGACCCTTTGCTGCAGTGCTTGCACCTGGACAAACGTCTCCTTGAGCAACAAAATACAAAGAAACTATCAGGGACTAAAAATAACTGCGTGCATGAGCAGTTGGGGCGAATTCTGGGCAACAAGATACAAAAAGACCCCAAAAACCCAACTGCAACTTCTGAAGAGCCGGGAGCAAAAACAGGGCACTGCGCATGGCCCCTGCACTCAGCACCACCAGAGTGGTGGGCAGACCGCCTAAGGCAGCCCTGCAGCCCGACCCCTGGACACACCCCTCCCCTCCCCCCATGTAAGGAACCAGACGCCCCCCGCCCCCCTCGAGCTAATGTCCATCTGACGCGAGGTGGTGTATGAACGTCACCGGTCCTGGTCTACGTGCTGAGTCCACAAACCCCTTCTAATTCATCCTGGTTCTGTCACTCACTAGCTGTCACTTAACTTCTTGAGTCTCCTTTTCTTCACCAGAGAAATGGGAATACTAGTGACATCCACTCCCGAGGGCTGTTAACTGGAATGGACATCGGAGAGGCAAAGCCCCTGCACGGGGCTGGAGTCGCTCAATAGAAAACGCCTTCCAGCGGGACCCGCCGCGTGCGGGTAGCACAGGGGTCTTTCCTACCACAAGCTCACGGGACTGACAGGCAGACACGGCTTTCATTCAACCCAGCTCAGAAACCAGGCCAAGGTTACAAAAATGGGAATAAAGTTCGGGGACGGATTCCCGAAACCCCCCTGCAGGCCCTGCATCTGCACAGGAGCCCCTCGAAGTAAATCAGCCTCCCCAGCCTCTGGGAAGCCCGGCTGCCTGACGTGGTTTTTCTGCCTCTGAGGGAAAGAAAGCCTCTCTGTATTCGAATTACAATTGTCCACAAAGCAGGAATTTCGAGGTCCTTCTGTAAGATGAATAAAACTCCTTCACACACAGCAGACTTTATTATTCATACCAGGTTTGTCAGTTCTCAGAACGTGGGCACCAAACACAGCTTGCACTGAAACCACAGACAGCAAATAACAAGGCACAGTCAGCATGAGTGGCCAGTGCACTTTATTTGGTCTCCTTCCTGCTGCCAGAGGAGCCGCGTGCGCCAGGCGGGGGTCCGAGCTGGACTCCACGAAGGGACGTCAGGCGCACGTGGGCCTGACGCGGCCCCGGGTCCCGGCCCAGCCTCGGTGTTGGCGGCGGTTCCCCCGGGCGCGGGGCAGGAGTGTGAGGTGGGGTGGTTTCCCGGGAGCCCCTGCCCGATGCCCGGCTCCCCCGGGACGCGGTAGCACCTGGCCCTGGGCCCACAGGGGCAGCTCCGCCTAGGGAGGGCGCCGGGGCCTCCGACTCAGCATCCGTGGGGCTGGAGCGCCGTCCTGATGCCCGCGGCCAGGGCTCGTGGCGTGGGGCTCTCTGCGGTGCAGCTCACGGGCAGGCCCTGCGCGGCCAGGGCGTGGGCTGTGGTGGGCCCAATGGCCACGAACTGCAGGGAGAAGACAGAGGGGCCTCAGTGCACCAGGAGGGCGCGATGGGAGCAGGGCCTGTTGCCTCCTGTCTGTTAGGACATCGCTCTTCCCTCATGTGAGAGCTTATACACGAGATGACACCTCCTAAAGTGAACCCAGCTCTACCGCCTGCAAAAAGCCTTCGTCTCTTTACAGCCTCACCATCAGCCTGAGCAGCTCTCGCTAGCCCTGCAGCCCGGGCGCGGGGCAGGAGAGGCCTGGAATCAATCAGCGCCTGCCACGGGCGGGGCCGGGCGGAGCACAGAACAAAGTCTGAAAGGGGCTCTGCGTGCCGCGTGGGGCGGTGGCGGGGCCCTAGGAAAGCAGAGCAGTCAGCACCAGGGCCCGGAGCCAGAGGGTCGGGTTCACATCGCAGCTCCACAGGACGGTGGCCTCAGCAAGTGACGCACACTCTCTGGGCCTCCGTTCCCTCCTCCGTGAAGCAGAAAGGTTAAGAGGTTTCCTCATCAGGCTGCTCTGAGGAGTAGATGAGCAATGCGTGTAACCACTCGCATGGCCCCGTGCCTGGCACAGACAAACGCCCAGTGACCGTCAGCGGCTGCTACCTGTAGGACCGTCGTTATGTTATCCCAGATTAGAAGCTCCAACGGCCTGGGCCTCGTCAGCAGGACGCCCCTCTCCAAACAAGCTTGTGTCTGATGGTCCCATCCAGAGCCTCACTTTGGGCTGAACAGGATTTTTCGTTGTGACTCTGGCCCTTGCTAGCTGTCATTACAAATCACTTGGCCTTTTTGATCCTCGGTTTCCTCATCTGTGAAAGGGGCACAATTACCCTGCCTCTCAGTTGCCAGAGCAGGGCTGAACTGAGAAGATCGACAGCTTCTGGCAGAGAGAATGTGCTCATCCCCACCCACCTCTGGACTAACACCTCGGACATGGACCCGCCTGGGAGTGGTCTGTGAAGGTGAGCCCCCGACAATGGCAGCCCCTGCCCAGCACCCCCTTCACCGCCCTCCCCAGCCAGGCTGGCGGTAGTGCGAACAAGATACCACCCTTGCACAACCTCAGGACGCTGTGGCCTCACACTCCTCCCCAGGGCGTGTGGGAATGAGAGGAAGAGGCTGCTGTCTCACAGAAGCTCGGGCTCCTGTGGCTCCCACGCTCCCCCCCATGAAGCAGCCAGCCCTCAAGAAACTCCCCGAGGAAAAACATGAAGCTGGACCCCCACCTCACATCATGTACAAAAATTAACTCCAAATGGATCAAAGGCCTAAATGGAAGAGCTAAAACCATAAAACTAGAAGAAAACATAGGAGTGAATCTTCATGACCTTGCATTAGGCAATGTTTTCTTAGATACATGATGAAAAGCACAAATAATAAAATAAAAACTAGATAAAGAAAACTTCTGTGCCTCAAAGAACACCGTGAAAAAAGTGAAAAGACAACTCACAGAATGGGAGAACGTTTTTGCAAATCACATATCTGATAAGGGACTTGTATCCAGAAAAAAGAACTCTTACAAGTGAACAAAAAGGCAACCTAGTTAAAAAGTGGCAAGGATGTGAACAGACATTTCTCTAAAGAAGATATAAAAATGGCCAACAGCACATGAAAAGATGCTCAACATCACCAGCCATTAGGGGAATCCAAACCAAAACCACAACAAGAAACTACTTCTGGTACATTCATAGAATGGACTGTTACCTGGCAATACAGAGGAATGAAGTACTGACACATGACGATATGGGTAAACCCTGAAACCATTATGCTAAGTGAAAGAAGCCAGTCTCGAAAGGCTATATACGGTATGATTCCATTTATATGAAAAGTCCAGAATAGGTAGATCCACAGAGACAGAGATTGGATTAGTGGTTGCTAGGGGGTTGGGGAGTGACTCTAATCGATATGCAGTTTCTTTCGTGGCTCTGAAATGTTCTGGACCGAGAGGGTGATGGTGGCACGCCTCTGTGAATTTACTAAAAACCACTGAATTGTACACTTTAAAAGGGTACATATGCAATTCATAAAAAGTGAGTTTTATCGTACATGAATTATATCTCAATAAAGCTATTTTTTAGGGAATTCCCTGGTGGTCCAGTGGTTAGAACTCTGCGCTCCCACTGCTGAGGGCCTGGGTTTGCTCCCTGGTTGGGGAACTAAAATCCCACAAAGCCGTGCAGCGTGGCCAAAAAAAAAAAAAAAGCTGTTTTTTTAAAAAAGAAACATTAAAAAAGAAAGAAAGGTGGTCTTTTCTCCATTTTATATTCTTGCCTCCTTTATCAAAGATAAGGTGACCATATGTTCGTGGGTTTATCTCTGGGCTTTCTATCCTGTTCTGTTGATCGATATTTCTGTTTTTGTGCCAGTACCATACTGTCTTGATTACTGTAGCTTGGGGGAAAACTGGACAGCTACATGTAAAAGAATGAAATTAGAACACTCCCTAACACCATACACAAATATAAACTCAAAATGGATTAAAGACCTAAATGTAAGGCCAGACGCTATAAAACTCTTAGAGGAAAACATAGGAAGAACACTCTATCCTATAAATCACAGCAATATCCTTTTTGACCCACCTCCTAGAGAAATGGAAATAAAAACAAAAATAAACAAATGGGACCTAATGAAACTTAAAAGCTTTTGCATAGCAAAGGAAACCATAAACAAGACAAAAAGACAACCTTCAGAATGGGAGAAAATATTTGCAAATGAAGCAACTGACAAAGGATTAATCTCCATAATTTACATGCAGCTTAATTATCACAAAAACAAACAACCCAATCCAAAAATGGTCAGAAGACCTAAATAGACATTTCTCCAAAGAAGAGATACAGATTGCCAACAAACACATGAAAGGATGCTGAACATCACTAATTATTAGAGAAATGCAAATCAAAACTACAATGAGGTATCACCTCACACCGGTCAGAATGGGCATCATTAGAAAATCTACCAACAATAAATGCTGGAGAGGGTGTGGAGAAAAGGGAACCCTCTTGCACTGTTGGTGGGAATGTAAACTGATACAGCCATTATGGAGAACAGTATGGAGGTTCCTTAAAAAACTAAAAATAGAACCACCATACGACCCAGCAATCCCACTACTGGGCATATACGCTGAGAAAAACATAATTCAAAAAGAGTTATGTACCACAGTGTTCGTTGCAGCTCTATTTACAATAGCCAGGACATGGAAGCAACCTAAGTGTCCATCAACAGATGAATGGATAAAGAAGATGTGGCACATATATACAATGGAATATTACTCAGCCATAAAAAGAAACGAAATTGAGTTATGTGTAGTGAGGTGGATGGACCTAGAGTCTGTCATACAAAGTGAAGTAAGTCAGAAAGAGAAAAACAAATACCGCATGCTAACACATATATATGGAATCTAAAAAAAAAAAAAAAAAAGGTTCTGAAGAACCTAGGGGCAGGACAGGAATAAAGACACAGACGTAGAGAATGGACTTGAGGATGCGGGGATGGGGAAGGGTAAGCTGGGACGAAGTGAGAGAGTGACATGGACATATATACACTCCCAAATGTAAAACAGATAGCTAGTGGGAAGCAGCCACATAGCACAGGGAGATCAGCTCGGTGCTTTGTGACCACCTAGAGGGGTGGGATAGGGAGGGTGGGAGGGAGACACAAGAGGGAGGAGATATGGGGACATATGTATATGTATAGCTGATTCACTTTATTATACAGCAGAAACTAACACAACGATGTAAAGCAATTATACTCCAATAAAGATGTTTAAAAAAAAAAAAAAGGAAAGAAAGAAACTCCCTGAGATTGGGAACCAGCAAACAGCAGACAATTTCAGGAGAAGCAGTTTGGTCACAAGATGACTTTTCCCCGTGAGCCTTTTATTCCCTCTGAAATCGTCTGGTCACAGGAGAGAGGGCGTCTGGAGAGCTCCGCTCTCGGCCTCCCCACCACGGGCCTGGCCGGGCCCACGGAGCCTGCCTGCAGGGCTGGACCCGGGCTGCAGACAGTGCCCGGGACAGCCCTGTGCTGATGCCCGTGCTCCGTCTCTGGGCACTGACCGGAGTGAGCGTGCCAGCCGGGGAGGAGGGAGGGGCCGGCCGTGTCTGTACAACTGAGACAGTCCTGACCCCCCAGTGGTGCTGGGAGCCGCACCTGTCGTGAAAGGTAAGGGCCTTCACTGCTGGCTGTGTGAGTGCCCGCAATGCTAGCGGCCTGTCCTGGGCGCTCCCAGTCATACCCGCGCCCCCTCCTCAGTCCCCCTTGAGCCCTTTAAGATCATCCCCATCCCAGGCACCACAGGGCTGTGACTACTTGTAGACTCCTAACAAATAGTCCCTGAAGAGTGCGAATGGAAATCCTTTGAATTAAAAGACGTGAAAAGGGGAATCACTTTTAGAATAATTTCAAGACAGATGGGAAAAAAGGGAAAGGATGCTAATACCTGTGCCAGGCCCTGAGCTAAGGACTTTGCCTGAATTCTTTCATCTAATCCTGAGACTAACCTATCAGGGAAGACCATACACATATCTATAAAAGCCACAAAGGGATAATTATCCTCATGCTACAAATGAGGAGACAGGCTCAGAGAGGTTAAGTAACTAGTCCAAGAGCACCAGCCAGGAAGTGGCACTGCTGAGCTGCAAGCAGGGGCCTGGGACTCCTAAAGCCCTGCCTTTTTTTTTTTTTTTTTGGCCATACCGTGCAGCATGTGGAACTTCCCGGACCAGGGATCGAACCCGAGCCCTCTGCAATGGAAATGCAGTCTTAACCACTGGACCACCAGGGTGCAGAGTCTTAACCACTGGACCACCAGGGTAGTCCAGCCCTGCCGTTTCTACAGAGCTTCCATCAGGGTGTCTGTGAGGTCAGGAGTGCTTTGGCTTCACATGGAAACTCTAGGCTAATTAGTAAAAGTTAAAAAAAAAAAAAAAGAATCTGAAAAAAGAGCAAAAGCCCACAGAATACCTCACCTTAATCTGGTCAATGTTGTCACCAGATAACTCTTGAATATGCTTGAGACTGTGTGTCAGGCCAGAGGGACTGAAAAACGTGATGCTGGCTGGAATGCCCTGCAGGCAGAGAGAACAAGGTCAGTCCCTTGCCTTGGGGCCGAGGAAAGAGATGCTCCCCACCCCGTCACCATCAACCCCCAGAGCCCCAGGAAGCAGCCCCAGGCAGCCCAGGTACATTCACAGCAGGAGGGTCCCTACTGATGCTGGCGTTCTGGGCTCCACGGAGGCGGAGTTCAGGTCGGGAACTGTTTAAGAGAGGGGAGCGATGGGAGAGGCTGGGTGCTGTTCCTTGGTCGCTCTGCAGGCCCCCAGATCAGAGGGCACAGGCACCGTGGACCCAGCGCCCAGGAGAGCAGACAGTGCCTCTAGCTTGTGCGGCCGAAGTGCACTGATCAAGTAAGGCAGCAGCCCGGCCCCCCACCAACTCCCCGTCCCTTCCGGAAATGGAGCAGACAGCAGACAGACTGGCCCTCTTGGCCTTTCTGAAAGCTTTGGTTTGTGCTAACAGGGTCTCCGAGTACCAGCCAGGCATTCAGAAGCCTGTCCTGGGAGAGGAAGGGGAGGCTTCTTACTGGATACAGATGTGGAAAACCTCGATCAACCCAAACAAGAACCGTGCACCCTTCTGCCTGAAGCCTCCAAAGGTTCCCGCGGCCTCCCAAATTCAATCCAGACTCCCCCGTGGGCCCTGAAGACCTTCCCAGTGTGGGCCCAGCCCCTCTCCAGCCTCTGCCCTGCAGCTCCACCAGTGCCCCACACCATGAAGAATGACATCAAGGCCACTGTTGACCCCAGGCTGTGCAAAGGGCTTTGTGTAAATTATCTCCTTTAATCCTTGTAAAAACCTTATAGATAGGTCTATTCCTACTTCCCAGATACAGAGATGGAGCCAAAAGATGGCCTCCTCAAAGTGGCACAGCTGGGGATGGCAGAACCAGCGTCAGGAGGCTTGCGCCCCTCCGCCCTGCCCGCCCCAGCTCCCTGGAAACCCCACACACCTGCTGGGAATAGTAGCTGTTGAGGTTCCCCTGGATTCCTGGGTGTGGGATCGTCTTGTAGACGGTTAAGCTCTCCACGGGAATCCCTGGACACAATCGGGACACAAACCAGGAGACAGACTTCACTGCCCCGGGAACACACTGCGGGGCACAGGTAGTGGAGACCCCCCCCGTGCTGCACGACCCTCCCGGAACAAGCCGCCGGGAGCTGAGGTGTGGGCTCAGTGCCGGCCCTCTGCAGCCTGCTTAACACTGCGGAGTGGCTCACGCGGTAGAGGAGGCTGAGATGACAGAGGAAGGACGAGGATCCCAAAAACTCAGCCTTCCTTCGTACCACGGACGCCTTTTGTTCCCGTGTTTGCGTGGGTTGCCCGCAGGATCGGCCCTGGACCCTCCCCCACGGATGCCGTCCGTGTGGAATCCCACACTGAGGGCCAGGGCTGCAGGCAGAGCTTGGAGGGGGTTTTACCAGCCTGGGGGCTGAAGCCACGAGCCTTCTAGGGCCTGGACACCTTGGTCCCTGGCACCTTGGGATGGAGCCCGGGGGGATGGAGTTGGATCGAGCCTAGGTTGACCGGGCTGGCGGACGCTGCTTTGAGTACGTGACGAGATCAGCTCCCGCCTTGGACTGGTTTCCACACGTGCCCGCCCCAGGGTCGCCACCACGCCACTGCCCACCCGTCCTCCTGGGGAAGGCTCCGTGCCCCTCTGCATGCTCCCAGCTGAGCTGAGCGGGTGGACGGGAGCGGATCTGAAGCAGGAGGGAGGCCTGCACCCCGCACCTAACGTGAGGGGCGCCCGCCTTCCGGCCTGGCTGGTCCATCCCAGGCCTGCTCTCCCTGTAGGTCCCCAGGGCTGACACCCCGCCACCGCGAAGGCTCTCGGTGGACCCCAGAGAGGTGGGGGAGTCACCTTTGTCCTTGAGCATTTTCGGCAGGATTTCTCTTTTGAGGGCTCCACAGGGAAACAGAAGAGGCAGTGCTGACGACTCCCCTGCGGATAAACAAGCAGACTTTGTAGATGGAGGGGCAGGCCCGGGCCCTGCCCTGCGTCTTTGGCTCCAGCACCGTGAGCGGGAGGAAGCTCACGGGGGTCACGTGGGCAACAGCGCGTAGACAACTAACATCCACAAGCCCGGGGCTGCTGTCACCCCTGCTCCCTAACCCCTGCCCGTCGTGGTGGCTCCAGGCAGCGGTCACCACTTAGAGTGCAGTGACCAGAGTCAGGTTAGAGGTCAGGCCTGGTGGTGGCCTTGGAGCCACAGTTTCTGCCTCTGGAGGAGCCCGGATGGGCCGGGAGGCGTTTGGAGCCTGGGCTCCCGCCGTGAGGAGGCAGGAAACGGCTGCCGCTGCCGCAGCAAAGACAAGCTGCAAGGACGCTTCTCGGCCGCCAGGCCAGGAGCCCGAGGGCTGAGGGTGGGCCGCGTGGGGGCCCAGCCTCTCGCCCCCGCGCGCATCTCCGCCCTGGGAGACTGAGCCGCAGGCCTCGCTCTGCAGAGCCGTGGAGACAGCATGCGAGACGCCACCTCCCGGCAAAACTGACGGGCGGTCAGATGGGACTCCTCCGCACTGTGAGAACAAAGCACTTTAGTGGAAGCGACCGCTTTCCCCTTCCATCTGTCCATCAGATGTAAGGAGCCGTAGTGAGTGCTGGTCAGGCACAAACACGCATTTCCCCACATCCGTAAGATCTCTCTGAACACATCCCCTTTCGGCGCCTGCAATCAGAGGGAGGAACAAGCCAAGCTCTCCCCCTCCGGCACCATCTCCACGAAGGCCCAGCTAAACAACAGGAATGACCATAGGCGTCCTTATTTCAAGTTGTCCAATAATTACAAACCGGCGAGTGTTTTCTTTATTTAAACGGCTCTGTAAGTATCAGTACTGACATAAAAGAACACAAGCAATTGGAAAACTTTAAAATATACTGTAGATAATAGATGCTCACCGCTTTCTCTTTTCCAGTGTGAGGAAATGTTTTCACGCAGTACAGATGCCACCCCTCGTGACACACTTTCAAAGCCATGACCAGGTGCTATTCTGAGCCAGAGCCCAGGCGTCCCTCCAGTGTCTGTGTGTCCGTGTGTGTGTTGGGGGGTGGGGTGTCCAGGAGCCTAGGGGCCAAAGCGGCTCCCACAGACCCTTCCCAGCACCTGCTGTGGGGCAGCTGTAGGACCGGCAGCCAAAGCAAGGGCCTACTTTTCCTGCAGGCTCAGTCCCAGGGGTGTGCAAGGGGCTTCCGGAAGATTCCAGAATCGGCCCTTCGCAGCCTCTCTTCTGCAGGTGCAGCAGAGCACTGAGCTGCTCATCTGTGTGCTCTGACTGCTGGTCGCTACTAGGGAGACGGGGAGCTGGACGCACACCCCGGTGCAGGGCAGGCATCTGTCTTTTTCCCACTGCACCCCCAGTGCCCGGTGGAGAGGCAGGCCGAGCAGGACCAACCAGCTCAGCTGGCTTCATGGAAAAGCACCACCGTAGCAGCACAAAGGAGGAAAACCTGAAAATGTCCTGGTTGAGACCTGCCGCAGGGGAGGGGAGACATCCCGTGACTGTACTTCCTGGGTGCTAACCTCCCAGAAGTCAAAGGCAAATAATCAGCACTCCCAAATGGATTATGTCCTGAGCAAAACTCCTCATGGGACTCTCACGTGACTGAAAGATGTAGCAGATTACTCGTTACATTTACGGGAAACAACCTCTGGTGGATGAGGACATCTATGGCCCATCTCATCACCATGTCAACTGACAGCATCTCCAAAAACGGCCAAGCTCAACCACCCAACCCTTCCTGTTTGTCATAAGATCGTTTATGGAAAATAAATGATTCATTATTTTAAAAAAATTTCTTTTTTGGGATGAGCTCACTGCTTACTGATTTTTAACCCAAACAGGCCAAAGCTGAATAGGCCAATGTAAAAGCCGGTTGATTACACAGGGGTGAGAGGTGGGGTGTCCCCAGGACGACAGGGGCGACAGGGGCCCGGCAGGGGTCTAACCCGACGCCGGATGGTGAACCACGGGGCTCAGACGCTCTGCTCTGCGTTCCTTTAACGGGAAGGGGGCCTGGCCCGCTGGGCTGTCGGGCTGAGGACAGCAGCTGCGCTGGAAGTCCTAAGAGGACGTTATGCAGCGGGGGCGGGGGCTCTGCAAACAGTCACTGCTGGTGATTAAGAACTAGACCGAGCGTGTAAATGTCATTTCGCTGGAGGAGATGTGCGAGTCTGTAAAACTCTCGCGCCTTCCAGGCCTGCGATGACCGCGCCCTCTCAGGCCTGCTGCGAGGGAGGGTCCAGTCGTGCAGGCGGTGGGCACTTAACGTAGGTAATTAGGACCACGAGACTGACTGGGGGACGGAAGGAGAGCCCAGCAAGTGGGCGAGGCTGCAGGGACGAGCCCTTGGTCAGTCAGCGCAAGTCCAGCGGGACAGTTCAAATAACCTGCACAATCTGTCTGCCTCTGACACCCTCCCCCTCCTTCGCTTTCTCTCAAAGTGTGGAAATTGTCTTCTACCTTGGACCACTTAACTTGTATTGATACTTTCTTTTCCCTTAGCGGAGATATCCCAGGAGGGAAGAACTGTCTGTCAGAATGAGGAGCTTTCAGATTAAATGAGGTAATAGCTTTAAACACTTATAACAGTGCCTGTCACAGAATAAATAAGTGTTTAAGTAAAATAAATAAGCAATAACTATGAACTGGCCTGTTTACTCCAAGCACTGGAAGTAGATTCTTGGCTATTAAAAATCAAGCTTCAGAGTTGACTGGGGGAGAAAATCATGAACGCCTGGGTAAAACCAAGGTGAACGTCCTCGCCAGCAGTCAAGATGGACTCTTATTTGGATGTTATTCCAAGTGCGAACCGAAGATTCATTAGGACCCATGGGGTGAACACTGGCCGTGCCGTGTGGAGTCTGCCCTCCCGCCTGTCCCCTCACAGCTCTGGGACCTTGGATGGTCACTCGGTCCCCGTAGCCCGGACAACAGCACCGTCGAAAAGAGCGCTGGGTGATGCTGGGCGCCCCTGGGCTGTCCCTGGGGTGCCTGAGCCGCCAGTGACGGCTGAGCTGTGGCCTGTGCCTGGTGTGACGGGGGAACCACATTTTTATTTTTTTTATTTCGATTAATTTAAATTTAAATAGGCACATGCGGCTCCTGGCTGCCATACTGGACCGTGCAGCCTGCAGTGGACGGTAGTGAGGACCAGATGAGACGAGGCAGGGGCGTGCCAGGGACACACTGACCACCCAGGAACGTCTCGTCCTCGACGTTAACACAGCGCATACAGTGACCCAGGAAAGAGGAAATAAAATTATTCTTAAAAGAAAAGTGGAAAAAGGAGAGCCAACTGGGAACCTGGGAAGTCCCTCTGCCATCCCCTGCAGGAGCTCCAGGGGGCCTGGTCCCCGGGGAAATGGCGGATGTGGGACTTTTTCAGGTCCAGCTCCTAGGGGTCAACAGAAACACACGAGCTCGAGAACCTTCACCAACAGCACTGGCTCCTGACAGGAGGCCTCCTAAGACTTGAGAGGTCGTGACCTGGAGAAATGTTCTTACACACCGTGCCCAGACACAAAACCACGCACCACGGTCCCAGAAGCCGTACAAATTCCCGGTTAAGGTGTCCTCGCCCCCTGCCCACCCTGAAACCACCACCCCAGGGGCAGAGAAGACACCCCTCTCCCAGGACCACCTTGGAGCAAAACCTCAGGCGTCAGCAGCCAACCCGGCCCTGTCTCCTAGCTCAGCAAGTTCTAGGAAGGGTCTGCAAACCGCAGCCCCAGGTCAGAGCCCAGCCCACGGTCTACGGCTGCTCTCGGGCTACGACGGGCAGAGGCTGTGGCCGCAGGGACGGCGTATCTGGCCCCTCATAGACAGTTCCACAGCCCCGATCCCAAGGAGTGAAGCTCCGATTCCCTCTCAGTGACAGAAGGCAAGCTGGTTCTATGCCATCTTTCACGTCACACATCTCTCAGGGAGGGGCCAAAGTGACAAGGACACAAGAGCATGTGTGTGCAGTTGGATCAGACGTGTAGGGGAGAGGCTGGGACACACAACTTGGAGGTGGGGCTCCCTTACACGTACACATCGAGCCTCTCTGTCCTCTCTCTCAGAGAGCTCTGCTCCAAAAATCTTGGCTCATATTTCGTCAGAAGCCGAAAATTTCATAATTAATTTAAAGCTTAATCCTTATTTAAATACAAGCATCCCCAGAACCCTTGCCATTTTAAGTCTCAGCCCATACGCTGCCCAGTGATGAGCTTATGGGGGGGGTGAGTGGGCTCTTTAGGGGGAGCGGGCTTTGGGGGAGGGAATTCGGGGAGGGAAGAGACTCCCACCAGGAGGGCGGGGAGCCGGCAGACGGAGGGACGGTGCCAGCAGCTTCTGCTGCTTCCTCTCCCCTTACAGCCCCTGCACAGGGTCTTGCCTCTGGTTTTGTCTCCAACCCTTTTATTCTGTGTCATGTTCAAGGTGTCTCAAGTCCTTGGGTGGAGGGGGTGGAGGGCAGTAGGCTGGATCTCAGACCAGCACAGACAGATGCAGGTACAAGGCAGCCACGGTCTCACCAGCCACGCCATCACCATCGTCACCGAGAAGGCACCGAGGACGTGGCCCTTTCCCGAGGTGCTGGCTGTGAGACCAACCAACAAAAATAAATGGGCTTCATTTGGGGCGACCTTGTTCTACTTACTAGAACAAATGTACTCTGCAAGCTTTTCTGCATTTCCACAGTTTTCTCCTTCTGTATGCAGGCCAATTTTATTCACTGGAAAACAACAACAACAAAATATATTTATTTACATGGTTATTAAAGTCCTGTTCCTGTGTCATTTTTTAAATGTGCAAATACAAAGGCACATGCTTTACAAATGCCATGGAGAAAGTCTCCCCTTGGAAGCTGGTGTAGGGAGACGAGAGGGAGCTGGGTCCCAGCCCCAGCCTCCCTAGACCTGTGGCTGCGGATGGTGAGGCATCATTATCAGCAACTTAGTCTCAAAAGGTTCAGGAAAAATTGTTCTTTGCCTTGTATTTACAACTTCTCTGTAAGTTTTCTTCAAAATAGCTTGGACAGATTATCAGAAAAGGGATTAGTGGGCCGAAGGGTACAACTATTTTGGCAAAGCTTTTGAATACATGCCGACCAAGTACTTCTCAAAAGAGGTAAACCAATTTTCAATGCCATTTAGCAATATTTGAATACATTTGTTTCACCGCACCCTTGTCAGCAGCATTATATAGTTAACTAATTAATTACTTTTTGTAAATTTAATAAGGAAAAAAAATCACATTTTAAACTGAACTATAGTGTCCAATGAACAAAGCTAAGTCAGTGTGGAAGGAAACCTCCTCTTTTCCTTCTCTCCTCTGCTCTCATCACCACACCTCTGCACTCTGGTTACCCAATGTGTGGGTTTTCCACACCAAGCAATTCTCCAGTTCTCAGCTGGGTGTCCTACAAGTGAACTCAAGTCTGACACTCTCTACCGGGAGGTAGCGTCAAATCCCGAGGATGGAGGGCTCCGTCCCACAAACTGCTCCCGCTTCAGACCCAGGTCTCTGCTTGTGCTTCTGACTGACCAGCTCTAAACCGGAGGTTCTCACAACCCACTCCTTGGGTTGGATCATTTGCTAGAACAGCTCACAGAACTCAGGAAGATGGTTTACTAAGTACTGCAGATTTATTACAAAGGATATTTCAAAGGGTGCAAATGAACAGCCAGAGGGAAGAGATGCATCAGGCAGGTATGGGGGGAGGGCCTGGGCTTCCATGCCCTCTCCTGGCTCCAGCCTCCCAGCATCCTCCGTATTACTGCCCTTCTGGATTTTTATGGCGGCTTCATACATAGGCACGATTGATTAAATCATTGGTCACTGGTGATTAATTCAACCTCTGGCCGATGTCTTCTCCCTGGAAGTAGGAGGCAGGGAGGGCATGAGGCTGAAAGTTCCTACTCTAATCGGAGGACCGGTTCCCATGGCAACTCGCCCCCAATTTAAGGGGCTTTCCAAAAGTCACCCCATTAAAGTCAACTCAGGGGGAGTTGAAAGAGGTTTGTTATGAATAACAAAATACACCCTATCTTTTTTATCACTCAGGAAATTCCAAGGGTCTTAGGAGCTCTGTGCCAGGAACAGGGACAAAGACCAAATATATATTTCTTATTATAATCACAATATCACAGTCATTCTTTGGTGTTTTATTTGTACCTTGACTGCTTACCTAGAGAAGCAGTAGCATTTCCCACCACATACACTGACTTAGCATTCCATTTTTCTTTCAGAGACTTTCTCCAGACTGTAAAACATGAAATTTGATGTGAGTAGCAAATACCAAAGTGGCCATTTGGACTGCTGCCCAAGGCTGTCTGTTCATCCTAAAAAACTTGTGAGCAAGGCAAATTATTAATAACCAAATATAAATAACAGAATCTCAAACTAAAATCCATTTTTATATTCTGTTCATATTCTGCAGGCAAATTTTTAAATCACTTTGGCAAATGTTTCAATATGTCTTCCTTATTGAAGGCATTAAGTATTAAATCATTTCCACAGTTGCGCTAGAAGCATTTTTAATGTATACTAGTAAACATAACTTGAAGAATTAATTTGCATGGTAATATTAAAATTAAAAAATCTAGACTTTTTTCTTTTTTTTTGGGGGCGTGCCATGCAGCTTGCAGGATCTTAGCAAGGGACTGAACCCGGGGCCATGGCAGTGAAAGCGCTGAGTCCTAAACACTAGACAGCCAGGGATGTCCCCCAGAATCTAGACTTTTAAAGAAAAAATTACTGGTCGTGAAAAAGAGGCAACTTAAATGTCTAATAAAGCAATATGACTGGTTTTATTCGGGATATAAATCTGAAAGCAGTCAAGAAACTGTCATCTCAGATGGGAAGGCTCATCTATCTATTGGGTCAAAGAAGAGAATAAATTACAGGTTCATAAACAAACACAATTTAATAGAGAACACTATCATTTTATGACAAAAAATAAACATCTTTAAATATGGATTAAAGAAAAACCAAGAGAAAATGGATAGTATAAATGTATCACAAGGCCACTTGGCATTCAACATCCTTTTAGAAGATAAGGAAACATTAGTTCTTCCTTCCTAAGATGTGACTATGAGCGTAATTTTCCCTTAAATTCAATAGTGTTAATCTACCCTTTACACTCCTACGAGAAATTCCCTTTTAAAAAGCAGTAAAAGACTGAGTTTCACCTTCTTTCCTTTCCTACCCCACAAACGTAAATAATATTTATTTAAACATTATCTACAGCATGTGAACAAACCATTCTCCAAGCATCATAGTAGATATCAGCTGGAGCAAGCCCTGGGTGAAATCAGAATGCCCGGCTTCAGAGCTGGCTCTGCCCCTTAACTTGGGTTCGTTCCCGGCAAGTCAGCTGACCCACCTCCTCTGTTACCCTGTCGAGATAATGGGGATTAACTACACCTCTCCTGCCTGTATTCATAGAGCTGTTGTAACAATCAAAATAAGAAAATGTATGGATTATATTGCACACCTGTAACTTATATAATATTGTACATCAACTATACTTCAATTAAAAAAAAAGAAAAAAAGAAAATGCATGGGAAAATGCTTTTTAAACTATAAAGCACTATAAAAAGTTATGGTGTCCATGCTGGGTTTTTTTTCTTTTTCATCATCTTCATCCTCAAAACACATACAAAAGGGAAAGCACAACTGTAAGACCAAGACGCCCGAAGCACCACTGGGAGAGAATACACATGCTTCTCCATCTCGAGCCTTCTTTCTCCATTTTGGAAGTAACAGTACTTCCGGTTCTGAGTTGCCTTGCGGATTGGACAGCACAAGTCCTCATCCCTAAGAAAAGCGTTAGACTTTCTCCTCAACAGGAGGTACCTGTGTATGTGAAATCACCGAGGTGGTGATTTTTCTGGCTATGGTGAAAGCCTAACTAACTGTAAAGAGAGCGCATAATGACCACTCTGCACTGTCACCTACTCAATGCTCACCACGCACCAGGCGATGTCCTGAATGCTTCACTCTGGGACTCAGACTCCGCAGCTGGAATCATAAACCTGTGACTTACAGACCACGTGGTCTTGGAGGGTTTCATGCCCTCCGCTCTACAGGCTCCTCATTTGTCAGGTGGGGATACTAATCATACCTACCTCAGGGATGAAGCATCTAGGGCCCGGTCTGGCACAGAGTAGGCCCTAGAGAAGCTCTAACTAGTAGTAGAAGTGACGATCCTGGGATGCAAGTATTATTGTGCCCACTTTACAAACAAGGAAACTGAGGCTCAGCGAGGTCAAGGAAGCCGCCAAGGTCAGAATGGCCATCTGAGGCCAGGCCTAACTGGCTGCAAAGCCCTTTGGTAACCACCCGCCCCGCTGCCTCCACCTGTTAGTAAAACTGGAGCTGGTCCGGCCTGACAGACTGGCTCCAGGGCCTTGGACAGGTGCTGACTCTCCCCAAGCCTCAGCGTTCTTATCTGTAAAATGAGGACCATGGTAGGTGAGCCTCTGGCTGGTCCAGGATTGAATGAAATCGTGAATGTCAAGCTAACATAGAGCCTGGTATAGAGCAGGCACTCCATACATGTTAGCTCAAAGCTGTCTGATGGGACAGACTAAGGTGGTGTTCAGTCTGAGAGCCGGGCTCTGACAGAGAGGGAAGGAAGTGAGAAGGAGGCCTGAGCGGGGTCACATCATCGAGTGCTGGCTCGGCACACGCTGTTCTCATGTGCTGTTGGACCTTCCCATCGTCCCTGTGAGGAAAGAGACTGGTGCCCATATACCGTGACCACCGGGTGGGTGCACATGGAGACGCCCCCAGCGGCACCTGTCTGGGCATTTAGGAGGTAGCACCGTCTCCTGCTTCCTGGTGACACAGTGCCACGAAGCGCTCACCCCCGTCAGAAGGCTACCACGTAACGTGTCATTCTGTGTGGGACACTAAGAAACAGCTTAGAAGAAGGAATTTCATCTTCTGCTCCCTCCAAAGGTTCCACAAACATGAAGTAACTTGGTACCTAAATACTTTTTGACTAAAAGTCATTGTACTTTCTCAAACCTGAAGTCCAGCTATTTCTGGAATCTAGTATCACCAACGGGAGAAAGCAAAGTCCAGTGCATTCACAGCAGACCCACCCTTACCTTCGGTTTTACTGTCTTTCTCCAAACACAGCTCCACTGCTTCCACTGCTCTGGGGCTGGTAAAAATGAGGCCCCCGTAACCTTCAGGGTGAGACAGCTGCACACAAAACAACAGCAAGGCATTTTATATGATGGCCAAGTTCAACATTTCCCAGAATTCTAAATGCTTCACAATAGTAGTAGGCAAACTAATTCCATCCATCCATCCATCCACTCAAGACATGAGAGCTTACTATGTGCCTGGAACTACTCTAGGCCTTTAAGGACATAAGGTAAATTCATAGCATTTCCCTCAAGCAGCTCACAGTCTTGGGGAGGGAGAGGCCAGTGCGATGCAGGGTGGCAGGTGTAACGGAGCCAAGGGACAATGTGACTCAGCCTGGGTGTGGCCGGCGTGCAGGCAGGACAGTAGACTTGACCTGCAGCCATAAGAAAGCTGGAATATTCAAGGAGCGATATCCATGCTGAAACCCTGGTTTTGAGGATAAAAATGGTGATAAAATCTACTGAACACGTATTCTGAGCTGGGCACTGGGCTGTTATACACATAATCCTGCAGTGAACCTGTGAAAGTGCCCTGTGAGATGGGTGGCACTATTTGCATCGCACGGATTAAGACACAGAGGCTTGGCGAGGATAAAGAACTAGTCCAAGGTGAGGGGCAGAGCCGGGACTCGAGCACACGCCCCTATGATTCCCAAGCCCGTGTGCTCGCTCACTGCCCAACGGGAGCTTCAGAGAGGGAGTTCAGGAAGCCCCTCATGAAACAAACTGGCTGGGGGTGATGGAGAAGCTCCCACAGAGACTCTAGTATTTTTCTGAGCACAGCGTCCTAGCAAAGATCTCAAATGATGAGCTCTGGTTCCCTGTTAAAGCTGCTTACGGAAGAGCACGCGATGTGGGTCCCTTACATGGTCTTCACAGCACACAGACCCAGGGCAGATGCCAAATCAATGTTTGCTGAGTAAACTGTTGAATGAATAATTCAATCTTCAGCTCAAAGCAAAGGGAGGTAGCAGAGAGGTCCTCCACAGAGTGACGGGCGGGCTCTGACAGGCAGAGCACCTGATGCTCACAGCGGCCCGGGAGCCCGGTGGGCAGGGCTGGGCACACCAGTCCCATGAAGCCGCCCTGGCTCTGGGCCCACGTGTCCAGAACGGTGTCCCCGGGGAGATGTCCGGTGACGGGGTGCACACTGATGGGGCCTGGGGTGCTGGGCCCTGAATCTTTAATCGGAAGCATTTGGAGGGCTTTCCTGGGACTGTCCCTGGCCATATCTATCGCTCCAATACATGGAAGCAGTCCCAACTCTCCCTCTTATCTGCTGCAGAACTCCGCCAAGCTGCCCAACCTGGGGAAAAACAACAGCTGTTCGGCGCTTTGCTGAGGTCAGGGGCGTGGACTGAATGACAGGAGGGAGGTGGAGGGTCTGCATGGCCAAGAGCAGCAGAGGAGTGGGGCCTCAGCACGACTGGCTCTCCCAGGCCTCCTTACGGGCCCACCTCCAGGTTGGGTGGCTTTCTGGGGGCGCTGGTAGAGGCTCGGGCTGAGGATCCAGTAGCGGCCACGTCCTGGAGCAGGTGAGCTCGTGCCGTCCTTGTTTTACAGTTGGGTAGTGAGATGAGGGCTAGCAAACGAGTCCTTCCCCTAGAATTCTGTAGGATTCTACAGAAACCAAACATGTCTCACTCAGAAACGATGGTGCTCAGACACTGATGAATCTTACCTTCTCCGAAAAACTGGGAACAGACAAAAACTCAAATGATAAAACAGGGATCAAAGTGGCTTCGAGTCCATATAATCCTAATTCCTGCAGGTAAAAGAATATAGTTTTGAATTGGCCAGGGTTGTTTGGGAAATAAGGAAAAGGTCCTATTTCACAACTTATTCTGTGCCAGTTCCTCAGAGTTTTAGCAGATGGACCCTCCCCTTGACTGCAATCACGAGGCAGTGTTGGGCTCTCAGGGACCAGGCGTGTCAGGTACTTACCCGGATGTAGGGATCCTGGCCACAGTCGTCCTCCTTAGGGTCTTTCAGTAAAAGAACCTTCATTATTGCCTGGCGGTCTCTACAGGGCGCTGTGACAGAGCAGGGAAATGGATCTTAATTAGATCTCAAAGGCTCTTCCTAAGCAGCGTCAGCTGGGCTGGGCGCCAGAAGCAGGTAATCAGCTGCTGGCTGAAGCGGCCTATCCTTGGCACACAATGACACGGCGTTTATGGGCTTGTTCCTTCTGAAGACCCTGTCACCGATAAGGCCCAGGGACAGCATGCTGGCACTTGATATCACTTGGAAAGGCAGATGAAAGCCATTAGGGAAAGGCAGTGTCCTAGCTAAACATTTAAGGCTCACAGAAGAGAACTGATGCAAATTCTGGGTTGTATCTATAACAAATATAGAAATGAGCATCTTATATTTTAAGGAAATAAATAATTACTTCCATTTCAAGATAAATATACTCAGTTGCTCATAAGCTCTTTAGGAAATGACTATACTGACTCTTCTATTTCTCAAATGATGTTTTATAAATGTGGTCGAGCATCATGAGAGAATTTTTCAAAAATTTTCTAACAACCCAGAAACCAGTTGGTTGATATTTATCAAAAGGCTTATATACTTCATACCCCTTCTTCCTATAATTTCACTTCCAAGAATAAATTCTCAGGTGTCACTCATAAATGTGTGCAAAGATTAACATAAAGATATTCATCCTGGTATTCTTTTTTTTTTTAACTGACATATAACATTGTGTAAGTTTAAGGTGTACAATGTGATTTAATACATTTGTATGTTGCAATATGATTACCACGTAGCATTAGCTAACACCTCCATCACCTCACATAATTATTTCTTTTTTGTGGTGTGAACAATTAATATCTACTCTCTTAGCACCTTTGAAGTTTATAATACAGTATTGTCGACTATAATCACTATGCTGTGCGTTAGATTCCTCCCCCCCACCCCGCCCCCAGAACTTCTTTAACTACGAGTTGCAAGTCTGTATCCTGGTATTCTTTATAATTGCAAATAATTGGAAACAATGTAAACATCTAACAATGAGACAGTGGTTAAATAAATCATGGTACAGTTATATGAAATCATTAAAATATTCATAAACAACTTAATTATATGGATTATTTAATCACAAAGTAATGTTAAGCTTAAAAAAGCAGGATTCAGGATTGCATTAAGGTACGATTTACAGATTTTATATATACATATATATGAAAGAATATTCTTTGGTGGTAGGTTAGGGTGATTATTTTCTTCTCTACCTCTTTCTGTTTTACCCCTCAATGTTTTACAATAAATATTAAATTCCTTTTGTGTCAAGGGGGTAAAAGCACATTATAACCATCCCAAAAGCCTCAAATCAAATACCGTCGAAGACCTGTAAAATAAACTCTGCTGGAAATGCAGACTATATCCCATAAGTAGCATTAGACTGCCAGTTAGTTACTTAATAAATATTATACAGTGGTTGATAGTAGTCAAAGAAAGTATATTGCTTGGAGCAGAAATGTGTTAACTCTGGGAGCCATTACTTATAAATTATTACTGAACATATTTCTGGAACATTATAATATCTGTGGGACATCTTAGGAAAATTGTCTCCAAATGAATTGCTTTGTATCTAAGCAACCAAACCTGGGTGAACTAATAATAATTATGAAATCAAGTTCAATTAATGCTGCTGTCGAGCTGTTAGCTAGAGAGACGGGGCATTTGCGAAAATGGGCAGTACCATCGTTTCTATCACTTCCTGAAGTTATTCAGAATGTGTCTCCCACAGAAATCAGGAATCTCCCTTTCGGTGATGGTCACTGTTAGGTGTCAACTTGGCGAGGATATTTTCCCCATTTATTCACAAATGCTAACCTAGGTGCTGCTGGGCAGGTATTTTAGAGATGTGATCAAGTTGACTTACTGAAAGGATCACACAGAACAAACCAAGCGTTTAGGTGGGATTCAAAGACGGAAGACATTTATTTTCATTCTGGTCCCAACTATTTCAAACAAGGCTGTGGAGAGATGGTCTCACGTGGAATTATGTCGGTACATCCTGTTAACTCTGCCTTCAACATGAATCCACGGTCCAGCCACTTCTTCACGTCCCCGCTCCTGAGACCACCTGCACGCTGGCTTTTAGTAAAAGGGATGATCCTAGGTAATCAGGGAGGGCCTGGTTCAGTCAATAGAAAGGCCTAAAGAGCAGAACTGAGGTTTCCTTGAGGAAGAAGAAATTTCGCCTGTGGCCACAGCTGCAGCTCGTGCACTAGCCTGGCCTGCCCTTCCCATCAGCTTGCACGGTGAATTTCTGCCCTGCCTCGCCAGCCCTCAAGGCTGCACAAGGCGATTCCTTGCACTAAGTCTCCGGACATATATCCCCTACTGTTCTGTTTCTCTGTGGACCCCTGACTGATACACCTTCCAATCTGGGGGCTGCAGGAGTCTGGCATGTCACTGAGTGGCAGGTAGAACTTGGCATTTTCTGCATAAATCTTTCTGCGGCATGCAAAGCAAGCAACTATTGTGGGGATTAAAAAGTGGGAGCGTAATGCTGTGAAGCAGGCATCCTGCGGCCACAGACCCCTACTCAGCCCTATCATGTTCCCCCCACCTTGGTTCTAGGCTCCAGAATACACATCCCCAAGTTTCCAGAGCATCTGTTACTACTGCTTTCAGATATCAGGAGCCAATCTCTCACACAAGTGTTTCTACAGTGGTTTCAGGCAGTGACACCTGGGACCCCCCTCAGGGAGGTGCGGTCTGCATTATTTGTTGGAGGCGTGGACAAGTTCAAGCACTCCAGGCTGTGAGGTGACGTGGCAGAGGTGACTGGGGTGTGGGTTTACCTCTCCAGGGCGACCTCTCTGAGCAGGAGAATCTGAGTTGAGATCTGAATGGTAACAGCAGGGGCAGAAATGTTCAAGTGTCAGAAAGGGGCTCGGGGTGTCCCCAGGGGAGAAGGGTAGGCGTGGCTCAAGAGCAAAGGATAAGGGAGGCTCTGGTTCCATGAGAAACGGGAATCCACTGGAAGGTTGAAGCAGGAGCGACAGTGGTGGGATTTACACTTCAGAGAGACCTCAGGCTTTGGGGCAAGGCTGGCCACCACAGACGAGGCGTGCAGGTGGCCTCAGGAGCGGGGAAGTTAAGAAGTGGCTGGACCGTGGATTCACGCTGAAGCAGAGCTAACGGGAGGTACCGACGTAACTCCACGTGAGACCGTCTCTCCACAGCCTGGTTGGAAATGGTCGGGACCAGGACGAAAATAAATGTCTTCCTTCTTTGAATCCCATCTAAACGCTTGGTTTGTTCTGTGTAATCCTATCAGGAAGTCAACTAATATTCGTAGACAGTTACTGTGAACCAGGCACTGGGTATATAATACGATTCCTGCTCTCATGTTAATGGGAGGGTAAAACAGATACATTACAAATAAGTGAAAAGAGTGACAGAGTCACAGTGCAATGAGCATTATGAAAGAAAAGTCAGGATGCTGTGGAAACGTAACTGGCAAGTCTTATCTGGACTAGGAGGGGTGGCAGGGATTGCCACTTGCCCCCAAACGTCCACTCTTCCCTTCTCCCTCATATGAATGGAACCCCTCATAATAACGGGGCACGTGGTTGCCCAAGATAAAAACGTGTAGCGGGATGTGGCCAGGTGACTAGGTTCTGGCCGACAGGATGGACGTTGAAGTGACGTGCACAATTCCAGGTCCTGCCTTAGCAGGAAGTGCTGCGCCCCTGCCCTCCCCTTCCGGCCTCCCGCTGGCGGGAATGTGGGCTGGCTGGAATGTGGACCAGGTGGCCAGCGCCTTCTACTGCAGGGGAGGGTAACGCCCTGGGGGTGATGGAAGGAGCAGGACCCCTTTGTATGGCAGAGGCGCCAGTCAGCCAGGGCTTTTACATCAGAGAAAAGGAAAGTTCTATCCTGTTTCAGCCATTGTTATTTGGATTTCTGTTAGAGCAGTGAAACCCATACCCTAATTAATACAGAGGCCAGAATGGCTTCCTTGAGGACCTAATGCTTAGGCTTAGACTTAGACGTGGTGCCTGAGTAGGATTAAGCTCCAAGGTTGGCGTGCCTGAGGGGTGGAGAGGTCTGCGGCAGCTGGAATGTACAGGGGAGAGTGGGGAGACAGGCCTCATCTGGTCCTATTAGGGAGTTTGGATTTATCTTAGTACCAGTGGGAGGCGTCTTGCTGATGGATTTACTTCTCCTCTCCTTCTCTCGTTTCTGCTTGCCCTTTTCTCTTCCCCTTTCTCTCTGGGGCAACACAAGGAGGGAAGTGTGGGGTCACAGAACAAGCACAGGATGAAGGGCCAAGAGACCAGCTTTACTGTCCATGATATGATCTTCTTTTCTCCCCTGTCAAATGGGAATAACCTCTGTCCTACCAAGGCTGCTGAGTGACTCAAAGGAGATAACAACAACAGCTACCCAGTTACTGAGCGCTTACTACATGCCAGAGACTGTTCTAGAAGCTTTACATGCATTAAAGCTATGAGGTTTATCCCACTTTATAGATGAGGAGACTGTGGCATATAGGGGACAAAACTCACCCGAAGTTCCTGAACCAATGAGTGGCCGAGCTGCCACACTCAGGCAGCCCAGCCCCAAAGCCCGTGCTCTTACCCCAGTGCTGTGCTGCACACCCAAGTGCTTGGGAAGACAGACAGGTATAAAGACATAAAGGACTCCCCTGGTGGCGCAGTGGTTAAGGATCCGCCTGCCAGTGCAGAGGACACGGGTTCGAGTCCTGGTCCGGGAAGATCCCACATGCCGCGGAGCAACTAAGCCCGTGTGCCACAACTCCTGAGCCCGCGAGCCACAACTACTGCAGCCCACACGCCTAGAGCCCGTGCTCCGCAACAAGAGAAGCCACCGCAATGAGAAGCCCGCACACTGCAATGACCTGGTCACCGCAACTAGAGAAAGCCTGCACAGCAATGAAGACCCAACGCGGCCAAAAATAAATAAATAAATTAATGATAATTTTAAAAAAAGACATAAAGTATCATTCTAGTGCAAAGTGCTTCGTTTGGTAACGAAAACATGTGAGAGCAAAACCAATCTACCCACTGCAAAGAGAAAATATTTCTTCTGGGTTCTACTCTGTGGTTCTCTCAGGTAATAAAACTGATGCCTTCTGGGTAACTGTTAAGAAATTCCATGAGACAGGCTGCAGGACTTGACAAACAAAAATCAAATACTACCCTTGTCCCTTTTCTGCCGTCGCTCAAAGCATCTCTAACGTAAAATTAAGAGGAGCCGTTGCCGATGCTTCTTGGCCACGCCAGAGCCCATGTCGGCAGGTTCACTGAGAAAGGGTCCACCTGACAGGTGCACACAGATAGCCATGCTAACACCCTGGTACTCTTCTCAGTAACTGAGAGTTTAAAGCTGAGAGTGTCCCCTTACCCCGACACCCTGTAATGGACAGGTCCTGAACTGCTGGGCACATCCAGCCCAGGGCAGAATCCAAAGGCTCAGAGAAAGGCCTGCAGACACCTTCTCAAAAAGGGAATGGCATTCCCAAAAGGTCCTGCAGCGCCCAAAGGTCCGCAGCAAAGGCCCAGGGACCGGGTGACAGAAACAGCTCGTAGCAAAGGAAACACTCACCAGGGGAGGCCTGGCTCCTGGGGCAGCTGGGCCCCTGTGAAGGCACACGTGATCACCAGCTGCTCTGTGAACCAGGAACGACCCCCCTGCCTGGAATCCGCAGCTTCTGTCCAATGGCTTGCTTTCTACAATCATGGGGGCTTAGATGGTGGCATTATTGCAATTTCTCACAGGCCAAAGGAAAGACCGGGATATTTCTAGAGCTCAGCGCAGACTGTTATTCCTAGCTCAAGAAACCCACATTCCTGTCATCTCCAAAACGTAGCCAGCAAGAGTGAGAAAGACAAACATTGCTACTTCTCACCCACACGGTTTCCCATCCTTAGGACCACAGAGGAAACAGAGCCAGCCCAAAAGGTGTAGGTGCCCTAGCTCTCATGGAAGACACAACTGATTGAACTGGGTTCCCTCCAAAGAAGTCCTAACCCTTGGTACCTACAAATGTGAATTTACGTGGAAATGGGGTCTTTGCTGATGTAACTAGGTTAAGCTGAGGTCATGGTGGATTAGAGTGTCCTATATAACTATGACTAATCCAACACGACTGGCGTCCTTAGAGAAGACAATCTAGACACAGATAGAGACAGACAGAAGGCCATGTGAAGGAGGCAGAGACTGCAGAGACGCTGCCAAAGCCAAGAAACACCTGGGCCCCCCAGCAGCTGGAAGAGGAAGGAAGGATCCTCCCCTAGAAGCTTCAGAGGAGGCATGCCCCACGGACACCTGGACTTCAGACTTCTGGCCTCTGGAACTGGGAGAGAATAAATTTCTTTTGCTTAAGCCATGTGCTCTGTGGTATATGTTACAGTAGCCCTAGGCAACTAGACAGAGGTGAACTGATTTTTGGTGCTGTCTACAGGACTATGTCTCCTAAGAAAAAGCACCTGTGTGTGTGCTCCCAGCATGGCCAATCCTTCCTTTTCAGCTGAGGAATTTGAGGTTGGGGTGTGGCAGGGGGACCTGCCCGAGCTCACACGGGAAGTCCGAGGCAGAGCCAGTACTGAGCCCAGGCCTTGGGGTCTGAGTTCAGTTCCCCCCACCAGCTCATGCCCATCACACCATCTAAAGACTGGAAGAAGCAACACAGCCGTTCCTGGTGGGTGATACGCCTCCATGTGAACTAGTACTCAGCATGACATTTTCACTCAATTATGAAGCTTTTCATTTGGGGTTTAACCTTAATTATTTTTTATTTATTTCCCTCTACCCCGAGTCCCTGCAACCTAACACAGGAAGGGATTTTACCACAGCCCTCTTCTATTCTGGGGCAGGAAGAGTTGGGGAGATGTCAGAATTTTTATCCTTATAGTTAGGGCGAAGTTCAGCTGCACCCTGAAGGCTTGCAAGCCCTGTACTTGCCCAGCCTCAAGACCGAAGAAAGAGCCCGGAATCAGCGACAGAGACATCAGCGGTTGAATGGATGGGGGATCTTATGTGTCTGAAGCGGGGTCCTGGAGTGACACCCCACCGTGTGTGGCAGACTGCGGGAAGGACATGGCAGCAGTCCTTGCTACCTGGGGAAGAGGGCGGTTACCAGTTATGGGGAGAATTGACGTCAGGTTGGCTCATCAGTTGCCAGGGAAACCAGCGGAGGGGCCGCCCCTCACCGCCCCTTTGATAAATTATCATAGTGGAGATAGTTCTGATTCAAAGATTTCAAAAATCACTAGCTGGCGCCAGGAGCAGGTACGGAGGTATTTACTGATTATGTCATAGGCGCTGTGACTGACAGGAAAGGTCAGTCAGGTGAGTAGGGTGTAGGTGAGGCAGGGCTGGTCGAGCAGGGGACGTGCAGAGAGCAAGAGAACAGTCATCTGGGTGGCCTGACCATACAGGTGACCGTGTATACCAGTCTGTCCAAGACAGTCCCAGTTTACAGCTGTTGCTCTGGTGTAATTACTGACAGCACCCAACTGCACTCTCAAAAGTCTCCCATATTGGACAGTAAATTATGGAGTCACTTTCCTTATAATAGCTATGGATGTTCACAACTGTTTTACACAGCTTGATGGAATGGAAAAAATGCAGGACTAGAAATGAGGAGACTCTTATTCCTGTCCAAGAAATATGAGAGGTTTCAGTAACACAGTGTCTGGCAAGTATGAGAGTGGTGGCCAGGCAGTAGGGCCAGAGCGCAGGGAGCTCCAAGGGGGAGCAGACGGGCCCCGGGCTCAGAGCCACCGTGCAGGGCCACTCAGGCTGTGGTGAGGACTTTGCCTATTATCTGAATGAGATGTGATACCACTGGAGGATTCTGAGCACAGGACTGACCTGCTCTGACTTAGTTTCACAGGACCACTTGCAGGTGTGTGGAGAAAAGCCTGAAGGTAGAAAGGAGTAAAATAGGGAGGATGCTGGAACAGTTTCGGTGAGAGATGATATGGGCTTGGACCAGATTGGCATTTGAAGTGGGGAAAAGTGACTGCACTTGGATATATTATGAAGGTGTAGCCAACAGCATTGACTTGGACTGGACGTGGGGTAGAGAGAAAAAGGAATCAGGGTGACTCCAACCGGACAACTGCGAGAACGGGAGCACCATGGCAGGACGTGAAGAACGACACAGACTACACTCGAGAATGCCTCTTCTCCGCCGGCGCACCGCAGCCCGTCAGAGCCCTGGGAATGGGTTCACAGGTGTGCCTGGGCTCTGGGTCCTCTCAGCCCTTGGGGCAGCTGGGTGGAGCCCAGGGCAGCCAGGACTCACTCCCACTGCCTCCACGCCCACCCCAGCCAGGGCTGACTGCCTTTAGCTGTAAACTGTAAAGCCTCGTCTATTTATGGAAATGTGCTGAATGAATATTACCACTTACTAGGTGTGCCATAGTGCTAAAAGTTGAAGCGTACTGGTATTAGACGTCCAAATGGAGAGATCAGGCAGGCGCTTTGGGCTTGGGGAAGGAGTCAGGTCAAAGGACAAAGATTTGGGAGTCATCAGTGTACAGATGGTATTTAAAGTCCTGGGACTGGGTGAGATTATGGATAGGAAAGAAGGGGGCCCAGGACAGAGCCCTAAAGCACTCGAACAATGTCAGTCAGGGATGCAGGGTAGAAGGGATCCTGGCAAAGGAGAAGGAAAACAGATTGGAGTGTGTCTTAGCTTGGGCTGCCATTAACAGACCACCACTGACTAGTGGGCTTAAACAACAGACAGTTATTTTCTCACAGCTCTGGAGGCTAGAAGTCCAAGATCAAGGTGCCATGAGGGTTGGTTCCTGGTGAGGCCTCTCTTCCTGGCCTGTAGACTGCTGTCTTCTTGCTGTGTGCTCACATGGCCTTTCCTCTGTGCTTGTGCAGAGAGAGACCCCTGGTGTCTCCTCCTCTTCTTATAAGGACACCACCGGTCCTGTAGGACTTGGGCTCTACCCTTAGGACCTCATTTAATCTTAATTACCTCTTTAAAGGCCCTATATCCAAAAACAGTCACACTGGGGGTTAGGGCCTCAACATAGGAGTTTGAGGGTCAAAATTCAGTTCATAACAGAATAAGTTACAAAATAAAGTGGACATAGAGATGTAATTGTAGATAAGAAGAGTACTGCTATTAAGAAGAGTAGGAGAAATAAGGCCATAACTGGCAAGGGAGGCAGTGAGGTCAAGAGAGGTTCCAGAAGCGTCCCCCCTGCCCCACATACACACGTGAGAGACACCAGAGCGAGGGTAGGCGTGGAGAAGGGCATTCCAGATTATAAGCAAGTCAGGGAAGAATGCCATGCAATGCACTTGGGGAGCAAATGAGCAAGGCCCTTTGGTATGACTTTCTCCTTGAGGTTCCTGGTGTACCTTATTCTGCCTTGTCCACCTTGTAGAAGCTCCTGAATTTTAGGCACAAGGAGAACTAAGAAAGGACAAGCTGGCCTTCCAGGCCAGAAAGTTGGCTCTCAATTAGGCAGGACAGGGGCTCTGCCATACTGCTTTCATTTACCCAAGAAACACTGAGTCTCTTCTTTGTGATGCTGGGTACTGGATGCTGGGCAAGGGACAAGTCAGACTTGGTGCCCACCCTCAAGGAACTCCAAGGCTGGTGGGGGAGGATGGACAACCACAGAACTGTGAGTGAAGTACTGAGAAAGAGACAGTCAAGGTACTTCCTACTGTGAACTGCCAGGATTTGGAAGAAAGGCTCCAAAAGTGCGCCTCTGGGTCTGGGGCTCCTCTGATCCAGAGTTTGTATTCTGCTGGGGTAGATGATTTAGGGTGAAGCATCCTTATTCTAACCACTTTGTATAGAAGGTCTGTTGGGATTAACAAATAAAGGAATGCAGCATCAAACTCATGCAGAATACGTTTAAGATGGGTAAAGCCAGCTAAGATGCTTTTCATTCACTAGAGCCTGGAGTATTCTAGGGATTGGGGCAGGCAAGGGGGTTCACAAAAAGTGAACCAACCCCTTCTCAGCAATATGTCACCGTGGCCAATGTACACCTTCACACAGAACTCCTTTAGCTGTTCCCATCAAGAAGTTCAAACACCAGTCACTTGCTATGAAGAGCAAGCAGTGAAATGGCAAGTCCCTGTACTTGGCCTCTGTGGTGGATTGAATCCAAGATTTATATTTTGAATTCTTTTAACCCCCAGGACCTCAGAATGTGACCTTATTTGGAAATAGGCTCTTTGCAGATGCAGTCAAGTTAAAATGAGGTCATTAGGGTGAGCCCTAATCATTTATGACTAGCATCCTTATAAAAAAGGGAAATTTGCACACACAGATACATACAGGGAAAACATTAAGTGAAGATGAAGGCAGAGATCGGGGTGGTGCATCTACAAGCTGAGGAATGTCAGAGATGTGCCAGCAAACCACCAGCAGCAGGGAGAGGGGCCTGGGACAGATTCCCCTCACGGCCTCAGAAGGAACCCACCCTTCTGACGTCGTGATCTTAGAACTTTAGCCCCTGGAACTGTGAGACAGTACATTTCCTTTTTTCTTTTTAAATTTATTTATTTTTGGCTGCGTTGGGTCTTCATTGCTGTGTGCAGGCTTTCTCTAGTTGCAGCGAGCGGGGGCTACTCTTTGCTGCGGTGCACGGGCTTCTCATTGCTGTGGCTTCTCTTGTTGCGGAGCACGGGCTCTAGGCATGCGGGGTTCAGTAGTTGTGGCACGCAGGCTCAGTAGCTGTGGCTCGCGGGCTCTAGAGCGCAGGCTCACTAGTTGTGGCGCACGGGCTTAGTTGCACCGTGGCATGTGGGATCTTCCCAGACCAGGGCTCGAACCCGTGTCCCCTGCATTGGCAGGCGGATTCTTCACCACTGCGCCACCAGGGCAGCCCGAGACAGTACACTTCTGCTGTTTACACCATCTAGGTTGTGGTACTCTGATAGGGCAGCTCTGGGAAAAGAATACAGTCTCGTCCAGGTTGAAGCTGCAAGTGTGGTGGAAATACAGCACGGGAATTCCTTTCTCCCTGCGCTTCTGTGACCAAGTTGAAAGCTCCCTGCTGTAAGAAACTGCTGTGCTAGCTGAAGAATGTCGTTCGCCCTCTGCCTCTACAAGAGTGAAGTTACCAGCCACTGCAGTCGCTGACCTCTGACACACCCCGAAAGGAGTTCAGGGCAGAGATCAGGAATGAGGCGCTCTGAGTTCTGGAAAATCTGGCAGAACAGGTCTTCAAATAGATATTTTCAGGAGGCCATGTTATGAACGCAATTTCTTGCATCTTCTCGTACCTATAAAAGCACTCAAATCAGTAACGCAGATGTCAGCTCTTTGTGACTAGCAGCATCCTTCTACCGGTGTGTGTGCTTGGCTGCACGTACCCCCTTTACCAGAATCATATATTTCATTCTGACCTCCCCCCTACCTCCTCCGAGAAGCTCCTCCAAGCCATCTGAAAGGCTGTCTCCTGGGCTATAGTCCTCAGTAAGCCCCAAATGAAACTGAACTCACAGCTCTCATGTTGCGTACTTTGTTTTTTTAAAATAAATTTATTTTCTTTTATTTATTTTTGGCTGCGTTGGGTCTTCGTTGCTACGCGCGGGCTTTCTCTAGTTGCAGCAAGCGGGGGCTACTCTTCATTGTGGTGCGCTAGCTTCTCATTGCAGTGGCTTCTCTTGTTGCAGAGCACGGGCTCTATGCATGCGGGCTTCATTAGTGGTGGCTCGTGGGCTCTAGAGCGCAGGCTCAGTAGTTGCGGTGCACGGGCTTAGCTGCTCCGTGGCATGTGGGATCTTCCCGGACCAGAGCTCGAACCCATGTCCCCAGCATTGGCAGGTGGATTCTTAACCACTGCACCACCGGGGAAGCCCTGTTGTGCGGTTTATGTTTTTGTTTTTCAGTCGACACCTGTTACCTGTATTGCAGCAATACGAGGAAGCCAGGAACAGAAGGAGAGGCAGGGGTATTCTCAGGCTTTTAGACAAGGAGGATTGTATGTGAGCCACTTTGAACTTTGACGAGAGGCCTGGTGGAGTGGAAGAAGCTTGTGCTAGAGGGGCTGAAGCCTGGGTTCTGGTCTATGTTGTTCTCCTCTTGGTCTCAATTCCTGCATCTGTAAAATGGGCTGGGTCCTCTGAACCACTGGCTTTTCTGAGAGACTTTCTTCTCCATAGTAGATGCTCAGTAATATTTGTTCGCACTTTAGATTTACCCAGCGACTTTTGGAGCAGGGGGGATGGTCACTTTTCCTTAAAGAGACAGGGAACTGACTTGATTAAGGCCTCTTTGCTGGTAAGAACGAGCCACACCTCAAACCCACACTTTTTAACCATGTCCTGCTGCTCTGAGATCAGCAATAACAGCAGCCACCCTTTTACCCAGCACAGACTCCGTGTGATTTACCAGGCTAAGCATTTTACATGCAAGACCTTAATCTTCATTTAAACCACCAAGGAAGGTATTATTATTCCTTTTTTACAGAAGAGGAAACCAAAACTCTGAAGGTTGGGTAACAGGCTCAAGGTCACACAACACAGTAAGTGGCAGAGGTGAAGTTTCACCTCTTTCCAGGTGAAGTCTGGAGCCCATCCCCATTCTCCCAAGCACTTGCTACCACCTCTCTGCTCCTTTAAGATAAATTCTGAGCTGAAGGTGAAGATTGGGCCAGCAGGTCAGCAATCTAGTCTCTGACTGAGCGAAGTTCCCTAGGGTTAGTACCGTATTTTCTTGAATGACAAAACCACGGTAGTCCATTTATTCACATTTGCTACTCATTCACACTCTGACCATGAGCTCAACACTGGGTACTAATCCGAGGGCACAAAGTAAGGCTTCCCCCCCTTTCTCATATCAAAGCAATACATGCTTATTGTGGAAAATCTGCAAAATACAAAAAAGTATAGTTCCTCAAAAAATTAAAAATAGAATTCCTATAGGATCCAACAATTCCACTTCTGAATATATACCCCCCAAAATTAAAAGCAGGGACTTGAACAGGTATTTGTACACCCACGTTCATAGCAGCATTATTTACAATTACTAAAAGGTGGAAGCAACCCATGTCCATCCATGGATAAATGGACAACAACAAAAATACATACAATGGAATATTATTCAGCCTTAAAAAGGAAGGAAGTTCTGACACATGATGGCAAAGATGAAGCTTGAAGACATTATGCTAAGTGAAACAAGCCAGCCACAAAAGGATAAATACTATATGATTCCACTTACACGAAGTCCTAGAATAGATAAATTCATAGAGAAGGAAAACCACTTTCCAGGGACCAGGGTAGGGGAGATTGCAGAGTTAGTGTTCAATGGGTACAGAATTTTGTTTTGCAAGATAAAAATTTTCTAGAGAGGGATGGTGGTGATGGTTGCACAAAAATGTGAACATACTTAATGCCACTGAACCGGACACTTGCTTAAAATGGTAAATTTTATGTTCTGTGTATTTTTACCACAAAAAAAGTATAGAGAAACAGGGAAAAAAATCACCCATGACATTTCAGTGCAGCTCTATTGATAGGCTGGCACAGTGCCTTCTGAGTCTTTTTCTAATCGTAGCGTTTTATAGGTCTTTCTTTACAGCTACCTCTCTCGTGCATTACTGGAAGATGTTTTTACATTGTTGTAGGACCCAAAGGGGCCACTTTAAGCTATGCCATCATATGTGAAGCCCTCATGTTTACACGTATTATATTCCGTGTTGTGGCCTGGTAGACAAGACTGCTAGGAAAGACAGAACTCACAGAACACAATCATGGGGACTCTGGCTCTGAGGACCCTTAAGGTATCCTGCTTCCATTTCCTGCTGCTGAAGGATCATTGAGAGGTTATCACACTTCTGCTTAAACTTCTCCAACATCCAATCTCACAACTTGGGGACAGCTCATTCCATTTTTGCAGTCACACTCATCCAACCTACTCTCCTCATTTTACAGACAGAAAAAAAGGAAAGCCATAGACCTCACTCTCAGAAAGCAGATGTCTTCTCTAATTTGTGACTTTCTCTCCAAATAGTATTCTTTACAACAGGCTGCAAACTGGCAGTGTGTGGGATAAACCTGACCGGTAGATGAATTTTATTTGGTACAAGTTTTACAAATCAAGATTTTTTTGGTAAAAGTCCAGAACTCCAGGTTCTGTTGAAATGTGAGAACTGACCACACTGGGCGGCATTTCCACTCGGCCACAGCTGGCAGCAGCTGCCCGGTACACGCTCTCTACCTTACCAAAGTCCCCTGCACTCTGTTCTCTCCAAAGAGGCTCAGGTCTAATTTAGAAATCCCCACTGGCCCTGAAGCATACAAGGTTGATCCCTGACTTTAAACTTTCAGATTGAGAAATGCACTCAGGATCGGTTTCATTCATCACTGACAAGGCTGTGCCACCGACTGTGCTGGGGCACGCCCGCAGGGTTGGGTCTTAACCAGGCGTGAGGGCATCTGCACAGATCCGGCGACCTTCCATTCGGGGCCGACCACTGCCCGCGGACTACGGCCCAGCACCCAGGCCAGCACTGGCCTCAGGGTTCCGCTCCCGACTCGTCACACACCGGCAGGGCAGCAGGCTGGCCCCTGCGAAATGCCGCGTAGTCGTCGGTACCGTGCGCGGGCGACACCTACCTCGTCTGGCTGATGAGGCACTCGGCAGGCGCCCAGTCGGGGGCGGAATCTCACGGTTCCCACCAGCAGGCAGCGAGGCTGCGGGAGCGACCAGCCGGGAGGGCGGCCCCCTCACCGCGTGGCCGGCGCTGCCATGGCGACGGCCCTCCCCGGGCCCCAAGCACCGGCACTCGCGCCGTGGGTCGCGGAGCCCCGGCCGCGCTCAGCTGGAGCTCACGCATGCGCACCGACACCCAGGCCCCCGATACCTAGCGGAGATGGGTCGAACCACTGCACGAAGGGGAGAGAGAACCTTGGAAAGGCTTGAGAATGGATGGAAGGAGGAAGAAAAGGCCAAGATAGGAACCCATATTGGACTTTACTCTTAGGTATCAAGGCTGTGGAATCCACCAGGGCAGTGGGATTGACGCCGACTCCGCGCCGAGGGTCTTCGTGACCTCCTACCCCCTCCGCTTGTAATGGGTGGGTCCGGAAGGGCGGGCTCATGGAAGTTGCGCAGGCGCAGAGGGGCCGGCAGCATGGCGTCCAGGCCCAAGCGGCGTGCCGTGGACAGCGGGTCTCCGGTTCCTCGCGATGAGGACGAGGATGATGAACTCGAGGATGAGGACGAAGACGACGAAGACAGTGACGAAGAAGAGGATGAAGACGACGAGGTCGTCAATGAGGTGAGAAACACACGCGACCCCGGTTTGGCTTATGTCTGGGAAAAAGCTTTCCGACAACCAAAGCCATGTGAGTGTGTGAGCTGCTTGGAGTAGCGACTTCCCCGTACCTGAGGGTCCTTAAGCAGAAACTGGAGGTGAGAAAAGGTTCTCACTCAGGTGTCACTTCGGTCTTTTACACATTGCAGCCACAGAAAGTTATTTTCAAAAGTTCTGTCCCGGCCGGGTGCGTGGGCCCTCCCACCGTCTCAACGGCACCGTCCTCGGTGGCCTTTTTTAGTTCTCAGGCTAAAGCCCCAAATCCTTCTGGGCCGCCGGGGGCCCCGAGTTCATACTCTGCCCTCCCCGCGCAGCCCTCCCACCGGGTTCGCGGTGCCTACCTCCCTCACGGCGGCCCCCTTCTTCCCGTTTCTCGAAGGCCAGCCTCCTGCTCCTCTCTACGCGCTGCGTTTTTCCTGCAGTGTTTTCCCTTCCTTGTTCAGATCTCAACTAAGCTGTCTTTTCTGCCCCTCAGACCAAGTCCTGGTGATATGTTCTCCTAGAATTGGGTCCTACCGTAGAGCTTGGCATTAGAGGTAGTTGACACTTGTTGAATGAATAATTAGGACGGAATGGTCCTGAAGACCCCGGGATGTCTAATAGGTAGCCCCGAACTTAACACCTGCCAGGCAGGATTGGTAATTTATGCCCCTGCTCCTAATCTTTGCCATTTCTCTAAATGTTACCTGAAAACTGGGTTCACCTCTTGGTGGGTGATCGAGCCAGTAGGCACAACCAAGCTGAAGATTAGGAGAAGGAAGGATTTATTACTTGCAGCAAGTAAGGAGAACACCGGGGGTCTTTCCCAAAGCAGTGTCTCCCCCAAATAGCAACGCTGCTGTTTTAAGCTAAGGGTACGTGCATATTCATGAGGGGGCTTGAGCAGGGGCGAATTCAGCATAAAATTGGGGCGAAGGTCAACAGAGTCCAAGCTTTAGCTGATTGAAGTCTGGGGGGTCAGCATCATCATTCGGTCCTCCACCTGGGTGGGGGCCTTAGTTCCTGCAGAACTCAGATATTACGGATATCATTTCAGGAGGAACTAGGACTCTTATGTCAAGAAAGCCATTCCTGGTTCTTTTTCTCAGGGACCCCCTAACGTATCTGCTTACATAAATGGTTGCCAAATTCACCAGCTGCTCAAATCCAAAACCCGAAAGTTAAGTGTAATTCCTCCCTTTTCCTCATCCCGCATCAGTAAATTCTGTTGGCTTTACCTTCAGTATCCAGACGTTTCTCATCCTTGATTCCGCAATGGTCAAAGGCCACCTTTCCACCATCTCTTGCCTGGACTTCTGTAGTAACTTAACTGGCATGCTTTTTCCTCTACAATCTCTCCTCCACCCACAGCAGAAAGATCTTTTAAAAATGTAGGTCTAGGGACTTCCCTGGCTGTGCAGTGGTTAAGACTCCTCGCGCTTCCATTGCAGGGGGCACGGGTTTGATCCCTGGTCTGGGAACTAAGATCCTGCGTGCCGCACTGTGCGGCCAAAAAAAAAAAAGTAGATCTGTTCTCACTTCCCTGCTCTGACCGCTCCAATAGCTTCCCATTTCATTTGTATGAAAATCCAAAGTCCTCATGGTTATTGGACAGAGAGACAGCTAATATGGCGGGATCAGAATAAGGAAGAGAGTGACGGGGGAATAAAGTCAGAGATAAACATGAGCAGGGCAAGCATGGGTGCAGGATTAGTGCTGTGACTGTGGTGTGGGTATATAAAATATTTTCCATGGAACAGAGCTTTCCCTTACAAAGCAGCTCTTTGGCCCCTTGCCTTAAATGTGGTCTCACCATTTTGTATTTAGATCTTTTAACTGGCTTTTGCTAACTTTGGGTTATAGAACTCAGAGCTTCTTGCATTAACATGGATAATCTATCAGTTTGCCAGTGGTTGGAAATTTGTGTAGTAACCGTCACTGATGATAGTGTAAGAAAATAGGCACTTACATATACTGCTGGTGGGACTATAAATTGATGCACCCTTTTTGGGGGGCCATTTGACAACATCAAAACTTTAAAATGTGTATAAATCCTCTAATTCAGTAATTCTGCTTGTGAGAATTTACCCTCCAGCAATAATAGTAATGCTAATAATGCATGATTTAGGATCCTCAAGGACTGATCTTATTTAGCACTTAAAAAGCCTTTAAGTTTTTTTTTTGGAGTGAAGTAATCCTTTCATTTATTTATGGAATATTTCAGTGGCATTGCTTCTTAGAGTTTGTTATTATTGTTGTTTTACAGAGATAGATCAGGGAGCCTAGCTACACACACCTTTTAGTTACTTGTACTCACCATATTTCCTCCTGCCTCAGGGCCTTCGTCTGTGCTGTGCCAGGAACTCTCTTTACTGGTCCTAGGTTCCCAGCTCAAGTGTCACTTCTCTAAGAGAAGCCTTTCCTGAATTTCCAACCTCCTATTTCTTAAGCTGTTATAGCACCATTCACCTGTGTTTTATAGCATGCATAGTTGTAAGCTTCTATTTATTGCCATGACTATTTCCTTAATGTCTGTATTCCCACCTAAACCGTAAGCTCCAGGAGGGCATGATCATTCTTGTCTGCTTTGCTCACCTTTTCATCTTGAGTGCCTGGCACAGTGCTTGGTACAGAGGGGTACTCAGTAAATTCTTGCCCAGTGAATGAAGCGTGGCCTCAAATCCATGGGCTGAATCAAGCTCTAGGCAATGCCAAGGACTTTTGAAGTGATTTTGTTTTTTGCTCACTCTTACTGCAGTCAGGTAAATAATAATTTCTCATTTGCTTTATCCAGAACAGACTTTCTCAACATCAAAACTAGGTTGCTCTGAATGCTTTGTTCTTCTCAGGCTTTTGTTTCAAATGAGGAGATGGTGTGAAGGTGCTTTGTCATCTGTGCAGATGGCAGTCTTGGCAATGTTTGCTTATTTTGAAGCCTAGGCAGTTATAGTTCTTTTGGTAACATTTTCTTCTTCTTGTCCTTTTTCTGGCATGTTCCGTAGATGGAGGTAGAGCCAAAAAGAATGAGGTGGGGAGGGAAAATAATGCCTGAATTATCTTAGTGAGTTATGTATGAGGACCTATTTTGTGTGTCATTTACAGGAAGTGAATATTGAATTCGAAGCTTATTCTATCTCAGATAACGATTACGACGGAATTAAGAAACTACTGCAGCAGGTATTGTCTTTTATTCATTACACATGCATTTGCTCTTCTAAGAAATTCCAGGCCATTCAATATAAGTTGTGTCAGATTTCATTTTTTCTATTTTAGAATCCCCATTCCTACCGTCTCCACTTGGCCTGGAAGGAAGAGTTGTTTTCTTTTCCACGGCTGGCTCCCCTATTTGTGCCTCTGCTCCCAGACCCCTTCCTTTGCTTAAAATATTTAAGTATTCTGTGTTCTAAATTACTCTCCCTTTCATATTTTAATTACTTGAGCTATTATTCTGTTTTTCTCTAATTCACTTCTAAGCTTTGTGGGGTTAAAGGAATTTTCACGTAATGGCCCTGTCACTGATTCCACCATCTGGTGCCACAAGCAGCAGGCTTGCTGCTTCTCCGTATTCCTTTACTCCACATAAGGTGGCTTTGGTTCGCCACCCTTTAGAGCCCCCAGTGTTCAGCCCACCCTCCTCCCCTCTCTTCTCCTCCCTGTCCACTCCCCTCCCCAACACCTCCCGTATTACCACCGACTGCCTCGTCTCAAATTTCTGTGTCTTGACTTCCTGGATTTGCTCCGGCTTTTCTTTCCTCTTGGGATTGCTTTTCTGGGTCATCTTCCTGGTCAAATCATTGAAATTTCATTATTTTTATTTGAATATGGAAATTAGAAGTTTTATTAGAAATCATACTTTGGTTTTATTTTTTTTAGGTTTTTTTTTAATAAGTTTATTTTTATTTATTTATTTTTGGCTGAGTTGGGTCTTCGTTGCTGCGCGCAGGCTTTCTCTAGTTGCAGCGAGGTGGGACTACTCTTCATTGCGGTGTGCGGGCTTCTCATTGAGGTGGCTTCTCGTTGTGGAGCACGGGCTCTAGGCGCATGGGCTTCAGTAGTTGTGGATCTCGGGCTCAGTAGTTGTGGCACACGGGCTCAGTATTTGTGGCTCGCGGGCTCTAGAGCGCAGGCTCAGTAGTTGTGGTGCACGGGCTTGGTTGCTCCGTGGCATGTGGGATCTTCCGGGACCAGAGCTCGAACCCGTGTCCCCTGCATTGGCAGGCGGATTCTTAACCACTGTGCCACCAGGGAAGTCCCATACTTTGGTTTTAATTTAAAATATTTTTTTTTTCTCCTCTTAGCTTTTCCTAAAAGCTCCTGTGAACACTGCAGAACTAACAGATCTCTTAATTCAACAGAACCATATCGGGAGTGTCATTAAGGTAAGCAGGACAGTTGTGTTTATTCTGATTAAATTAGTTCTTTAACCTAAGTTCCTCCTGTTTTATAGCAAGTAGGCCAGAAACTCAAATTGGAAAGTATTACTGGTTAGAAGGCCATCTCAGCAATTCAGGGTTATTAAATGCAGTGATCTAGGTTGTGGCAGCGGATAGGGAGAGAAGTGGGCTGATTCAGAAGATATTGGGGAGGTGAAATACGACGGGGCTTAATGAATGGTTGGGTCTGAGAGTGAGTGGAAAGGGAGTTGAGGATGATACCCTAGTGTCTGGCTGGAGAACCCAGATAGCAAGCATGGAGGAGGATCAGGTTAAGAGAGGAACACGAGTTTGGATTTGTACATTTTGCGTTTGATTTGCCTGTGATACGTGCAAGTGAGATGTTGCGCAGCAGCTGGAGCCTGGGGCATTTTCAGCACATAAATGGTCACTGAAGTCGGAGTAGTTGAAGTTGTCCAGGGAGGGCAGGGACAGAGTCTGATCATAACAGCGTTAGTTGGGGGGGTGAGCTAAGTGGCAGAACCTGCCAAGGAGACTCAGGAGTGACAGGAGAGGGAAAAGGGGGAAAGCCTTGAGTGGTGTCATGCAAAGCAGGGGGTGGCACTCGGAGGAGGAGGGAGCGGGACTGGGACGAATCCCGCCTCTGCGTGTACCCTCCGCTGGCTCGACGTTTCTTCTGCTGCCTGACAGACTGCCCTGCAGCTTCGAGTCTTAGGACAGCAACAGTACTCTGTTTGGCCCGTGACTCTGCACTTTGGACAGAGCTCAGTGAGGACAGCTCGTATTCGCTCCGGGCACATTAGCTGCAGCGGCTCGGCGCGGGGCTGGCGGGTTTCCTTGCCAGATGGTTCACTCCTGTGTCTCTGTTGGGAGCCCAGCTGGAAGCATGGGCCTCAGCCTCTGTAGTGTGGGCCTCCCTACCCAAGAGGGCCAGGCAGAAGTGCAGAGCATCTTATGTTACCGGGTGATTTCCACCGTTCATTTGATCAGCAGACGTGATGGCCTGTGCAGGTCCAAGGGGAGGGCGCATGGACCGCCCCCCTCGGTGGGAGGAGTGTCTAGGTCACTTTGTCAGAAGAGAATGGGGGATAGGAAAAATCGCTTCAGCCGTCTGTGGAAAATACAGTCTGCACGGTGACCTTCATCTTTCTCCGTGGGCATCTCTGACGATGAGGATGGTGCCTGCTTCGTAGGTGGGGGGGGGTGAACAAGAGAAGATGCTTAGAACAGCATCTGGCGCGCGGCTCGTGCTCTGTATGCATAACTGTCCCCGTTGAAGTCTTTTTTTCTATTCCCAGCACCTATCGTCTAGCTTATTGTAAAAAAGCAAAATAAACAACTCCACCTCAGTCTAAGCTTCCACTCAAACGACCTCACCTTCAGGCATCTCACTTGGTTTTCAAAGCCAAAATTCTTGAAAGATATTTTGCGTTTGGTTTCCTCCACCTCCTCTCCTCCTAAACACCTTAATCTGGCTTTTACCCCCAACCCTCTCCTGGTGTCCTGAAACTGATGGGATCACCAACATCTTCATTACTAAATACAACAGACGCTTTTCAGACCTGCTGCCAACATTCAGAACTTGTAGCACACAACGTCAGGAAAATGGGAGGGTGACACCTCGGCAGCTGCCTGCTCTGTCATCAGACACACGTGAGCTCTAGCTGATTGGTGTCCCGAGACCTGATGCATACCGATGAGAAGCAGTCGCTTTTATTTTTGAAAAAGCTTATTATTCTCTAGTTGGGGGATTCAGCCTTTCATTGGATAATTACACAAATAAGTCTAAATTACAGTTATGGCTTCCTTGGCTTCCAAGAGACACCTGAGGTGTCCCAGGGACCAAGGCTTCTTGTTCCTAGGACAGGGACTGCCAGAGCTTTCTCTGGAGGCTGTGGAGCTGGGGGGATTTGGACTCTTCTAGAGAAGGCGTTTCCGAGAGAAGGGGACGGGGGCTGGGGACTGCGTGTGCGAGGCTGGGCGCGAGGCTGGAGACTCAGGGCCCGGGTGTCATGCAGCGGGTTGCTCAGAACTCGGCTGCCACGAAGAACTGTGTTGAGCGAAGAGGCTCGGGAGAGGCAAGGGGTGGGCTGGGAGGGGCAGGCCTCGGGCCAGGCGGGGAGGCGGGTGGTGGGGGGGAGACGGGGGCGGGGCCCGCGCCTCGGATTGCGGAGCCGGGGCTGCCGGCGGGGCGTCTGGCGGCCTGTCCAGGGGAGGAAGACCGAGTGGGTTCCGGGGTGCTCGTTGCTTTTCACCGACTGGGGGTTTGGGGGGGTCTCAGGGCTTCACACTGAGGGGCCTTCTTCCTGCCCCGGCTTTCCATCCGTTGGCACCACGCAGGTTTTGCCACGCTGGCCGGGGTCCCCCGACGTGCACGGGAGCTGCCGTGCTGCTCTCGGAGGACCAGGGCGGGTTCACGCAGTACGTTCTTCTGCGCTCCTCTCCCCTTTCCTGCAAGAGCCGACGTGCCCTTGGCCCTCTCGCCGGGACTGCGTCAGTCTCTCCTGAGCTGCCTGGGCGCCCTCCTGCGTTGCTGAGCTCCAGGCACCCCCGCGTCTGGCAGCCGCTCTGGCGGTGACCCAGGCCTTCGGGGCCTCGCCGCAGCCGCCCCCCTTCGTGTTCCCGCACCGCCAGCTTCCGTGGAAGTGTTCTGCTATGAAGCCTGGTCGCCCCTTCGCCTGAGGTCCCCTCCGTGGCACCGTCAGCTTGGATCCGGGAGCCCAGGCCCCTCCCGTAGCTCTGTCTGCTTCGACTTCCGCCCCTCGGGCAGGCTCCGCCCCGCTCTCTGTTCCTGCCCTGAGGCCCCGGCCACCGGGGGGCGCCCTAGCGCTGCCGACCGCACCTGGCTGAGCCGGTGGGCTGGTGCCCCTTCGCACAGAGCAAGTTCAGGGACGGACGGGCCGTCGTGGGTCCCTGCTGTCCTTCGGTGGAAGAGCAGCAGCCTCATTTTATTTCATTCATTCAGCACTTGTTCCCCAAGGACTTAGTCTGGCCTGGCTCCGTGCTGGGGGCCGGGGATGCTGCGAGAGGAGTTTACAGCTGGGACGAGCAAACAAGCAACAGGTAAAAGAAGATGTGGACTCTGTGTCGAGCGGAGCCAGGAAGTTCAAGGTGGAGTCAGGCATCTCACTCTTAGTTCTGTTTTCTCGATTCCTCATTTCCTCTCTTGCCCTCGTTTTCTTCTCTCCTGCCCATGCACACGGAGGCATTGCTCACTTTCAACAGTGGTCGGGACCGGCCGGTGCTCAGGAAGCATGGGTTTCAGGTGAGACAGTGTGGCGGACCCACCGAGAAACAGGGCCGGGCTGGCTCCAGCCAGACCGCTCAGAAAACAGACTAAAACGGTTTCCTTCATGAGGTCTTATCTGTTCTGGATTTATAAGACATTGAGGAAAATGTCTTAAGAGTCTAGTAAAAAGAAATTTAGAGCAGAAGGAGATCATCCAGAATGTAAGAAGAGGACAAAATCAAGGGAGGTAAAGTGATGTGAACAAGACCACACAGTTTTAGCCCACGGTGCTTTTCTGAGGTGATGACAGTAAAACAAAGTTATTGTTTGAAAACTGGAAAGATAAACGAGGCCTGGATTCCAAGACTTGGTATTGCACTTCTCTCCAACCAAATATAAAATTAATTTTTTTTTCTTTTTAAAATAGCAAACGGATGTTTCAGAAGACAGCGATGATGATGTGGATGAAGATGGGATTTTTGGTTTCATAAGTCTTTTGAATTTAACTGAAAGAAAGGTTGGTTTCCCTGGCTGGCATCAGAATGGTTATTCCTTAGGCCAGAACCTCAGGAGTTAATTTTATTTAATGCATGATAAAAGTATCTTTTATATCAGACAATGATATTAACTATAAATATGTGTGCTTTTGTGAAATCTTATTGTAATTCTTTTTTCAGTATGAAGGTGTTTTTGTTTTCCTTTGAATGCTCTGTACCCAGTTAAAGTCATTTACTGCCTGTGGTATAGAGAATCATCACCTGGCTTTTCAGGAATGGTATCCTGATGTTGGTGTTGACACAGGAGCTGTTTTGCTGTCTCTGCAGCTGTTTTGATTCTGAGTCTTTGTTGCTTTCTGAAGTTGAGGACACTTACTGACATTTATTTGTATTTTCATTCATTACTTTTTATTGACTCATTGATGAGTTCTAATAAACAACCAGCAGCTTCCCCTCCTTAGAATAAGATGCAGGCTATACTTTATCGTAATTTTTAATTGAACTTTTCCAGTTACTTCCATCTGTCTTTATGAGATGGATTAGAATTTCCATCCCAGTATGTCTGAGTGTTAGTATAACCTTCTCTGACCCCTGATTATGGGCTGGTAAATAAGCAGGTGTAGTTACTTTAGAGAAATACTTAAGCAATCAACACTGATGACATATAAGGTTTTAAAGGTTTTGGCAGAAAACTGCCCTTACCTGTAAGATAAAAAGTGATAGCTCTCAGTTTGGAGTTTTCTCCTGTAAGTGATGGCCTGTAATAAAAAGCGAGCCTTCTCTTTGCTTTCTAGGGTACCCCGTGTGCTGAACAAATTAAAGAGTTTATTTTACGCCTCTGCGAGAAGAACTGCGAAAAGAGCATGGCTGAACAGCTGGACAAGCTTTTCAATGACGCCACCAGGCCTGTGGGCTTTCTGCTGAGTGAAAGATTCATTAACGTTCCTCCACAGATTGCGCTGCCCATGCACCAACAGCTTCAGTAAGACACTTTGGAAAATGCCTTTGAACGGTAGTTTTTTCCCAAGTGGATTCAGAAATGTGATTCAAATGGAATATGTTGTTATAGAAAGAGTTCTGCCCTTGGTTTGAGCACGAGTGGTGAGAGTGCCTGTGAGATGCATGCATTATTAATAATTGGCTTTTTAAAAGAGTTTTAATTACTTAGGAATATTGTGACAGTAGGCTTAATAATCTTAGAGATTAAAATGGTATAAAAATAGTTGAGTTTCATGTAGACTTTTTACCTCCATTTGACTAAAGCTTTTAACCCTCTTCACAGATAGATTTCTGTAACACAAATAAAATGTCGAATAATTACAACAGTAACAAACAGTACAACTCCTAAATTCCACTGGGATATTTTATGACTAATGCAGCCATGGTCCTGATACTGCATCTCTGGCTTCTCAGGGTTTGTTATTTTGTTTTTTAATTCAGGAGTTTTAAGTTTACAAGAATATTTTAAATGTAAGAAGGGCTAAGAATTGATATTGCCTGTGCTTTGAAATAGAGGAGGATAAAATTACAGGCAGGCCCCCAGGCTTTACAGAATATTGTTTCTCAGAGGTCATGGCACTTCTTTGTGATCTCCCTGGAAATAGTTGGTGCGAATGTAACTATAGTCTGAAGACCTTTAGGTTTCCCGTTTTTCCTTTATAGATGCATTGCTTTTTAGTTTTACTCTCATACTCCTCCTCACCCCTCAGCTAATACTCATATTGTACTTCTGGTGCCTAAGTGTTTTTTGTTTTGCGTTGTCTTTTTTTCTGATCAGCTGGAGCTCGTGTTTATTTGGTTTCAGGAGAGAGTGATCTGCTTTCTCCCCATCCTCTATTGAAGAAAGCTGCAGTGGGTTGTTCTGAGTTTCTTTACATTTTTGTTTAGTCAGATGCACAGGGTTATTGTATGATTTAAAGAAAGGAAGAAAAGAATTAAAGGCTTCATTGCTATCTCATTGACTGTGGTAGTTTGGGACATCTTTCTGGCCATTCCTGCAGGAGGTCAGAAATGAGTCCCAGACGTGGTGATTGGAGATTGTAGCGGTCACATGCTGTAATGGCATTGGCCATGGCCGTGTGCCTTTGTGTGCTTCAGTTAAATGTTTGTTGTTTTAGAAAATCCAGATCCTTAGGTATTTTTACCAGAGCAGTGACGTGTGAACTTGAGATTCCTCTGTTAGTTGCTGTGTATCCACAGCTCAGAGCATAATCTGAGAGTCATCGTACCATTTATTATAAAAGGCGCTGCCACAATCAATTGAATGTGCACCTGGATGCATGAAGAAAACTCATTGCTTTAGAAGCGTCCAGATCTAATGTCTGTCCGTTAAGCCTGCGTCACAGCAGAGCCCAGAGAAGAGGCCTCACCGGTTTTCTGTGTGCTCTGGTTTGTTGATGGATCTCGCCTCACCCATCAGCCAAACCTCGTGTGTGTGTGTCTGCCTCGTAGGAAAGAACTAGCAGAGGCGCACAAAACTAACAAGCCGTGTGGGAAGTGTTACTTCTACCTTCTGATTAGCAAGACGTTTGTGGAAGCAGGAAAAGGCAATTCCAAAAAGAAATGGAGCAGCCAAAAGAAAGATGAGTTAATGTTTGCAAATGCAGAAGAAGAATTTTTCTATGAGGTAAGACCATCCTGTTCCATCTCTTTGTTTAGATGTAAATAAGGATTTTCTCGATAATAATCAGGATTTATTGCTCTCCCATTTCATGTCCAAGTCCTGCGACTGTGGCCATTCTGTTTTTAAACCTCCGTATCTAGAGCAGCCAGGAGCTAGTAACACAGTGAGAGTGGGGAGGAGGTGATTACCACGCTGACGACATGCCTACTGTGAGATCTTTATTCTCAAAGCGCTCTGGGAGGTGAACATTGGCCTGTGTGCACAGACGGGGACGTTGAGTCCGGGAGCTTGGAGCCGCTGTCTGGTCGGTGTGGAGGACGGGGTGGACCCTGCTCTCCCGGTGCCGGCTCGTGTGCTGCCCTGTGCCCTTAGTCCTGGAGGCCACCCCATGGGTGGGATTTCTAGCACTCTCTCCCTGTAAAAGCTTGTGCTGTGACGGACAACCAGATACCAGAGCATAAACTTTCTTATGCTGCCTTCTTGTCAAAAATGTTAAATACATCTCTGAGGAGGACATATTTTCCTGGATTGGATGATATCACTTATTTAAGGCGTCCACTAAAGACTAAACCACTAAACATTCAGCTCTGCCCTTGTTTTTCAGGAAGTAAATAAGTGAAAATTAAATTTTTAAAAATGTGTGCCTCAGTACTTCAGGCAGACCATGTCAGGGACATATGTAATGGGTGTTTTAAGATGGGCTGGTTATGCAGACCTCCCTGTCTTCACACAACAGCTTTATGCTAAGGAAGCAGCTGGGACAATGGGTAAGACCAGCATTTAAAGATGATTCTTCTCATTAACTGTCAGATTTTATGAGTCTTAATTTCACTTGTGTATCATGAGATTATTTTGAGAATCAAATGAGATTATGAATGTGAGCGACTTCAGAATTATAAACAGTATATAGGTGGGTAGTAGTGTTAATATTACTTAGCTGCTTGTTCCCCTCTTAGAAATGGAACACTTCCATCCATACTCCTCATGTAAGTTAGAAATCTATTTGGTGGGTGTTTTATAACGTCTGCCTGACTGTCCCATTTGAGCTTCTTTGATTCTGTGTTTTGCTTCCTTCAGCTGTCAGTCTTACTACGTATGCCAAACATAGTATTTTTTGTTATCAATTAAGTGAGTTTTGCCTTTAGCTTGTCTGAATTTTAAATTTATGGTTCTTTGGTTTAGAAGGCAATCCTGAAGTTCAACTACTCAGTGCAGGAGGAGAGCGACACGTGTCTGGGAGGCCGATGGTCCTTTGATGATGTGCCAATGAAGCCCCTGCGAACTGTGATGTTAATTCCAAGCGACAAAATGAATGAAATCATGGATAAACTGAAAGAACATCTATCTGTCTAACCCATTTCCCATGGACAGTGCTGGGCTTGTTTTTGTAAAAATTACCAGAAGACTCAGTGGAGATTTACTGAAAAACTCATGACTTTATTCAGATTAAGGTCCTCTGCAAAAAGTAGGGTTCTGTCACCCGTGTCTGTGACACATTTACAAAATATCTTTGCTTTTTAAAATTTTGGTCAAATTAAGAATGGTTGATTAAAAACTTTTCCAATAAGAAGAAAAACATGGAGTAGTAATTTAAAGAACTCAATAAAAACTTCTATTTTTAGTTGTTAAATAATATGCAAAAAGTGTTATTCTTTTCAAGACTCCTGTGTGGGGTATGACATCCATCTTCACGTTGCGTCTGCACATCACTCCAGTGGACCAGCTGTTAGGCTGCCTTTGGGATATTTATTGCACCTCAGGTTTTGTGTAGAAGGTTCTTGGAGAGTCACTGTATAGTGCATCTTTGTTCAGTAGTTTCAGGGCAGTTCTCACACATTTTCTGTTCCTTTTTCATTGCTGAAATGGGTGATAGGTGATCCATCACTTGCTGTAGAATATCCTTACTTTCACTAGGAGGCAGATTACTGAAATAGTATTGTGGTGCCAATTGCATAAATCTGTTTAAAACAAAAAATTATTATTTTTGGTGAGAGGTACCAAACATGACTGGACACTTCCCAGGCCTGGAGAATCTGCTTGTAGAATTTTGATTAGTTTGAACTTCTCAGTGGCTTGGTCTGCCTTTGTAGAATGAATACTTTCTGTGGTTTACATGGAAACAATCCAATTGCATTTCTAGGATAAGTTGGGTCCTATAGGGTTATGCCACACAGCGGAAGTGATACCCCCCTCCCCCACCACCGAGGGGAACGGGTACTTCCCCCAAGGCCCATCACAATTTTGCAACAGATCAGATCAGATGCTTGGGAGAACTCTGGGTGCATAAGAGGGAGTATCTTTGTGTCTCTTACTAGTACCATACCATATCCATTTGCTGAAGCTGGACACACCTGTAGTTAGTCCTGGTTCCTGCCTAGAACATCACACCGCCCAAGTGGTAGTGGTACCTTCACAGTGGGTCTAGCATCTGCAGCAGCCTCTGAGGCTAGTCTCCAGTCTCACTGCTGCCCCTATAGCCCATTCACTTAGCAGCCAGAGGGATCTTTAAAATATACGGAGAAGAGGTTACCCTTGCTTAAAACTTTCCAATTGCTTTGTACTGCACTTAGGATCAACTCCAAACTCTATGTGGCCCGTAAGCCCTACACCTCTGCTACCTGCCTGTCTTCAACCTCGCCTCCACCCCTTCTCTTCCCCACTTGCTCCAGTCTCAGTGGCCTGTCTGTTTTGAGAGCTTGCCACGCTCCTCAAGGTCTGCACTTGCTAGCCCTGTTCCTCTTAAGGTGCATCGCGCTTTGCTGTACATTTCTATACTGTGTTCTCTCTTTATGCTGTAATCTCAGAGGCGTGAACATTTCTTAGTCATCTACGGAGACCTGCCTTCAGTAGGTACTCTCAACATAATTTAGATTGGTAGCAGTATAAACTTATATTGAAAATGTAAGAAAAACCAAATTTGTCATTTGCTCTTCATGTATGAATTCCAAGAAACCCCCTTTTTCTCCGTTAAACTTACAGCTCAGGAGAGATTTCTGAGGCGATCCTGATGTAGTTGTTGTCAGATATGCTGAATTTATGGAAGAGAACCCACTCTGGCATCTTCTTGGTGACAGAGTAACAAGAAAGGGGATGCAGCTGTGCAACTTGCTTGTGCGTCAGCATTAAGTAATTGCCTGACCCATCAACATCCCGAGCAATCTAAAAGGCAGCGTTTTAAAGAAAAAAGGATTTTGTATTAATATGGAGATCGATACACAAAAATATTTTGTTTTAAAAATTCCAAAATACTTCATACAGAATGGTTAAAACTACAAATTTGCTGCCCATGTTTTCTAGTTTCAGATATAGAAAATAAGACATAAACATGTTTTGCTCAAAACTTGGAGCCAGTGATGATGATAATGTTAACTAATTTCATCAATTTCAGGGCAGCATGCCAAAATAGTGCAGCTACAGAGGTGAATGTTTTGGTCAAGAAATAAAGCTAGCACGTTCCCTGTCACATTATGCACCACGCTTGCAAATGTCCAGTGCTTTACACTTGACGTTTAAGCTCATTTAATCCTCATGATAACCCTGTGATGCAGGTAACCTTACTTCTTCCATACAGATGAGGAAATCCATGCTAAAATGTCCTTTTTCTCCATTAAGAGTGCTTTAGAGTTTAGGTGGTGCATACTTATTCTGTAATGTGCTTTAGTTTAGAGGCGCTACGTTAGTCAACCTCCACGCTGGGAAAGAAACAAATGGGCTGTTGCCTTTACTTCTTGGTGGGCATTAATTACATCACCAGGTACCTGGGAGCAAACAGGTGAGATGCGGGGCTGTAACTGTTCAGCCGGAGTGTTGTAACAACTCCTCTGTGATGGAAAAGGTCTTCTGGACAGAGAGAATGTTCTAGCTTAGTCCTCCATTCCCCTGAGGGGAAGTGTATTTAAATACCAAATCTTTAATGACATAGAAGGGTTTTTAGTTTTATTTTAAAGTTAACATCAATACAATAATCATCCTAAGTGGGAGGTTTCTGACAGGATGTCCTGAATATGTGAAATTTTGTAAAGTGCACACTACAGGTGTGGCCTTATCCATTCTTACCTGCATGAAATAACCAGAGAGAAGAGCTTTCCTTATGTTCAGAGTGTTTTCCTTTGAGCCAAAAGCAGGTTCTGTGTAAGGAAGCTCGATTCGCTTGATGATTTCTAAGAGTTCGGCTCGGATAACATCTGCCATCCTGAGTGCAGAGCAGTTGAGGAAGTAATCGTGACACCACTTTTCAACACAGTCTAGGAAGGAACGAACAAAACTATTTAGAAATGACTTGTCGTAACTGAGAGAGCCCAGGCGGGAAGGCGCTCGGCCTCTGCGTCTCTCTGTGTCCTCTCCTAACAAGGTTGTCACATGAGTGAGTGGGAGGGAGGCAGCAAGGACGGGGACCTCCGGTGGCCGCGGGAGTGGCTGTCCCTGGCACTGCTGGGAAGGGAGAGGGTGCCGGCTGGCAGGACCTGCAGTGGCTGCGGGGGGGACTCCATGAGCCCACCAACTGTAAAGTGCAGGTCCCTAGCGCTGACCAATACTATAGCACCCTCATCTGGCTCGTAAGGGGCAGAGGAGACTGTCTCAAGATCAACATTTCGTCCAGTGTGCGTACGGCGAGGATGTACGTGCCCACGACATTCAATCAAACTAGGAGGGAAAAAGCTTACAGTACAGATAGCTCTGATCCATGAAAATATCTCACATACTTTACTTAATTATAGGAAAAGGATTACTACTAGGCTGATGTGGGAATTAATGATGTCACAGTTAAGCTCGCCTACCCTAGCTGCAAATTCTGTATCGAAATTCAGTCCCCTGGATCAGTGTGAAGTTATTCTTTCTTGCCGTCTGCGATTAGCTGGACCCAGAGTTTTGCCGTGGCCTGGAAGCGCACGTGGCCTCGGCGCAGCGGGCCGCAGACCTCCGTCGGTCCTTCCCGTCCACTCACTCAGGCCCATCTGGAGCCACAGGAGTGCGTGCACTTGGTCCAACGACGACCGCCACCTGCTTGCCCTCCGAAGATGCCAAGGCCCTCATGTACTTTCTGGCTCCGCTGACAACTTTTTCTGCTCAGCTGTGAAAAACTAACTTCCTGCTCTGCCACTCTGACTGCTGTCATACTTTTCACTTCACTTTAAACATTTTTCACACCATCTGCTGGAGCAAAGGCGGTAAAAGCAGCATCGTGGAGAACAAAGGTGAGAACAATCCTCCTGGAAGGAAGGGAGCTCCCCTCCGGCTGTGTCCGCCTCACTGCTTTGCCCCGTCTGCCCCTGGAGACCCCCTTCCTGTCTTTAAGGCCCAGCACAGGAGTTTCACGTGGAGGAATTTTCCGTTCCCGCACCACTGGGAACGGGAACATACCCACCGTGGTTTAGACGTACCCAGGACTTCTGCCGCAGCTCTGCACCAGGCCATTCTACTCCCCTGGACGCCCTCCCCGCCCCTCTCCCCTCCTCGGCCAGGCTCCAGCCTCCCTCAGCTCATCAGCCTATTCGTTACTATTACCTGGAGCTGGGGGTTTTGTTTGTTTTGTTTTGAATGCTCCATATTCTCTCTCCATTCAGTAGTGAGCATGCCACGTTATGAAAGGCACAAAGCACAGCTCTGGCCGGTGGGCACCTAGAGATGGCAGTTCCTTTCCTTCCTCCCTGGACCCGAGAGGACAGGAGCCACGCTGTGCAAGTCTGTGTCCCCCGTCCCTGTGTCCCCAGCGAGCTCGCTCTGAAGGCTGCCGGGCTGGGTGCCGGGTCTGTGGATGCAGGGCCGCCCTCTGTGGGAGCAGGGGGCGTGTCTCTACTGCTCACCTGCGGGTGCCTGAGGGCCTCAAGCGCCATCCCACTCAAATGACCAAGGGGGCTGGAGAGAAAGGGTGTTGGACGAATAACAACCCAGCTTTGTCTGGGGAAGGAAAGGTGGAATTCGGAGGTAATTTCTGAGACGGCCAAGCATTCACTTACGTTCGCTGGTGGAATTCAGAGCCATGTCCTGGTAGGCCTTGTAAATGTTGATGAGGGTGAAGTGATCTCCTTCAGGATGTAAGAACTTCTTCCAACAAGACAAGGCGGCCTCCTCTGCTCCCCGGGGCAGATGCGAAAAGCAATTAGGAGCTTTAAGATGCAAAAGGTAAGAAGGTCAGCAATAATGAGATGTGCCCTTTAGCCCTTTAGCACGACAGGCTGCGGGGGGAACGGATGGGGGCTCACTGCTGTTTGTGGCCCTGCTCCTGTCTTACTCTGTGAATAACATGCTATCCTGTTTACTTAGAAATCAGAGAACTGTAGGGTGGGCTGTCATCTTGTGCTTCTCCTTGCTCCTGTATGTTAGCTTTTCTCAGGTCTGCTCAGCACAGCGGACACCCTGCTTGTAAATATTACAGCCCCCGGTCCAGGGACAGGATTAGAACTCAGGTCCTAATGCAGCATAGCCTTTGGTTTGTCCTGCCAGTAAAAGAATCAATTAAAACCTATAAACCAAGATGAATGAGGTGGTAGGAAATAAAAAACACGCACACGTGACACGTTTTTCTTGATCTGTACCAATTACTTCAGCAAAAGCGAACTTGGTATGCTTTCACCTGTCTGATTTAAGAAATTCACTGGGTTTTTATTTAGATTTTTTCATATTAAGGCAATTCTTATAATTTTCTACATTTTTAAACTACTAAAATATTTCATTATCATTTCAAATGGATCTCATTTAAATCTATACCTGCTGCAGATACACAGTACAAAAGAGCCATCGAAGGAATACCTGTTACCATGGCAGCGATTGTTAGCATTTCATCTACACAGTCAAATTCACAGGATGCTAAGATAGACTTGGAGAGTTGTGGATCAAGAGGAAACTCTGACATGATGATTCCAAATTCGGAAAGATTTCCATCATTGTCCAGTGCTGCCAGATAATCTAAGTCTTCCAAAGCCTGCATCAAACTTTCCGGTGCTAGGGAAGACAAAATTAATAATTAGAAAGTTTCATACAACCAAGATGGAGTAACAGGTACTGGATTTTCCCTCCCACACAAAACAACCAAACAATGAACAAAATATATGAAACAAGAGTTCGCAAGACAAAGAACATCAGGCAACGAAGGACAGTGATTCCTGGAAGGAATGCCCAGCTTACTGCCTTGAGAGAGTTTCCAGGCTGCGGTGCTGGGAGGGGACCCAAGGGGAGCTGCCAGACTCCCCGAGTTATGGAGAGGGTGCTGAGGGTCCAGGGAGACTAAGGTGGCCAGAGCCTGCAGGTCGGACCTCCTGAGAGGAGAGAGCTCTAGAGCAAGGACTCAGAGGATGTACGAGAGCCCCTCAGTCAGTCAGCAGGGCCCATTCACTCCACTCCAGGCCAGAGAAGGAACCATCCAGAGCAGCAGAGGGTCAGTACCTGGTGCTCACACGGGATCTAGATATGCCCGTTCCCACCAGCCAGGCTGGAAAGCCTCATGATTCATGGGACTCTGGGGGGGAAACAGAATAACTACACCCCACATGTACACTGTTCCAGTGCCACCTAACTAATTCTAAAGTCAAGACCTGAAAGGATCACTCTGCATCCCAGGACAAAGCTCAAGAATATTTACAGGAATACAAAGTATCCAGTATCCAACCCAGTAAAATGTACAATGTCTAGCATCCAACAAATATTATGAGGCATGAAAAGCAGGAAAATATAATCCCATAATAAAGAGAAAAACGAATCAATTGAAACTGACCCAGATGACAGAAATGGTAGACAAGGATGTTGAAAGAGCTATTTGCCAGTACAAGTAAGGACCAAAGGCTAATTTTCCCCATCCCTTTATTTCCCTTATAAGTTTATATGACATCAATAATGGTGTATTTTTATTATATATGCTTAATATCCACCTACAAAGATAAATCCATTTATTCAAAGTGAGGTATTCTCCTTGTCCTTGCAAAATAAAGTCACATTAATATGAATACATGTGTTTTTCACCAGGCCTCACAAAGAAGCAAATCACACAGCATGAAGCTGCTGGATTGTTCTACCCAAGAAACGGAAGGATTTATGAGCTACTCAACGGCTTTCACTTGTCTCACTTCCAACATGTTCCTGGCAGGCGGGAGACAGAGCCTGTGGGGACCTGAGAAGCAGTTTAACCTCCTTGTAGCTGGGAGTTCAAGGTAATGAACAGTACAAATTTACTTATTTGCTGCCCAAACTTTGACCACTAAGCTATTTGTCAAAATTTCAAGCAAACTGTGTAACTCAAAAGCCAGTCCCAAATTCAGATTTGATAAAGTCCCCCTATTCCCATCAAGAGACCTGGGAACACTGGGAGAGACCCCCGCTGCGGGCTGGGTAAGGACCCCCGGTGCTGCACGCAGCTCCTTGCATCCCCAGGCCTCTTGCTGGAGGAGACAGCGTGGAATGGGCCTGGCCTCCACCTCTGCCACGTGATTTGCCAGTGAAAGATAAGTTACTGGGAAAGCAAGTAAGTGTTGGGCTGAGGGGGGCTATGAGCAAGCCTGCAGAGAACCCAGGCATCTGCTAGAGGACTCGGGCGCGGCTTTCACCCCACCTGGGAGAAAAGAAGCTGAACGTCCCTGTTTCTGGTTTCTTTCATCAAGATTTAAAACTGAGAAGAGCACGGCCTCAGGGGATTCTGTTCTTGGATTCTGACCCCTTGGCCTCTCCAGGGCACTAGCCAGGAGCACTGGTGGACTCCTTGTTCATTTGGAGACCCTGGGGCAAGGATGAGACCTTGAGAAATCACAGTCCCGGGAAGTAAACAGACAGGCTATTTAGAAAAAAAGTCCGAGCCATCAGTGAGCCATGAAATCAAACGTAACAGAGATGGCCTCATCCACCAGAGGGCAGACAGCAGAAGCAAGAACTACAATCCTGCAGCCTGTGGAACAAAAACCACATTCACAGAAAGACAGACAAGATGAAAAGGCAGAGGGCTATGTACCAGATGAAGGAACAAGATAAAATCCCAGAAAAACAACTAAATGAAGTGGAGACAGGCAACCTTCCAGAAAAAGAATTCAGAATAATGATAGTGAAGATGATCTAGGACCTCGGAAAAAGAATGGAGGCAAAGATCGAGAAGATGCAAGAAATGTTTAACAAAGACCTAGAAGAATTAAAGAACAAACAAACAGAGATGAACGATACAATAACTGAAATGAAAAATACACCTTAAGGAATCAATAGCAGAATAACTGAGGCAGAAGAACAGATAAGTGACCTGGAAGACAGAATGGTGTAGTTCACTGCCGCAGAACAAAGAAAAAAGAATGAAAAGAAATGAAGACAGCCTAAGAGACCTCTGCGACAACATTAAACACAACAACATTCGCATTATAGGGGTCCCAGAAGGAGAAGAGAGAGAGAAAGGACCAGAGAAAATATTTGAAGAGATTATAGTCGAAAACTTCCCTAACATGGGAAAGGAAATAGCGACCCAAGTCCAGGAAGCGCAGCGAGTCCCATACAGGATAAACCCAAGGAGAAACACGCTGAGACACATAGTAATCAAATTGGCAAAAGTTAAAGACAAAGAAAAATTATTGAAAGCAGCAAGGGAAAAACGACAAATAACATACAAGGGAACTCCCATAAAGTTAACAGCTGATTTCTCAGCAGAAACTCTACAAGCCAGAAAGGAGTGGCATGATATACTTAAAGTGATGAAAGGGAAGAACTTACAACCAAGATTACTCTACCCGGTAAGGATCTCATTCAGATTCAACAGAGAAATCAAAAGCTTTACAGACACGCAAAAGCTAAGAGAATTCAGCTCCACCAAACCAGCTCTACAACAAATGCTAAAGGAACTTGTTTGAGTGGGAAACACAAGAGGAGAAAAGGAACTACAAAAACAAACCCGAAACAATTAAGAAAATGGTCATAGGAATATACATATTGATAATTACCTTAAATGTGAATGGATTAAATGCTCCAACCAAAACACACAGTCTCGCTGAATGGATACAAAAACAAGACCCATATGTATGCTGTCTACAAGAGACCCACTTCAGACCTAGGGACAGATACAGACTGAAAGTGAGGGGATGGTAAAAGATATTCCATGCAAATGGAAATCAAAAGAAAGCTGGAGTAGCCATACTCATATCAGATAAAATAGACTTTAAAATAAAGAATGTTACAAGAGACAAGGAAGGACACTACATAATGATCAAGGGATCAATCCACGAAGAACATATAACAATTATAAATATATATGCACCCAACATAGGAGCACCTCCATACATAAGGCGAATGCTAACAGCTATAAAAGAGGAAATTGACAGTAACACAGTAATAGTGGGGGGCTTTAACACCTCACTTACACCAATGGGCAGATCATCCAGACAGAATATTAATAAGGAAACAGAAGCTTTAAATGACACAATAGACCAGATAGATTTAATTGATATTTATAGGACATTCCATCCAAAAACAGCAGATTACACGTTCTTCTCAAGTGTGCACGGAACATTCTCCACGATAGATCACATCTTGGGTCACAAATCAAGCCTCAGTAAATTTAAGAAAATTGAAATCATATCAAGCATCTCTTCTGACCACAATGCTATGAGACAAGAAATCAATTACATGGAAAAAACCCCGTAAAAAACACAAACACATGGAGGCTGAACAATACGTTACTAAATAACCAAGAGATCACTGAAGAAATCAAAGAGGAAATCAAAAAATACCTAGAGAAAAATGACAATGAAAACACGATGATCCAAAACCTATGGGACGCGGCGAAAGCATTTCTAAGAGGGAAGTTTATAGCTATACCAGCCTACCTCAAGAAACAAGAAAAATCTCAAATAAACAATCTAACCTTACACCTAAAGGGACTAGAGAAAGAAGAACAAACAAAACCCAAAGTTAGCAGAAGGAAAAAAATAAAAAAGATCACAACAGAAATAAATGAAATAGAAACAAAGAAAACAATAGCAAAGATCAATAAAACTAAAAGCTGGTTCTTTGAGAAGGTAAACAAAATTGATAAACCATTAGCCAGACTCCTCAAGAAAAAGAGGGAGAGGACTCAAATCAATAAAATTAGAAATGAAAAAGGAGAAGTTACAACAGACACCGCAGAAATACAAAGCATCCTAAGAGACTACTACAAGCAACTCTATGCCAATAAAATGGACAACCTGGAAGAAATGGACAAATTCTTAGAAAGGTATAACCTTCCAAGACTGAACCAGGAAGAAACAGAATATATGAACAGACCAATCACAAGTAATGAAATTGAAACTGTGATTAAAAATCTTCCAGCAAACAGAAGTCCACGACCAGATGGCTTCACAGGCGAATTCTATCAAACATTTAGAGAAGAGCTAACACCGATCCTTCTCAAACTCTTCCAAAATATTGCAGAGGAAGGAACACTCCCAAACTCATTCTATGAGGCCACCATCACCCTGATACCAAAACCAGACAAAGAGACTACATAAAAAGAAAATTACAAACCAATATCACTGATGAATATAGATGCAAAAATCCTCAACAAAATACTAGCAAACAGAATCCAACAACACATTAAAAGGATCATACACCATGATCAAGTGGGATTTATCCCAGGGATGCAAGGATTCTTCAATATACGCAAATCAATCAATGTGATACACCATAATAACAAATTGAAGAATAAAAACTATATGATCATCTCAATAGATGCAGAAAAAGCTTTTGACAAAATTCAACACCTATTTATGATAAAAACTCTCTAGAAAGTGGGCATAGAGGGAACCTACCTCAACATAATAAAGGCCATATATGACAAACCCACAGCAAACATCATTCTCAATGGTGAAAAACTGAAAGCATTTCCTCTAAGATCAGGAATGAGACAAGGATGTCCACTCTCACCACTATTATTCAACATAGTTTTGGAAGTCCTAGCCATGGCAATCAGAGAAGAAAAATAAAAGGAATACAAATTGATAAAGAAGAAGTAAAACTGTCCCTGTTTGCAGATGACATGACACTATACATAGAGAATCCTAAAAATGCCACCAGAAAACTACTAGAGCTAATCAATGAATTTGGTAAAGTTGCAGGATACAAAATTAATGCACAGAAATCTCTTGCATTCCTATACACTAATGATGAAAAATCTGAAAGAGAAATTAAGGAAACACTTCCATTTACCACTGCAACAAAAAGAATAAAATACCTAGGAATAAATCTACCTAGGGAGACAAAAGACCTGTACGCAGAAAACTATAAGACACTGATGAAAGAAATTAAAGATGATACCAACAGATGGAGAGATATACCATGTTCTTGGATTGGAAGAATCAACATTGTGAAAATGACTATAATACCCAAAGCAATCTACAGATTCAATGCAATCCCTATCAAATTACCAATGGCATTTTTTACGGAACTAGAACAAATCATCTTAAAATTTGTATGGAGACACAAAAGACCCCGAATAGCCAAAGCAGTCTTGAGGGAAAAAAACGGAGCTGGAGGAATCAGACTCCCTGACTTCAGGCTATACTACAAAGCTACAGTAATCAAGACAATATGGTACTGGCACAAAAACAGAAACATAGATCAATGGAACAAGATAGAAAGCCCAAAGATAAACCCACGCACCTATGGTCAACTAATCTATGACAAAGGAGGCAAGGATATACAATGGAGAAAAGACAGTCTCTTCAATAAGTGGTGCTGGGAAAACTGGACAGCTACATGTAAAAGAATGAAATTAGAATACTCCCTAACACCATACACAAAAATAAACTCAAAATGGATTCGAGACCTAAATGTAAGACCGGACACTATAAAACTCTTCCAGGAAAACATAGGAAGAACACTCTTTGACATAAATCACAGCAAGATCTTTTTTGATCCACCTCCTAGAGTAATGGAAATAAAAACAAAAATAAACAAATGGGACCTAATGAAACTTCAAAGCTTTTGCACAGCAAAGAAAACCATAAACAAGATGAAAAGACAACCCTCAGAACGGGAGAAAATATTTGCAAACAAATCAATGGACAAAGGATTAATCTCCAAGATATATAACCAGCACATGCAGCTCAATATTAAAGAAACAAACAACCCAATCCAAAAATGGGCAGAAGACCTAAATAGACATTTCTCCAAAGAAGACATAGAGATGGCCAAGAAGCACATGAAAAGCTGCTCAACATCACTACTTAGTAGAGAAATGCAAATCAAAACTACAGTGGGGTATCACCTCACACCAGTTAGAACAGGCATCATCAGAAAATCTACAAACAACAAATGCTGGAGAAGGTGTGGAGAAAAGGGAACCCTCTTGCACCGTTGGTGGGAATGTAAATTGATACAGCCACTATGGAGAACAGTATGGAGGTTCCTTAAAAAGCTAAAAATAGAATTACCATATGACCCAGCCATCCTACTACTGGGCATATACCCAGAGAAAACCATAATTCAAAAAGACACATGCACCCCAATGTTCATTGCAGCACTCTTTACCATAGCCAGGTCATGGAAGCAACCTAAATGCCCATCAACAGACGAATGGATAAAGAAGATGTGGTACATATATACAATGGAATATTACTCAGCCATAAAAAGGAAGGAAATTGGGTTGTTTGTTGAGATGTGGATGGATCTAGAGACTGTCATACAGAGTGAAGTAAGTCAGAAAGAGAAAAATAAATATCGGATATTAATGCATGTATGTGGAACCTAGGAAAATGGTACAGATGAACCGGTTTGCAGGGCAGAAGTTGAGACACAGATGTAGAGAACAAACGTATGGACACCAAGGGGGGAAAGCCGCGGTGGGGTGGGGTGGTGGTGTGCTGAATTGGGCGATTGGGATTGACATGTATACACTGATGTGTATAAAATTGATGACTAATAAGAACGTGCAGTATAAAAAAATAAATAAAATAAAATTCAAAAATTAAAAAAAAATTAAGGATTTCTGTTCAACAAACAGCACAATAGAAAACCTTAACTGAGCATAAGATTGGGGGAAAAAAAAAAAGTAACAGCTGACATGCCAGAGAAGGTGCAAGAAGCAGCAGCAGAAATAAGCATCTCAGATTAAACAGAGTAGGAGGGCACTGGGAGCACAAAGTTAATTACTGAAAGTTGTGTAGAAACCGATTTCCATAAATCAGCAAAGCTGCTGCATTGTAAGTTACAGGATCTCTGGCAACTGTCCCTGTAAGCGCATCTGGCTTAACAGCCAGCCTCTGTCCCCAAAGGGCACCTACTTCTCATTTTTATGTCCTGGAGTTGAGTTGGCTGCACACAGAGTTACTAACGGACATAACTTCATGATTCGGCTCTCGGTCCGAACACCAGAAAAAGAGAGGAAATTCTTGGGGTTTCATTATATTAGAAAGAACAAGTTAATGAATGCAGATTATACAGGTGAAGGAATAATAATAAATAACCGAATAGGATTTGCTAATATTACATTCTACATTTTAAGACATCTCCCCAGTATGGCCCATAAGATTGTCTTAGATAAAAGCAGAAGGGTTTAGATGAGGGTTCTTTATGGCAGTGCTATTTAAGTGTAATCCATGGTAAATAATGCTAACAAATGGAATATAAATGTTTCAGTGTGAGGCCTCTTCTTTACAGCAGTGCAAAATCACACTGCTTTATTCCGAAGGCGATTTCAATATGGACAAATCATCATTTTTATTAAGTTCTATTGCCAATGGCAGCCGTACTCCCTGTAGGATAGCTCACTACAAGGTCACACACCTCCCCCACTGCCATCACTCAAAGTAACTTGAAGGGCTTTTATCACACTATTTCGTTACGGTGCCCTTTTTCCATGGAACCCCAAATGCCAGGCTCCAATACTGAATCTGCGTTTTCCTGCCACGGTATCTGCAGAAAGGCTGCTCACAAACAAAGAGGCCATTAATCTGGAACAAGGGTTAAGTCCACCAGCCGGAGGGAGGGACTGACCCAGTGCTGATTCGAAGCAAGAGTGCAGGTCAGATGAGGAGTGCAAGGCTCTGCTGTGTCATTTCCAGAACCAACGGCCTCACATGGCATCTTTCCTATGGCCTTGAAAAGTCTGCCAACATTTTAGATGTCACATAGCAGGAATCACAGGCTGTTCCCCTCCCCGTCACGGGGACATTTACTCAGGCACTCAGCAGGAGAGAGAAGAACCAAGAGACAGAGACGAGAAGCTGAGTACCAGTGCTGTTCAAGCCTCTGTCCTTAGGTGTCCCTGAGGCACTGCCACATTCTCGTCTTGGATTTCATAAGACACCCCAAGTTCCTTATCACAACGCACTTTGGCTTATGCCAGTCTGAGTGGCGTTACTGGCACTGGCACCCAGAAGAATTCTATACGTCAGAAATTCTGTCACAAAGGAAGAGTGTATCAAAGTGCCACTGGGACTTAGAAAAGGCAGGGACGAAGCTGGCCCGGGGAAGGATAGCTGGGCTCACACAAGGCTTGCCGTGTGCCTCGTACACATGTGAATTACACACACGTACACATGTGCAGATGGACATGGAGAAAGAAAGTGACAGCTGGACAGGGCGGAGGCAGAAGATGAGGTTTCTGGCCTGGTGGGTTTTAGGACTGGAGCTTGGGCACTGTGTGCACGGAAGTAAAGAGCCCACGCAGGGGAAAAACAGAAGAATCAAGACGGTGCTGGTTGGACGGTGTAGATTCTCAGTAGTCTTGGGACTTTTAGGGAATAGGGTTAAGAGTTTGGCTCTGAAGAGGAGAGAAAGGAAAGGCCTCTGTTTCGCTTAATTTCACAAGGACATGCTCACAAAAGCTGGCACGTGCCCACCTCCTACCCTACACGGTACACAGAGCACTTCTGCATAAATAATCTCATTTGAACCTCTCAACAACCCCCATGATACAAGCGGGCAGACCCTCTATCCTCATGTTACGCGAGTCCCGACAAGGGCGGCAGGTCCGCTGCATCTGCGTATTTCATTCACAAGAGGAGCTACATGCGGCAGCTGCAAGCATCATCTTTTTCTTTTTCTTTCAAAACGATGAGTCAGAGTTAATCCACAGTTACATTTCCCCAAGCACAGCAGAAAACAGATATGTGCGTACTGTCAGGGGACAAAAATAAATTGTCACCCTCACCCTTCTGTCCCCCGTTATCAGCTCTAAGCCCCGTGGAGTGAGCAGCAGAGGTGACCACTGAGAGACACGGGAATTCCTCTGCACGGCTGTGGTTTGCCGTTTGCTTTTGAAAATCTTCGCTGTTACGAGGCCTGCTCTTCTCTCTTCGCGCTAGTCCACCAAACAGCGACTATCACGACAAGAAGATGTCCAGGCAATCAACACGTGGTGGTTCTTGGGCTTAAGAGGGGAGCAGTTTTCAAAAATGAAACCTGTTTCTTCAGGGGGTGGTCTCTGCAGTGGTGACTGGCTGGCCGACGACAGAAGCCCTGGGGTCAGCGGTGAAAGTCGGGAGAAATGGATGCAAGTGACACACCCTCACCTTCTAGACTCCTTTTTTCTCAGGGACCGGAGTGAAAGCCAGGAGCAGAGTGGCTTCACTACTTGAGAGTTAAGGGATCACAGCTAAAGGAATCCTGCAGCCCGTGTTTCCCAGCCTTTCTGGGCAGCATCACCCTGCCCCCAGCCCCCCACCCCGGGGCCCCAGCCATCCCCGCCCCCTCCGCTCCCCACCAGGCCCCTGCCTACACCCTTTCTAACTTGCCACAGTCCTGTCACTCTGGCCATTGCTGTCAAAGAAAAATGCACTCAGCCTGAGTTTGCTACAGATACTTTACCACCTTACATCACATCCTATGACTGTTTCTTTCCTCCAAGCTACTCCCTCCAGGTATATTTATCACTAGCATATTCATCCTTGCAGCTAGTTAGGAAGGGGCCGGGCCTTTTCTGGGACCTTCTCTCGGGTGGGGACGCTCTACTGAAGCCAAGCTGGCTAGCATCCTCAGAGGCGGGCGTCCGGCTGGGACTACTTGGCGGTTCTCCAGGCGATGTGCTAATCTCCCCAGGAACCTAAATGCCAAGGCCTTCTTGACATGCATTCGATTTAGACCTCTCTTTCCCGCATACCTCTGAGCTTCCGCTGGAGAACAGCAAGCCTTTTCCTGCAAGAACAGACAGCGCCAAGGGAGGAGAGGGCTCCAGAGGAAGGAGATCAATCTTAGACGAGATAGGAGCTCACCTGGACCCTTTCCTCCTAGAGATTCCACTGCTCCTTTAGGGAAGAGTCTGTTCAGAACGTTAGATTCCAAAGAGTTTCCCAAAGTAATTGATTTTCCAAAGTGTTTGCTGGGAGAGTTTCAATATAAAACTCCGTGCGGTTCTAGGGGAGGACTCACATCGCGACCTCTAGGTGAGGCCCCGACACTGCCCCTCAGGACCATCCAGGGTTGGAGTCTTGGACCGTCCCCTTGGCTGCTCTTCTTGTAATGAGAAACTGTCTCCTCCACACTCTGTTTTCTCTTCTACCTTTTCATGTCAAAGGTTAGCTTTCTTAGGGGGCCCTCCTCTTACTTAACCTACTCCAAATTCTATGCTCTATTTTAAGAAATACTTGAGAAACAGTAACTCTAATATAACCTATATTTCTCAAGTGCTTGTAATCCTAATGGCACCACTGGACAAAATGACTGAAAAATATAGGAACTGAGACAAAGTACAGCAAAACAGTAGAAATTCTTCAGTTTCCATTTTAAGTACACTCTGCTTACAAGGTCTTTTGGCTGGCTGCTCTCTCGTGCAAATTTGATAAATGCCATGAATATCCTAACACTAAGATTAATACACTGCCCATCACCCCCTTTGATAAACACAGTGAAAATTTTAACCATGGGCCTAACGTGTGGAAAGAATTAAGGATGTTTTCTTTTATTAATGCACGAGTGAAAGCTAAACATCAACTGAAGGGCAATCAGTACTTAAACCAGAAACCTTTGTACAGGGACTCGAGTACCCACTTGGTTGCAGTGAAGCTAAGCTGCCGCTCTGGCAGCCTCGCCACACGGGAGGAGCGCCTGCCCTGGAGCTTCCTCAGCCTTCTGTCCAGCATTCCTGGTGGTTCCCGTGGGAGCAGCCCAGGTCCCAGCCGGGTCTGACACTAGCGGGGAGGACGCCAGCACCCCTCCCATGGTAGAGCGCCCTCCTCAGTGAACTGGACGGCAGGGGGGAGCTCCCCAGGAGACAGACGCTCAGACTGTAATTCTAAGGCCTCAGTCTTATGCTTAACAACCGTACCCCCTTCGTATCTCCATTTACCCTTAATTACAAAGACGTGAACTTCGAGTGGGTTTTCCCCAGGTGACGGTACGATTCACGAGGAAGGGCATTTGCCTACAAGTTTTCCCACCGAGAAACACTAACGCTGCCAAGAATCCTCCTCTGTTCAGTTCGGCCTTACACCCCCTTAGTCCACTATCCCCCACCCCCCCGGGTTTCTACTGGCCTGGCCCCATCTCCCTATGTTCCAGTGGCCAAGGGCAGACACTTTTCCAATGCCAGAATAGATATTTCCTAGAGGGTAGCTTTTTTTAAAAAATTTAAAAAATTACTTTAGAGAATGTTTACCTCTAGTGGGGAAAATGCTTCAGGACAAACCAAAGCCCCGGGCTTGCTTGCACCACCAAGGGCCACTGCTCTTAGGACTGGGGACGGGCAAGAGGTACGAGGGTAAGGCTCAGCCAGGCGCCTGCTGACCCGCGGGCACACGGCTACCTGGTCTGTTCACGAAGTCACAGTGGCCTAAGCCCGCGATGTCGATTCTCTTCATAAAAAGCACCATGCTGGTTAGGTTGGCTTCCTGCATTTCCGCCGGCTTAAGTGGCCGCATGTCTTCGGAGGCAAATTCTTCAGAGTACAGACAGAAAAGTTTTCCTAGAAGAAACCAAGGAAAACGGTTTTAATGCTTCTGTGTTGCCTCCGGACAGGAACTTACGTGAGTTGGTTTTGGGGTCTGCAGTGCTACCTGAAGAAGATGAACCGAGAATCTGCTTGCGTATCTCTGCTTGGCTCTGGCTGATGGGCTGCATGACGAGTGAGTTTGCTCTTATTCTAGGGTTGTACACCTTTAAACGAAAGACAGTATCTTAAGCATCAGCTCACTCAAGATTTACCAGGCTCGCTGGCCCTGAAGTGACTGCTGTTTGCACACTTTACTTTACGAAATGCTCTGCTACTGACTCATTTCTTTTGTACAATATTTATTATTGTTTCACTTGCCTTGAGATGGAAACTGCAAGAGCTTTGATAAATGGATTTAAGGGTTGGCTGCTTTCATTGTAGCTTCAATAAATATGAGAGCTCTGTATCATCTGCTGAAATACAAATGCCACTTCTCAAAGCGCTATACTGCTGAATGATGACAGATATTCACTCGTGTGCCACGTGGAGAAAAGGATGATCATCTAACAGTGCTGTGTTTCCTCAAGGTTCTATTCAAATTGACTGTGATCCCAGGGGTCTCATCTTTATTACATATGCTGGGTTTTTCCAGTCCTATCAGCTAACACAAAAACTGCAGGTGGCACTAACAGTGATTTTTCTTAGGTGTAGTTTAAAGGTAAGTAATAACCCTGGGTTCTCTGAATGGTGGACTAATTCAATAAGATCAATCCAAACTGGTTCCAAGGGAACCTTCCTAATGGCTGGAATTGCTCTGTCACAGTAAACAAGGATATTTAAGAGACCCATAGTTTCCTGGAGGGGTAAAAGCTACATAACATCTAATAATGGTAAATGGATCAATACTTGGGTAGATTCTTCTCAGTTTAAAGGCTATGATTTCTGAAGTCCCACTGTCTTTGAGAGTTTGAGATATCCTATTTCCATTTTTCCTAATTTTTAATTTAAGGATAGTGATTAAAAATATACAGACGTTTTTTAAAAATTTAGGATGGAATTTTATCATGTCAACTATAAAGCCAAAATTTGTGAGAATTAAACTCAGGGTACTTGAAACTAATTTCTAGTAAATTACCTGGGGGGAGATGCTAATTACTTTGATAAAGGGGCTACCAAAAATACCCAAGGGATGTATAGAAGAAAAGGTCAGTTTAGGAGTCAAGTAATTTGCTTTAGTAGTTGTCTTTCCTTAAAACTTTTTCCTCTGGCCCCTCAACCAGTTTAATTTGTTTCCAGACTACCAACCTGCTAATGACAGGCAGTTACATGTGCTCAAGACTTTTGTTACTGGATGCAATAGTTCTTCTTTGCACACATGGCCAAATAGAGAGAAATCCCCAGATCATATAGTTCATCCTCATTTTCTGGTCAGTAAAACGGTAGGAGCCCAAGACAATTAGCAGCAGTCTATTTAACCTCCTCAACAATAATTACCTTTCTTCTCTCCACCCCGACATCAATAACAAATTTGACTGTGTTGCTACAGATCAAAGCTTCTCCGGAGCTAGCCGTTAGCACCACTCGTCTCTGATAAACTTGGCATCTTTTTTCTGTTTCATCATTTGGCTTGAACAACGCACATTTCTCTTTTGGATACAAAGGAACAACTATCAGCTCTCCAAGATCTGGGTTTAAGTTAGATCCTTCTTGACAGATAATTTCATAGGCTTTTTCAATATCCTAAAGTAAAAGAATAACATCATCCATGAGAATAAAGTACATTACAAACAACTTTCTCCAAATTATATAAAACTATAGGCAAAAGCTGCATAATGTATACAGGGAAAGAAATACTTGTGTCATTTCCTATAGGTATCGTTAAATATGAAAAGGAGATATAACTGCTTAAGAACATGTCTTTGGGAAAGTTAAATATAATTTATAAATAATTTCAGTGCTTTTAGTCCAAAATGGCTTTCCCCTTGTGAAATGTACTGTCTTTGCCTTTATGCATTCATCCTGCTATTTTTCTAGCTTGGTGCAATTTCTCATATCCATTAACAATGACAGGTGAATAAAAGTTACTCTCACATCAGTGATGATGCATCACTGTGCTTTAATGGTGGCAGAACTAAGAATTCTAAAACAATCTCTAGATTTCCAATAGAAGCATATACACATACACATTCCACAATCAGGGTCTCTAATCTGGGTCATCTTGAAAACTATTATTACCCATTAGCACTTTAAAAAAAGCAGAAATGCAATGAAATAGGCAGGAAATATTCACTGCTTTTTATATATTTGCAAGATTCAGGAATTTAGAAATACTCTTTAAAAATGCTTCACTGTCAAATATACTGAATAAAAGAGTAAATTATGTGCCCTAAAACCACAAACAAGTAAGTATATTGGAGTAAAATGCTCAAAAAGCAAGACATTTTACACAGTACTTTTAAATTAATTTATTTATTAATTTATTTATTTTTGGCTGTGTTGGGTCTCTGTTGCTGCGCGCGGGCTTTCTCTAGTTGCGGCGAGTGGGGGTTACTCTTCATTGCGGTGAGCGGGCTTCTCACTGCGGTGGCCTCTTGTTGTGGAACACTGGCTCTAGGCACGCGGGCTTCAGTAGTTGTGGCACGTGGGCTCAGTAGTTGTGGCTCGCGGGCTCTAGACTGCAGGCTCAGTAGTTGTGGCACACGGGCTTAGTTGCTCTGCGGCATGTGGGATCTTCCTGGGCCAGGGCTCGAACCTGCGTCCCTTGCATTGGCAGGTGGATTCTTAACCACTGCGCCACCAGGGAAGCCCTGCAGTACTTTTCTATTTCTCAAATCACAACCAGATTTTTAGGACCTCATATAAAAAAGATGTCACTTAATGTAATTCTTACTCCTCTTAAATTTGTTTCCAAAATTTCCATTTTTTTAAGGGCCTAACTCATTACCAGATGGAAGAAGCCCCATTTCATTTCATTACATACATTAGATTTCACTAAAAATCTGAGTAAAAGAGATGCCTTCCCATGACTGTTAAGTCTGAGTCCACTGTCCAGCGCTCTAGCTCACCTCTCCTTCCTTCCACGCCACCTGTATAGTGGGATTGAACTAACTCAAGGGCTTTGTAGGTGCACAGATCTGCCTAGAAAAATAGTGAGACCTCGGGTGAGCTACTTGAAGGTTATTCCTGAGCTGCTGAGAGGCCCCAGGAAGCAGGGCAGAGGCTGCCCCCTGGGGCCCACACAGCAGTTATCCCGGTACCTTCTCCTGTTCACACTTCCCTTTTCTGCAGGGTTGGTTTACTTGGGGCAGATTTTTTTTTTAACCAAGCAAAGAGTAGGATTATTGACCGTAATGAATGAAAAATTGCCAGCTGGAATAATCAGAACAAAGCGATTTCTTCCAATTTTTATAATTCTAATCATGTCATCATTTTAAGTGAGGAAAGCTTAGAAATTTCTACGGAGGAGAACAAGTCCTCGAGCTGCGTCTCCCTGCACAGGACGTTCACACATTCCTCCTGGGTGGCAGGTGGTAACCTCCGCACGCAGTGCTTCACCTCCTACAGCTACCCTGGAGCTGGAAGAGGAGATCTGATTCCAGCAACCCACTCACAAATTTCCAATCAAAATAACCTTCAAACTGCACTGAAATATTGTACCTAGTTTAGATTCCTAAAAAGCTGACAGAAAACTTTGAGGCCATAATCTTCAGAATTTAAAAAAAGTACTTAAAATATTCATTCGGTGCTTCAAACTGTTTACTCATTTCCTTTCTATTCAATGTGTTCAGAGCATTTATGTACGTGGGGCTTTCCTACAGTACCTGCAAAACTCAGGAAAACACAGCAACCTGCATTGAAGGAAGATATCTGCCCCCAAATGAAAGGCCCACAACTAGATGGAACATTTCACAGGAAAACCTTCAACCTAAGAGCATCTTCCTTGTGACAGCTTCAAGCTGCTCGATAGTCTGGCTAGATAGTGTCATTAACCTTAATTTGTTTTCTATTTAATCTATTTCACTTTTTTTTCAGGTTACAAGATGGTGAAGTGATAAGGAACAACACACTGTAAACATGCAGGGCTCCAAGTCTCAATTAAGCACAAGAGACAGGGGAGCGCGGGGTTGTGGGTATTAATTCACAGCAGGTGAGGGGCTAAGTGAGCAGTGCGAGAAAATGTGAGGCACCTAATGTTCACCAAGCCAAACGTGAGAGTATTTCTGCAACTTTAAATGGATTTCTTAAGAAAAAAAGCGACAGTTAGTACACTTCTGTTAGACTGCTTGGGTTTGTTTTCCTATGACATTTAGTTGCTATGGCAGATTTTAAAGTTTGATATAGAAATCAAGAAAGCTTCAAACAGCATGGGGAAAAATGATCAACAGCTGTTAACATGGATTTTGGAGCAAGACAAAACTTTCCAAAAGACAAATTCCAAGACCATAGGAGAGTGTTAATCCTGACGTAAGTAGTAAAAGAGAAGAAAGTCCATCAGCATACTGAACTATGTTCAGCTGTTTAGGTGGTAGATGGGGAAAAGAAACCCAGATAATACCTGTGGAATCTGGGGCTGAACTGTGAGGAAAAACACTGGTTCCCAGAGAAGGTATGCTCCAGCCCGCAGAACTGCTGCCCCACCCGCTGGGCAGCCTGCTGGGAGCCTCTAGGCAAGAAGGACCCCCCCCCCCCCAGATTCCAGTGCTGGACCCGGGCCACATGAGCAGCCCCTGCCAAAATGACGAATCCGCATTCTCAGAGGCTCAGAATTGCAAAACCCGCCCAGAGCTTTCACTACACCATCACGTTCATGACTTTCAGGACTGATGGTTTCTTAATAGGAAATGTCTTTCTGGTCTGACTTCGAGGAAGATTATATAATTTTCTAAGCCCTGTGGATTTTATAGTTTCTACCACTCTCCTAGGTAAAAATGCATCTTCTAAAGTCTGACAATTCAGAAGTCACTATGCCATTAATTATAGCTTATATTAAACTTGTAGGAATCAAATACTTTAAGAATCAACTACTACCCCCAATTCTGTTATGAGCTTTATTTTTCAAAAATCAATTTTGGAATTTGACTAAAGATGACTACTCATCCTATCAGTCTTAATTATACTGTCCCCCACCCGATCCACCCCGAAATGTATGCCTTCTTTTCACCTGGCAATTCTAACTTTCAAATGTTTCAGACTTCTAATTCTGCCATTGCTCCCTTCCTTAGGCTTCAGCCAGTTATACTGAGAACCTCTAATTGTTTTCATAAATCCTTCTTCTGTCTCCTTAATCATTTTGTTACTTCCCTCAGGACTTTCTTGAGTATCTTGAATCATGCGGGATTAGGGAATGATCATAGAATAAATCACTGTAATCGGTAGAAGATTTACTATTCAAGAAACTGTGTATAATCTACACAGGAAAAATTGAAAATATGCTGTAGTTATCATATATTTGAGATTCTAAATTACTTTCTTTATGGAAACAGATAAAATCTAAGTTGTGAGAAAACTGTCTAAAGTTCCCCAAACTAAAGGATCAGTCATCCTTTATGCTTTGACTATAAAGCAGAATAAATACTCCTGAAGGTACTTGTGAAGGCGTGTGAATACTTAAGAAACGGCTCTGGTAGAGAGCTGAGGTACTTGTCTTTGTTCAGCTGGTGGCTCAGCCAATATCATACAGTTTCCTTTTAGTTTCTGTTTAATCACTGGAATCACTACATATCTGGGTCATGGTCTAAAAGCTAGTGCTTTTTTTAGTCTCTGAGTGAGATGACGGGTAGGGGAAAAAGGCCAGGAAATCAGTCTCTAAGAAGGAAGGTCTAACTCTTCAGATTCTGGAGGCTTTTAGATTTGGTCCACAGAGCAGTGGAGAGAGAAGCAGGGCCACAGTAACTGCATTAAAAAAAAAAAAAAAACAACCCCAAATGACATCTTGACTCTATAAAAGCAAAAAGAGACGCTCAGCTGTACATTTCCCATTGTTCTTTTGAAAGACATTGTCAGATATCGAAGTGAAGATTTTTCTCATTCATCTTTTTAAGAAAAGTATAGGGAGGTAGCCTTCTGACTATGCTATAAATTATATTTTCCTGCCTAACACTCCACTGACTGCTGTAGGAACATTGTGGGTACTTTTTTGTTCCCTGACTCTATGCCGAGGACTTAGCTTATGTCCCGCATCTCCAGCACACGTGCCTGCCATGAGGGAGGTGGCCGTGAGTGTGAGATGAGTCAGTGTGTCTTCTCTACTGAGACAGTTCACAGCAAGCCTTTGGGGCAGCCCAGGATCTCGCCCGATCCCACGGAAGGAGGTCAGCTCTGGAGATCAGCTCTGGAGATCACCCCCAGGAACTCCTCAGAGTCCCCACCTCCCCACCCCCATTCTGTGTTTCAGAACAGCTCCTGGGGTGGTTGGTTGGTTGGTTATGTATGTATCTATGTATGTATGTATGTATCTATGTATGTATGTATGTATGTATGTATGTATGTATGTATTTATGCTGTGGCTTGTGGGATGTCAGTTCCCCAACCAGGGATCGAACCCGTGCCCCCTGCAGTGGAAGCACAGAGCCCTAACCACTGGACCTCCAGGGAAGTCCCCTGTTCCTGCTTTTAGAAGCACTTCCTTGTTTGCCTTTCAGCATAGGTTTTATTTACTCTATATCAAGGATTCTTCTAAAGTATGAGAAAAGAGGTGTGATGGAACCAAATAGCAGTTCCGTGAGTTAATTAGTAAACTGAAACCTGTACGTTAGTTATTAAAAGCTTCCCAACAAGGTTAAAAGGTTCCCAATAAGTAAACTTATTACTCTCTTAGGTTAGAATGAATATTACTTACTTACTTGTTCACAGGCCAGAAAGACTACAATGTCACCCTTCTCACCGGAGTGGTGAATTTCAAAGATAAGACGTAAAATAGACTCAAAAGACTCCTTTTGAGCCCCACTAAGGTACACAACCTCCACTGGGTGCTTATTTTTCACTTCTATGAGAGGCACGTTTCCATAATAAGAACTGAGTTTGCTGATCAGGTGAGGTGAGGAGTTAATTATGAGCTTCAGTTCCGGTCTTGCCAGTAAAACATCTTTAAGAAGTCCAAGTAACACATCAGTTGCAATGCTTCTTTCATGAATATCATCTAAGATGATGACCCCATAGCTACCCAGAAAAGGACTGGACATCATTTCTCTCTGTAACATATCATCAGTACAATACCTACAAAGAAGAAACATGAAAGTTAGAATACTCTGATGAAAAAAATCATATAAAAAAACTCCTAACATAAACAACAAAAATGCCTTTCCTATATCCTTTTGTCTAAATCAGGAGTTTAAATCTTTATCGGGGGCCAAGATTTCTTCAAGTTGATAAAATCTGCAGGCCTTCAAAATAGAAAAATACACGTGAACAAATTTTAAGCACAGTTCCCATGTGTTCACAGACCCTCTAAAGACCATCCCTGAGCCCTAGGTTCCAGACCTCTGCCTTACATGTGCACTACAGATATTAACAAGAGCTACATTTAACATTTGCCCTGAGCTTTTAAAAAAAAAGTAATTCAGCAAAATACCCTTGTCGGGTAAGAGTTCCCCCTGTTCCATCAATGTTAGAATTTTGAGTCAGAGCACACGCTTCAAGGGAAGGACACACGGATGACCGTCCTCTCTCAGGCTCACGGCCCAGTGAGTCCACTAGCAGGACTCCGTCAGTGGCACATTGTGGGAGATGACGTCACCAGGGTGTTAGCACCAACGAGTGGGAAATGTCGCCCAAATAATAACCACACGAAAGCACCTAAAAAGTAACCACCTATTTGAGGGCAGCGTTCCTGGAGGAGGAACGGGTCATTAGTGATTTTCATGGATTTCCAGTAGTTCTTGGGGTGTAGTTAAAAATAATAGTAAAAATAAATACCTATTAGTCATCCAGCACCATACAAACATCACCTTTCTGACACTGTTTACATATCTACCTATATTATTCCTTGAGGAAGCCAATCTCATAAGTTTTCTACCCATTTAAGGTATTTATCTTATGTGTCCCTGTCTATGGCAGGTCTGAAACTGCTATTCTTAGAAAGGCCTGCTTGCAAGGTTGGCCCTTGGCTGGCATCTGGGAACTTAGATTTGGGAGGGTTCTAACCATTCCCAGAACTGATGCTTACTGTTCGTAATATGGTCTAACCTGCTTTCCTTCTGGGAGTCTGGGACTTTAGAATACAGTAGGAGGCACAGGGTGCCTATGTGACCAGCCCCCAGTAAATAGCTGGGCACAGTCTCTAATGAGTTTCCTTAAACTCGTGGCTACAACTCACAGCTGGAGGAACTAAGCATATCCCGGGTGAGTCCACTGGGAGGTGCTCTCGGCAGCCTGTGCCTGGTCTCCTCCGGACTTCACGCCTTGCACCATTTCCCTGTGCTGACTTTGCTTTGTATCCTTTCACTTCAGTAAATCTGAGCTGTGGATTAACTATATACTGAATCCTACGAGTCTTCCTAGCAAATCATCAAACCTAGGGGTGGTCTTGGAGACTCTGAAACAGTCCTCAATTAACCCTTTTCAAGGAAGAAAGAAAAAGGAGAAAACATTTATAAGTTCCTAGTGTGCGCCAGGCATTGTGCTGATAGAATAGTTCTCATTTAACCTCTAGAATAAATCTTCAAGGTAGACATTACTATCCCATTATTTATAAATGAGGAAACAGGTTCAGAAAGGTTAAGTACCCTGCATAACGTCATAAAGCCAGGGAGAGAGTCAAGATTTAAGCCTGAATGTCTATTACATCTCATGCCACTGTCAAATTATAAAGACGGGTCCCTTGGCCGCCATGGATTGGTAACAAAGCCCATGTTCTCCCTCTCTGCACCTTGACGAGATCAGAACATTTGCTCTCTGCCGTACTCCTATACTTGTTCTCATTCTGTGTCTGTCTTACCAAAAGAGCAATGATAAGCTGCTGATTATTCCTTTTCTCAAACTTAAGAAAGAAAATATATTGAATACTACAGTATTATACTTTGTGCAAGATGCAAACAAACAGAGATGCATCCAAAATCTAGGTTCCAGGTCATCTTCTGCTGAGGGTAATTAGTATGATATAATAATATAAGTTCTATTGACTCTTGTCTGAAAACAAGTTGCTTTAATCTATGCTACTTCCTTAATGTTATTCCCTTCTGAGCAAAACTCATCTAAGCACTTATCTGATAGGAAGAAATGCTTCCTCTCTGCCAGGCAGAGGAAGTGTGTGTGCTATGTAAATGTAAATACGTCCAGGCTTAATTAAAAAGGGAGCAGACGTGACTCACCTAAAACTCTACGAGACTCAGCAAGCTAGACCTGGCCTTCCAAATGATTCTATAAAACTAAGGGAATACTAAGGATCCACCCTAAAACTTACCATACAAACCTCCAGTTTTCTACATAAGACAGAGATCTATTTCTTACCTTTATATTAATAAGATCATGTGTACAGTGCTTAAGAAAATACTGCTCCTGATAACTATGTAAAAAGATGGATACATTTTGGAAATGTAATTTATTTTTTTATTTATTTTTAAAATTTATTTTTATTTATTTATTTTTGGCTGCATTGGGTCTTTGTTGCTGTGTGCAGGCTTCCTCTAGTTGTGGTGAGCGGGGGCTACTCTTCGCTGCAGTGCGTAGGCCTCTCACTGTGGTGGCCTCTCGTGTTGTGGAGCACGGGATCTAGGCTCGCGGGCTCAGTAGTTGTGGCGCACGGGCCCAGCTGCTCCGCAGCATGTGGGATCCTCCCAGACCAGGGCTCAAACCCATGTCCCCTGCATTGGCAGGCAGATTCCTAACCATTGCGCCACCAGGGAAGTCCCTGGAAATGTAATTTATATTCTAAATTCTTAAGACTGAAAATTTGAAAGCTAAGAATGTAATATAGGAAAGTTTTATTAATATTTTCTGAAATTATATGTATTGAATTTGACCTTAAAAATCTGAGTAATTTCTAAAAAATTCTGTGTTCTAGAGGGTCCATATTTGAAATGTATGTCACTTCCACAAGATATTGTGATATCTAGTTCAGAAAGACTATTTTAGGTATATAATATTCAGGGATCCACTGTTTTGAAAAAGGCCAGAAAAAAGCTTAAAGAAGAACTAAGCTGTTCTATATAGAATCCAGAAAAATGGTAGCGGCATAAAGATTATATTTACTAAGTGCCTATTATGTACCCAACAGACTAGATGCTAAGGAGTTACAAAGAAAATGAAAACGACAATATCAAATACAGAACACTACCTTCTATAATCAACAGTCACCCTTAGATCCTCTTATTTAAATAGCTATTCAGTCTGAGCTTATCAAAAATAATGGCTAGGGCTTCCCTGGTGGCGCAGTGGTTGAGAGTCTGCCTGCCAATGAGAGGGACACGGGTTCGAGCCCTGGTCTGGGAAGATCCCACATGCCCTGGAGCAACTGGGCCCGTGAGCCACAACTACTGAGCCTGAGCTCCACAACAAGAGAGGCCGCGATAGTGAGAGGCCCGCGCACCGCGATGAGGAGTGGCCCCCGCTTGCCGCAACTAGAGAAAGCCCTCGCACAGAAACGAAGACCAACACACCCAAAAATAAATATATTAATTAATTAAAAAAAAAACTTATGGCTAGCACGTGTCTCCAAGGAAATGAATGAGGCCGGAATTTACCTTTTCACCCAAATCACCCAAATCGCCAACAGGTGCGTCGTGCTCCCATCCACCAGTCTTGGGCAGCAGCTCCCTGAGTCCTCACAACAAGCCTGTGAGCTGGTGTGTCAACCACCGCGTTTCACGGACGAGGAAGCGTAAGCAGAGAGGCTGGGGGACTTGTGCAAGGTGACAGGTGGGTGGGTGGCGGAGACACTCATTTTACAGCCACGCCGCCTGCTCTTCAGAGCACAGAGCACCAGGAGGAAAATAAGGGACGACTTTCTTTTCTCGTATCACATAGAGCTTTTCACTCGCTTTGGCCCCTTTGCTGCAACTCAAACCCTGTTAGCAACAAATCAGAGTATCTGCTGACTCTGCACTGGTTGGGGGATGTCAGGGAGGAAAGTGCAGCATCCCAGCAACAAGAGTGACTGTAAAGTAAAGATGAGACGACCGGGCAGCCCGGCAGAGGCAGAAGGAACCAGAACCCGCAGTGGCCGAAGGAGGTTGCTAGTTCCCTTCCACCTTCTAAGGTGTACCTGCGGTTCAGCTCCTCCACACCTGAAGGCTATTTTCTACATTAAGGAAGGAAAGCTACATGTAGATAAGAGCCAAAAAAAATTTTCAACAGAAACTGTAGTCCTTCCTTTGGCTGTTAGGATTGAATGCTTGCAGGGTTTTCACCATAAAGCAATGAAAGCCAAGTCCCAACACATAAGAGATGCTTAAAAGGTGAGATGTGTCTTTGACCTACTCTGACAACATTACTGGGTTACTCCACAATTATTTATCTCTATGACTTTCTTAAAAAAAAAATATATATATATATGCACACGATCCATATCAATAAGATAAAAACATCATAAGATTTCATTTTAAAAGTGACTACATCCAAGAGTCCTTTTCAAAAGGTTTCCAAAGTCTAGTCCATCCTTTAATTAAAACCATGACCACCTGAGAGGTCACTTCAAAATGTAAAGGATGAAGAATGAATCTGCTAGGCGTGGAGATCCTTCACCCTTTCAGGGTTGCACGTCCTGTCCTGTCCAACTCTCCAACTAGTCTGTGAGTTCCCAAAAGCAGGGAGGTTTTTACGTTTATTTGTATCACTATTGGACCATTTGCATAATAAATAATTTATAAACATATACAACCACTCGGGGACATCATGGCTAGTATAATAGAAGGTTACGCATCTTCAAGAAGTTCAAGCCGTAGTGCTACTGATCGAAAGATTCCCTATGGTTTAACACCAGCCTGAAGACCGATGTCCTCTATTTTCGAAGATAACATTTGAGGGAAAGCAGCTTAGTACAAACCAAATGAGTTATACAGGCTTTCTGAATGGGAGAAGAACTGCACCAGAGTCTGCAGCAGCCAGATGGGACCAGGCACTCGTCTTTCCTTCCGTTATCAAGCGTGTTACATGGGACAAGCATGTCAGATGCCGGGGATACGAGTATGCAAAAACCATCCCTGCTATACTGTACTCTGCTATGCTGTGTCATAGCATCCCTGTTACACTAGCGTAGGACGTCCCCACTGATGTGCCAGGGCACTCTGGTGTGCCCCACAAGGGGGTTAGAGACACGCAGATACACTGAGGCTGAGACACTTGTCTCCTCAGACCTTGGGGCAGTCAGGCAGTGCCTGGGACAGCTGAAGCCCTTGAGATGGTCATCTTTGGCTGCAAGCAGCTTTGACCATTTCCTTAAGGTGCCATAAGATACTCTCACTTTCAATGACAGCTATGATAGAAAACTGCTTGAGAAACTGGCCCAGAGCAGTGATTTTTTCCACTTCTCTTTTTCCTTCTGCTAAGCTCTTGGAAACCACTGTGTAAAGGAAATCTCACAACTGTGGCAGCTACTGAGAAGGGTCCTTGGAACCTGTAAGAATCTCAAAACTAGAGTTTGAAAAACACTGACCTACACTGCCATGATGAAGGCTGAGACCAAGTTTTACAGAAGCCCAGCAGAGAGTTTTCTAATTTACACTACGGGAGGGTCAGGGAAGCTTTCCTGGAGCAGGTGACCTCTGCATGGGATCTCGTATGACGGGGAGGAATTAGCCAAGCCCGGAAGAGGCACAGACATTCCTGTGGAGGGAAGATCATGTGTCAAGGCACGTGGCACATGGAGAACGTGTGTCAACACAGCTGGCACACAGACACGCATATGGACCCACTATGAGGCGGAGCTCCAGAAGCACAGCTTGAAGGTATTTGGGGCCAACCTAACAGGTCATGACTTTTTCCTGAGGATTATGGGGAGATACGGAAGAAGTTTAGACAAGGAATCCCTGACGGTGCCAAGGTGGGGAAATGAATGGTGCGTGTCACGCTGGTGACAGAGAGACGAGTTACTATCACACGTTACAGGTACGCAAAGCAGAGAACGCAAGAATACGCTCTTCTAGGATCGCAGAGGACAAGTCAGGAGTCATCAGGTACAGCAGATGAAAGCCCCCCAAACCAACCTCAAGATCGTTTCACTGGTGCAGCAGTTCTCAAAAGGAATCACGTAGCCGACTTCATGACCGATGTTAACATCCATTTCGTCTGCCACCCGGAGGGCGAGCTGGACCGCAGTCTGCTTGTGGACCTGCGTGCACACCACGCCCCCGTGCTGGTAGTGGATGGAAAGGCAATATTCGGCACACCACTGAGGAACCTTTAACGGGGACAAATGAGACAGGATCAGCCCCGCTAGGAAAACCCACCACCACCACCACCACCAAAAAACCTCCAAGGGTTCATCTTATAAATGATTTGTTTTCTTCCACCAGTGAATCACTGGTGGGCTGCATTACAGCTTAGTTAGTGAAACTGAAGAATTTGTATTTATGCATAGAGTTAGTACTAGTAAATAAAGTTAGGAATAAACAGGAGTTAGCAGGGACTGTAAAAGTTAGACTCCCAGATGAAAAAAAAGGAAGATAAAAATAAAAGGCAAGGTAAAAAAAAATTTTTTTAACCTCAGCTGTTCTGAAAAGACTAATGTATTTAAGATTATTATTTTCTTTCTGGTTAAAAGAAAGCACCATCAGAGATATGGCTTCTGGCATCAACTTTTATGCTTTAAGCAATGTAAATATTAAATAGCATTTAGATGAAAAATAGTAGTTCAAAATTAAAACATTTACATTTAAATCTAAATGACCATAACAAAATAACCAGATAAGCCTACTTTACATTTCCCTGGCAATAAAAGCTAAAATACACTGCATTTATCATCTAAATACAATGAAAAGTAAGCTCAGTGAGATAATTAACCAATCCATCCAGATTTGGAAAGAGCCAATTCCAAGATTGCTCTTGAGTTATTTATTTTTAAATCCTTTTACTGAAAATGTATTATGGTTCAGTTGATTTTAAAGAGTTCATTTGCATAAGAATTATTACAGTAGAAAGTACTGAATTCATTTGTATGCTGGAATCTTAGGGCACTGTCAGTAAGTTACGCTTTGTTGCATGTATTTTTAAAATAAATCATTCTGAGTGTTTTTTAATAGATCCAAGGTATTCAAAAGTTTTAGCATTTTTAATTATCTTCAGATTTGCTATTTACTAGACCCATCGTGGAATTCTTAGATTTTTTTTTTAATATAAATTTATTTATTTATTTATTTTTGGCTGCGTTGGGTCTTCCTTGCTGCACGCGGGCTTTCTCTAGTTGCGGCTAGTGGGGGTTACTCTTCGTTGCAGTGCGCGGGCTTCTCATTGCGGTGGCTTCTCTCGTTGCAGAGCACGGACTCTAGGCGCACGGGCTTCAGTAGTTGTGGCATGCGAGCTCAGCAGTTGTGGTGCATGGGCTTAGTTGCTCCGCGGCATGTGGGATCTTCCCGGACCAGGGCTCAAACCCGTGTCCCCCGCATTGGCAGGCGGATCCTTAACCACTGTGCCACCAGGGAAGCCTGAATTCTTAGATTTTAATACTCACTATAACTTGAAAAATAAACATAACTTACTAGAAATCAAGTAACTCCAAAATGAACACCTGCTGCAGACTGCAGAGTCCCGATGATTAGAAGTGTAAATGTAGTTCCTCTGTTTCAAGATGAGTGTCAGCCTTGTCAACAGGTTGAAAACTATCAGCAATTATTTCCTCAATAACCCACTTTGTTCTATGAAAGATGAACATTTAACACACTAAGCTCAGGAAATCTGGAATCAAGGTACACCACAAGTGACCAAAGTCAGGAGTTCTAGAACTGGTGTGCCACTAGTTTGTTATTTGCAAATCACCATTTCTCTAAGCTTCAGTTTCCTTTCCTGTAAAATGGGTTGAACGGATGAGACCTACCCTTCAAGTCTGAGCTCCTGTGCCATTTTCTCCCCAAGGCTTGCTGTGATACCTCCCCTCCACCCCCCACCAGGAAGGAGACCCCACAGTGTACTTCCTGACGACCATGGCATGGACCACGGACCACACTTCCTGCAGTTGCTGGTCTGTTCCAGTGCAGATCTGTTCACCCCACTAGACTATGAGCTCTGGGAGAACAGAGATCTGTCTTGGTCACCAAATAATCTTAAATAAGTTTATTCAATAAATATTTGTTAAATGGACAAATTAATTTCTTACACTTTCCAGAAATATTTTTAAATTCTATGATTCGATATATTCTACCTTGAATTGCTTCACAATCACACCTAACTGGGAATTCACATAAAAGTTTCTATCTCCCTCATTCCCTAGGAAGTTATTTTTTATCCTTGTCAAATCCTTATTTTTAACCCAATTCCCTATTCCCTTCATATCTAGGTCCTTAGCTGAGACCTCAAATAACACTTTTGTGAGAAATTATATTAAAACTGTTTGCATCTTTGTCTCCCCACTAGAGTGGGAGATCCTTAAGGCGGACATGCGTGGTTCACATTCCCCCCACTACTTAATACAGGACCTGACACATAAGAGGGATAAGAAATATTTGGATGGAAGGATGGATGAAGACATTAGAATAATTGAAAAGAAGGGAGAGAAAGGCTTAGACTCAGGACTTAACATGGGAGAGAAGTAATAAAACCAAGGGACATTTACTTCTATGGAAGAATGAACAGTACTCACTAGCAGACTAATTATGCGTAAGAAGAAACAAATATTTTAAGATCTCTGACTTAAAATACTAGGGTAATGGCATCGTTAACAACCAGAAATTTAAAAGTAAAATAAAACAGAATGAATGAATGAAGCTAAACAGTAGCATACAGTGCTTCTGGGGGGAGCGAGGTGTTCAAGGGGAGGGAGAGAACCTTCAGGAGAGCCGGGAAAGTGGTCAGGGTTAAGGTCATCTTGATGGGAGGACATCTAGGTGTAGCCAGCCTGAGATCAACTGCAAAACAGGCCAGGAGCCTAAGTGAGGGGCCAGAGCTAGAGATACACACAGAAGTCCTAGAATTTCAGAGCCGAAAGGAATCTCTGGAAGGCATGTAGGCCACGGCCTCATTTTACACACGAGGAAAGTCTTAGAAGGGTGACTTGCCCCAGTCATCCTGCCAGTAAACAGCACAGCCAGAACCGATCCGAATCTCCCAGTTTCTCGTCCAGCATAATCTCCGCCGGGCCAGGTCGCTCCCGAGAATCTTTATACAAAGGTAGTAACATAAGCCATCAGGTTCTCAGCAGTCAACCCTTTTCACTACTCTTTCCAGCCTAATAGCAATGTCAGGGGACAGTACTACGAGGACAGCGGGCACTACTTTACACAGCTAGAACTGCTGCTGAAATGACACCATCCAGTTTCACTAAAACACCTGGATATACTCAGTCTGGTTATTATTCTAAGATCCAGGATAGCTGCTTTCAAACTCTAGAATTCTACATGATTCAGATGATTATGGGCCACGTTCCCAAGGTTCTGATTTTGTTTTCTGAGTGCGCTTCATTTATTTCTATTTACTCACATAAACAAATTCTGCAAGATTAGACTATTACAGTATGTTTATAATGTTATAAACATCATATCGGCCTCGCAGTGGAATAAATATAAACAATCCAACAGTCCTCGCTGTTCTTTTTGCCCTCCTCCACAATAGAGCAAATTATTTCACCTATGAGGCAAAGAAAATAATTCAGAAATGGGACAGCTCTTCTAAACATCAGTTCAAATAACCAGCGAAAGACTGAACACATGCATATTGGGCTTAATGTAGGGATGTCTGCTGACACAGCCAAGCTGAAAGTTGAGCACAAGTCACAGCGAATTGCAGAGCACTCACCCCGTGCAGCTCTGACTGCGTGCGATGTATTGCCCCTTTCAGTAAGTCACACATGGATGACGACAGTAAGTGATGCAGATGCAAACTGAAAGGGTCGTCTCTGAACAAAAAGGAGAGACATATGAAATCACCTCTCCTAATTATAACAACTTCTGTGCTTTAGCAGACCTTCCGAATCACTCTAAGCAAGCTACGGCACACTGTGAAGTCTGACGCCTTCGCAAACTCAAAGTATCGGCTGAAAAGAAGTATGATTCAGCAAATGCCAGAAATGTGAACATTTCGTCATTTCAAGGGGCACTAAGATTACAGCTTCACAGGGAACTCTTGCATTCTCTGCACTTATAGCAAATACCGTACCATTTTGCGCCCTGATTCTGATTCTCCTCTGGGAGTGGCTTTTTCTTTGTCCCAATAGTACTTTACCCTTCTCACCAATGCATTATGTGCCTTTCATGTCTCTCTCTATAGTTTCTCTTTGGAAGATATGCCCCCACCCGGGCATCTAGAACATACGTTAGTACTTAGCAAAAGGTGTGCAATTTGGTGAACAAAACAGAAAACTGTTCTTTTATTTATTTATTTATTTATTTTTTGTTAATTGTGGCTCACGGGCCCAGTTGCTCCGCGGCATGTGGGATCCTCCCAGACCAGGACTCGAACCCGTGTCCCCTGCATTGGCAGGCAGACTCTCAACCACTGCGCCACCAGGGAAGCCCCAAAACTGTTCTTTTATAACTGAAAAAAACAAACCTATTTACAAATTTACCTGGGCCTTTCAGCAATAGGTAACACCCACATTTATATATTTGGTCTAGAAAATTTCCCTACTAGAAATCACAACTTCACATATTTTCATTCTGAACTCATCCAACAACTTTTTCACATTCTCTCAATCCAGTTTTAAAGGCCATTTTCTGGACTGTGTGACGTGCCACACGTGCCAAAGCCTGAGCAGCGAAGCGGGCTCCGGGTCGCGCAATCAGGATCAGCGCAGACGCTGACAGAGCGCGACCGGCTCCTGGCTCTCATCTCCTCCCTGAAAGCAAATCACCGGGACTCTGGCCCATCTGCCGCTACGAGAGTAGGTAAGAGGGGTGTTCCAAGTAACCAAAACCTAATCTACATCAAGGCTTCACCTGCTTGACTTCGTAACTGGAGCTCTGCAAGTTGTACAGATTCGGAACGCGAAGCCAAGACGCTCCATCCCCACCCCGGGCAACAGGCAGGAGGCTGGGCTGCTGGACTCTGGGAGGCTGGGGCCCAGGATCCTCGGCTGGTCCTGATCCAGATCGGAACCAGGAGGGCAGCAGAGCAGTCTCATTGCTGCCACCGCAGCAGGAGGACAGCCACATGAGTCACACTGGTGTGGAACCTCCTGCCCCTCCGTCCACGGCTAGAGATTGCGTCCCCTCCTCTAGTGCATATACGAGTAAAGGACACGAGACAAAAGTCATCTGTGAGACACAACGCTACTACAGTTAAACAAATTCTAGTCCCAAAGGCCCTCAAGCCCCTGTTTTATGTCCCCGGCCTGCCCACGGTGACTGATTCCTCTTCTGGGCCACCCAGGGCGCAGCTGTGCCAAGGTCCCAATCACTCACTTTTATTTAAGTACCAGAATCATGAAATCCAAAGTTGAAAGGAACCATAAGGACCAGCAATTCACCCAAAGGCATGAATCTCTACAGCAACATTCCTGCAGGCGCCCTAAGCTGCCCGATGTGAACCAGAATGTCAGAACTCATTCCTGAGGAGTGGGTCCCCTTCTGCATTAAATGTCACATGTCCCTGGATACCATAATTTGTATACCTCTTGAGTGAACACAGGTAGACTCTGCCAGCAGAAAATGCGGGGTAAGTTACTCAGCTAATAAGGTGGAGTTGTTCTACACCATCCAGTTTCTTAATTTAGGCTAAAGCTCAGGTACGTCATGCTTATTCAGCTCACTAACCCAACCATTTCAGGGGAAATTTCAGGACAAGTAAGTAAATAGATGGTTCTGAAAATATTTCATTCTCTTTTAGGCTTTTTCATAAATCTGCCCCCAAAAAGGTAACAAGAAAAGGCTCTATAAATGTATGAAAAGTTGTCCTCTTTTCCAGAGGGCAGTTACAAAATAGCCTTCATACCATCTGCACTAAAGAGAGGTGGAATTTTTAGGATCCAGCAAAACACTTGTGGTCCTCTTTGGAAAGCTTGTGGCTAAAGACAGACTTTTCTTTGAAAGGTTTAAAATGCTGAGGAAAAAGAAAATAGTCTTAGAAGCTCTTTAAAAAATAACCAAGTTGTTTCCAGAATTAAGAAAACAACTGATGCTCCCATTATTTAAATTAGTTTAGAATTTGATTTCTCCTACCCTGAAGATACATATTGCCTTCACACTTAACAGAAACAAGCATGATTTATTAAAATGATCAAGAAGTTAGAGATGACAAGAGAAACCATTGCTAGGTATTAACATAATATATTACATGATAACAACTCTTGCCCTTTAAGATCACAAATTCTAAAAGAAAACTCAAGGAGTATATATTAAAAAAAAATTTTTTTTAAACAATATTGTGGGTTAGCAATTCTGAAACTAAAATTTGAGCATTCTAAAATTGAACAAGTAAAGATATTATGAATAATGAGTGCTAAGTTTCTCATAGTTAGTGAAGGGAGTTACAAATATGGAAGTGCAGAAGGCTAGAATGAATGCTGTACAGCTGAACTGGAATCAGAGACATCAGTAGGAACCCATGGTTTTTAAGAAGAGAGAGACAGAAATACAGATAAAACAGAAATATACATAGAGAAAGAAATACAGAGAAATAGAGAGAAACAGAGAAAGACAGAAATCGAAAGAGCTAGAGAGATAGAAGGAGAAGCAGGAGGACCTAGAAGCAACGACAAGTCAATGACCAACGGGCACTTAGCACCCATCTCCTGGTTTTTAAATACAATTCCCCACTAAAAGGAACCACCAGGGCTCCTTGAGAAAAATGGCTGTTTCCAAGACTGGAGCAGGGAACATACTAGATGAGCCTATAACATCTTACTGGGCCAGAAAGCAAAGAAATGCTCAGAGAATGATGTCAAAAGAACACAGAAGGCATCCTGAGGGAGTTCCCATAGGCCACATTGGGGACAATTTGAGCAACAAAATAAATGGGCTTAGTAATGAATTATCACCTACAGAATAAAATAAGAATTCATGAGTCCACACTGACATAAATAAATGAATAAATAAATAAGGAAGAAGAAAAAGCTCAGTTTTACGGAAGAATTCCAAATATTAAATGTATTGATAGAAGGAATTTCAGAAATAGAAAAATCACCATTTGGTTACTACCGTATAATAACGTCAAAGGTAAGAATCATCCAAGGATGCTAAAATTAGTAGCTGGAGGCACGACAAGAAGCAGACTCTACATAGTCTCCAAGTATCTCCCCATATCTCTTAAATGATAGGGGGGGAATTGTAACTTGACGATGGAGATCAAGACAGTCACCACCTTACCAAGTTATCAAATTTAACATCACCAGTCATGGGAAAAATCTTCTGTCTCCTGCTACGATGTTCTGGGGAGGACACATAGCACTTCTGTCCTCTTCCTGCCACAAACGCAAAATTGGAATCTAATCCAAAGGAAACACCAGACAGATTCAAACTGAGGGATGTTGTACAAAATACCTAACTTGTACTCTTCAAAAATGTTGCGGTCGTGAAGGACAAGGAAAGACTGAGAAGCTGCTTCAGATCAAAGGTGATTAAGGAGAAATGACAAGGAAATGCAATGTAACTTTGGATTGGATTCTGGACTAGAATTTTTTTTTTTAATTACAAAGGTCCTTAGTGGGCAAACTGATGAAATTTGAATGTTATAAGTTAGATTTTGGTAATTATATTGTGGCTAGCCCTGTTTTAGTAGATATTGCTGAAGTATTTGGAGGTGAAGGGTATCATATCATCAACTGACTCTTAAAATGTTCAGAATAAAAATCTGTGTGTGTGTATGGAGAGAGAACGATAAAGCACGTGTGGTAAAATGTTAACTTTGGTGGAATCTGTGTGAACTATATGTGGAAAATCTTTGTACTATTTTTGCAACTTTTTGTAAGTCTGAAATTATTGCAAAATAAAAACTTTAATTTTTTTTTTTTTTTTGGCTGCGTTGGGTCTTCGTTGCTGTGCGCGGGCTTTCTCTAGTTGTGGCGAGCGGTGGTTACTCTTCATTGCGGAGCATGGGCTCTAGGCACGCGGGCTCAGTAGTTGTGGCTCATGGGCTCTAGAGCACAGGCTCAGTAGTTGTGGCGCACGGGCTTAGTTGCTCCACGGCAGGTGGGATCTTCCCGGACCAGCGCTCGAACCTGTGTCCCCTGCATTGGCGGGCGGATTCTTAACCACTGCGCCACCAGGGAAGCCCCTAAATAATTTTTAACTTGCCACTTGTCCACAGAAACCAGGAAAATTATAACCCTTCAGTTTTCATCATTAGCTTCTTATGACAAACTAAATCATTCACTGTAGCAACAAGTCATCACAACAAACAGAAAATCATAATAAACCCTTGATACTGGCAGCTATAAACAAGATTAAAGAAAAAAAAAACCTATTGTCCATTTCACCCCTCTTCAAGTTCCATTTAGAACAAGTAAGCCTCAGAGGTAATAAAAACCTTAAAGCAGCAAAGTATAGTAGAAAGAGTTCTTAGAATTCCAGCTCAGAAAGTTATGTGACATTCATTAGACAAATTATCAAACCCCTCTGGGCCAGGGTTTCATCATCTGAAAAATGAAGGGGTTCTATCAGATTATCTCTGTGGTCTACTCTAATTCTTACATCATGAGAACCTACAAATGAATTTCATAATAAAAATACTTATTGCTTGCTTTACAATTTAAGAGTAAAATAGAGATCTCACTCAAATCAAACTTCAAGTTCAAATATAACAACAATAAACTGGCCAGTAAATAGTCATTAGCTATCTATCCTAATTCTTTCCTCCTTTTTAGATCCTGAAGTGTGTGGCTCTAGGCCTGGATCATATTTGGCCATTCAGTTATTTCTTACAGTCTGGAAAATAAGAATTTCCTTGTGCTTTTGACTTTCTGTAACTTAACCAACTTCACCAATAAGCATATCCACACATCCTGATTATCAGACTGCTGGACGTGTAAACATGGCAGTTAATCCCAAAACCTATGGCAGGCAAATAACATCTATCACATCTTTTAAAATATAATATGCACAACAAAATAATTTGAATAGATTTTTCTGCTATTCTAAAGAACATTCAGTGGTACAATAAACATAATTAATATCCACGCAAGTATTAACTTTTATTCAGCTGGCTTTCATAAAGAAATTTAGGGAAGCAACTTAATTGTTGTGCTTGAATTGCTGATGCTCTTTTTTGTTTTGTTTTTTGGTTTAGATAATATCATTATTAGAACAGAACACTATGCTGTGACACTGTAATTATTTAAGTAATAAAAAAGTACAACATGCAAAGCAAATGCTTTTTCGTAGCGGCTACTCACCTGAGAGCTCTTGCCACACTTCGCATCTCCTGAAACGATCACAATTTGACTTTGAAGCAGATTCTCCATAAAGGAGTATTTTTCCTTCCATATTGGAAGATCTTCTCTTTCTTTCAGAAGTTTATAATAACGTGATGAATATGGCAATCCATCAAAAGGGTTAAGTTCCAGATCCTCACAGGCCAAAATCCCCTCCTCATCCCCCTCACTGGAATCGAGGGATTCAGGAAAATAGCGTTTTTCAGAGGAAGAGTTTGGACATTCCAGTTCTTCTTCCATCTTGTCCAAGTGAGCTTAAGCAGGTGGCATTCTACAATAACCCACTGCAAATAGAGTTGAAAGTCCACATATACAAACTCAGATGTCCCAATCTCTAGGACTTCAGTTCAAGGTTTTAGCAAGCTGAATTCCTCAAATCTGCGTCTGTTCTTCTTTGCTGCATTAGCTACTGTGCTGGCTCACCAGCACTCTTCAGCATGTTAAGTGATTGTCAATAAACCACGCTAAACAGAAACAAAAAAAAGAAGGAAAATCAGGTATATATACATACAAGATGTTCAAAAGAAAAAGCATACGCATTCAAAAATAAAACATGATTTTTCCTGTTAACTGGTTACTGTCTGTCATTTCTGCTGTCTGTTTAAAAGGCCAGGAATAATATAGGTTAATTCTTAAAGTCTGGTTAGCTGCAGTTTTTTCCTGGCCAGTTTGGGAAACAATTCCACACTGGACCTGGTGCTCTCTGCCTGATCTGCCTCTATCACAGGTCCCTGCATCTTGATTGGCAGTGAATAGAAAGCAACAGGGGGACATTGTGAGTGTGAGCCTCGATCACGTGGTCACTAATCCCACTACAAAAGAGATGCCAGACCCTATAAAAGGGAAAATTGTGAGGGCCTGGGGAGTGTTCTCCAACACTGGCTACAAGAGTCTCCTATTTATTTATTTATTTAGTATTAAGAACTCCTCTAGTTTAAAGGAGAATATTAAAAAAAATACTTCATTTTACATTTGCTTGTGCCAGTTTACAAAGTCAAGTGAGTGGGTTTCTTATTTTTTTCCATCTGAGGCTATGGCTAGCTTTTGTTAATGAGGTCTTTGTTTGCTTAATTAAACCAGTAATCTCAAGCATATTTCTCGAGATTCCTGGGTCTTGAGCCCAGTATGGCATATTCAAGAGGCAATAAAATACATTTAATTTAAATGAAGAAGTGAAAAATTGCCTAAGAAAAGGTAAAATTTACGCTAGTAACACTCCCTACGTGTCAGGTAAGGGGTCCTTCCTTTTCCAATCACTGGTGATTTTTTAAAACTCTAATCAGTATTGCTGGAAATAAGCACCTTTTCACATCAATCAAGGGAAAACTAAAAAGACAGAAAAACTCGAGTATAAAAGAACAAATAATAAAATACATTTCATGATATCTTGTCACTCAGATCACTCTTTTTACAGCACCCCATTTATCGGAACTATTGCTTTTTTTTCTTTTAATGTATAACACACCACTTTATTTTTTTAACTTCCTTTTTAAAATTTTTTTCAAACTTATTATTTTTTAAATTTATTTGGCTGCACCAGGTCTTAGTTGTGGCATGCAGGGTCTTTTTTTTTAAGTTGCGTGATCTTTTTCTTTTAGTCGCGGTGTGTGAACTCTTAGTTGCGGCATGCGAACTCTTAGTTGTGGCGTGCGAACTCTTAGTTGCGGCGTGTGGGATCTAGTTCCCTGACCAGGGATCGAACCCGGGCCCCCTGCATTGGGAGTGAGGAGTCTTAGCCACTGGACCACCAGGGAAGTCCCGGAACTATTGCTTTAGATTGTCAGAGTTAGTGGGCTCAAACGGCTAGCTCCTAATCGTAAGTAATAAAAAAAAAACCTCCTCCATTGGTCAAGCCAGGCTCCAAGGAAACAGTCAATCACTTAAGAAACATTCGCTGAGTGCCTTTTCCGGGCTTAAATTAATAAACTAGGCGCTGGACACCCATTTACTTTGGGGGTAGGACAAAGAGTGGGATAGAATTTTTAAAAAGTCACATACAAATAGGCCCAAAGAGGGAGAAACCAGAGCGGGGAAAGGACGTTTTGGCTCTATGAAGGTAGAGTTCTTCAAAATTCATTCTAAAAACCATTGTTTCAAAATTATAATGGAATTATAACGTTGTGATAACACAAATGCAACATGGATTAACTCTACAATTCTTCACTGCCCCATGGCTGAGACCAGATCCACAGAATAGCTCCGAAAACACAATAGCCTGAGATCACAGGACACGCTAACTTTGAGAAGGTATCCAAGAGTCAGAAAATTCTACTGCTTAAGAGAAGTTAACATTTAGTTTGTTTTTTTTTTTTAATTAATTTATTTATTTATGGCTGTGTTGGGTCTTCGTTTCTGTGCGAGGGCTTTCTCTAGTTGCGGCAAGCGGGGGCCACTCTTCATCGCGGTGCGCGGGCCTCTCACTGTCGCGGCCTCTCTTGTTACGCGGAGCACAGGCTCCAGACGCGCAGGCTCAGTAATTGTGGCTCACGGGCTCAGTTGCTCCGCGGCATGTGGGATCTTCCCAGACCAGGGCCCAAACCCGTGTTCCCTGCATTGGCAGGCAGGTTCTCAACCACTGCGCCACCAGGGAAGCCCCAACATTTAGTTTTATATTCAATTTTTGTTTTGTTCTGATTAGAATCCCTTCCAAGGGATCTCATCGTACATGTAAATTAAATTACTGTAATGACCAATGATTGCCTTAGGTACTATTTCTGAATTGTTTTAACTTAAAAACAAACAAAAAAGCAGAGCTATTATTTTTACCAAATATGTGTCCTTGAAATGTTTCTCTTAATTTTATAGCACTCCCTAAAAGTGTAATGATCTTGTAATTAAAGTAAAATCTTACTTATAAAGTATTTACCACTTTGAATCCTCGGGGAACAGTCAAGTTTTCTGAATAGTCATCTTTCTAGAGATCTAAGGCTCACCTAGCCCCTTCATAACACATACAATGTGTACAGATACATCACCCACTTCTCTGTTATGGTGATTAAAAGATGACCACAGATTCTCTGCCACTGCTCCCATGGGGAGGTGGAGCCTATTTCCTTTCCCCTCGAGTCTGAGCTGGCCCTGTGACTCACTATGACTACAAGAATGCAGTGAAGTGATGATCAACTACTTCCAAGGCATTCACATGCTTGAAACACTCCCCCTTGGAGCCAGCTGTCATTCTGTGAGATGCCCAAGGCACAGGGAGAGGCCACTGGGAAGAAACCAAAGCTTGGCGTCTGTTTTCAGAAAGCACAGACCGCCAACCATGTGGGTGAGCCGTGGAAGATGCTCTAGCCCAGTAAAGCCTCCAGATGACCACAGGCCCAGCCAACAGGACACCCAGCAGAAGGAGCCAAGTCAACCCAAAGAACCATGGGAAAGGGACATGGTCACTGTCATAAGCTGCCAAGTGCCAGCAACACATAACCAGACTTCTGCCTACTAAACAGAGTATACTCAGAATTCAACGTTTTCTTCATAACTCAACATCACCAGTACATTGGTTCCTATAACACAATGATGATTTCAGATTTCCCTGAAGTGACAAGGGTCAAAGGCCAGACTGCGGCCCCAGAGTCCTCCTTTCTCTGGGGATTCAGTACCCACGTCACACTGTGGTCAGCTCATTTACCTGGTGAGGCCATTCTCTGCTTCTCTAACCTGCTCTCCGACTTGGCATTTAGAAACCAGTTAGGCTTGTTTGACAGAAATACTTGTAATGGTTGAGTCCACAAAGGGCTCTACGCTGAATCCAATGAATTTGAAGGGTAAAGCTATGAAGTCTGTGACCTCTATTTCCAGTTCTCTCAGGACCTTTTTACTGTGATATAGACTGAGTTCCAGATTTGGAGGGGGGAGTGGCTGAGTTTTGAGCCCACCCGACTCCCACGACACACCTCTCCTCATTTACCCAGCAACTGGCATCAGTCATGTCAATGATTTTCTCCTAGATGTAATTAAATACATACAAAAGATCCATGTCTTGGCTTTTGGCAAATTTAATAGTACTAACCTAAATAAAGGAAAACACATAATATGGTAGGCTACATGCCACTCAAAATAAAATTTAATAAAAACTGTTATCAGTATAAACAACATTCTACTACAAGAATTTTAAATCTGAAAGATTGGCATTTGCTCCTTTTCAAAGCTATGCTACCTGAGACTGTAGATTACAAAACTCGTCAAAAGACTGCCCTTTGAAGTGAATCTATTACAACTCTTCAATGAGTATTTATGAAAATAATACATATCTGGTATAACATGAAACCACCTCACCAAGAAAAGAATCAGAAGTTGATGTAAGATGAAGCTATGTGTTAGCCATTTATATTTTGGCTCTGGTCCAGTAATTCTAGAAATGTAAATGTAGTTCATAGACAACAAAGGATAAAGTTTGCAAGGGACTAAGTGAAACAAGATTGTGAAATTTGTCCTGAATAACTGTTTCACTGATCAATGCTCCTCTTCAGTATTTCTCTCCATGTTCAATTTAATATAGATGTGTTCTTCAGACCTACCAAACTCTCAAACGTACCATTTCAGCAATTGCAGAGATCTGGAGATTTCCCAACACTTAGTCTCTGGACCTCTTCCCTTTTCTCTCTATAATAGGGCCTGCATGGTCTCATCCTGTTTCATGGCTTTAATGCCATCATATGTGGAGGACTCCCTTTTATACATCCTGTCAATCCTCTCTCCTAAACTTCAGGTCTCACGTATCCAACTACCTACTTGTCATCTCCAATTTGGATATTTAACAGGCATTTCAAACTTTACGTATCCAAAACTGAGCTGTGATATTTGCCCCAAAGCCATAAACCTGGTCTTCTCATCTTCTTCCTTTTAATTGCTCAGACCAAAAATTTTGAAGTTATTCTTCATTTCTCTTTATCGCAAATTCCACATCTGGTCCTTCAATGGATGTGCAGAATAACAGCCTCCAAAGATGTGCACGTCCTAATCCCCGGGATTTGTGAATATGTACTTTGCTTGACAAAAAGGGCTGCAGATGTGATTAAGTTAAGGACCTCGGGGATAGGGAGATTATCCTGGAGGGTCCAAGCTAATCATAAGAATCTGAAACTCAGAGAGCCGTTCTCAGCTATAGTCAGAGGGAGATATGACCATGGAGGAAGGGTCAGGGAGATGCAACGTGTTGGCTTTGAGGATGGAGGGAGGGGCCGTGAGCCGTGATGTGTGTGACCTCTAGAAGCTGGGATTCTCTCCTACTGGGTCTAGAAAGCAGCACAGCCCTGCCGACCCCTTGATTTTAACCCAGTGAGATCCTGTGATGGACTTCTAACCGAAGCACTGTAAGATAATAAATTACCACTAAATTTGTGGTAATTTGTTACAGGAGCAATAGTGAACTAATACATCTGATCATGTCAGCTCTACCTTCAAAATACATCAAGAACCCCATACGTTCTACTGTGAACAGCTGGTCTGAGCCACCATCCTCTCCCCTGGATTACTGCAATAGCCTCCTGACTGGTCTTGGTTCCACCCTTCGTCTCTTGGAGTCAAAGTGATCCTGTTAAAGTCAGCTCACGTCTCCTCTGCTCAAAAATTTCTAATGGCTTCCCATTTCATCTTACTCCAAGGAAAAGCCACAATCCTTAATAGGATCTACAAGTCCCGTGGGACCTACAGCCATCACCTGTCTGCCCTCGTTTCCACCAGCTCCCTCCCTTGCTCACTCTTCTCTACCCACGTGGCCCCTCACTATTCCTCAAACACACGGCACACGCCTGCCTCAGGGACTTCACGCCTGCTCTTCTCTCCATCTGAAATGCCCTTTCCTCAGATATCCAAATGGCCAGTTCCCTTACTTCCCAAAGATCTTCATCAAATGTCAACTCTGTGAGGGCTTCCCTGCCACCTGGCTGCCCTGTCTGAACTTCTACCCACACCCCCGCGCCCCAAACCCACTTCCTAGCTTCTTAACCTGCATTATTTTACCTCTTTATTTTCTTTATTGTTGGTGTCCTCCACCAGATTGCAAGCACCCTGAGTCAGGGATGTGTCTATTTTGCTCCCCACACCTACAGCAGAGCTGACACATAGAAAGCATTCAATAAATATTTGTCGAATGAATGAGTGAAGGACGTTATTAGCACGTCAAGGATACTGTTGTTTGACTTTCCAGGTTGCCCTCGATTCAGTCAGTGACCAAGTCCTTCAAAATTCGGGATTCTGTTCCTTCCATCTCCCTCGTCTTTCATCCCCAGACGCCCGTGACCACCTACCTTTCTCCTCAGTCTCTCCACCGCAATCTCTCTTGCACAGATTTGCACTTTCATTATTTCACTCTCCTCAAAGTTCCAGTTAGCTTGCTACTGCTGAATGAACAGAGTTGAAACACTTCTGTCAGGAACTCACTATGTTTCTGGATTTCGGTGACTTTTCTGTCCCCTTTCATTAGTGATATAGAATAGACCCCTGCTGTTTTTAAAGCATACGGCCTGAAATTTTGGTGAATCACCACAACCATCAACTGAAATATTTGTGCAAGCTCTTGAGTTTTCCCTTGAACCACATACCCAAACCACAGATTAGTTCCTTTTGCAACATTTATTAAGGCTGTTTCTTTCTTGGTGACTTGAGAAGAGGGATTGTGTGGAAAATCACAGAGCTGCACTGAGATTCACATAACAGCGTTGTCACGCTTGCTCCAGCAGACACCTGCTCTTTCGGGCCACTTGTAAATAACCAGTATGAGGAGGCAACATCCCTAAGTATTAGGGAACTACTGAACTATCTGTACTACTTACTGTCTTTCCCCCATATTTTCAGTCTCTCTACTTGAACCATTATTGAGCTATTCCTTCGTTGGCAATTTCCAGAGTCTGGACCCAAATATAGTGGGTACTCGGTTAGCAATTAGAGGCTGAGTAGATAACCTATCACTTTCTGTTCTTTGGGGGTTTTATACTTTTAAGAGTAACATCTGATTGTATTTTACTACAGGTATTATTCTTAATCTAATTAAGAATTAAGTTTTCTCTATTCTCTATTCTCATCTTCAATGCCTATATTTTCATGGCTTCCATTTTCTTATTCAACCAATACTTGAGTGCCTACTAAGTACCTGCCCTGTGAACATGGGGGTGACACATGTGAACAGGCAGGCCTGGGTCCTGTCCTCATGGGGCATATAGTCTAGCTGAGGACGAAGGTGAGGTGTGAAACAAAGACTCTTAATCTTATAGTCAAGTAAGTAAAAGAAGGAAAAACAGCAGGTATAGAATAGGAAAAATAAAAAGACCCTGGGACAGGTAAGTTCGTAGATGAGACAAGGGCCACATCACAATATACTTGATATGCTATGGTAAAGAGACTGTGTTTTATTTTAAGTGCCATGGGTCTAACTCACTGAGTCATTTCTTGATCAAAATTTTTATTTTTTTACTCTTTTTGCTTTTCTTTACAATTTTCCAAAATCTAATGTATTACTCAATTTTCTAAATATTATCTATAATTTTTCTAACACCTACCTTCAATTTTCTTAAAGTTATTACTGAGATCAAGTTCTAGGAGAGTTGGTGACAGTTGAATGTAAATGGCAGAATAGAACAGATAGTGGGGTTATGAGCAAGCTTACCAAATAGGGCAGTAAGAGAAACCAATGAACCATTTTCATGTGAAAAATTATAAGAATTATTAAAAACTAAGTAACATTTCTTGACTTTGAGTGTTTATAATTATTTTCACTTAGGTCTGGGAAAATAGGTCTCTTCTATGATCTAAGTCACAGCCAATCCTTTTTCATCTCCATTGTTTAGGGAAAGGGTTCTTTCCCTAAACACACCCAGACTTTGCCTTTTAAAAAATTATTCTTTTAATATGACTCCCAAATTTGTTTTGACACTATTTACCAATGCATTTTTCTTGAAGAATCTGTGCTAATTTTTATTGAAAGTTTTAAAGTAATTTAATACCTATTTAATGTCTCTTCATATTCTGCAGAACAGGAAATTATTTATTATTCAAATGTTTGCAAACAGGATCAAATAGACAATCAGTAATATCTTAAAAATCCTAGAACCTAAGGATGAATCTTCTATAATACTAATATCAAAAAGTTATACTTTTGTCAGTTATATTTAAAAACTAAGATATTCCCTAGTGTTGCAGATTTCTGAACCTCCCAGGAAAACACACAACCTTAATAAAGTAAACCCTGATCTCCATTATGAGAGTACAAATGCTGAAAAAATAAAGGCATTAATTCTGTCCTTTTACAGGCGCAGGTCAGCAAAAGGAGACATCTGCCTATGTGGAACCTTTGGAATGAAGCTGTAACACTAACAAAAACACTCACCACACGTACTCAACACATTTACTCAGGTTTTCACTTTGTGTCCTCTAGCTCTAGGTTTATGATAGACTTCCTAAGGTCAAGATCCGTTTCGGAGCCATCCTTGTGAAGTCTACAATATATAGGGCTTTGCACAGATTATGTGATCAATAAATATTATCTGAAATAATAAATGATATACTTGTGAACCACGATTATAATGTTTAGAAGAAAGAAGGTTAATGAGGCATTACGAGAGAATAATAACTCTTCAGGATAAAGGGCCATTATTTATTTTTGGAGAATGGGATCATTAGTCCCATATTCCAGGCCAATTCTATTCAAAGTGCTTGTTTGCGGCAAGATAAGGAGCTTAAACCAGAATGTGAATTAACTCACTGCTCCCTTCACTGAAGAAGTCTTGCTGTTAAACTGAAATAAACAGTATGATTCGTGCCGTAGTCTATTTACATGCTGGTACCAGCTCCTAATCTCACTGCAAACCAGTAACAGTCTGTGGACGGGCACTGGTCTGCAGACCACACTTTGAAAAGAAAGGTTCTATACAACCACTGAAGTTGGACTAGTACTAATGATAACAATAATAATGATGAGAATTCTACCAATTAGCCTTTACAGAGTGCTTACGGGGTGCCAGATGCTATAAGTACTTAAGCACTTTATATGGATTACTTCATTTAAACTCTTAAGGACCCCATGAGGGTTTACTTTATTATTTCCATTTTTTCAAATGAGGGAATTTAAGCCTTCAGGAGCTTAGTTAATTTATTCAGCTTTGAGATGCTCATCTGTGGTGCTGCAGGTGCTGAAGTCCTGCAGTCTGAGCTCAGCTTCGCCCCAGGTACGTGTACAGTGTGTGCTTAACGACATCGTACCACGCTGCTTCCTGACTGCGCTAAAGAATGTGGGCTCCCACTGCAACACTGTGGGGTGAAGAAATACTTGATATTATGGGAGATGTCAGGCAGGGTGGTCTGCAAAAAATACCGTAAAACAAATAATGTGCAGTTCTTTCACGGGAAGAAAAACATAGTTGTAATCACCCACGTGAAGTTACAGTCAAATACCTAATATGTAAACTTTATTTCCTAGGCGTGTTATATTTTAATTGAAACAATGGACTTAACATTACTGGGATTTTTACAGGATTACCCCTTTGCTTTCCTTTGTTTTAATTGGCTCAGAGCTCCCAAAAAGCACATCCTACTGGTTTCTAGTATCTACTTAAAACCTTTCTTGAACAAGGTAAGGTAAAAATTCAGAACTTATTTTAAAAACCTTATTTCTAGACTCCTAAAGTTGACTCTGTCTTGATTTTAAGTAAGTAAATCAAATTAATCCGCTACTTAAAAATACTCAAATGAAAAATGATTCACTTTTAACTCAATATTGGCTCATACCAAATAGCTTGAATAACCAATCCTGCACAATTAATTTGTTAAAGAATCCTACATTCTGCTGGTAGTCTGCATCTACAGAAAGAATTCCCAAGCTCAAGCAATGCTTATGTATCATAATAACATATTACTCCCCACATATAAGTTTGTAAATCAAGGGTTTGGTTAGACTTTCAAATGGCTGGGTCACTCAGTGCTTTTCAATATTATTTTGGTGATTTTTTTAACTGAATAATATTCTAAAAACTAACATTTGAGTAAAAGCAGAGTTAATGAAGTATGCTAAAATATTAATTTGGCTCATGTATGTAGTCGAGTTAGCTATCTGAGCAAATGGGTGGGAGCCAATCACAGCTGAAATCTAAAGAATAGGTTACTGCTGGCCTCCCCGGGGAAGTCAGCGTATTTATTGGACCTCCACCGCACAAGAAGCCAACTTTGACCCATTTTTTTTAAAGAGAGTATTTGCTTGAGGCATTATCATATCTCCTGGAGTTACATTTTGCTCTAAATGGAGATCATGAAAAAACCACAAATCAGGAAGTTTTGTTCTTTGCGAACAAAGCAATGGGTAGCCGTTTTGCATCACCTTTAACAAAGCAATAATAAACTGATAAACTGTGTTGTGTGCTCTGGGGCAGGTGGAGGGAAGCACTGGGCTGGCCAGAAAGTTCGTTCTGGGTTTCCCATAGGTGCTATGGAAAAACTCGAACGCACTTTCTGGCCAGCCCAGGGTAATCATTTCAGGGAATGCTGGTACATGAGCCCTCTAACAGCAGGCATTCTGTTTTATTAATCTTTCCAGATTTTCAGCTTACTTTTCTGGTCCCTCCTCTTTAGTCTCCTTGTGTTCTTCCACCGCACCCTGCTCCTCATACAAGATATCTGTGTACCCCAGAGTTCTGTCCTTGACCCTCTTCCCGTTCCACACCATCTCCCTGGGGAATCTCATCACATTTTAACTTCAATTACTGAATGCTTCATCCAAATTTCTATCTTCATCCCAGACGTCTTTCTACAGTTCCAGACACACATGTCCAGCTATTGCTTATGGGACACCCCAACTCAGATGACAGGCAATTGCAGTGTTAACATTCGGAACTGAGCTCATCATCTGCCCCATTCCTTACACTCCTGAAAAAGAAAAAGATGTCTTTCCTTCTTTCCTGTTCCAGATTCAACAATTGACAGAACAATCCCCCCCTCAGCGGGGAGACAGCCCTGGCTTCTCCCTCACCTTCACCCCCTCCCCAACACCAACTCCGCCTCTCTCAGCCGTCCCTCCTCCTGATTCCCACCAACACCGCCTTAGTTATGTTAACATTTTTTCACGGGATTACTGCAAAATCTCCAATTTTGTTTTTTTCTGCATGTACTTTTGGCTTTCCATCAATGTCATTCACAGGCTGCCAGTGATCTTCAAATGCATAACTGATCATGTCACTGACTCAAGTACTTTTTATTGCCTTCAAGATAAAACCTCACTCCCAGGTTCTTTCTGATTTAGCCTGCATTTGCCTCTCCAGCCTCACTTCCTTCCACTCCCTTCTAATAAGTTCTCTCTGCTCCAGCCACAATGAACTTTTGTCTAGAGTTGGCCTCCCATGCCTCGCTGCCTTTGCTCAAGCTCCTCCTCTGCCTAGGAAGCCCTCCTGCCCCCACATACAATCCATCTGGTCATTTCCTAGTCCCTTTATGAACAGCAACTCCGGAACCGAGGAAGCACCTAACACACTATGGATGCTCAAAATAAATGTTTGCTGTATGCTGGAATCAATAACAGCCCTCTACATTTAATAAATTCTTTGCCATATACAAGGTATTTTCATTCATATCTATAATCACATTTACTTTATTTCCATTCTCACAACTTGACTATTAGACAACCATTGCAGGTTTTATTATCCCCAGTTATCAATGAGGAAATAATAGCTCCTGACTTTCCCAAGGTGGCAGACCTAGAAATTAATGCAATCATCCCTGACTAAAGGCTTGTCCTCTTTCTATTATTATTCTAATTAAATTATCAGGTACATGCCGAAAACCCACTATGAGCTAAAAGGAATACAGAAGAAGCCTAGGTCATGGACTTTGCTCTAAAATGTTTAATCTAATCAGAGGCCAAGACCCACACACAAAAAATGAAAGAAAACTCTACATGAAAGTAGAGTGTGTGTGTGTGTGTATATATATATATATATATATATATATATATAAATATAAAACAGCCAACAAAGACCTATTGTATAGCACAAGGAACTATACTCAATATTTTGTAATACCGGTAAGGGAAAGAATCCGGAAAAAAAAAAAAAAAAAAATATGGCTGAGTCACTGTGCTGTATACCTGAAACTAACATGAAACTAACACGATATTGTAAATTAACTATACTTCAATTAAAAAATAATATTCTAAGAAAAAAAAGAAAGTATAGTATAGTATAGGGATAAGTGCCAAAGCGCCCCCAGTAGGAAAGAGAAATGCATTCAGTGGGCAGTCCCCTAACCTGGAAGACTTCCCAGATGGGAACTGGGGGTGTGGGTGCCATGGCTCTGTAGCCCGCTTATACTACGAATGATTGAAAGAGCTAAGAGATGGGCATTTCTTGAGTCCAACAATTTGAGTGCAGACCATGACAGGTCTGGAGAACAGAAAGGAAACAGCAAAAATGGAAATATAATTGTTTTCTGCCTTTGACTGAACTCCTTATGAGTTTCAGAAAGTAAGAGAGAAAGAGGAAAAAGTATTCTCACTCTGGCAAAATAACAAACAAAAATCCAAAAACAAAAATGAAAAACTTCCTCTGACTTAAGATAGTAAGTTTACTAAATGGAAATAACACATTCATTTGCTTTGTTTTCTTTCCTTCTTTCTTCTTTTTTAAATCATCGTACTCGGATTAAATAATGTTAACTTCCTACTGGAGTTACTTTTACTTTGAATTCTGATGTGGACAAGAGATTTAAATAAGAAAAACAAAGGCTACTCTTACTGGCTACCTTGCTATTCCCTGTGACAGTGCTTTGGCTTGCTACATTTAGTTGAGCATCAATCAGCAGAGTAAATAATAATGTAACTATTCTATCCAGTGATGAGCTTGGAAACTTTTTTAAAAATCAGGACTTCATTGTTTTTAACTTGACCACCAGTAACACCCTGAAAATGACAGTGAAAAGAAACAGAAAACAAAGTAGTAGAAAATCCCCAAAGGGACAACCAATACCTTTACCATTCATCTCTACTCCTAGGACATTAGCAACCTTCTGACCTCAGGATATTTCCTCCAATAATAAAGCGCATCCTTTACCTAGAGCGATTTCTCTAAAGCTCTTCTCACTCATTCAACAGACATTTAACAAGTACATTGTACTAGGGCTGGAGGAAGAGAAACTGAATGTTGTCCCTGCCTTAGACATCTTTGTACCTTCCCCTCCTCCCACTCCCCCCACCACCACCAGTCATTTCTTCCATTGGTACACTATCCCCTAAAATCCAATGTTGCTTTTCAGTTGCCAAAGTCACCTGTTACCTAAAATATTTCAGTGCAAGATTTCCTCAATGTCAAGTTCATAACTACTGATAAAATCATTCATCTATAATACAAAGTATTCACAAATGCATAGCTCCATTTTTCCAACCTTAAAAATCTGCATGCAACTACTAAACTCCTGAGTCCTTGTTACTCTGGCACGAAGATCTACAATGTTGCTTCTTATTTTTAAATACAAATGCCTAATCCTTTACTATATGGGAAATTTTAACCTTACTTCTGTTTTTTTTTTCCTGCTAATAAAAGCCAAGTTTTCATCACTATCTTATCACATTGACTAAGATATTATTAATGAGCACCATTATGTTTGTTTCTTGGATGAAAAGACCAATTCATGATTTTGCTAATGATGTGAAAACTAGAGTTTGAAAAGACTGTACTACCAAAGTACTGTTGATCTTAGATGCTTTCTGTCTAAAAATCCATCCCCTGTCTCTACGTAACAGGAACAGGTATTTAAGGTACCATGAAGTGTTTACTTTCCAACCTCAATTTATTACTTTAATATTTTAGCTTATGAATTACGGATTCTGTATATACCACACTGCTTGTCGATATCCACACATAAACCTTCTTGCTGTGACAATTAATCTGAAAATGTCCCCATATAGTCTGGGAGGGGAAAGCCTAATTTGGTGGAATATAATAAATGTCCCTTTTCATCACAGGATATATGCTTCTCAGGTTCAATTAACCTCTGAATGATTCTAAGAGAAAAGTAATTCTCCTTGATGTTCCTTGTCTACAGAGTGGAAATCTCTCTAGAGGCAAAGAATGAGTAATCACTTACATGGCCGCAAAAGGCCTCTTTTCATTTCCCTCAAGTACTGTCTAGAGCAGCAGGAGGAATTGATGGAGGGGCTATAATCTCCAGCATGAGTACTAAATCAATCATGCCATTTTCCTCCCACCTGCACTTTCATTCTCGTCCTTTTCCTTCTCTCTTCTCCATTTTTCCCTCCTCCTTACAATCGTTTTTCTTAACCTACAGCACTCTCCCCGTGGTTTGAACTTTTACAACCTACCAGATAAAATCCCTGGTGACCCTCAAAGCTTCCTTACCTGCATCAGTGTTTTAAAAACAAATATTAGGAAAGACTACGGTGTGGGATCACGTTACACTTGTTTCACATACCTATAAAGTTTTGGTACAGAACGTGTGGGCTGACGCCACAACTCAATCGAACACCGGGAGGGCTGAAACAAACACACACACACACACAAAAACTAACTCAACCGGAAAGATCCGACTCGGGCCACCGCCTGAAATGTGACACTTGGGATGACAGTGCAATGCGGAGTGAAGGAATTCTCCCGGGTTTCAGGATACAAGGGACACACTCGGCTCACTGCTGACGACAGAAGAGGCTCTCATCTGCTCCATGCTTCCCGCAAATGTGACACGAGTGACCCAACTCTTCCCTCCCAAGGCGGGGCCGGGGCCCAAGCCCCCAAACCCCACCCCCGCGGCCGGGGCCCCCTGCTTGGAGGGCTGGTGTGCACAGGTTCGCTCCCCGCGCCGAGACGCGGCTCCGGGAAGAGCGGGGGGAGGCCGCCTCCTCCGGAGCGTTTTACAAGTCGGGGCGGGGTCGTCCCGGGCCAACGGGCGGGCAGGGGGCCCTAAGCGGCCGCAACAGGTGCGCCCGGGCCGCCCACCCGCCCCTCCCGCCGCCGGGCCCGACCTTTACCTGCAGCGGCGGCTCCCGAGTCCGGGGAGGGAGGCTCAGGCCCGGCCGCCCTTCCCCGCGGGGCAGGCCGAGCTCGCCGGATGCACGGACCGACGGACCGACGGACGCCTAGGGTCGCCGACGGAGGGCCAGCAGGCCCCCAGCCGAAGGCCCGGGCACCGGCCCCGCCGGGGGCGCGAAGGCCGCCAGGGAGGGCGCGACCGCCCGATCAGGCCTCAGGGGCAGAGAGTCTTCAGCCGGCGACCCCGCCGCCACCCTCGCTCAGTGCTCCGGCGACGCGCGGGTCCTCGCGGCCGCCTGCGTTGCCTCGCGGCTTTTGGTCCCTCCCTCTCGCCGTCCTTCTTGCCCCTCCTCCCCCGCCCTCCGGGTTGTCAGGGCAACCGGAGAGACGCCGGCCCTGGAGGAGAGGCTTTAGGAGGGGCGGCGGCGGCGGCGGCGGCTCGGGGGGCTCGGCCCGTGGGGCCCCAGGAGCAGCTGACCATGGAGCCCCAGAGTAAGGGGGCCGGGACCAGGGCCGGGGCGGGCGGCCGGGCCTGCCCCGAACGGGTGTGGGCGCCCTGCGCGCGGCTCCGCAGGCTTTTATTGCTTTTGACATGGAAATACGGTCTCTTCCTCGAGCTTTCTTCTCTTGGAGAGACAAGAAGGGGGCTAAGTCCTGCCAAGTGTGTCCGCCGGGAGCCGGAGGGCCGGGTGAGCTCGGTAGTGTGGGCAGGAGGATGCAGCGCCGCCAGTGTGTTCCTGCCTGAAATGACCCCCAAGCAAATCCATTTATTACTATTACTGTCATTGTTGTTGTTATTTTGTTTGGTAGTTTGATTCATTAACTGTAAATAGCCATTCTGCTTCTAAAATGTCAACAATTAAACATGCAACAAGGCTAGGTCTTGTATTTATTGGAAGAGATCCCGTCCTCTTCCCAGTGGTCGGAGATCTGAAGGAGAAGAAAATTTTTGAGCTTTGTCCAAGACTGTTAAATTCGTTGCTAGAGGTTCTACGAGGTAGGCTTGGACACAAACACAAAGTTACGATTTCTTTTTCTGTTTCCCACATTGTTTGACAAAAGGTGGGCAGTCTGGAGTTATCAGCTCTAACACAAGCTTTAACTTACTGTGTTGATTGTTGTTGTTATTATTATTATTAACTACGACTACTACTACTCAAACCTCTCTAGAAGGACAGTGCTCCGTCCTTCTTTCCCAAGCTAATGTTTTATTGCTCCTTTTGTTCTTAAAATAAGAACAGTGTTTTATATGGATGGACACCAGAAAGCCCTTGAACTTTTTTTTTTTTAAATTATTTATTTATTTATTTATTTATGGCTGTGTTGGGTCTTCGTTTCTGTGCGAGGGCTTTCTCTAGTTGCGGCAAGCGCGGGCCACTCTTCATCGCGGTGCGCGGGCCTCTCACTATCGCGGCCTCTCTGGTTGCGGAGCACAGGCTCCAGACACGCAGGCTCAGTAGTTGTAGCTCACGGGCCGAGTTGTTCCGCGGCATGTGGGATCTTCCCAGACCAGGGCTCGAACCCGTGTCTCCTGCATTGGCAGGCAGATTCTCAACCACTGCGCCACCAGGGAAGCCCCGTTGAACTTTTATAGAAGGATGCAGTTTGACTCTCAAAACCAAGTCATCTTTTCTTGCACAATTTCAGAAATGCAAGTACTCAGACCAAATCCATTCTCTGGGGTATATGCTGACATTATTAAAGTTTCCAAGAAGGTTTTTAAAAACTTTTGCCTTTCTTTTAACTCACTTGCTGAGGAGAAAACTTACAAGTTGAGAGAGTTGTTTAAGTTGATTTTATACAGTATTCTGTCACTTGCACTTGTAACTCTCTGGATTCCACATTTTATCTAACCTATTGAAAGAAATTTACAACAATACTAAAATTTTTGTTTCATTTCAAACTGATGCCAAGGTGTGTATGTTTTCTCTTTAGAGAAGAAATAAATCGAAGTGAAATACATCTTTTAAAACAGTAACTTTATTTCTTCAGATTTATGTTACTGTTTAAATGTGTAAACTATAACTTTCAAGTCCATCAGTGCTCAGACTGTTTATCCACTCACTTGTTCATGGTATTCGTTATGCTCCAAACACTGCCCTAGGGGTGGAGGATTGAACAATGAATAGGACCATGTTGGCTTTGGTTATCCCTGGAAAACTGAGCAGACACTTGCCCAAGAATTTCTGAAACCTCTCTGGGGTCTGAGATTGGGGAAAAAGAGATGGGCAGAAAGCTTCCGGTAGGAAGCAATAGTAGGCCTGCAGAATGACCCAGCAAAGAATGAGGGAAAGGGATTCCAGACAGAGGGAATCCCTTGGGTATAGGCCCTGAGACCTGAGAGAGCAGTGTGGGTTTGAGGCTCAGAGTTCAAAGATCAGTAAAGCTGTAACTGAGAGAAGCCAGAGGGGTGGAGGGGAGGAGAAAGAAAAGAGACAAGCCTGGAAAAGTGAATAGGAACCAGATCCCAGAAGCTCTGTAAAACTGTGAGAAATTTATTACTGCTATGAATTACACGTTTATATCTCATCTCATTGGATTTTAAGGTGGAAAATATTTGTTAAGGAATCTATGCCTGGGACACAACTATAAATTTATTCTTTCTCACATACTCTCAAATGCTGTTATCAATTTAATTTTAGATAATTCAAACAATAACCATTTACGATAGGGAATTCTTTCACAGCCTAATAAACACCATTTCGGGTGTTAGTAAATATTTAAAAGGACAAGATTAAATGATCTTTAAGGTCCCATTTAACTTGAAGATTCATACCCAACCAGATTTCACCTGAGACTCAAGTTGCTATTTTATTCTCTCAAAGGTATTGGAGAATGCCATGGCTATGATATGAACAAATATTACAGTTATAGGGTCACCATATATTGTTGTGCCAATGTTATCTGACATATTTTAAGCCTCATGTGTACGTGGTACCTTTTGTTATTGAGGGGTTTCAAATAGCATTTTACAAGGGTAGTTAAGTATAGCATCAGTGACTTGATTAAAAGGAAGGCTCCTTCTTAATTGTTTTTAAGGATTAAACATATATCTAAGGACAACACCAAGGAACTACTAGGAATAACCCCCAAGTCAGACTTATCCATTCTGTTTCCACACACTCAGTTTTCTATTACTTTTAGCAATGACCTTTATTAACTGAGTCATTAAAATCCAATAAACATAAACTCTTCAGATCCCACAGCTGGATCATACTCTGGCACTAGGCAGAGGGTGACAAGGGCTACCACTGTTTTACAGAATGATAATAAGTCAATGATCCAAGAAGTGACTCCTCGGGGAAAGGGCAAATTAAATAAGCTCACAACCTTGGGCTGTTCAGAATGGTTTTGGCTCTTGGCTTACACATTTACATCTTTTTTTTTTTTCACATTTACATATTTAATTATTTTTTTCCTAAACTAACAACACTATTGGAAAGCTAACCCATGTATGAAATAACATGGAAAATGTACATCAAATTTCTTTTTTTTTTTTTAAGAAAATATTTAAGTTCAACAGTACTATCTCTTCCCTAAGTTTTTAGTGAGTGACAATGCCAAGGGGTAGCTTTGGGGGTCTTTAACCCTCCCCCCCATATCTTCCCTAGTCCACCAAATCAACCTAAACAAGCACATAATCTGAATTTTTAAATGTGTATATATATCAACTGCAGCATCAAGATAACTCCCCAGCTCCCACTTACAACCATATTGCCACCTGTCCCTTAAACTCTCCCTATATAAAATAATCTGGGCCTAGTTTAGGCCAGGCAGCAGTTTCTTGATACACACCTACCTTTTAAAAGAAATGCTAAATGGGATTCTAAATTATTCCAATGACTAACAGACTGAGGCATATCCTTAAAGGAGTGAAGACTTCTTTCTCCAAACCGGTTTTCCCACTGGTCTTCTCCATATTTGAGTAGGATTTCACCACCTTCCCAGTTACTCCAGCTGGAAATCTGAGAGTCATCCTTAACTACTCTCTTTTACTCGCCACCCCTCCTACTCACCCCACCCACCAGAATGCATGTTTATTTTATTTTTTATATATATTTATTGGAGTATAATTGCTTTACAATGTTGTGTTAGTTTCTGCTGTACAAAAAAGTGAATCAGCTATATGTATACATATGTCCCCGTATCTCCTCCCTCTTGCGCCTCCTCCCACCCCCCCAGCTCACCCCTCTAGGTGGTCGCAAAGCATCAAGCTGATCTCCCAGTGCTATGCAGCAGCTTCCCACTAGCCATCCTTTTTACATTTGGTAGTGTATATATGTCAATGCTACTCTCTCACTTCGTTCCAGCTTCCCCTTCCCCCCTTGGGTCCTCAAGTCCATTCTCTATGTCTGCATCTTTATTCCTGCCCTGCCACTAGGTTCATCAGTACCGTTTTTTTAGATCCCATATATGTGCATTAGCATACAGTCTTTGGTTTTCTCTTTCTGACTTACTTCACTCTGTATGACAGACTCTAGGTCCATCCACCTTATTCCAAATAACTCAATTTATGGCTGAGTAATATTTCATTGTATATATGTGCCACATCCTCTTTATCCATTCCTCTGTCGATGAACACTTAGGTTGCTTCCATGTCCTGGCTATTGTAAACAGTGCTACAATGAACACTGTGTTACATGACTTTTTGAATTACGGTTTTCTCTGGATATATGCCCAGTAGTGGGATTGCTGGGTCGTATGGTAGTTCTATTTTTAGTTCTTTAAGGAACCTCCATACTGTTCTCCATAGTGGCTGTATCAATTTACATTCCCACCAACAGTGCAAGAGGGTTCCCTTTTCTCCACACCTTCTCCAGCATTTATTGTTTGTAGATTTTCTGACGGTGGCCATTCTGACCAGTGTGAGGTGATACCTCATTGTAGTTTTGATTTGCATTTCTCTAATGATTAGTGATATTGAGCATCTTTTCATGTGTTTGTTGGCAGTCTGTATGTCTACTTTGGAGAAATGAAATAGGAAGAATAGAAGTAGGAAGACCTATTTAGTTCTTCTGACCATTTTTGGATTGGGTTGTTTGTTTTTGTGATATTGAGCTGCATGAGCTGCTTGTATATTTTGGAGATTAATCCTTTGTCAGTTGCTTCGTTTGCAAATATTTTCTCCCATTCTGAGGGTTGTTTTTTCATCTTGTTTATGGTTTTCTTTGCTGTGCAAAAGCTTTTAAGTTTCATTAGGTTCTATTTGTTTATTTTTTATTTTATTTCCATTACTCCAGGAGGTGGGTCAAAAAGGATATTGCTGTGATTTATGTCATAGAGTGTTCTGCCTATGTTTTCCTCTAAGAGTTTTATAGTGTCTGGCCTTACATTTAGGTCTTTTCTCCATTTTGAGTTTATTTTTGTGTATGGTGTTACGAAGTGTTTATTTCACCTTCAGAATACACCCCAAATGTACGTCTTTCTCTCCCTCCCTGCTGTAATCACTGGTACTCCAAGCCATCATCTTGACTAAACCATGACAGGAGGCTCTGCTGATTTCTGCATGCCCTTTCCCCCAGCTGTGCTCACCTGAGAGCCAGAGTAAGCTTTTCACAATACACAGGTCATATCAAAAAGCCCTCCAGAGTTCTTATCTAGCTGCTTCTTCAAACCACCGTGTACATGATCTTGGATACATTATGCCTCAGGCATATTGGTCTTTTAGTCCCTTAAACATCTCAAGGTCCTTTCAGGACTGCAGGTCTTTGCACGAGGTTCTCCCTCTGCCAGGGATGCCCTTCCATCCTGCTCTGGCAGGTCTGATTCAGTGTCCTCTGGCTTCAGCTGAAATGTCACTCTTGTTGAGTAAGCTCTGACTGCCTAAAGAGGGTTGGGCCCCTCTCTATGTTACTCCTATCTCTGCTATGATCGCAATCTGTAATTCTGTTAATTTTCAAAATCTGTTTTCTCCGCCGGGGTGTAGGGTGGTGGAAGAGGGCCCTGTCTGCCATTCTGTCTCCAGTGCTTAACATGGAATGAGCCCCAGACAAGCATTTATTGAATGGATGGCACTGCTGTTAACACCTGGGCGCCTTATTTAATTTTATTTCCTTAAGAGCATTGCAGTGTGCTGAAAAAGAAAACCATTTTACTCTATAACAGAAAGGGCTGTGCTCCAGTGAAACTGAAGTACCTCTTGTGGAGTACACTTTGGGTAAAGTTCATTTAAATCAGGTGCTTATAAATGTTAGGTGAATTACAAGTATGGCATTCCTTTTTCTTCACTAGCTTAAAAGAGGTGTTTTAAGTATCTCATTCTATCCAGTAAAATTAAGGAAACAGGAAGGTAATCTTATTTGGGGTACTAAAGGACTGCCAGATCATAGACTCGACAAAATCTTTGCACTGCCATGGAGTACTTGTTCATTAATTATCTGAGAGACTGGTAGGAATTTAAGAGTAATAAGTTACTGAAGCCCAGGAGTGTTTTTAAACGTCTGTGTAGAGGCTTCCCTGGTGGTGCAGTGGTTAAGAATCCGCCTGCCAATTCAGGAGACACGGGTTCGAGCCCTGGTCCAGGAAGATCCCATATGCCGCGGAGCAACTAAGCCCGTGAACCACAACTACTGAGCCTGCGCTCTAGAGCCTGTGAGCCACAACTACTGAACCCATGTGCCGCAACTACTGAAACCCACACGCCCTAGAGCCTGTGCTCCGCAACAAGAGAAGCCACCACAGTGAGAAGCCCACGCACTGCAACGAAGAGTAGCCCCCGCTGCCCGCAGCTAGGGAAAGCCCACGTGCGGCAACGAAGACCCAACGCAGCCATAAATAAAAATAAATAAATAAATAAATTTTAAAAACCTAAATCTATTAATAAAATGGTAAACTAATTTAAAAAAAAGTCTGTGTAACAATTTTTTGTCAAGTAGTCTTAGTCTCTAAAGAATATTAATTCTATCAATTAGGTTATAATTCAGAGGTTATTATTAAGAAATAAAGGCTTATATAAATCAAGTTTAAAACTTAAAAAAAAATTCAAAGCAACACCTTTTAAATAGCTGTAGTTTAAAATCCCCATCAAAATACTAAAGTTCAGTGCAGTCCTGCCCTTGGGATGCTCAGCCCGCAGGGCGGGGCAAACCGACTTTATGGGTGCAGCTGTGTCTCACCAAAAGCTCAGCATTATCCCCAGACCAAGTCTATACCTGATAACTTGGATTTCACCTCCTCTTGACAGGAAAAGGAAGCACTACTATAGCCTGCTTGGTCTGGGGAACCTGCCCAGACACACCCAGGAACCGAACTAACCCAACCAGTTTACTGCAGGGGCTTTGTGCCTAAGCATCGCCCAAGAACGGCCTGAATGACTCATTAAGTACAGAAGGTGGTGCAAAGTCATTAACAAGCAAACAGCTCACACCAGTGTTCTGTGCCTTTCCCTGCTCACAGCGCTGGGGCAAGCCAGGGGCAAAACTGGAGACGCTTATCCTTGGGACCCTGCAGAACTCTGGGGACATTTCTCTCCTGAGCGGCAGAAAGAAACGAGGAGGCATTCCTTGCTTTCAGATTCCTTTAGCTGTGACCCGCCCCCTTCCAGGTTGTCAGGGACCCTTCCCTGGCCTCACCTTCTTGGGAGGGTCCTCTCCTTCTCATACTTTCCTGCCTGCTTGCTTCTGCCTGGAACCTACTCACTGCCCATCCATGTATCCATCCTTTAAAACATCTCTATAACGTTACCATCTCTTAAAAATGTGGCCTGTTTACCCTCCTCCAACCCAAATCAGAGTTAATTTCTCCCTCGTAGGCACTGTGTCTGCATTTTATTACTACTTTTATTATTCTAACGCGTTGTAATTGATATATATTTATATGTTCAACCCTCCCATTAGAAGTTAACTTGAAATGGATTAAGGGCTTAAGTGTAAGACCTGAAACTATAAAGCTAGAAGAAAACATAGGGAAAGAGCTCCTTGACATAGATCTTGGCAATGGTTTCTTGGATATGACACTAAAAGCACAAGCAACAGAAGCAAAAATCAGCAAGTGATTAGTTTGGCCACATCAAAGTAATAAGCTTCTGTACAGAAAAAGAAACAATCAACAAAATGGAGAGGCAACCTAAGGCAAAGAAAATATTTGCAAACCATCCATCGGTGAGGGGCTGATATCCAAAATATATGAGGAACTCATACAACTTAATAACAGAAAAGCAAACAATCCATTTAAAAAATGGACAGGGGACCTGAATAGACATTTTTCCAAGGAAGATATACAAAGGATCAACACATGAAATGATGTCGAGTGCATGAAAATGTGCTCCACATCACTGATCATCAGGGAAACGCAAATCGAAACCACAATGAGATACCACCTCACACCTGTCAGAACGGCTGTTATCAAAATGATAAGAGATAAGTGTTGGCAAGGTTGTGGAGAAAAGGGAACCCTGGTCCACTGTCGGTGGGAATGTAAATTAGTACAGCCACTATAGAAAACAGTGAACAATGTGGAGCTTTCTCAAAAAATTAAAGATAGAACTACCATATGATCCAGTAATCCCACTTCTGGGTATATATCTAAAGGAAATGAAGTCAGCATCTTGAAGAGGTATCTGCCCTCCCACGTTCATTGCAGCATAATTCACAAGAGCCAAGATATGGAAACAACTTAAGTGTCTGTCTGTGGATGAATGGTTAAAGATGTGATATATATGCATGATAGAATACTATACAGCCACGAGAAAGAAGGAAGTCCTGCCATTTGCAACAACATGGATGGAACTTGAGGGCATTATGCTAAGTAAAATATAAAATAAGTCAGAGAAAGACAAATACTGTATGATCTCACTTATATGTGGAAGCAAAACAAGCTGAACTCATATAACCAGAGTGGTTACCAAGGGCTGGCGGGGTGGAGGAAATGGGGAGATATCGGTCAAAGAATACAAACTTCAGGTTAGAAGTGGAATAAATGCTGGGGATCTGATGTGTATGGTGACTATAGTTAACAATACTGTATTGTATGTTCAAAAGTTGCTGAGAGAATAGATCTTAAATGTTCTCATCACATGCAGACAAAAGTAATTATGTGAGGTGAGAGAGGTGTTGCTGGACCTACCATGGTAATTGTTTCACAGTTTATAAGTGTGTCAAATCATCAGGTTGTTACACAATATTATGTGTCTATTATATCTCAATAAAGCTGGGGGGGAAAAGCTGTGAGGTCATCATTTTCTTTCCTGGAGCTCTCTAGAGTACTGGAAAGAAACTAGCCCTGTTATACCAATTACTTTCACTAAAGAGTTCTAACACAGCAACTCTTTGGTTATCCTGAGCCTTGCTTTATACAGGATTGGATTATAGGTAGCTGGTTTATATTTTAAGTAACTTTTTTTGCTACTGTAAGCAATGGACTGCCAGTGTCCCTTTACCACTGGGGGTCATCAATGTCTTTAAATCAAGTCAGATTGAAGAAACAATTTTAGATAATCCAGTGCCAATTCAGAAGACAAATCCTAAAGGTTCTGTTCTCTGGATCCCACTTTTGTATTAATATTTGTATCAATTAGGGTTTAATCAGAAAAGCACAACTACTGTGAGTGATATAGGATAAGGGGTCTAGAACAGAGATTAGACTTTGTATAATTGTGGGAGCTGGTGAAGAAGTCAGTGCAAACTGTTGTCTCTGTGAGTCACGCTGGGCCTGATGTCACTCCAAGCTGGCGGGACCAGCAGTTGGGAAGGAAAGCTGGATATGAAGGTGGGAACAGATTGGAGCCTGCCAAGTCAAACTGGAACCTGCAAGGATAAACTGGAGCCCATGTCTGTCTCTCACCACCGGCAACATCAGTGATATGCATGACCTGCGAGAGAGCTGGCGACCTTCCCTGAGGAGCCCTGCATGTGCCTGGCACAGTGCTCTGAGAACTTGAAGGAGGAGATCTGTCCACATTTCAGCTGCTGCTTGCCACCAACAAGGTGAGCAGCCGATGAACAACCACATGAGCCTGGTGCCCTGTACCGTCCTCTAGAGAGTAAAAAACAAAATGGGAAATGCTGTTTCACCCCCACTGCTAAAGGTCACATGTGTGACCCAGAACCGAACAGGGAAGGGAATTCTTCAGTATAGCTAAATTGGCCCAGTACAAAACCACCAAACCCTTTAGCCCATTTATCAGATTAGGGAAGTTCCCTTCTAGTCCTTATTTGCCAAGGTATTATTTATATATTTTTAATCATGAAGAAGTGTTGGATTTCATCAAATGCATTATTTCCTTTTTTTCTGTATTAGTGTGATTTACATTGATTGTTTTTCAAATGTCAAACTAACCTTGCATTAATGGGATAAACCCCATATGGTTATGGTGTTCTATGTGGTGAATAGAGTGCTGAATTTAATGTTCTATTTTTTAAAAGGATTTTTGAGCTGTATTCATATGGGATTGGCCTGTAACTTTACTTTTTGTGATTTCTTAGTCTAGTTTCAGTATCAGGGTTATCTTAATCTCAAAAATAGAGGCTGTATTCCCTCTATTTTTGTTCTCTTTCTGTCTTTATTCTCTTAAAAGGTTTTGTAATGTTGTAATGTTGGTGTTATTTCTCCATTACATTGAAGAATATACTAGTGAAACCATCTGTAACTGGGGTTTTTCTTTGTGGGGAAAGTTTTTAATTGTGAACGCTATTTACTTACTAGATGTAGGGGTACATATACTTCTATTTCTTAGTTTTGGTAAGTTGTGTCTTTCAAAGACTGAGCTCTTTTAATATAAATTATCTAATTTATTGCCATAAGTTTGCTTATAATAAAGTCTTATCTTTGTAATAGTATCTATAGGATTCATAGTGATAACCCTTTTAAAAAAAAATTATTTATTTAATTAATTTATTTTTGGCTGCGTTGGGTCTTCGTTGCTGCGCACGGCCTTTCTCTAGTTGCAGTGAGCAGGGGCTACCCTTCATTGCGGCGCGCGGGCTTCTCATTGCAGTGGCTTCTCTTGTTTCGGAGCACAGGCTCTAGGCACGCGGGCTTCAGTAGTTGCGGCACACGGGCTCAATAGTTGTGGCTCACAGGCTCTAGAGCTCAGGCTCAGTAGTTGTGGAGCATGGGCTTAGTTGCTCTGCGGCATGTGGGATCTTCCGGGACCAGGGATCGAACCTGTGTCCCCTGCACTGGCAGGAGGATTCTCAACCACTGCACCACCAGGGAAGCCCCCATAGTGATAACCCTTTTAATTCCTTATGTTATTCATTTGTGCTTTATCTCTCTTTTTCTTGTTCATTCTTGATAGAGATTTATATTAGTTGTCTATCACTGCATAACAAATTATCCAAAACTTAATGTCTTCAAACAACAAACATTTATTATGTGTGGTAGCCAGATTTCTAAGGTGGTCCCCGTGATCTCCATGTCCTGCTGTTACACCCTGTATAACCTCCTCCCTCTGAGTGTCAGTGGGCTCTATGACTTGCTTCTAACCAATAGAACATTGTGAAAGTGCTGGATTGTTACTTCTGTGTGTGTGTGTGTATGCATGTATCTATGTGTACGTATAGACATATATACATTTAGATATATAGATGGGGAGGAGAGAGAGAGAGAAAGAGATAATACACACATAAATTAGACTTCATCTTGCTAGCATGCACTGGAGACACTCTCCTTGCTAGTTTGATGAAGTGAGCAGCCACGTTGAACATGTCCAACTGCAGGTGGCCTGTGGGACCTGAGGTTGGCATCCAGTCCACAGCCAGTGAAAAGCCTGGGTATTCAACCATACAGACACGGCGAAATGAATTCTCTCAGCAACTTGAATGAGCTTAAAGGTGGATTCTTCCCTGAATGCCTGCAGATAAGAATTTAGCCCAGCTGACACCCTGACTGCAGCCTTGTGAGACCCTGACAGAGAACCCACTTGAGCTGAACTCAAATTCTTGACTTGCAGAAAATGGGGGACAATAAACATGTGTTTTCTTAAAATGTTCACATGTGGTAATTTGTTATGGAGCAATAAAAAACTAATGTATTATCTCATGTGGTTTCTGTGGGTCAGGATTTCAGGAATACATTAACTGGGGGTTCTGTCTTGGATTGTAGTCAGTATGTTGGCCAGGGATGCAGCCTTCTGAAGGCTTGACTGAGGCTGGAGGACCTGATTTCAAGATGGCGCACTCAACATGGATGACAAGTTGGTGCTGGCTGATAGCAAGAGACCTAGTAACTGAACACGTTAACCACTCTATAGAGTTGCTGGAGTGTCCTCACAACATGGTACCTAATTTCACCCAGAGTGAATGATCTAAGAGAGAGCAAGGTAGAAGCTGTAGTGTCTTTTATACTCTAGCCTAGGATACCATACTCTGTCATTTGCATTATTGTCTTAATAACAGGTCAACCCTCTTCAATATGAGAGAGGACTACACAAGGGCACGAATAGCAGCAGGTGAGAATCATTGGGGGCCATCTTGGAGGCTGGATATCATAGAAATTATAAATTGTGTTATTCTTTTTAAAGGCTTTTATAGTTTATGTTTATTTTCATATTTTTACATTTACATTTGTATTTTATATTTTCTCCATTATGCATTTGTTTTCTATTTCATTGATTTCTGCTTATATCTTTATTTCCATCATTTAAGTTTCCTGTTCCTTTTAAAAAGTTTTGTGATATAGATGCTTACATCATTGCTTTTAGCCTTCTTTTTCAACTAAATGTGTTTAAGGCTGTGAATTTCCCTCTGAGCCCCAATTTAGCTGAATTCCACAAGTTTTCTTTTTTTGTAAAGTTGTATAGAAGTATGACATATGTATAAGAAAGTACACAATATTAAATCTCCAGGTTGATGAATTATCACAAAGTAAACACACTCAGTTACTAGCACCCAGATCAAGAAATGGATTACCACTAGTTATTTTAAAGCCTGAGTCTCATAGTATTGCAAACTGCTTTAAAGTTCATATCTGATCATTTCAACACCTGAATCACTTATGAGGTTTGTTTCTCTTTTCTGTTTTTGCGCTTAGTTTTCAGTCATTTCATCATGTATCCTGGCATTCCTGGTAATTTTTGATTGAATGCTTGACATTCTTTTTGAAAAATCATAGAGGTTTTGGTAGACATTATCCATAGAGGATTTTATCTACTTTTGGTTGGCATTTAGGGTACAAATAAATCACTGTACTTTAGTTGAGGGCAGTCTATTTTCAGTTTGCCCTTATTCCTAGGATGTAGCCAGCCATTTCGGGGATGTTAGCTGAAAACCTGGGGTCTTCACTAGTGCCCTTCCTTTTCAGCAGGACTTATATTTCAATTTTTGATCCCCAGCACCATGGTATTGCCAAAATCTCTGCTTGCCTATGGTCAGCAAACTCCTCAAGGAGGAGTTGCTGGGCTCATTTCTCTATGTACCCTTTTCTCTAGGATCTTGGCCCCTTAAGCCTTGGTTGTTTTGGCAGTCTTCAGCTCCAGTGTTTCTGTGTGGCTGTTGAAGCTCTATGATACCACTTTCTACTTGTCTTGCCCCAGCTGTGAATCAGCAGATTCCCCAAGGACCAATGTAAGGGAAATATATGGCCAACCTCAGTGCTCTTTTCTGCTCTCTGGGACCTTGGGCCCAAATCTTGTCTACATTTTTGGACCTTGATGCCTTCGTACAGCTGTTTTTTATGTTATCCAGTTTTTGTGCTTTGTGGAATTATTAGTGTGATACCTGCTGGAAGCAGAAATTGGTAATTAAAATTTTAACAGAAGATCCTTAGACATTTAATTCAAAAGAATTAATCAGTTTTCAATATTTATTTCATAGCCTTCTATTTTTCTAAGATCTGAAAACATATGTAAAAAATCTATTAATCCAGCAGCAATTCCTATCTTTTAATCATTCAATATGTAGTTCGCAAGTGAAAAAATGAATATATTTAATACATAATATCTGTGTCTTCCAGTTTGTGATCAAATAGCATAAGTCCTAGTTAATAAAGATAACTTGAAACTTCAATAGATGATATTTTTTGTGCTAATTCCTTGAAGATTAAAAGAGACTTTTATAACTATTTTATGTACATTTCATAGAAAGCACTTTTGATGGTTAAAAAATTATATATATCAAAAATAAAGTAAGGCCAAAGATGACTAATGGGATGGTTTCTCCGGGGGAAAGTAGTCTCTGCTATTTTTAATATTTTATCTGTTAATTTCATTTAGAATGTGTTCGGGATATTCCCTGAGTTGGCTAAATGTGTTACTTCAGCCTTTTTTTTTTTTTTTTTTTAATTGGAGTACAGTTGCTTTACAATGATGTGTTAGTTTTTGCTGTACAGCAAAATGAATCAGCCACACATATACATATATCCCCTCTTCCTTGGATTTTCTTCCCATTTAGGTCACCACTTCAGCCTTCTTGAATCTACTCAGATGGTGGTGGTCTCTTCTCTCTTTCTCTGTTGACTGGCTTCCTCTCTACTCTGTGCATATTTTGTGATAAGGACACCACTAGCTCCCAACTATATATCATCAGTTTCAACTGCCCAAGGAGAGACTGAATTTTCTTTCTTAATTTGAATTGTAAAATCCAAGGGCAGGATTCTTACTAGACCAGCTGTATCGTGTGCCCAACCCATCATGAAGGATGGAGGGGAGGGATGTCCGTGACAGCTCGTGCCCAGGGAAGGCTGCAAGGATCTGGAACGTCAGGGCGTTATCAGCCAAGGTGACTGTGCAAAACCACAGTGGTTCTCTACTGTGGCCAGTGGGTCGGCTACTAGTTGCTGTGGTTCATCAGAGGGAGGCCTGTTCCTCATTGATCATCTCCTCCAAAACTGTTACCATAGGTGCAGCAACTCACTCTTCATTGACTTACTTCTAAGATCCATTCACAGAAGCAGGGACTTTTTTTTTTTTAATGACTCAACTGCTTTATCTTGCTTCAGGTGACAAAGATGAGTACTGCTAAAATCAAAGCATTATTGCTGTCAGGTCTTGCTGACCAGTATAAAATCACCTCTTATTCTTTTATTCAGAGCACTTCAAACCTAAATGTATTCAATCTCCAAACCAAATTTATTAAAAAGTCTCCGTTCTTCCCATTTCTCAGAATAAAGTCATCATGACAGTGCTCTTTAGGAAATTCTCTGGGCTTGTACCTACTTTCTTGTCCTCCGAGGTGAGAGAGTCAAACTGAACTTTAAAAAATCTTTTATACAGATTATCATGATGAATTTAGTCAGGCACAATGAAATCTAAGACACGAAGTAGCCACAGTATTCTCCCTTTTTGGTCTGTAAAGTGAAAATGACTTGTAGTTCAATTTACTGTATAACCCTAAGAATGAGGCTGATCTAAGTATCATAACCGTGGCATCATAGCCTACAGCATGGGAAATGTTCACTTACGCCACAGCCTTCTTTGAGCAGGCACTCTCGATACAGTGCAGCTTTGTCTCTTTCACCATTAAAGACCAAATATGACAAAGTTCAGGACAAAACTTCCTGGTTTAGTTCAGCAACTGTGTGATTCAAGTGAACTTCGAGTATTTGGAACATGTCAACTTCACAGAAGGTTGTGTATCACCTGTCCTGATGGGATAAATAATAAGGTCTGCATCCTGCCTTCCAAGGCTCAGGTACTTCATGGCAGTCTGTTTTGGGGTTAGTAGTGCCCCCCACTGTGAATTATGAGGTGGGATTTTCAGATCTTTAAAGGAATAACAATTGCTATTCAAGACTGGCATTATCCCATTTGTGCTCTATATCTACATGAATATGCAGCTTGTCTTAACTTATGCTTCCTATTATTACAAATATATATTACATTTACACAGAGATACATAAATATGTACTTATTTTGAAACTTTTCAGAGTTATAAAGTAGTTCAGAGTCATACTAGTAGTTCAGAGTCAATGAATATTTTTATTCCCTTCATGGAGATTTGATTGTTTACATATTGCCACACTGGATTTCTCTTTCCAACTCTCTCTCTTTTATTCTCATTCTCTCACTCTGCCTCTCCCCCCCCCCCACTCCCACTTCCTGTACACACACACACACACACACACATACACACACACACACACCTCTTGCTGAACCATCTGAAAACAGTTGCACATATCACGATGCTTCAGTCCTGAACATGTCAGCACGATATTCCTAAGAACTAGGACATTCTCCTGTGTAGTCACGATACAATTAATACATCCTCCAAACTTAACGTTAATTATATCTAATATGTGCTCCCTATTCATATTTTCTCAGTTGCGTTAATAATGTCCTTTATGGCTGTCTTTTTTCCTTTTCAAGTGACCAGGACCTAATCCAGGATTATGCACTGCATTGAAATGTCACATTCCTTTAGTCTTCTTTAATCTAGAACAGTCTCCTGTACTTTTTTTCGCTCATGACACTGACAGTTTTGAAGCGGCCAATTGTCTTTACAGAACGTTCCATGCTAGATTTGTCTGATTGTTGCCTCAAGACGTTTTAAGTCAGATACTTTCTCAAGGAATGTAACATTACACTGATGTGGTGTCCCTTCCATTGACTCATATCAGGAGGCCCATGATACCAGTTCTGTGTACTATTTTGATGCAGTGTCATTGCTGCAGCTGAAAAGGAAGAGACTAATTTTCTGGAAAGCAAGGGAATTACAAGTTGGGGAATCTCTGTTAAGAAGAGAAAAACTAGTTTCTCCAGGTTGTGAGGACCGTGCTACAAGAGCCGGTCAATTCTCATTGCTTAAGCCACAACTTGGTGCTTCCTACCATTGTAGGTACGGGACATCAGGGCGGCAAGTAGCATGGAAATGAAAGGCATGCCTGTGTTCTCTAAGAAATCTCCTCCTAGGGCTTCCCTGGTGGCACAGTGGTTAAGATCCCGCCTGCCAATGCAGGGGACACGGGTTCGAGCCCTGGTCTGGGAAGATCCCACATGCCACGGAGCAACTAACTAATCCCGTGTGCCACAACTACTGAGCCTGCACGCCTAGAGCCCATGCTCCTCAACAAGAGAAGCCACTGCCATGAGATGCGCACCACAACGAAGACCCAAGGCAGCCAAAAAATAAAAAATAAATTTATTAAAAAAAAAAATCTCCTAGCAGAGGAGAGAACCTGACAGATATGAAATTATTTTCCAGTGGGATAAGACAATGTTTTTCAGCTTAGGTCCAGGGCATAGATATGAGCATGGCAAGAACAGTGAATCAGTGGCTTGTAATTGGTCCAGTGCCGCTCTCTGTATCTGTTTTTACTGCTTCCGAATCTACACTTAGACTCTAATTAGGCCTGTCTCCTTGCTGCCTTGCACACTCTCCACAGTCACTCACCTTTTTAATTCCTTCACCCTGTGCCCTGCCCTCCAGTGCTCTCCACTATCTCCACTGCTAGCCAGCCTCTAGGACGGCCCCCAGGACCCCTTCCCCCTCCAGTGTTCCCGCCCTGGTCCCCTGCCTCATTGCGCCAAGGTTGGCCGGTGTGGCCAGTGGCGTGTGGCAGAAGTGCCGATGCCGCTCCCTGCATTAGGTTGTTTCTGCCTCGGGCTGATCTTCAGCCTCTCTCTCCCTCTTGCTTTTTCTTACTCTCTCTCTTTCCCACCACCTGCCAGCTGCCGTGGCGTGAACCCATTCAAGCGCCCTGTGGAATGGCTTACCTGGTAAGGAATAGAGGCCTCTGGCTGAGCCAGCGAGGACTGACTCCAGTGACTCAGAGAGCGAGCTCCCAGGCAGATTCTCCAGGCTCAGCTGAGCCTTGAGGTGAGGGCAGCTCTGTCTGACAACTTGACGGCAAACTCACGGAGGCTCCGAGCCAAGTCTACCCAGCTAAGCCATTCCCAGGTTCCTGACCCTCAAAAACTGTGAGATAATGTGTATTCGTTGTTCTGAGCCATTATGTTTTGGGGTAATTTGTTATGCAGCCTTGGAATGAGATGCCATCTTGTACCTGCTACTGTAACCCTGGGCTTTCTGATTCCAGGCTGCACTGATCTCTCCCAACTAGAACTCCTTTTGCACTTTGCTTTCTTTTCATTTTTTCTAGAGTTTATTATTTTACTTTTGAGATAATTAATATAGTTAACAAGTTCCAAAAATCCAAAGTTATAGAAGAGTCCATAGTAAAAAGTCTCCTCATTCTGTAACACTGCGCGCCAGTTCCTGCCCTGCAGGCAACCACCATTGTTAGCTTCTGGTATATCATTCCAGAAATAGTTTAAACATTATAGATACAAGCAAATTATGTATACTGTATTCCTCTCTGTGTTCTGTACTGTGATTTTTTTTTTTCACCTATTTTGGAGAGCTTTCTGTTTAGTCCATAATAAGTTGTTTTCATTTATTAAACAACTGCCTAGCGTTCTATTGTATGAATTTACCTAATTTATTTAACCAGTCCACTACAGATGGGCTCTCAGTTTGTTTCTAGTCTTTTGCTGTTGTGATAGGCAAAACGAAAGTTGTCTATATCCTAATCCTCCAAACCTGTGAATATGTTACCTCCGGAGGAAAACGGGGCTTTGCAGGTGTGTTAAGTTAAGGATGGTAAAATGGGAAGATTAGCCTGTATTATCCAGGTGGGCCCAATGTAAGCAACCACAAAGGTCCTTATAAGAGGGAAGGAGGAGCGTCGGAGGCCCCAGGATGCTGTGGGGATGGAAGTGGGTGTGGGAGCGATACCAGGTCAGGAACCAAGGACGGTGGGAAGCCTCTAGAAGCTGGGAAAGGCTCGGAAATGGACCCTCCCCTAGAACCTCCAAAAAGAACAAGCCTTCGATTTTCGTTGGGCAAGACTCACTTTGGGCTTCTGACCTCCAGAACGGTAAGATAATACATTTGTCTTGTTTTAAGCTACTATGTTTGAGGGAATGGGTTACAGCAGCCGTAGGAAACCAGTACAGCTTTTATTACCAACCACTGTAAACAAAGTTGTACTAAATAATGTTGTGCACCTGACGTTTTGCATTTGTGCTGGTATATTCATAGAATAAATGTCTAGGTGTTGAATTGCCCCGTCAAAGGCAGGTAGTGTGATGATGTTCACATCCTCCATAGGGCGTAATGCTAATTTCCAACAGCAGCATAGGTCTCTCCTTTTCCACACCCTCTGCAACACATGTGTTATCAAACTTTTAGATTTTTACCATTCTGCTAGTGAAAAATTCTAATTTGCTAGAACGACATGCGTATTAACTTTTCCTCATCTGCCCAACACGTTTAGAATGTCATTCAGAGTTAGGATTAGGTGCTTATTTCTATTTTATCTTCCACTGTTTGCCTTTGTGTCCCTCCTACTACCTGACATAAAATGGGTTCTCCCTACAGACTGGGGAAAGGAAATAAGTATCCAGAGACAGGGATAAGAAATGTGATTAGAATCCATTTCTCTCTCTCTCTGTCCATCAAGTTCCATTTAGAAAACAAAGTGTCTGTTTTGGACTAAAATATCTTAATGGCAGTCATTGATGAGTGTAGCGTTAAGAAATGGTTACCTGGCAGTGTTGGATCTTTTTTGCCTTTTGATCGACATGGGGTGGGATCAACAAACACAGCTTGTGTACGGCCACACCCTGACTCTGACTGCAGACCTTTCCCTCAAAGGTCAGCACAATCCAGGCTCCTGGCCAGTCCTTGGCGATTGTTTGCACACCAGATAAAACCTGTTTGTTGCGCCCTGTTCAAGGACTAAGAGCTGCCCCAGAAACTGTAACTCAAGTGCTTTTCCAGTGAAGGATACAAATGGAAACTTCTACCACCTTCCTCCTCTTCCCTCCTCTTGGGGCTGAGTTATACTCCATTCATCATGTTTTCTACTTTATTTGTACCGCCGGCATCTTTAGAAAAAATTCTTGTTTCCAGTTTCCAACATCTTTATTTACTTTTTTGAAATCTTGAAACTTAAGGGAAAGGCAAATCTATCACGGTCTTAAAAACATTGGAGACTTAAGTTAGTTGCTTTTGTTTATAATGTAGCCTGGTTGGTTTGAAATTTAATAAAAAATGTTACAGTGAAAGTTCTGATCCGAGAAATCTCCTGGTTAATAATTTGAGCTGTTAGCTAAAATTTTTTTTATCCGTTTAATACGTTGTGTTTAGCTTCATTGTGAACCAATGTTAGAGTATGGGTTTAGGATGTTCAAAACTTCCAAGAAATGGCAAAACTGAGTGAATCAAATAAATCACGGAAGGACAAAAGAAAATCTAACAATGAGCCGAGTTATCAAATATTTTTGTTTCTGGAAAGGAAAAAGGATACCAAACAGTGAAACCTTTCAAGAGAAACATGTACCTTCTGCCTCTTTGCTACTCTGAATTGGTAATTATTGACAGAAATACCCAACACATGATTTTAAAGGTAGACCGGTGATTCTCCATTTTTTTCTGATCACGCCTCCACATTTTCACTGGCGCTTATTCTGCATGACACCTAAACTTGAGTCCTTTAGCGTCTGCCAGAAGGAGGGCACTCCCGTGACACAGACGCTGTCTGAAGGCCTGGCTCTCCAGGTGCTCCATTTGCTAATCAGTTGTCAGATGGTCACTTGATTACAGATAACTTAGCGTGAGTCAGGCTGATTTGCCACAGCTGTTTCTACTAAAGCTTTCTTTTACTAGTCATGGTCACCACTACTGCCCAATGGCATCTGTCTTACTTTTGAGTTAATTTTAGATAAAAACAAATTGTGATAGTGCCAACAGCTCAGTAAGGCAGGGCAGCACGATGGCATTGGAGTCCGTCAAGCCTGGGTTACTGTTTACTGGCTGTGAGGTTTGGGACGTTTCTTGCTTCCCGTGTCTCAGGGGGATGGTAAACTGACCTTGCAAGGTTCCTGTGAAGGTTAAATGAGATAGTGTGTGAACTGTGTCCACCGTTGTGGTGCCTGGCTTGTTAATGACTCTGCAGTTCACACAAAAACACTGCACAAACTATGAAGCAAGGTTTGGAAGAAAATATAACGTAAACCCAGACTGATCAGACAAATGAAAGGCTGTCTAAGAACCAGCAAAAAAGGGAGCTCCTGGGTGGAATAGTGGCAGATCCATCATGGGGTATGTTTACATAAAGTCAACTCTTATTATCATTGTTCAAATATTTTCTGTCAATTAAGTCACCATTAGAATGATTATTTCTGAACTCCCTAGTGCCCATGACATATGGGACGCTACTCTCTTTCCCTCAGGAAAGCAACTTCCTATGCATAGTTCCCTCCCTCCCCCAGCAGACTATGTCACAGTTATTTTCTGAGATGTCACATTCTAAATTTGCATTACTTTTTCTTCATTTTCTAAAGCTTCTTTATGCATCACTTTTTATATTTTAAAAAAATCTGAATAGTCTTTTTTTTTTAAATTAATTAATTAATTAATTAATTTTTATGGCTGTGCTGCCTCTTTGTTTCTGTGCGAGGGCTTTCTCTAGTTGTGGCAAGCGGGGGCCACTCTTCATTGCGGTGCCCGGGCCTCTCACTATCGCGGCCTCTCTTGTTGCGGAGCACAGGCTCCAGACGCGCAGGCTCAGTAGTTGTGGCTCACGGGCCCAGTTGCTCCGCGGCATGTGGGATCCTCCCAGACCAGGGCTCGAACCCGTGTCCCCTGCATTGGCGGGCAGACTCTCAACCACTGCGCCAACAGGGAAGCCCTGAGTAGTCTCTTTGTGTGATAAGTTGCTCAGTCATCCTCAGCTAGACTGTAAGCCCCGTGAGGACAGGACCCAGGCCTGCCTATTCACATGTGTCACCCCCATGTTCACAAGGCAGTTACCAGGTAGGCTCTCAAGTATTGGTTGAATAAGAAAATGGAAGACCTGAAAACGTGGGCAGCATTGAAACCCGAAGATAGAGAAACATCATAGAGAGATGGGTTAAGAAAGGTTTACTTATGGTTGTGTTTCTTAACCATTTTCACTATCCCCTAAGGAAAAAAAATTCTCCCTAACAAGAGAAATTAAATACTAAGGAACAAGATGTTTTCATGTATGGTTGAGCTTTGACAGGCCACAGCCATGGTGCTGTCCAAGACCCTCCCCTCCCCTCCCCTCCCCTCCCCTCCCCTCCCCACCAAGAACAGATTTGGGAGGATCAGTGGGAAGTGCGTGGTGATCTGAGGCCTGGTCTCTGTCTCTGTGGGCTCACTCCCACTTCCTGAAGGTTCGGGTCACTGTGGGAGGGCGGGAGGTGGTGGTGGTGGTCAGAAGTGTGGTCTGTGGCTCCTGGGTTGGGCTGGGCGTGGAGGTGAAAGGGGAGAGCACTTCTGGCAATGACCTCGCCTCCACTCAGAGGGAGGCTTGCTGAGAGGGAACCAGGAAGGCAGGAAGCTACTGTAAACTCCCTGGGACAGAATGGCCGAGGCTAGCAGAGCCAGTCATCCCAGGCTGGGAGGTGAGTGAGCGATGTGTGTTATAACCCACTGCAGCTCTCACTTCACTGAGTCCTTAAGGGGGGGTCCTGTTAAAACCCAGTGCTTCTCGTGTGGGGCCCAACTGTCTGCATTTCTAACAGAGCATTCCAAGGGGTGCCCAGGATGCTCTGCCACAGGCCATGTTTTGAGTAGCATGGAATTAACTCACCCACAGATGTTGCTTATATTAGTTAAAGGATAATTTTGCAAAACACTGTAAAATTATGACTCTCATATAGATATAAATATACACGTTAAATATTTAATTTATTAATGAAATAACCAGTAAGATGTTATAACCAATGCAAAGGGGATCCAAAGGGCAGACACATCTGTGATCAGAAATATTGAAATAAAGTTGAAAATGATGCCCAAGTGGCTGTGTCCTGTGGAGGGAGGGAGGGTTGCTACTCCATGGGACAGTTCATTTGCATATCCGTAGACCAGAATCCTTTGCATTGCCATCTGTTCTTTTCAACTTAACCCATAAAACAGGTGAAAGGCAATGCAATGTTAAACTGGAAAACCCAAAAGGGTGTGATCTGAGCAATGTGTAGTTTTTCCGTTGAAGAACAGATCTTCCCCTATAATTTGTAATTGATTGGCAGTTTCAAATTTTGGATTGCTCTGTGTATTAACTGGACAGATTGTATTAACTGTTTGTGATTAGCAGTTTGTTTCTTTCCTCATTTTGCTTCTCTGGGTAGTATCGAAAAGTAAAGAGCTCTTAAATAGGATTTCCATCAACAGAAAGTAGGAGGTATTAGTATTCCCTGCAGATAGGCTTATGAAGATATTCTAAAAAGAGAACCTTTGTGAGCCTGGGACAAACTGTCTTGATTGCTTAATCTGTATTTTTGGCATTTAAAAAAAAATCTAGTTAAAACACTTGCCATTTGCATTATTTATAACAGCTAAAAGATGGAAGCAACCCAAGTGTCCACTGAAAGATGAGCAGATAAAATACTATTCAGCCTTTAAAAGGCAGGGAATTCTGACACATGCTACCACTTTTTGTATTAAAAAAATTTATTGAAGTATAGTTGATCTACAACGTTGTGTTAATTTCTGCTGTACAGCAAAGTGATTCAGTTACACATATACATGCATTCTTTTTCATATTCTATTCTGTTCTAGTTCATCCCAGCAAACTGAATACAGTTCCCTGCAAAGTGAATCAGCCACACATATACATATATCCCCTCTTCCTTGGATTTTCTTCCTATTAGGGTCACCACTTCAGCCTTCTTGAATCTTCTCAGATGGTGGTGGTCTCTTCTCTCCTTCTCTGTTGACTGGCTTCCTCTCTACTCTGTGCATATTTTGTGATAAGGACACCACTAGCTCCCAACTATATATCATCAGTTTCAACTGCCCAAGGAGAGACTGAATTTTCTTTCTTAATTTGAATTGTAAAATCGAAGGGCAGGATTCTTATTAGAGCAGCTGTATCGTGTGCCCACCCCATCATGAAGGATGGAGGGGAGGGATGTCCGTGACAGCTCGTGCCCAGGGAAGGCTGCAAGGATCTGGAACGTCAGGGCGTCATCAGCCAAGGTGACTGTGCAAAACCACAGTGGTTCTCTACTGTGGCCAGTGGGTCGGCTACTAGTTGCTGTGGTTCATCAGAGGGAGGCCTGTTCCTCATTGATCATCTCCTCCAAAACTGTTACCATAGGTGCAGCAACTCACTCTTCATTGACTTACTTCTAAGATCCATTCACAGAAGCAGGGACTTTTTTTTTTTTAATGACTCAACTGCTCTACCTTGCTTAAGGTGACAAAGATGAGTACTGCTAAAAATCAAAGCATTATTGCTGTCAGGTCTTGCTGATCAGTAGAAGATCACCTCTTATTCTTTTATTCAGAGCACTTCAAACCTAAAGGTATTCAATATCCAAACCAAATTTATTAAGTCTCCGTTCTTCCCATTTCTCAGAACAAAGTCATCATGACAGTGCTCTTTAGGAAATTCTCTGGGCTTGTACCTACTTTCTTGTCCTCCGAGGTGAGAGAGTCAAACTGAACTTTAAAAAAATCTTTTCTACAGATTATCATGATGAATTTAGTCAGGAACAATGAAATCTAAGACACGAAGTAGCCACAGTATTCTCCCTTTTTGGTCTGTAAAGTGAAAATGACTTGTAGTTCAATTTACTGTATAACCCTAAGAATGAGGCTGATCTAAGTATCATAACCGTGGCATCATAGCCTACAGCATGGGAAATGTTCACTTACGCCACAGCCTTCTTTGAGCAGGCACTCTCGATACAGTGCAGCTTTGTCTCTTTCACCATTAAAGACCAAATATGACAAAGTTCAGGACAAAACTTCCTGGTTTAGTTCAGCAACTGTGTGATTCAAGTGAACTTCGAGTATTTGGAACATGTCAACTTCACAGAAGGTTGTGTATCACCTGTCCTGATGGGATAAATAATAAGGTCTGCATCCTGCCTTCCAAGGCTCAGGTACTTCATGGCAGTCTGTTTTGGGGTTAGTAGTGCCCCCCACTGTGAATTATGAGGTGGGATTTTCAGATCTTTAAAGGAATAACAATTGCTATTCAAGACTGGCATTATCCCATTTGTGCTCTATATCTACATGAATATGCAGCTTGTCTTAACTTATGCTTCCTATTATTACAAATATATATTACATTTACACAGAGATACATAAATATGTACTTATTTTGAAACTTTTCAGAGTTATAAAGTAGTTCAGAGTCATACTAGTAGTTCAGAGTCAATGAATATTTTTATTCCCTTCATGGAGATTTGATTGTTTACATATTGCCACACTGGATTTCTCTTTCCAACTCTCTCTCTTTTATTCTCATTCTCTCACTCTGCCTCTCCCCCCCCCACTCCCACTTCCTGTACACACACACACACACACACACACATACACACACACACACACCTCTTGCTGAACCATCTGAAAACAGTTGCACATATCACGATGCTTCAGTCCTGAACATGTCAGCACGATATTCCTAAGAACTAGGACATTCTCCTGTGTAGTCACGATACAATTAATACATCCTCCAAACTTAACGTTAATTATATCTAATATGTGCTCCCTATTCATATTTTCTCAGTTGCCTTAATAATGTCCTTTATGGCTGTCTTTTTTCCTTTTCAAGTGACCAGGACCTAATCCAGGATTATGCACTGCATTGAATTGTCACATTCCTTTAGTCTTCTTTAATCTAGAACAGTCTCCTGTACTTTTTTTCTCTCATGACACTGACAGTTTTGAAGCGGCCAATTGTCTTTACAGAACGTTCCATGCTAGATTTGTCTGATTGTTGCCTCAAGACGTTTTTTGGTTTTTTTTTAAATTAATTAATTGTTTAATTTTTGGCTGTGTTGGGTCTTCGTTTCTGTGCGAGGGCTTTCTCTAGTTGTGACAAGCGGGGGCCACTCTTCATCGCGGTGCGCAGGCCTCTCACTGCACAGCCTCTCTTGTTGCGGAGCACAGGCTCCAGATGCGCAGGCTCAGTAGTTGTGGCTCACGGGCCTAGTTGCTCCGCGGCATGTGGGATCCTCCCAGACCAGGGCTCGAACCCGTGTCCCCTGCATTGGCAGGCGGAATCTTAACCACTGTGCCACCAGGGAAGCCCTCAAGACGTTTTAAGTCAGATATTTTCTCAAGGAATGTAACATTACACTGATGTGGTGTCCCTTCCATTGCCCCATATCAGGAGGCACGTGATACCAGTTCTGTGTGCTATTTTGATGCAGTGTCATTGCTGCAGCTGAAAAGGAAGAGACTAATTTTCTGGAAAGCAAGGGAATTATGAGTTGGGGAATCTCTGTTAAGAAGAGAAAGACTAGTTTCTCCAGGTTGTCAGGACTGTGCTACAAGAGCCGGTCAATTCTCATTGCTTAAGCCACAACTTGGTGCTTCCTACCATTGTAGGTACGGGGCATCAGGGCGGCAAGTAGCGTGGAAATGAAAGGCATGCCTGTGTTCTCTAAGAAATCTCCTCCTAGGGCTTCCCTGGTGGCACAGTGGTTAAGATCCCGCCTGCCAATGCAGGGGACACGGGTTCGAGCCCTGGTCTGGGAAGATCCCACATGCCACGGAGCAACTAACTAATCCCGTGTGCCACAACTACTGAGCCTGCACGCCTAGAGCCCATGCTCCTCGACAAGAGAAGCCACTGCCATGAGATGCGCACCACAACGAAGACCCAAGGCAGCCAAAAAATAAAAAATAAATTTATTAAAAAAAAAAAATCTCCTAGCAGAGGAGAGAACCTGACAGATATGAAATTATTTTCCAGTGGGATAAGACAATGTTTTTCAGCTTAGGTCCAGGGCATAGATATGAGCATGGCAAGAACAGTGAATCAGTGGCTTGTAATTGGTCCAGTGCCGCTCTCTGTATCTGTTTTTACTGCTTCCGAATCTACACTTAGACTCTAATTAGGCCTGTCTCCTTGCTGCCTTGCACACTCTCCACAGTCACTCACCTTTTTAATTCCTTCACCCTGTGCCCTGCCCTCCAGTGCTCTCCACTATCTCCACTGCTAGCCAGCCTCTAGGACGGCCCCCAGGACCCCTTCCCCCTCCAGTGTTCCCGCCCTGGTCCCCTGCCTCATTGCGCCAAGGTTGGCCGGTGTGGCCAGTGGCGTGTGGCAGAAGTGCCGATGCCGCTCCCTGCATTAGGTTGTTTCTGCCTCGGGCTGATCTTCAGCCTCTCTCTCCCTCTTGCTTTTTCTTACTCTCTCTCTCTTTCCCACCACCTGCCAGCTGCCGTGGCATGAACCCACTCAAGCGCCCTGTGGAATGGCTTACCTGGTAAGGAATAGAGGCCTCTGGCTGAGCCAGCGAGGACTGACTCCAGCGACTCAGAGAGCGAGCTCCCAGGCAGATTCTCCAGGCTCAGCTGAGCCTTGAGGTGAGGGCAGCCCTGTCTGACAACTTGACAGCAAACTCACGGAGGCTCCGAGCCAAGTCTACCCAGCTAAGCCATTCCCAGGTTCCTGACCCTCAAAAACTGTGAGCTAATGGGTATTCGTTGTTCTGAGCCATTAAGTTTTGGGGTAATTTGTTATGCAGGCTTGGAATCAGATACCGTCTTGTACCTGCTACTGTAACCCTGGGCTTTCTGATTCCAGGCTGCACTGATCTCTCCCAACTAGAACTCCTTTTGCACTTTGCTTTCTTTTCATTTTTTCTAGAGTTTATTATTTTACTTTTGAGATAATTAATATAGTTAACAAGTTCCAAAAATCCAAAGTTGTAGAAGAGTCCATAGTAAAAAGTCTCCTCATTCTATAACACTGCCCGCCAGTTCCTGCCCTGCAGGCAACCACCATTGTTAGCTTCTGGTATATCATTCCAGAAATAGTTTAAACATAATAGATACAAGCAAATTATGTATACTGTATTCCTCTCTCTGTTCTGTACTGTGATTTTTTTTTTTTCACCTATTTTGGAGAGCTTTCTGTTTAGTCCATAATAAGTTGTTTTCATTTATTAAACAACTGCATAGTGTTTTATTGTATGAATTTACCTAATTTATTTAAACAGTCCACTACAGATGGGCTATCAGTTTGTTTCGAGGCTTTTGCTATTGTGATAGGCAAAACGAAAGTTGTCTGTATCCTAATCCCCCAAACCTGTGAATGTTACCTCCCGTGGAAAAATGGGGCTTTGCAGGTGTGTTAAGTTAAGGATGGTAAAATGGGAAGATTAGCCTGTATTATCCAGGTGGGCCCAATGTAAGCAACCACAAGGGTCCTTATAAGAGGGAAGGAGGAGCGTCGGAGGCCCCAGGATGCTGTGCGGATGGAAGTGGGTGTGGGAGCGATACCAGGTCAGGAACCAAGGACGGTGGGAAGCCTCTAGAAGCTGGGAAAGGCGCGGAAATGGACCCTCCCCTAGAACCTCCAAAAAGCACAAGCCTTCGATTTTCGTTGGGCAAGACTCATTTTGGGCTTCTGACCTCCAGAACGGTAAGATAATACGTTTGTCTTGTTTTAAGCTACTGTGTATGAGGGAATGGGTTACAGCAGCCGTAGGAAACCAGTACAGCTTTTGTTACCAACCACTGTAAACAAAGTTGTACTAAATAATGTTGTGCACCCGACGTTTTGTATTTGTGCTGGTATATTCATAGAATAAATGTCTAGGTGTGGAATTGCCCCGTCAAAGGCAGTGTTAGTGTGATAATGTTCACATCCTCCATAGGGCTTAACGCTAATCTACATTTCCAACAGCAGCATAGGTCTCTCCTTTTCCATACCCTCTGTAACACGTGCGTTATCAAACTTTTGGAGTTTTACCATTCTGCTAGTGAAAAATTCTAATTTGCTAGAACGACATGCTTATTAACTTTTCCTCATCTGCCCAACACGTTTAGAATGTCATTCAGAGTTAGGATTAGGTGCTTATTTCTGTTTTATCTTCCACTGTTTGCCTTTGTGTCCCTCCTACTACCTGACATAAAATGGGTTCTCCCCATAGACTGGGGAAAGGAAATAAGTATCCAGAGACAGGGATAAGAAATGTGATTAGAATCCATTTCTCTCTCTCTCTGTCCATCAAGTTCCATTTAGAAAACAAAGTGTCTGTTTTGGACTAAAATATCTTAATGGCAGTCATTGATGAGTGTAGCGTTAAGAAATGGTTACCTGGCAGTGTTGGATCTTTTTTGCCTTTTGATCGACATGGGGTGGGATCAACAAACACAGCTTGTGTACGGCCACACCCTGCCTCTGACTGCAGACCTTTCCCTCAAAGGTCAACACAATCCAGGCTCCTGGCCAGTCCTTGGCGATTGTTTGCAAACCAGATAAAACCTGTTTGTTGCGCCCTGTTCAAGGACTAAGAGCTGCCCCAGAAACTGTAACTCAAGTGCTTTTCCAGTGAAGGAAACAAATGGAAACTTCTACCGCCTTCCTCCTCTTCCCTCCTCTTGGGGCTGAGTTATACTCCAGTCCTCATGTTTTCTACTTTATTTGTACTGCCGGCATCTTTAAAAAAAATTCTTGTTTCCAGTTTCTAGCATCTTTATTTACTTTTTTGAAATCTTAAACTTAAGGGAAAGGAAAATCTATCACTGTCTTAAAAACATTGGAGACTTAAGTTAGTTGCTTTTGTTTATAATGTAGCCTGGTTGGGTTGAAATTTAATAAAAAATGTGACAGTGAAAGTTCTGATCCGAGAAATCTCCTGGTTAATAACGTGAGCTGTTAGCTAAAATTTTTATCCGTTTAATATGTAGTGTTTAGCTTCATTGTGAACCAATGTTAGAGTAAGGGGTTAGGATTTTCAAAACTTCCAAGAAATGGCAAAACTGAGTGAATCAAATCAAGGAAGGACAAAACAAAATCTGACAATGAGCCCATTTATCAAATATTTTTGTTTCTTGAAAAGGAAAAAGGATACCAAACAGTGAAACCTTTCAAGAGAAACATGTACCTTCTGCCTCTTTGCTACTCTGAATTGGTAATTATTGACAGAAATACCCAACACATGATTTTAAAGGTAGACCGGTGATTCTCCATTTTTTTCCGATCACGCCTCCACATTTTCATTGGCGCTTATTCTGCATGACACCTAAACTTGAGTCCTTTAGCGTCTGCCAGAAGGAGGGCACTCCCGTGACACAGACGCTGTCTGAAGGCCTGGCTCTCCAGGTGCTCCATTTGCTAATCAGTTGTCAGATGGTCACTTGATTACAGATAACTTAGCGTGAGTCAGGCTGATTTGCCACAGCTCTTTCTAGTAAAGCTTTCTTATACTAGTCATTGCCACCACTACTGCCAAATGGCATCTGTTTTACTTTTGCGTTAATTTTAGATAAAAACAAATTGTGATAGTGCCAACAGCTCAGTAAGGCAGGGCAGCACGATGGCATTGGAGTCCGTCAAGCCTGGGTTACTGTTTACTGGCTGTGAGGTTTGGGACGTTTCCTGCTTCCCATGTCTCAGGGGGATGGTAAGCTGACCTTGCAAGGTTCCTGTGAAGGTTAAATGAGATAGTGTGTGAACTGTGTCCACCGTTGTGGTGCCTGGCTTGTTAATGACTCTGCAGTTCACGCAAAAACACTGCACAAACTATGAAGCAATGTTTGGAAGAAAACATAACGTAAACCCAGACTGATCAGACAAATGAAAGGCTGTCTAAGAACCAGCAAAAAAGGGAGCTCCTGGGTGGAATAGTGGCAGATCCATCATGGGGTATGTTTACATAAAGTCAACTCTTATTATCATTGTTCAAATATTTTCTGTCAATTAAGTCACCATTAGAATGATTATTTCTGAACTCCCTAGTGCCCATGACATATGGGATGCTACTCTTTTTCCCTCAGGAAAGCAACTTCCTATGCATAGTTCCCTCCCTCCCCCAGCAGACTATGTCACAGTTATTTTCTGAGATGTCACATTCTAAATTTGCATTACTTTTTCTTCATTTTCTAAAGCTTCTTTATGCATCACTTTTTATATTTTTTAAAAACCTGAGTAGTCTCTTTATGTGATAAGTTGCACACTCATCCTCAGCTAGACTGTAAGCCCCGTGAGGACAGGACCCAGGCCTGCCTGTTCACATGTGTCACCCCCATGTTCACAAGGCAGTTACCAGGTAGGCACTCAAGTATTGGTTGAATAAGAAAATGGAAGACCTGAAAATGTGGGCAGCATTGAAACCTGAAGATAGAGAAACATCATAGAGAGATGGGTTAAGACAGGTTTACTTAAGGCTGTGTTTCTAAACCATTTTCACTATCCCCTAAGGAAAAAAAATTCTCCCTAACGAGAAATTAAATACTAAGGAACAACATGTTTTCATGTATGGTTGAGCTTTGACAGGCCACAGCCATGGTGCTGTCCAAGACCCTCCCCTCCCCACCAAGAACAAATTTGGGAGGATCAGTGGGAAGTGCGTGGTGATCTGAGGCCTGGTCTCTGTCTCTGTGGGCTCACTCCCATTTCCTGAAGGTTCAGGTCGCTGTGGGAGGGCGGGAGGTGGTGGTGGTGGTCAGAAGTGTGGTCTGTGGCTCCTGGGTTGGGCTGGGCTTGGAGGTGAAAGGGGAGAGCGCTTCTGGCAATGACCTCGCCTCCACTCAGAGGGAGGCTTGCTGAGAAGGAGCCAGGAAGGCAGGAAGCCGCTGTAAAATCCCTGGGACGGAATGGCCGAGGCTAGCAGAGCCAGTCATCCCAGGCTGGGAGGTGAGTGAGCGATGTGTGTTATAACCCACTGCAGCTCTCACTTCACTGTGTCCTTAAGGGGGGGTCCTGTTAAAACCCAGTGCTCCTCGTGTGGGGCCCAACTGTCTGCATTTCTAACAGAGCATCCCAGGGGTGCCCAGGCTGCTCTGCCACAGGCCGTGTTTTGAGTAGCATGGAATTAACTCACCCACAGATGTTGCTTATATTAGCTAAAGGATAATTTTGCAAAACACTGTAAAATTATGACTCTCATATAGATATAAAAATACACGTTAAATATTTAATTTATTAATGAAATAACCAGTAAGATGTTATAACCAATGCAAAGGGGAGCCAAAGGGCAGACACATCTGTGATCAGAAATATTGAAATAAAGTTGAAAATGATGCCCAAGTGGCTGTGCCCTGTGGAAGGAGGGAGGGTTGCTACTCCATGGGACAGTTCATTTGCATATCTGTAGACCAGAATCCTTTGCATTGCCATCTGTTCTTTTCAACTTAACCTGTAAAACAGGTGAAAGGCAATGCAATGCTAAACTGGAAAACTCAAAAGGGTGTGATCTGAGCAATGTGTAGTTTTTCCGTTGAAGAACAGATCTTCTCCTATGATTTGTAATTGATTGGCATTTTCAAATTTTGGATTGCTCTATGTATTAACTGGACAGATTGTATTAACTGTTTGTGATTAGCAGTTTGTTTCTTTCCTCATTTTGCTCCTGTGGGTAGTATGAAAAAGTAAAGAGCTCTTAAATAGGATTTCCATCAACAGAAAGTAGGAGGTATTAGTATTCCCTGCAGATAGGCTTATGAAGATATTCTAAAAAGAGAACCTTTGTGAGCATGGGACAAACTGTCTTGATTGCTTAATCTGTATTTTTGGCATTAAAAAAAAATCTAGTTAAAACACTTGCCATTTGCATCATTTATAACAGCTAAAAGATGGAAGCAACCCAAGTGTCCATTGACAGATGAGCAGATAAAATACTATTCAGCCTTTAAAAGGCAGGGAATTCTGACAAATGCTACCACTTTTTGTATTTTTTTAAAAAAATTTATTGAAGTATAGTTGATCTACAACGTTGTGTTAATTTCTGCTGTACAGCAACGTGATTCAGTTACACATATACATACATTCTTTTTCATATTCTTTTGTGTTCTGGTTCATCCCAGGATACTGAATACAGTTCCCTGTGCTCTGCAGTAGGACCTTGTTGTTTATGCAGACACACACTACAGCTTGACAGCATTATGCCAAGTGGATAAGCCAGTCACAAAAGGACACATACTGTAGGATTCCAGGGTCAATGACAAAAATAAAACAGCTTAGTAATCAGTCTGATGTCCTTTATTCAAAGAGAAAGCAATCCATGGATTTGGGGGTTCAGCGCCTCACAAGCAGTGGAGCACTCTTCCCCAGGGATGTCGGGCAAGAGCAAGTTTTACGGAGTTGGAAGCAGTAACGTGGAGACAGGGCATGGTTGGCTGGGGGTGCATATCTGACCTTATTTAGAAATACCAGGCAATGAAGAAATCAGTTATAGAGCCTAGAGCTGGATTGGCTAACTGGACACACTATGTTTCTGGTCAAGTGGAACATTTACAGGAACACGAAAGTTCATTTTGCTGACCTGGAACCCTGGCAGGAGTGGCTGCATTTTGGGCCTAGAAATTTATTTCCACATCTCTTACCTGGAGTAGTTAAATTCATAGAGACAAGGCAGAGTAGTGTTTGCCAGCAGCTACGGCAGGCGTAATGGGGAATTTAATGGATGGGTACAGGGTTTCAGTTTAAGATGATACCAAGTTCTGGAGATGGGCAGTGCTGATGGTTGTACCACAGTGTGAATGTCCTTAGTGCTACTAAATTGTCCACATAAAAATGGTTTAAATGGTAAACATTGTCATATGTGCTTTTTACCAGAATAAAAAGATCCTTAAATATCTGCCATTTAAACACCAAGTAAATGCTACGTGCTTCATATACATTTCCACTGATTCTAAAAACTGCCTTGCATAGTAAACATCATTCCCAGTTCACAGATGAGGGAAATGACCGTCAAGAGACTAGTTATATATCCAGGGTCTCATAACTGGTGTGACTTAGGCCTTGGTAATGTTAAATCACATACTTTTTCTACCCTACCACACTCATCTCCAGATAGCTGGAGAAATTTCAGTGGATAATCCCAAAAATAACTAATAGAATTGAAAATGTTACAATAAAGAAACAAAAGTATATTGTTTGAATAGAGACCAGCTAAAGATGGCTGGGACCGGTTTAAGTCTACATATCATTGAAAAGTAAATCAATAGGAAAAGGAAGGAATTTTCAAGTCTTTGAGATGAAAGAGAAGTCATGAGAATTGCATAAATTTAAATCCTAGTTCACTGAAGAGAGCTAGGAGTTAGCTACTGTTTGTCATGGAATGTTGAGTAAGGAGCTAACTTATATCATGGACATAGGGAATTGTTTAATGTCAAATATAAACAAACTCTGCAAAACACTGGAGGTAAGAATACTCCTTTGATTCTCCTGTGCCTGGCCTGGGAGACCTTGAGGAATGAGGGAAGGAATCATGCCTTAGCTTTCGATTCACATGAAGCAGTTAAGACGAGCCAGCCCCTCAAGCTAACGGTGGCTGCAGCTACTCCACTGTGGGACTTGTGAACCATGACATTTAGAAAGGTCAGTTCTCTGTGGGATACGAGGGACATGAAGTGGGTCAAAGGTCTGCAAACCCAGCTGACCTTAGCTGGTGGAGGTTCTGTTTTTCTGGCTGGGATTCTGCTGGGCCCTTTAGTGCCTTCCTTCCTCCTTCTGTGACCCTGGGTCCATCATCTGCCCACAGCTGCTGTAGACTCCTTACCCTGCGTGTGTGATGAAATGCTCTGAGGTTGGCCATAAACCTTCAAGTGAGTTTTTCCACTGAATTTGATTATTTTCTGGTTTCTTCTTTCTGACCTGACTTTTTAACCAACCACAAAGCTGTTATGGTTTTACTTTCGTAATTGTATGAATTCTCTTGGGGCTGCTTATTCTTGATGCCTTACTTCACTACCCAGTGAGTATATGAGTTACTTGTTCCTGCCTATACTGCTTCTGGAGTTCTTTTTTTAAGTACTGTGACTTTTCACAAGAAGAATATAGATCTTGCTATTGCTACAATCAGTATTTTTTCCTTTCAGTTCAGATGACACTGAGACCATGTCAGATAATACAGGGGAAGAATATGGACTTAGGAGATATCTACTGCCTCTTATGCCGTCTGTGCCTGGGCTTTTAAACATTTTATTATTTTCAGCTTCATTTGTTTTTCTCATTGCTGAAGAGCATTGTCAAACATAAAATGGAATTTCATAGTACATCGAAGAAACATGATATAGAATGCAGAAGAAATCGGCCATCATTTGGCCTATACATTTTGCTTTTTATTTTTCTGGATTTAAGATAGGGACCAAACCTTGCAATTTCTGGTTTGAGTCTTTCAGAACTGTGATGGTACCTTTAGCTCAGTCTGAGATATGACATTGGACTAAGTGTTTCCTTACAGCCATCTTCTTAAGGTGTCCAAATGAATTGATACTGCTCATCACAATTCACTAGATTTCTTAAGTAGGAAATTTAGGGAAGTTTTTCTCTTTCAGTGAAAATGTTTTTCTTAAAGCTTCTTCTAATAAAAAGAGAATTTTCTGTCTCTTGGTGTAGTCCTAGTAATAAGTGCATACCCTCTGGAATGATTGTTTTTCAGCAGAAGGCCATGTAAACGTGGCTATGTCTCCGTGTGATTCATGGGAAGGGCTGCCAAACGTGGTTAAAACGGTGATCCTAAGTAGAGGGTGTGTCAGAGTTTGGGCTCAGCCACTGTGGGTGCTGTCGGCCCAGAACAAGCACTGGGAAACCGATAGGCCAGCGGGGCACGGAATTTACAGCAATGGTTTTGCAGCTTGGTGGCCAGAACTCAGGTCCATCAGTAGGCCAGTACTTCATGATATTAGGTGAGGCTTTTTGGTTAGGGTTTCTTTTTTTAAAAAGAGGCTTAATATGGGTTTATATCCATTTATAGAACAAACTTGGAATAGTTGTAAATGCCTCCTATTGTTCTTTTGTGGTGTCACATACTGACTTTGCTGACCATCTGATTATTTCATTCATTAATATGAAAACATTTGTGTCTACACCCTGCTTCCTCTCCCTCGACCTTGGCCGCTCTTGGCGTTTTGCACTTAAGTAGAAATTTTGATGAAACTAGGGATTTCCATTGGGATTAAGTGGATAGGTCATTCTGGCGAGAACTTTAGAGTATCGAATCTTCTAATCCATGAATTTATCGCACCATTTATTATGTTTTTGCATTCTAAAATCATGTGATCGTTCTCTATGAAGGTCTACATGGTTTGTAGATTTGTTACTAAGTTCATTGCTTTTTTGGTCTTTTGTAAATTATATAATGAAATATAATTTTGAATTGTTGGTTGTATGACTAGCTAACTTGCTATATTTATCTATAGAAGTTTTAAGATTATCGATGTACCTAATCACATTATCTATAAATGAGGTTTTTTTCCTTCTTTGGCAGTTCTTTTGCTTTTTATTTTCCTTATTGCACTGACTAGGACCCACAGTAAAATGTTGACCAGTGGTGCTGACAGTGGTCATCTTTGTCTTTTCAATTTCAGAGAATACTTTCAGTGTTTCATATCAAGAATGGTATCTGTTAATTTTGATCTCCTTTATCAGAATAAGGGAGTTCCCTTCTATTCCTAATTTGCTTAGTACTTTTTAAAATCATGGAATGGGTTTTGAATTTTAACAAGTACTTTATATGCATCTGAGATCATTTTCTTCCTCCTTTAATCTACTGATGTGTTGATTATCTTAATTATTTTTCCATGTTAAAATCAATCAAGCATTCTAGTATAAACAAAACATATTATCCTTTTTATATATTGTTCACTTTAGTTTGCAAAGACATCTTTAAACTTTGTTTTCAAATTTACATACAGTACATGTTATCCTATTTGGTGTATCGCTCTATGATGTTGCCAGTTTTGTGTGAACATAGGTTTCCATTTCACTTGGGTAAGTACCTAGGAGTAGGATTACTGGATCACATTGTCAGTATATGCTTGACTTCATCAGAAACTGCCAAATTGTTTTCTGAAGTGGCTGTACCATTTCAGTTTCTTTAAGGATATAGGAGTATTCAAGCAATCTGTTCTTCAGTTTAGTAGTGTAGGTGAGGCAATACTTCATGTTTTCCATCTTAAGTTTCCAGCTGGGGCTCTTTAACAGAGAGATTAACAAAATAAAGTTTATTAACTTGCACAGTGTACATCACACAGAATAAACTTCAATGAAATGTAACTCTAAGTGGTGGCTTTGAATTCTGGCTTACATAGCATCTTCAACAAAGAGCAGTACCTTTGTAGAGAAATGACAGGAGAAAGGAAAGCAGTTTTCAGCTTCCAAGGGCAGCAAACTATGTATGGTAAGGCAAATACATGAAAGGAAAACTTGACGGAGTAAGTTTTATCTGTAGATTCCTCTGGTGCCATCTCTGGCTATTAAGTCTCTCTCCAGTAAAAGAACTTATATCCTGCCTTTAGGCAGAAATGGGGGAGGTGAGAGAGCTTTTCCTGTCTATGCTGCTGTTTAATTGTGTTCAGCTCAAAAATAATTTTTATGTCAGAGAGGCACATTTTGAGGTGACATTGTGGTTTCCTTCAGTAATTTGCCTTTCAAACAGTTGATCTATATTATCTAATTTGTAGAATGTATAAACAGAATGTATTTTATTTTAGTATCCCTTATTAACTTCCCTAATATCTGTAGGGTATGTAATGATGCTCCCTTTTTCATTCCTGGTGTTGATTATTTGTGTTTGCCCCTTTTTTTCTTGCAGTCTAACTAGAAGTTTATCAACTTTTGATTTTTTTTTTTTCTTTCTTCAAAGAACAAGCTTTGGGTTTCATTGATTTTTTTTTTTTTCCTCTATTGACTTTTCTGTTTTAAATTTTATTAATTTAGTCTCTTTATGTTTAATTTTCCTACTGCTTGGTTTAGATTTATTCTTCTCTTCGTCTATTTTCTTAAAGTAGATACTTAGATAATTGACTTGATATTGTTCTTTTCCGATGTAATAATTTAGTGCTATAAATTTCCCTCTAAGGAGAAATTTGGATAAGTTGATGTTTATTCAGTTAAATATTTTCTAATTTCCTCTTTGACCCATGGATCATTTAAAGTATACTGTTTAAGTTCCACATATTTGGTAGTGTTCCAGAAATGTTTTTACTGATTTCTAGTTTAATTCTCTTATTAGAGGACATACTTTATTTGATTTCAATTCTTTAACTTTGTTAGGGTTTGCTTTATGACCCAGAATATAGCCTATTGAACCCTGGTATACTAATCATTCTTCAAGTTTTGACTTCTTTTCCCCATCTGCCTGCTATTTACCTTTCAGAATCCCCAGGTCATTGTTTATATTTTGTCCAGAGTTTTTCTTTTAATCAGTGTAAAAGAATGACAGGAATGACAGGCTATAACACCCATACGGCATCTTGGGTAGCACCACAGATTGTCAATACATTAAAAAATTTTTTTGATCCACATTGAATAATATCGGCCGATAAATATCTTTTTTCGCACTTGCCTTGTTGGGTTTTGGTATCAAGGTTATTTTTATTTTAATCCTATAAAACAAATTGGAATGTTTTTCTATTCTTTGAAAGAGTTTGTGTTGGACATTTTATTTAAACTTATATGTTTTGTGGGAAATTTTGGTGAAGCCACTGGGGCCTGGAAATTTCTTTAAAGGAAGATTTTTTTGACTACTGATTCAATATATTTAATATGATAAGATTTCTCATCCTATTTTTGAGTCAGTTTTGATGTTGCTTTTTACTAGATATGTTTTTACTAGATATGCTTTTTACTAGATATGTTTTTACTAGATATGTTTTCCATATATACATTAAAGTCTATTGGCTTAAAGTTATCCATAATCGCAACTTATCTTTTCAAAGTCTTCAGATCTATAGTGCAAGCCTTTTTTAATGCTGTATATTTATTTTTCTACTGCTTTTTTCCCTAATAACCCTTGCTAAAGGTTTGTGAATTTTATTATGCTTTGTAAAGAACCAGGTTTTAGCTTGGTTGATTCTATTGTGTGGGTATATGTGTGGGGTTTTGTGTGTTTGTATTTTAGTCACTTCTATTATGTCTTCCCTGTTTGAGTTTATCTTGTTCTATTTCTAATTTGTTGACCAATGCTTAGTTTATAGGTTTTTGCTTAGTTTATAGATTTTTGCTTGACGTTCCTTTTCTAATGCTCATATTTAAGATTATAAATTTTCCTTTAAGAATGGATTCAGCTGTATCCTATAGTTTTTGAAATGTATACATGATAATTTTTCTTATAATTTTATCTTTGATCTATGGGTTATTTAGAAGTGTGTGTCTCAATTTCTAAAAGGTGAATTTTCTAGTTTAGTCTTTTGTTTCCCATCGTTAATTATGTTATTGTCAGAGATGGTGATCTGTATTATTCCACTTCATTGAAATTTATTTGCTTTACCATACAAGTATAGGGTTAATTTTTTGAAAATTGTTTCACATTTACTTGAAAGGAAATATATTTCTGGAATTGTTAGATCCTGTGTTCTAATATGTCCATTGAGTATATTTTTTTCATAATCTGTTAAAATCTTCAACATCTTAATTTTTATATTTTTTCTATTTGCTGAGAGATATTTGTCTTTCTCTTTATATTCTGTCGAGTTTTGCTAATTTTTGAGACTATATTTGGGTACATATGATTTAAATATACATACATATATAATTTTTTTTTCCCCCACACCGCACAGCTTGTGGGCTCTTAAGTTCCCCGACCAGGGATCAAACCATGCTCTCGGCAGTGAAAGCATGGATTCCTAACCACTGGACCTCCAGGGAATTCCCAAAATATATATATATCTTCGTAATTTGAACTTTTATCGATGTGTTTCTTTTATGTATGTGCTCAACCTTATGATTCATATAAACTGTTCTGTGTGTATGTATTACATGTATATTTACATGTATTTTTACTTTCAACCAATCTGTATCTTTATACTTTAGATATAATTTTGTAAACAGCATGGAATTGGATTTAGCAATTTAATAACTTTTAACTGGATCATTTAGTCAGTTTGCATATATTATGTATCCTGATATGGATTCTGTACTTACGGTTGAGTGTCTGATATGTATGTATATGTGTGTGTATGTATGTGTTTGTATCATCCTATTTTATACTTCCTATTTGTCCTACTTTTATGTTCTCTCACCCCCATTTTCTTGCCTTTTGTTGGATTACTGTGATATTTTTTCTTTACTCATTTAGGAGTTTTTGTTTGTGTTCTTTCAGTGGCTATCATACTAATCTAAACATGTATATGTAAGTTACAAGTGTCTACAGTTGGTTATCCTTCTGGGTGATACGAGAGCTTTAGAATGCTTTAATTGCCATAACTCTTGAGTTACGCTGTTATTTTTACATTTATTTTCAACTTTTTATTGAGATAATTGTAGAGTTACATGCGATTGTAAGAAATGGAGATCCCATATACCTTTCACTCAGTTTCACTCAGTTTCTCCCAATGTTAACATCTTTCAAAACTATAATATTAACACAATATCACAACCAGGAAATTGATGTCAATGCAATCTACTGATCTTACTCAGATGTTACCAGCTTTACATGTACTCATCTGTGTGTATTTAGTCATATGTGTTTATCACATAAATGAACACTATAATTGTCCACACACAGAACGACTCCATCAGAAGGACCCCTTGTGCTGCTCTTACAGCCACAGACACTGCTCTCTCCCCCTCACCCCTGGCAACCTCTAGTCTGTCCTTCATCTCTATAATCTTGTCACTTCAAGAACATTACCTGAATGAAACCATACATAATCTGATCTTTTGAGACTGACTTTTTCATTCAGTCTAATTCTCTTGAGATTCATTCAAGTTTTGATATACTTTAATTTTACCATTTTTCATTTTATATTTCATGGGAAATTACATTGTTTTACATATTTAATATTTAGTTTTAACCACAGTTTCACCATTTTTTTGTTTTTATTCATTCCTTCTTATATCTCAGATCTTCCACTTGGGATTACTTTCTTCCTGCCTGAAATACACCCTTTAATGTTTTGTTTAGTAATGGTCTCCCAAGGCAAACTCCCTAAATTTTTGTGTACTGTAAACTGTCCTTGTTTCATTCTCAAACTTTTAGAGAAAATAATTTTAAGGTACCTATGGGTAAGTACATACAGGTATAAGAAACCTACAGGTGAGATTATACATGTATGACTTGATGGATTTTTTACATAATTAACATATAAGACTTGGAATATTACCAGCACCCCCAGAAGCCTCTCTTAGACACCCTTCCAGTTGCTACTCTCACCTCCTCCCCAAAGAGATCTCCCATCCTGACTTTCTACACCATAGCTTAGTTTTGTCCATTCTTCACTTTGTAAATAGAATCTTACTTTTCTTGTGTCTGGCTTCTTTTCCTCAGTGTTGGCCTTGTGAGATGCATCCATGGTGATGCTCATGAATAGTAAGTTCACGTTCATTGTTGTACGTGTTTCATTTTACTAGTATTCCACAAGGTCTTCATCTCTTCTGCTGGTGGTGGACATCTGGGTTGTTTTCATTTGGGTCTATTATAGGAATGTTGCTGGAACCTTTCTGTACACATCTTCCGGTGCACACGTGTACACTTCTGCTGGATATGTAGCAAGAGTGGGAGGGTGGTTTTATAGAGTATTTGTGTGCTCAGTTTTAGGAGATAACTGCCAAAAATCCTCCACACTGGTTCTGTCAATTTATACTCCCACTGCTTGTGTATGATGTCCCAGATTTTTCCCCGTCCTTCCCAATACTTACTATTGTGTCAGCTTTAAAATTTTTTAAATTTTGATTTACTCGTTCCGGTGGGTGTGTAGTGTCTCACTGTGTTTGTAATTTGATTTTCCTTGATGTCTAAATAGGTCGATCATCGTTTCATGTGTTTTAGTATTGGCCACTCGGATATTCTCTGTCGGGAAGAGCCTGCTCGAGTCTCTTGCCTAACTTTCTGTTGAGTTGCTTGTCATTTTTATTATTGATTTTTTTATTATATTGATTTGTAGGCATTCTTAAATATATTCTAGAACAAAGTACTCTGCTTATATTTTCTCCCACTTAGTGGCTTGCTTTTCTGTTCTCTTCATGGTTTCTTTTGATGAATAGAAATAATTTTAATCTATCAATCTTTTCCTTTATGGATAATGTTTTTGATGTTCTTTATAGAATTTTTTGTCTAATCACAGGTCTTGATATCCTATGTTTTAGAAGCCTTTTCACATATCTATAATCTATGTGGAATTTTATGTATGGTATAGATTTTTTTTAAAAAATATGGCTGTCTGTTGACTTAGTGCTATTTATTAGAATGATCATCTTTTTTCCATTCTTCAGTGTACATTTTATTATAAATCAAGCACTATATATAGATAGAGATCATAGAAATGTCCATATCTAAGCTCTTTCACTGGTTAATTTGTATTTTCTTCAGGGAATAAGAAACATAATAAAACAGTCTCTGCTCTTCAAGTGCTTACAATCTGACGTAGGAATCAGTTAAGTAGATTGCTAATTTCAATGCGATGGGGGTATAGAAGGAAAACATGTTAAAATTGTGCTTGCATTTAAGTTTAGAATTAAACTGTTAAGACTCACTTTAGTAAAGAAATTATAATTCAGTAGTAAGATGATTCTCATAACTGAAAGATATTTTGCATTTCATTTCGTAGATTTTCTTTATAGATCACCATACACAGATACATCCCTAAACAGACATTGTTTAGTTTTTGCCTGTTTGGCTTTAATGTAAAACAGCATCAAGCCACGTATATTCTGTAGTGTTGTGGTTATGGTTCAACAAGCTTTTAAGACCAATTACATTTTAGTGATGGAATTTCAGGCAATGGGAAAAATTTTGTGCCAACTGCTTCCATTAAATCAGTAGTTCCTAAAATCTGGTACACAACGTGACTTTAGGCATTAACATTTTAAAATGTTGATCATTTTACATTTATTTTTTATAGCTACTTTCTGGAGCTGATTTTTAAAAAAATGATGCCAGCTTTTTCATTTACTTATGGCATAAAATTTCAAGTTAATTTAAGAACACTTAAGTCAAGAATTTTGCAGGTGGTAGATGCTGTGTGCGTCTATGTAGCATGACAGAAGTTTGAGGTGGTGTGGGAATGACATCCTTAGGTAACCCTGCCTCATATATCCAAGTAGGGCCTTTCTCTGGCCCCGGGAATGGGCAAGGAGGATTTATCATTGCTTCCTTTTGGCCGGGGCTGCTCTCTGGCCAAGGCAAAGTTACTCGCTAGGAAAGTTACCGCTGGCTGTGACAGCAACAGTACACTAGGCAGTATTGTGATAAAGGTGAAAGGTAGCTTAGGTTTGCCATTCTTCTGCCATGAACGCCTATTAAGGATGCTCTTAATTGAATGTCAACAAGTTTATTTCTTTGATTACAAGATTAAATACCACCTGTGTCTGGTCTTCTTCCCTGACAGATGGGGAGGTAAAGGGTGATATTGGGGTACTTGTTAGCCTTTTGGATTGAGGAGTGTATGTGCACTGAGCGGGGGAGCCTCAGTTTCAGAAAGAGTGATGCTTGGAGGGCAGTTGTCAGAGGACACAACAGAAGCCAAAGGTAAGGCACAGAGCCAGAGCAGGAGGTGGGGGTGGTGGAGGAGAGTGACCTTGGAGAATATTCTCCATCCAAAGTGAAAACGTAAGGCCGCAATGCATTTCAGTGGTAAACTAGAGCAGATTTTATCACGTGCTTAAGAGGCATGGTCATCTGCCTGTAGGAAAGAAGCGAGAATCAACAAGGCCTGTGACTATGGATGTGGGAGAGGAGAAGTACAGTTAGTTTGGGAGGGATAATAAGAGTTCAAGTGTGGGATGGTGGAAGCATGATGATCTATCCGTGATAGCAAAGAGCTAACTGGAGGGGAGTTGATGTGGACGGAAAGATAAGTCCAATTTTTAACATAGGAAGTTTGAGGTTATTGGGGGCCAGCGCAAGAGGCTAAAACGGTCAACAGCACAAAGCTAAGCGAACGTGCCGGGGCAGGCTCTTAGCCGGCTGGAGACCGTAAGGCAGAGCTGTGGGGTTGACATAGGAGGGAGACAGATGGACAGACTGCACGTAGCTCGGGAGAGAAGCAAAGGCCACAGCCGGTGGAGCTGTCTAGTACGATGCCGTCTTGCACATAACGTCTCATAAATATTTGGTGTAGTATTTGTTAAATACCTGTGTAGATGTTGGATGTTAGAAATTTAAGAGATGTGGTGAGAATTCGACTTTGGAGGTGGAGCTTGTGGCAAGCGTAACCTTGGAATGTGGTCCTTACATGTGGATTAAAGACCCTTCAAGTTCTTGTAGCAGTCAGCTTAACTGAAAGAGAGCCTGGAGCTTGACTCCCACTCAGAACCTCGTATGGCTCTTATTTAACACATACTTTTTATTTGTTTAATTAATTATTTTTTTAACATCCTTATTGGAGTATAATTGCTTTACAATGGTGTGTTAGTTTCTGCTGTATAACAAAGTGAATCAGCTATACGTATACATATATCCCCATATCCCCTCCCTCTTGCCTCTCCCTCCCACCCCTCTAGGTGGTCACAGAGCACCGAGCTGATCCCCTTGTGCTATGCAGCTGCTTCCCACTAGCTAGCTATTTTACATTTGGTAGTGTATATATGTCAATGCTACTCTCTCACTTCATCCCAGCTTACCCTTCCCCCTCCCCGTGTCCTCAAGTCCATTCTCTGTGTCTTTATTCCTGTCCTGCCCCTAGGCTCATCAGAACCTTTTTTTTTTTTTAGATTCCATATATATGTGTTAGCATACGGTATTTGTTTTTTTCTTTCTGACTTACTTCACTCTGTAGGACAGACTCTAGGTCCATCCACCTCACTACAAATAACTATTTCGTTTCTTTTTATGGCTGAGTAATATTCCATTGTATATCTAACACATACTTTTAAATCGGCATGACTTTCTAGTGCCCTTTTCCACAGTACATTAGAAGTCAGCAGTAGCTGTTTACAGGCCTGAGGTGACAGCTGGCAACCTGGTTTGGAGAGAGGAGACAGGAAACAAAATCAGGTTGCGCTTGATGACTATACATTTCTAAGGATGCTGGACTCTTCCAGAGGTGAGGCAGGTTACCTGGTAAACAGACTCAGCAGGATGGGATGAACAGTGGGCCAGGTCTGGCATGCAAGTCATCCAGGTAACCCAGCCGGACGGGCCAGCAGAATCTGACAGCGCTGGGGAAGGCCTGGGAGGAACCTGGTCCTGAGGGAATCTAGCCTAGGCAGTAGGTGGCAATGTCGGCAAGCAGATGAAGGCCTCAGGGTTGCTCGGCTATTCATAGGGATTGAGTTGTGGGCAGAATTCCAGTCCCGGATGAATTAAGGCTGATCCCAGAAACCAGTGGAATGGACAAAACAGACTGGGGGAGGGGAAGGGCCACACGGAGGGCGGCTGCTATTTATTTAGCATTGTGCGTGCTGAGCATTGCGTGTGCTGAGCTCTGTGCAGAGCACCTCGAGGATTATCATGCAGTAACTCGGCTCCCCCCAGCCAACAAGGAAATTTCAAAGGTAGTTGAAATGGGGCAGAGCCAGGATTCCATTCCAGTTTGACTGTCTTCATCACTCTTGCTCTTCAGGACGCCCCTGGTGGTCCAGTGGTTAAGACTCCATGCTTCCACTGCAGGGGTCAGGGGTTCGATCCCTGGTTGGGGAACTAAGATGCCACACGCAGCATGGAGCTGCCAAAAATTAAAAAAAACAAAAAACAAAAAAAAACACACTAAAAAACTCTAGTTCTTCATCACCAGGCGATAACTGTCTCTTGTTGGAACTGTCCATTGTTGCAGCTTGGGTACAGTTGGTGCCAGCCCTGCAGGCATGTTGCCACGGACCTTGCTGAGCTGTGGGTCCCAGTATAATGCTGTTTTCCCCTCCAGGTCTGCTCAGTGCTGGAGCCCAGCTGGGTTGAGCCCACCCCCTCCTGGCATCCGTGGTGGTCTCTACCTGGGGGTGTGGGCAGAGCTGTTTTTTTTTTTTTTTTAAAGACTGGGGGGCTTTTTTTTTTTATATTTTTTATTTATTTTTTGGCTGTGTTGGGTCTTCGTTTCTGTGTGAGAGCTTTCTCTAGTTGCGGCAAGCGGGGGCCCCTCTTCATGGCGGTGCGCGGGCCTCTCACTATCGCGGCCTCTCTTGTTGCGGAGCACAGGCTCCAGACGCGCAGGCTCAGTAGTTGTGGCTCGCGGGCCTAGTTGCTCCGTGACATGTGGGATCTTCCCAGACCAGGGTTCAAACCCATGTCCCCTGCATTGGCAGGCAGATTCTCAGCCACTGCGCCACCAGGGAAGCCCCAGAGCTGCTTTTGTCTCTGCTTCTTTCACCAAAGACCTCCTCCTCCCCTGATAGAGAGACACTGCCAAGGGACATATCCCCCTCCACCCAGCCCACCTGCTGCGCCATTCATTCCTTCCCTGAAAGTCATCCAGTTTACTCTGTGATGATCTTCTGTATAATCTTCCTTCACTGCATTGGTCGTTGTTTGTAATGGGGAGATTATCTGACCCTTCTTTCTTTGCCCCATGGAACTGTAAGTGTCCTGAAGGCAGAGCCCGTCTGTTTGCTCACCTTCATGTCACCAGAGCCGCGCACACTGCCTGGCACCGAGAAAGCATTTAGCACTATTTGGTGAATGAACGCACGAGTGACTGCCTCAAATTAACTTTGATCATCCTTTAGTTGCCAGGTAGTATATTATCATAGCCCTGTCTCCCTAACTGTGTTCAACATGGTAAGACACTGAAGGCTTGCTAGTAACTTAAATTCTGTTCAGAGGTATATCAAGCTTTTGTGGGTTCTGATGTAATTTGGGGAGCCTTCTTTAAGAAAAAGAATGCAAATTATAAATACGAAATTGGTTCTAAAGCTATATGTTTAGAATGACAAAAAGCACAACTAATTAAAAATATAAACAGCTGACAAATAATATCACAAATGTAAAAATCCAGAAAATAACATTTAACTAATTTCCCAATACATTTGTGTTATATTTTATCCTATATATTTTGGCTGCATGTTACTGTATCATCTTTTGTACAAAAATGGTTTTATAGTTATATGACTAGAATAGAAAGATAATTTAGTCTTTATTAATATAAACTGTGTAGTCTAAACTATTTAGTCTAAAATTATTAAACTTCTTGCATAATGTTCTTGCTGTATTGTATAATAACTTATTTTTTAAAAGCTAATGAGGGCCACCAGCAGGAGAAAGGTTTGCATTCCTTCTTTACCTTCTCTGAATGCATCATTCTGAATTCAGGGAGTAGTTAGCACAATTGTTTTCAAACTACAGGAAAAGCATGGTCTCTCTTCCCGGAGCATCAGTTTTACTTGTATACTAACAAGTATACACACTTGTTAGTATACACACTGAAACATTTTTATATTAAGAGTTAAAAATATCCTAGACTTGAATGAAAACTACATTAAATTTTAAAGCTCAAACACCAGGCTTCATGAGACTATAATTCTGAGCTAATATCTCAACACTTTTGATTCTATGATAGTCATCTTGGTTTCTGTTATAGTGCTTCCACTTATTTGTGGATCTTTGGTTGTTTAATTTAGTATTCTTATTCTTTACCTCATCACTTAACTGGAATTTAAAACATACTTTTTCTTGAAGTACACAGCGTGCACAGAAAAATGCACGTATCAGCATGTGGCTTGCTGAATTTCCATAATGTATACACACCTGTACATCCTGTACACACCAGAACTCAGGTCAGGAGACAGAACATTGCCACTACCCCAGAAGATCTCCTCACATTCCCCTCCAGATACTGTCTCCACTCCTGGCAAGGTAAATACCCCTGAGTTCTAATAGCAGAGCTTAGTTTTGCGTGGTCTTGAACATTATGTAAGTGGAACCATCCAATTTGTACTGTTGTATCTGCCTTGTTTCCCCCAACATTCTGTTTGTAAGATTCATTTATATTTTTGTGCACAGTTGCAGATTCTTCATTCTCATTGCTATTCCCTTGTGTGATACCACAATTCATTTATTCTGTTGATGGGCATGTGGGTATTCCTAGATTTTGGCTATTAGGCATAGTACTACTATGAACGTTGCACTCCATGTCTCTTTGTGAACATATGTATGCATTTCTGTTGAGCATATAACTAAGAATGGAATTGTTGGATTAAAGGGTATTCATGTGACCAACTTCGGTTAGATATTGCCAAATATTTGTTCAAAGTTTTTCAAAGTTGCGATTTATACTCGGCAACAGTATTCGAGAGTTCTGATTGTTCCCACTCTTCACTAACACTTGGTGTTTTTTGTCTTCTTAATTTGAGACTTTCTAGAACCTGTGTAGTGTTATCTCATTATGGTTTTAATTTGCATCGCAACTTAAAAAAACTGACAGTTTAGAAAAGATTCTGCTTCACAACTTGTTTTTGATAATGTGTAGATTTTCAGAATTGTCAGGTATGGAAAGACCTCTACCAATCTTCTTTCATGTATAAGCTATAACAATTCAGGGTATTTCCCGTACATAGGTGTCTGGATGAATAATCTGATACACCCACACGGTGGAGTACCATGAAACTTTAAAAAAAAAAAAGAGAGCATGATCTCCATGGACTGATATGGAGTGACTTCTATAATAAGTGGAAAAAGCAAGCTGTAAGATTATAAATAGTATGTTACCTTTTGTATATATGTATATATTCAGAATATTTACAGTAAATATTTCTGTATATTTACAGAAATAATTAAAAGAATCAGACACTAAAGAAATCAAACATTCACGACATGAAGTGAGTGGGAAGAGTGGGGAAGGGACAGCTAAGTGAGATTCAAAACTTCCTATAAAGGTAACTACTAGCTGTTAAACTGTGTTAATGTTTTACATATTAAAGCATAAAATAAAATTTACAAGGATGGGTAAAACTAAAATTTAATACAAATAGAAACAAGTGGACCTGTTTATCAAATTAACAAACTACACAGAAAAAGAATTCATTTAATCTTTGAACACACTTTTCAGTCTACAACTCAAGTGGTATATACTCTAAAGAGAAAGACTAGAGGAATATCCGACTTGCTTAGTGAGTTTGTTGATATCGATTTTGATACTCTTTTGGATAGATTCTGAGACTGAGCAATTGAGAGAATAAATTGATGCCGTTAGAGTTCTCCCCATGGAAGAAGGGATATATAAAGGTGGAAGGAGCAGAATAATCTCATGTGGATCCAGTTATCATTATGAACATATTTTAAAAAATCCTGTCTACTGAAAAGTCCTGGAAACAATGACTTCAAGTAGGAATGAGCACATTTAGTGTAAGACCTTGGTTTTTCTAAGTGCTTCCCACTAAAAGGAAGTAGGAGAAATGGCTTATGGAATCAAATAATACCGGTATTGGAGCATGAAAAGAACAAGTTAAGCCTAGGACATCCAAATGTGCCCATAAATGGAAGAAGGTGCTTAATCTATACAGACAGGCGAAAATGATACAAGAACCAGCTTGCAGGGACTCTCATTAGCCAGATTTGGGACAATTTGAACATCAAAAAGGATAGTGGTAATACATTTCCAATGGAGAAATCTGGCAAACACCACTGTAACCAAGTAATCAGACTTAACATCACTAACAACAGACACTCCAGCATTACCTGCCACCTGACATGCGTGTAATTAATGCACAGGAAATGGGAAGCATTTAGTTTCACCTATGCATTCCTTTCGCTAAAAATGTTCAATGTGAATATAATTATGAATATGTAATCAGACAAGTTCATATTGTGGCACATTTTCCAAAACAACTGACTTAGACTCTTAAATGTGAATGTAATGTAAGACAAAAAAGGAGATCTGTTCAAGAAAAAGGGAGACTAAAGAAGTAGCTAAATGCAATTCTTGATAATTGATTGACTCCTCAATGGTTTGAGGGGGAAAACCTAGTTAAAAATGACACAAATGAAAAAAAAAAAAAAAACACAAATGGGACTGTTTGGGGAAATTAGAATACGAACTATATATATTAGATAACATTAATTCAAAGTTTAACTTTTTGTATAGGAGAATACTCCTCTTCTTAGGATATATATTCTGAAGCATTTAGAGGAGAAGTGTTATGATTTTGTAACTTTTAAATGGTTCAACAAAAACCCAAAGAGAATATATACATATCTCAAAATATTGCCATATCTGGTTTATTTTAACAATTCATCAAACTGTTCTTTCTGTAAGTTTGAAATTTTGTGAAGTGAAAAGTTGGGGAAAAATTATTGCAGGGCATTTCAAGTGTTAGTGCAGTGACTGACCCTCATATCTCTTTAAATTAATACTCATTTACCAGTTTGTCATTGATGGTTCCATAACAGGAAATCTGTTCATGTAAGTCACAGTATTAATAAATCAAAAGAATGGTGATAAAGCATTTCATGAAAGTAAACATCCTCTTCATAGTTAAACACCTTTAAAAGTAGGAATATATAGATGATTCCTTTACATGATAAAATTATATTTCATTCTTAAATGCCAGCATCCTGCTTAAGGAAGCAGCACCTAGAAGCATTCTCATTAAAGACAGGGTCAATAAAAGAATTTCCACTGTCACTATTCATTCTTATAATTGGATGGTAGTAGCTAATACAGTTAGACAAAAGAGAATAAAATTTGGAAAGGAGAGAGACATTTTTCATTGTTTGGAGATATGAATATTTAGCTAGAAAACCTGAGAGAATTAACAAACCATTACATATAATTAAGATGTCCAGATTAAAAAGAAAAATAACAGAATTCTGCTTTCAGCATTATGGAAAACAAAGTATTTGGAAAAACCTTGCCTCCCCTTATAAAATAACTAGATCCTGGCTATGATTGATGCATTCTGGACTTACAGGAATTGAGGGAAATTTCCAAAGACCTGCTCCCCTTCTGAAAAGGGAGTACCAAACCATGGGGGTGAAAAGTGGAAGCAATGAGCTTTAAGCTCTAAGACAACAGTGTTTAAAGTTAATGTCACAAACAAGTTGTGTTGCTTCCAAAAGAAAGCAAAGGGGCTGAATATCAGAAAATCTATAAATGACATTTACTACATTAACAAATGAAAAAACATCATTTGATCATTTTAATAAAAGCAGAAAAATCATTTGAAAGTCAACCCTCAAATATGGTTTAAAACGCTAAGCAAATTAGGAAGTAGGAGTAGGAAGTTTCTTAATCTGATAAATGGTTTATGTACAAATTTTTTTTATGTTAAAAGCATTCCCTTTAAAATCAGGATCAAGACAAATATAATGTTTGAGGATTGCTGGACAAGAAGAGCAAAGGCTAAAGACTAGAAAGGATGAAACCACCAAATGGTACTTTTATTTTTTGCAGATATTATGATTATCTACCAAAATGGTAGTTTATGTCATATACTATAGAAACCAAACACAATTCATCTCAGAGTCTCACACGGTAGCTACCAGAAGATCAACGTGCAAACATCAACTGGTACGTTTCTATGATACAAGTAAAAAATTGTTAGGAAGCACAGTTTAAAATATTATACAGAATTAAAAGGAACCTTAGGAGTACACGTTTTGTTAGATGTAAATCTGGTATGCAGAAATCTATACAACTCCACTGAAAAACAGCACAAAAGACTCACGAATAAATTTCACAGGTAGGTAGACTGAGAACTGTAAAGTTATTAATTTCCAATCAAAATTGTGCTGGGACAACTATCAATATGTGGGGGAACCTATGAAACTGGATTGATAGCTCACTTTATATATAAAAATCAATACCAAATGCATTAAGAATTAAATATGAAAGGTAAAATTTTAAATGCTTGGAAGGATATATAGGAAAATATATTTCTAATCTTTTTTTTTGGCAATGTTGCTGTTTTCTTTTAATTTATTTATTATTATTATTATTTTTTGGCTGTGTTGGGTCTTCGTTTCTGTGCGAGGGCTTTCTCTAGTTGTGGCGAGCGGGGGCCACTCTTCATCGCGGTGCGCGGGCCTCTCGCTGTCGCGGCCTCTCTTGTTGCGGAGCACAGGCTCCAGACGCGCAGGCTCAGTAGTTGTGGCTCACGGGCCCAGTTGCTCCGCAGCATGTGGGATCTTCCCAGACCAGGGTTCAAACCCGTGTCACCTGCATTGGCAGGCAGATTCTCAACCACTGCGCCACCAGGGAAGCCCTATTTCTAATCTTGAGATGGGCAATAACCTCTTTCATAAAGAAACCATAGAGCAAGGAAGCAACTCAGTCTTGCAGAAATTTCACATTTGCAACCTATCTGATGAAGGATTAGATTCCAGAATATATAAAGAATTTCTACAAATCAATTAAATATAAACAACCCAATGGAAAAATAAGCAATATGTAGAAAATGGACACTTTGCAGAAGAGAGAACATGTTTGGCAAATAAAGTCACATGAAGGCACTTAATCTCTTTGGTAAATGGAAATAAAGATTAAGATCACAATGAGATATCATTTTACATCTGAAGGATTGGCAATAATTAAGTCTGAATGGTGTGTTGGATAGATTAGGGGTCAATAATTTTTATACTTCTAGTGAGTGTAAGTTGTTATAAGCACTTTGGGAAACAATTTGGCATTATAAGGTTAAGTACTGTATACTTACAGACAATCAGACTTCACTCTTAGGTCTAGACTCAGAAACTCTTGTGTGTAGACATCAGCAGGCCAAAAATGTTCATAGCTGGACTGTATGCAGTAGCAAAACTTGGAAACAATCCCATGTCCATTGTCAGGAGAATGGCTGAATAAATCATGGCATACGCACATAATGGAATATAATACAATAATGTAAAAATGTGAACCACAGGTACTCACAGCTTGATAAATCTTAGTAACAACATTTAATGAAACAGCCAATTTCAGAAGATAATGCAGTTTAATATCACTTTCATAAAGTTAATGTACCAGCAAAACTAAACAGTAAGTAGAGATTCACAATACAGTGTTAAACTACTTTTACAAATCATAGGAATAATGAACAGAAATTGATAGTGTCTTTGGAGGGTTAAGGGCCAGCACATAAGTAGAACAACTGGAATTGGTACTGTTCTAGGTCTTCAGAACAGTACTGGTGGTTGCTTTCCAGTATCTGCTTGATTGTTTTATTATATATATTCCACATACTCTTATGATATCAAATATCAAGATGAAAAAATTACTAAGAAATAATTAGCTTTCATATATACAAACAATAACCAATTAGAAGATATAGGAAGGGCACTTCCTACATGAAATGATACGAATAAATCTCACAGGAAATGTGCGAGATCTATATGAAGACAACTTCAAAAGGCTACTAGAGCCATTAAAAGGAGACTTGAAAATGGAAAGGCGTAATTTGTTCTCAGAAAAATTTATTTAATAAAGATGTCAATTCTCCCTGAATCTGTATATTTAAGATTTTGTAAGAATTCTGAAGTTTGTTTTCAGTTCAGACAAGCTAATTCTAGAATTCATATGGAAAATGTGTATAGGAACATGCAAGGAAATTATGAAACAAGTCTAGATAGAACCAAATATAAAGCTTTAGTAAACCCATCTGGTATGGGTATAAGAATGGATATAAGGTACAGAAAAAGACCCCTAATCTTATTAATATTTGATAAATATAACATTTCAAGTCAATGGGAAATTTGGGATTGTTCGATACATGATGTTGAAGGGACCAGATAGCCATATTTAAAAAGTTTAATCCATACCTCATTTCTAAATTCCAGAAGGATTAAATATTTAAATGTTAAAAAGTAAATTTTAGAAACAGAAGAAAACATGAAATCAAAATAACCTTGGAGTGGGAATGATCTTTCTTGTCATGAGACAAAGTGCCATAGAAGATTGATAAATTTGACTGTATAAAGGTGAAGAAAGTATGAAACAGTAAAAATGTGACAAAGTTGGAAATTTTTAGTTCATTTCATGAAGAACTAATTTCCTTAGTATTTAAAGGATTTCTACAACTAATACGACCAGCTATACAAGAAAAAGGCAAAAGTTTCAAACAAGCGTTTAATACATTTTCTAAAAGGACATGCAAATAGCTTTTAAACATGAAAAAAAGTTTAGTCTTAGTAAGAGAGGTCAATTAAAATGACAAGGAGTACTCAAATAGGAAAATGAACAACGCAATTAAAAATGGGGGAAGATCTGAATGGACATGTCATCAAAGAAAATATACAGATGGCAAATAAGCGTACGAAAAATGCTCAACATCATATGTTATTAGGGGTTGCAAATTAAAACAATGAGATACCACTATATACTATCAGAAGGGTGAAGACCCAAAATGCTAGTGAGGATGTGGAACAACATCAACTCTCATTCATGGCTGTTGGGAATGCAAAATGCTACAGACGCTTTGGAAGACACCTTGGTAGCTTCTTACAAAACTAAACCTACTCTTACCCTATGGTCCATGTTTACCCAAAGGAGTTGAAAACTTATGTCCACACAAGAACCTGTACACAGATGTTTATAGCAGTTTTTATTCATAATTGTCAAACTTGGAAGCAACCAAAATGTCCTTCAGTAGGTGAATAGGTAAACTGTGGTACATCCAGACAATGGAATATCATTCAGCGCTAAAAAGAAGTGAGCTATCAAGCCCTGTAAAGACTTGGAAGAACCTTAAGTGCATATTGTGAAGTGAAAGAAGCCAATCTGAAAAGACAAAATTAAGGAGACAGTAAAAGGATCAGTGGTTGCCAGAAGTTAGTGGGAAGAGAGGGATGAATAGGTAGAGCACAGAGGGTTTTTAGGGCAGTAAAACTACTTTGTATGATACTGTAATGATGGGCACATGTCCTTATACATTTGTCCAAACCCATAGAATGTACAACACCAAGAGCAAACCCTAATATGAACTACGGACTCTGCATGATAGCAATGTGTCAATGAAGGTTCATCAATTGTAACAAATGTACTACTTTGGTAGGGGATGTTGACAGTGGGGGCAGTGAGGGCATATGGAAATTCTCTGTACTGCTCAGTTTTGAAGTGAACCTAAAACTGCTCTTAAAAAAAGCATATTAAAATAATGTCACGGAGATACCATTTAAAAATGATCTGGAAGTTTGACAACATGCTGTATTCCTGAGGGTATGGAAGTAGGCATAGATTTTGCTGGGGTGTGGAGGTGGAGTCATATTAATCCAATTTAACCATGTATGTTCTCTGGCTTAGCAATTGTCCTTCTAGGAATTTATCCTCCGGATACATTCTTACATGAATTAAAATGTATATGTACACATTGTTTATAGTAGGAAAAGATGGAAAACATTCTAAATGCCCTATAAAAGGGAACAGGTTAAATATAGTGCATTCATATAATGGCATACTTTGTAGGTATCAAAAGAAAAAGGAGGATAATTCAGTCTTTGGTTGATCGGGTTTTATTTTTTAGTGCTTTAGAAGAGTTTCATCTTTGCAACTCATTATTCATAATTCTACATACATTTTTAGGATTTTGCTGTCAAATTTGCTGAAACTTCTATCAGGTTTTCTTCCTATATGACCATTTCACATTTTCTTGGGTCGGGGTCATCATAAATACTCATTAAATAGAGGACACGTTGTTAAACAGTTGGTCACCAATGTCTTCATAATAGTGGCAGTTATGAGTTTCATTTTATCTTTAATTTGTTATTTTAGGAAACTTCAGCAAAAATTTCAGTATTTTCCCAATGTGTTCCTCTGACTCACTTCCCTCTGTTAACTGGATTATCAAAAAATCCAAGGGTCTATTCATTGTGCTTGAAATTTATCCCTTTCCTTTAATTACTGCTTTCATTGAGATCTGAAAAATCTTCTTTTACAATTTAGTTTTTTTGTTTGTTTGTTTGTTTTTCATACTGCAGGTTCCTATTAGTCATCAATTTTATATACATTAGTGTATACATGTCATCCCCACCCCACCGCGGTTTTTCCCCCTTGGTGTCCATACGTTTGTTCTCTACATCTGTGTCTCAACTTCTGCCCTGCAAACCGGTTCATCTGTACCATTTTTCTAGCTTCCACATACATGCATTAATATATGATATTTGTTTTTCTCTTTCTGACTTACTTCACTCTGTATGACAGTCTCTAGATCCATCCATGTCTCAACAAATGACTCAATTTCGTTCCTTTTTATGGCTGAGTAATATTCCATTGTATATATGTACCACAACTTCTTTATCCATTCGTCTGTCGATGGGCATTTAGGTTGCTTCCATGACCTGGCTATTGTAAATAGTGCTGCAATGAACATCGGGGTGCATGTGTCTTTTTGAATTATGGTTTTCTCTGGGTATATGCCCAGTAGTGGGATTGCTGGATCATATGGTAATTCTATTCTTAGTTTTTTAAGGAACCTCCATACTGTTCTCCATAGTGGCTGTATCAATTTACATTCCCACCAAGAGTGCAAGAGGATTCCCTTTCTCCACACCTTCTCCAGCATTTGTTGTTTGTAGATTTTCTGATGATGCCCATTCTAACTGGTGTGAGGTGATACCTCATTGTAGTTTTGATTTGCATTGCTTTGGGTAGTATAGTCATTTTCACAATATTGATTCTTCCAATCCAAGAACATGGTATATCTCTCCATCTGTTGGTATCATCTTTAATTTCTTTCATCAGTGTCTTATAGTTTTCTGCATACAGGTCTTTTGTCTCCCTAGGTAGATTTATTCCTAGGTATTTTATTCTTTTTGTTGCAATGGTAAATGGGAGTGTTTCCTTAATTTCTCTTTCAGATTTTTCATCATTAGTGCATAGGAATGCAAGAGATTTCTGTGCATTAATTTTGTATCTTGCTACTTTACCAAATTCATTGATTAGCTCTAGCAGTTTTCTGGTGGCATCTTTAGGATTCTCTATGTATAGTATCATGTCATCTGCAAACAGTGACAGTTTTACTTCTTCTTTTCCAGTTTGTATGCCTTTTATTTCTTCTCTGATTGCCGTGGCTAGGACTTGCAAAACTATGTTGAATGATCGTGGTGAGAGTGGACATCCTTGTCTCGTTCCTGATCTTAGAGGAAATGCTTTCAGTTTTGCACCATTGAGAATGATGTTTGCTGTGGGTTTGTCATATATGACCTTTATTATGTTGAGGTAGGTTCCCTCTATGCCCACTTTCTGGAGAGTTTTTATCATAAATGGGTGTTGAATTTTGTCCAAAGGTTTTTCTGCATCTATTGAGATGATCATATGGTTTTTCTTCTTCAATTCCTTAATATGGTGTATCACATTGATTGATTTGCATATATTGAAGAATCCTTGCATCCCTGGGATAAATCCCACTTGATCATGGTGTATGATCCTTTTAATGTGTTGTTGGATTCTGTTTGCTAGTATTTTGTTGAGGATTTTTGCATCTGTATTCATCAGTGATATTGGTTTGTAATTTTCTTTTTTTGTAGTCTCTTTGTCTGGTTTTGGTATCAGGGTGATGGTGGCCTCATAGAATGAGTTTGGGAGTGTTCTTTCCTCTGCAATTTTTTGGAAGAGTTTGAGAAGGATGGGTGTTAGCTCTTCTCTTGATAGAATTCGCCTGTGAAGCCATCTGGTCCTAGACTTTTGTTTGTTGGGAGATTTTAAATCACAGTTTCAGTTTCATTACTTGTGATTGGTCTGTTCATATTTTCCATTTCTTCCTGGTTCAGTCTTGGAAGGTTATACCTTTCTAAGAATTTGTCCATTTCTTCCAGGTTGTCTATTTTATTGCATAGAGTTGCTTGTAGTAGTCTCTTAGGATGCTTTGTATTTCTGCGGTGTCTCTTATAACTTCTCCTTTTTCATTTCTAATTTTATTGATTTGAGTCCTCTCCTTCTTTTTCTTGATGATTCTGGCTAATGGTTTATCAATTTTGTTTATCTTCTCAAAGAACCAGCTTTTAGTTTTATTGATCTTTGCTATTGTTTTCTTTGTTTCTATTTCGTTTATTTCTGCTCTGATCTTTATGATTTCTTTCCTTCTGCTAACTTTGGGTTTTGTTTGTTCTTCTTTCTCTAGTTCCTTTAGGTGTAAGGTTAGATGGTTTCTTGTTTCTTTAAGTAGGCTTGTATAGCTATAAACTTCCCTCTTAGAACTGCTTTTGCTGCATCCCATAGGTTTTGGATCGTCATGTTTTTGTTGTAATTTGTCTCTAGGTATGTTTGATTTCCTCTTTGATTTCTTCAGTGAGCTGTTGGTTATTTAGTATTGTATTGTTTAGCCTCTATGTGTTTGTATTTTTTCCAGAAGGGTTGTGGTTGGAAAAGATACTTGATATGATTTCAATTTTCTTAAATTTACCAAGGCTTGATTTGTGACCCAAGATATGATCTATCCTGGAGAATGTTCCATGAGCGCTTGAGAAGAAAGTGTATTCTGTTGTTTTTGGAAGGAATGTCCTATAAATATCAATTCAGTCCATCTTGTTTAATGTATCATTTAAAGCTTGTGTTTCCTTATTTATTTTCATTTTGGATGATCTGTCCATTGATGAAAGAGGGTGTTAAAGTCCCCTACTGTGATTGTGTTACTGTTGACTTCCCCTTTTATGGTTGTTAGCATTTGTCTTATGTATTGAGGTGCTCCTATGTTGGGTGCATAAATATTTACAGTTGTTATATCTTCTTCTTGGATTGATCCCTTGATCATTATGTGTAGTGTCCTTCTTTGTCTCTTTTAATAGTCTTTATTTTAAAGCCTATTTTATCTGATATGAGTATTGCTCCTCCAGCTTTCTTTTGATTTGATTTGCATAGAATATCTTTTTCCATCCCCTCACTTTCAGTCTGTATGTGTCCCTAGGTCTGAAGTGGGTCTCTTGTAGACAGCATATATATGGATCCTGTTTTTGTATCCATTCAGCCAGCCTGTGTCTTTTGGTTGGAGCATTTAATCTGTTCACGTTTAAGGTAATTATTGGTATGTGTGTTGCTATTACCATTTTCTTTTTTGTTATTGGTTTGTTTTTGTAAGTTCTTTTCTTCTCTTGTGTTTCCCACTTGGAGAAGTTCCTTTAGTATTTGTTGTAGAGCTGATTTGGTGGTGCTGAATTCTCTTAGCTTTTGCTTGTCTGTAAAGCTTTTGATTTCTCCTTGGAATCTGAATGAGATCCTTGCTGGGTAGAGTAATCTTGGTTGTAGGTTCTTCCCTTTCATCACTTTAAATATGTCATGACACTCCCTTCTGGCTTGTAGAGTTTCTGCTGAGAAATCAGCTGTTAACCTTATGGGAGTTCCCTTGTATATTATTTGTTATTTTTCTCTTGTTGCTTTCAGTAATTTTTCTTTGTCTTTAATTTTTGTCCGTTTGATTACTATGTGTCTCAGCGTGTTTCTCCTTGGGTTTATCCTGCCTGGGACTCTCTGCGCTTCCTGGACTTGGGTGGCTATTTCCTTTCCATGTTAGGGAAGTTTTTGACTATAATCTCTTCAAATATTTTATTGGGTTCTATCTCTCTCTCTTCTCCTTCTGGGACCCCTATAATGGGAATGTTGTTGCATTTAACGTTGTCCTAGAGGTCCCTTAGGGTGTCTTCATTTCTTTTCATTCTTTTTTCTTTATTCTGTTCCATAGCAGTGAATTCCACCATTCTGTCTTCCAGGTCTCTTATCTGTTTTTTTTGCCTCAGTTATTCTGCTGTTGGTTCTTGCTAGTGTGTTTTTCATATCAGTTATTGTATTGTTCATCTCTGTTTGTTTGTTCTTTAATTATTTTAGGTGTTTGTTCTTTAATTCTTCTAGGTCTTTGTTAAACATTTCTTGCATCTTCTTGATCTTTGCCTCCATTCTTTTTCCGAGGTCCTGGATCATCTTCACCATCAGTATTCTGAATTCTTTTTCTGGAAGGTTTCCTATCTCCACTTCATTTAGTTGTTTTCCTTGGGTTTTATCTTTTCCTTCATCTGGTACATAGCCCTCTGCCTTTTCATCTTGTCTGTCTTTCTGTGAAAGTGGTTTTTGTTCCACAGGCTGCAGGACTTTAGTTCTTCTTGCTTCTGCTGTCTGCCCTCTGGTGGATGAGGCTATCTAAGAGGCATGTGCAAGTTTCCTGATGTCACGGACTGGTGGTGGGTAGAGCTGGCTGTTGCTCTCGTGGGCAGAGCTCAGTAAAACTTTAATCTGCTTGTCTGTTGATGGGTGGGGTTGGGTTCCCTCCCTGTTGGTTGTTTGGCCTGAGGCGACCCAACACTGGAGCCTACCTGGTCTTTGGTGGGGCTAATGGCAGACTCTGGGAGGGCTCACGCCAAGGAGTACTTCCCAGAATTTCTGCTGACAGTGTCCTTGTCCTCATGGTGAGTCACAGCCACCCCCTGCCTCTGCAGGAGACCCTCCAACAGTAGCAGGTAGGTCTGGTTCAGTCTCCTATGGGGTCACTGCTCTTTCCCTTGGGTCCCAATGTGCACACTACTCTGTGTGTGCTCTGCAAGAGTGGAGTCTCTGTTTCCCCCAGTCCTGTCGTAGTCCTGCAATCAAATCCCACTAGCCTTCAATGTCTGATTCTCTAGAAATTCCTCCTTCCATTGCCGGACCCCCAGGTTGGGAAGCCTGACCTGGGGCTCAGAACCTTCACTCCAGTGGGTGGACTTCTGGGGTATAATTGTTCTCCAATTTGTGAGTTACCCACCCAGCAGTTATGGGAATTGATTTTATTGTGCTTGCGCCCCCCCTACCGTCTCATTGTGGCTCCTCCTTTGTCTTTGGATGTGGGTGTCTTTTTTGGTGAGTTCCAGTGTCTTCCTGTTGATGATTGTTCAGCAGTTAGTTGTTATTCCAGTGCTCTCATAAGAGGGAGTGGAGCACACGTTCTTCTACTCCGCCATCTTGAACCAATCCAGGACCCAACAGTCATTATTAACTTTTTGAATAAACATTTTTGTGCCATATTTGTGTTCAAGTTTTCATTCTCACTCATAGAAAATATGTTTTAGAGTCATTGAAATGTCATTGTACTTTACAGTGTTGTTGTGCTACAAGATTTCACTGCTTTAGAATGGGCAAACGATCTCGCTACCCTTAGACTCTTTAAAAGAAAAATACAGTTTTGTGTGGATGTTTTAAAATACTACATCTAACCTAAGAAAGAAACCCAAGAAAAGAGCGTAAGGAGTTGTAAGATCCTGAGGTAGTCAACAATTTCAGGTATTGGGAGGCAGCTTTTCCTGATGTGATTTAGGGATGAGCAGCATCCAGAATATATTTTAAATACTTACTAATGTTTTTCAAGCGTGCTTGAAACTAACCCCTCTCCTGCCAGTCATATTGTCATTGATGAGTGGCAGGTGTGGAATGTAGGTTGTTGTGTGCAGTTCAGATCTGCATTCATTCTGTTGAAAGGCCAAAGCTGCATTTGAATAATTCTTGTGTGTGCCTTAATTTCAGATGAATTTTGCCGAAAACTTAAAAATGGGTTTTCTGCACAGCAGATTGGTTTCCTGTCTTAGAGTAGCACACATAATGGCATACACAAAGCAGTTCACTATTGTAGAATCTGAAGCAATAGAGTGTTATTTGATGTTGGGTTTGTTTATTTGATTTCTCACTTCATTTAATTCAAGTTTTCCCCTATTTTGATGAATTCTTTATGAGCTGTTTTGGATAAATAAGTCACATTGGTCCTTTTCATTTTGATGGTTTTCCAAGCACTCATGTAAAAATTGATCAAACCCAGTAGTTTGATTCTCTGAAATTTCTGTTATTTGAAAGCATCAGTTTTCACTGTGATATCTGATGGGTAAACCTTTTTGATTTAACCATTTAATATCCTCAACTACTATTTAATACTTCACAATAATGCTGAATGTTCTTTCTTGTCTGTTCTTCAAGGTAACGGTAAAGTACAATTTAATTCAATTTATGTGTAATCCAAGTAAGCACAGACTCCTTGTGATCTGTGACATCTGATTTTTGAGAGCTGTCAATCAATTTAATTCCACCTGAAAATGTATCTGGTGTAAGTAATACATCTTATAAAAATATTTAAGAGTATCAGCAAAAAACCCAATATATACATTCATCAAAAAAACCAATATGTACATTCACCAGTTGTGGAAGAGACCAAACAAGATCTGATAACAATCTGTTCATATTTGAATTTGTTTTATAATACCTGTTTGAGAAGCATTTTAACAAATTCTTAATATGTTCCATTTGATTCTCTGTGAATTGGGATAACAATTTTGGTGGGAAAAAACCTTCATTCACAGTATGTAACAGACCAGGATGAAAGTTCAGGGTACTTATGGAAGTCAACAAATTCATTAAAATGATGCTCTGCAGACAGTAGTAATAGTTTACTCTTTGGAAATTCTGTTTCATCTTTAGGAATACTCCGATTCTCATAATCTTATCACTTCTTTTGTCATTGTTGTTATCAGTACTTTCTTGGCTATCATGATTCTTTTCGAAATACCTAGTTCTGCATACCATTTCAGCCATTAGATTTTAAAATTTTATTGTTAAATAGGTTCTGCCAATCTTCATTTTTTTCAATTTCCTCCTTTAGCTTCTGCTAGAATCCTTGCTTTCCACTGTATTTGAATTTGGGAATGATCAATAGTTGTAGAAAAAAGTGGAAAATTTATCTGAAATTAAGGTAAACAAGAGAGCAGTTCAAATGCATTTAAAAATTGCCACTGTGTTAACTGAGCCCCGTAATTGTATAATCAAATTATTCTTATACTACAAATATTGAATTATCGATGGGATACATGTAGGAGTTTTTCACTGGAACATTTGTTTCTTCAGGCTACTTGGTTGTATTGGTGGCAATTTCGCATGCCGTTTTATCTGGAACTGTCAGACTTTGTGAGGACAGGATGCATCAGATAAGTTAAGGTGTGCATAAGGAACGCATAAATCATGCAGCCTCGTCTTTAGTTATACTTGCTCTTTGCAATAATACTTAGTGTCCTACAAAGCAAGAATTATGACGAATTTTATTTCCTGTGATTTGCTGCAAAAAAGAAAGTGTGGTGTGTTTATAATGGTATACACTGCTCCTTGAATATATTTCTGACAGGTGAAAACTTGTGCTTTAATTAGATATTAATGAGATCCAAATCCTCTGCTTGAGATTTTAAATATTTGATGTTTGGAAGAATTTTCCAGAGACTAGCTACTGGAGCTATATACTTCAGTCTCCTCTGTTGTTCTTACGGCAGTAGGACTTTTCACCCCAAACCCGTGTGATGGGGCATGAGCCCAGTAGATGGTAAGGAGTATCCTTGGAAGTGATTGCCATAGAGGGGGAGGCCAGCAGGACCTCAGTTAGACGTGGGAGTGACTGCAAACGGCACAGCTGTACCTTATCAAACCAAACCAAGTGCATTTCCAGCTCCACGTCACTTTAGTCCTGCCCCAGGAATACCATTTCCTGCCATACACCAGACACAGGGAGGTGGCTAGAGGGGAAGTTAGGGTGGGAAGGTGGTGCTCTCCTAACAGCCTGGAGTTCAAACTTTGCAAATTTTACAAGAAAATTTTTTACCACATGAACACATTGCTAGGACGCCTCGCCTCGCCTTGCAAGGGGCCTGTGCAAATGAGAGACCCCAAAGAGTCAGGCTCCATTAGCTTTATAGTAGATCTCTCTCTGGTCTACTTATTTCGTGGCTTAGGGACCCCCCCCCTCTGCCCCACCAAAATACTTAGTAAATATGGGTTCAGCTGGACAATATTTGACTACTGGGCCCACACCAAGTCCAAGATCCCTTGTGTAAGCATCGTGTGCTCCACCGCTGTGCTGGGGAAGTGCTTTCCTTCATGCTGCCTCTGTCTCCTGCAGGATTTTGCCCCAGTCTGCTTAAAAGTTTGTGGACAAAGAGCCTTAGCCCAGTCTTGGGGTCTGGGGAGCAAAGCAGAACCATTGTCTGTAACAGGAGAAGCCCCTTTAATGACCAGTTCTGGTGAGGAGCCAGGAACCACACTTAGAGAACCGCTCGGCCCATGGCTGCCAGGGCTCCCTGTGCCGGGTCCGGCCTCTGCTGGGCAGGCTCCTGGTTTGCATCAGCTTCCCTGGCTGAGGTGGAGTCTCAGAGAGCGACAGAGAGAGGCTGCCGCAGCACTGGCCTGGCCTGGCCTGGTGGCTGGCTAGTGATTTTCAAACTTTGCTCTCTGTACCCCTGAAGTAGAAAGGAGCTGCCTCAGGCTGACCTCTGGGGGGGTCTGGGAGATTGTGTGGGCGTCTTCAGACACCCCTCCTCCGCCCCTCACTGCCTGCTTTTTCACTACATCAGTTCTTGTTCTGTGTCTTGTGTATTGGAATCTTAAAGGTGAATATGTTTGCAGAATGAGTTCCACTGCAGGGAAAAAAATTATTGCAACAATCTGGTTTCTGGGCTCTGGATAATGAGCAGCTTGTGAAAGTTCTCTGAGATCCAGGTCCCAGGGAGCCTGCAGGGCCAGAATCCCTCTTGGGTTGCTAATTTGTATTCTCTTCATTTCACCGGGAGCCACACCCCAGATCCAAAAGAGCTTTGTGGTCTCTGGAGTCGCACAGACGAGGGAAGGCCTCTGTGTCCCAGGCTGTGATGTGGTTAAGGGTTCTGCTTTCCTGCTCCGGTGTCTGTGAGCCTGAGATGAGATAGTGGCTCCAAAGCACTTAGACGGCATCTGGCCCAATGTAAGTGCTCAAATAAACGTTAGTATTGCCATGATCTTTTGTTACTGTGGTGAAAAGCAGAAAATGATTCTTATTAGAGTCAAGAATTTTAAAGTAAAATCATATAAATTTGATATTTCAGAAGAATTTTAATACTTAACGGATTTTTTTTTTCCTGTGCTAGGCAAAATGGATTTTTAGTTTAAAAAGACAGGGAGGGCTTCCCTGGTGGCACAGTGGTTAAGAATCCACCTGCCAAGGCAGGGGACACGGGTTCGAGCCCTGGTCTGGGAAGATCCCACATGCCGCGGAGCAACTAAACCCGTGCGCTACAACTACTGAACCTGTGTTCTAGAGCCAGCGAGCCACAACTACTGAGCCCAAGTGTCACAACTACTGAAGCCTGCACACCTAGAGCCCGTGCTCCGCAGCAAGAGAAACCACCACAATGAGAAGCCCGCGCACCACAATGAAGAGTAGCCCCCGCTCGCCACAACTAGAGAAAGCCCGCACATGGCAAAGACCCAACACAGCCAAAAAAAAAAAAAAAACCGCAATGCAAGGGACTTCCAAGGCAGTCGGGTGGTTAGGACTTGGTGCTTCCACTGACCAGGGCGTGGGTTCAATCCCTGGTTGGGGGAACTAACATCTAGCAAGCCACACAGCATGGCCAAAAAGAAGAAAAAAAGACAGGGTAAGGGAAACTAATTAATAGAGCATTTATTTAACTAAGAGTGAAAGATAGTTTAAAAAGAACAGTTGCCTAGAATGATAACTTCAGGAGAAATCACTGCTTTTTTTTTTGTCAGTTGCTTTGCTTGATGAAGAATTTCTGTGAAACACTTACAATGCTCATTTGATGCGACTATCTTATTTTTAATGACATTTTAATAAAAACCCAGTTATATGCTTCATATCACGTGATTATGTAGCTCCCAAACAAAATCACCTTTCTTCCAAGTCAGAAAAAATATACCTCCTACAGCAGTGGAATAATGCCGGGGAGGTAGGGGTGGCGTGGAGGGAATATATCATACTCAAGGAAAATTCAAATAATTAAGGTTTTGAAAGTTTTCTATTCAAATGAACTACAGTCAATTATCCTGATTATGGCAGAATGCCATCTAAGGCCACATTCTTATTTATTCACATCTTAAAGGTAGAATCAGGGGGAAAATGGAGTCTGATATAAATAACTTTGCTGTATAACAGTTTGGCTACAAGGTATTTGTTCTTACGAAGAATGCAAACACTTTATACAGAATACATAATAGTAGCTCTTAAAGCTTAAACCAGTACTTTCATGGTACTTTTTTTAAGGTAGAAAGGGGCAACAGCCAAGATGAGGATTGAATATACTTGAAGGGGGATTCAAAGTGATGTTTATTGAGGACCTCACTTTAAGAAAAGCAAAAAAAAAAAAAAAGTCTTTCTTAAAGATTATAGAGAAAATATGATTTATTGGAGATATCCCTTGCTTGCATGCTCTAATATGAAGCCTCCATATATAATGCAAGTTATACTAGTATAGAAAATGGAAAGGAACAGTCAGATTTATTATGTATGAGCATGAATAATTTTTCTTTTTATTGCTTTCCCACTTCAGATCAAGTTGGAATTTTTCACTTTTGACCAAAGGCTTTTGTTGGGTTTGCAGAAAATATAGCAGAGGTACATGAAATGTAATATCTATTGTATATGTTCGTAATGGTGTAAAGTAATTGAAGTAATAATTTAGAAGTTATGGTTAGGAATTTTAAATACATTTAAAGTGATAGTTTAGTAATTAACTTATAAGGGTTAAATAATTGTGTGATAATCTGTGGGTACATTCATTTAGTGATTTCAGTGACCAAGAAGGGACACACTCAGGCTCCTTAAGAAAATATCTGACAAACTAGAGGGAAGATAATTTTCATAAACAATTCAGAGGGAGAAATGAACTCACTATAAACTTGTATAAGGGTGGGTCCTGGGTAGTATCGAACCTACCACAATCTTTCTCTAAATAATGCCATACCATTTTACATTATGCATAAGAATCTTGCAATAGCATACTTCTATCCTCCATATCCTTTGTACTCTTGTTGTATTTTTCTCCTATATATCCTATTAACCTCCCAATACATTTCTGTAAATTTTACTTTAGGCAGATGGTATATTTTATATTTACCCACACATTTGCCATTTTTAGTGTTCTTTATTCCTTTGTGTAGATGCAGATTTTCATCTCGTATGATTTCTCTTCTGCCTGAGAAACTTCCTTTAACATTTTTTATAGTTCAGGTTTGCCGGTGGTGAATTCTCTTAGCTTTCGTTTATCTAAAAAAGACTTTGTTTTGCTTTTATTTCTTAAAGACATTGCCACTGAGTGAAGAAATTCAGTACTCCATGCTTTGACGATGTCTCTACACAGTGAACGGCTTACGTATTTCTGAGGAGAGGTCTGCTGTCATTCTTATCTTTATTTTTCTGTACTTAATTTTTTGTTAACCTATGGCTGCTTTCAAGATTTTTTACTGAATTTCAACAATTAGATTAGAATACTATTTGCCATGGTTTTCTTAAGTGTACTTTGCTTGAAGTTCTTGAAGTTCTGTGGGTTTATACTTGTCATCAAATATGGGAAAATTTGGGGAAAAAAATGGGAAACTTTTGGCTATTTTTTTTTTTTTTTTTTTGCTTAAAACAACACAAACTTACTATAGTCCTGGAGGCTCTGCTCCCCCTGAAGCCTGTAGGGGAAGATCCTCCCTTGTCTCTTCCAGTTTCTGGTGTTCTCCCGGCAATCCTTGATGTTCCTTGGCTTGGAGATACATCACTTCAATCTCTGCCTCTGTTGTCACATGGCATTGTCCTTGTGTCTGTCTGGGTCTCTTCTTCTTAGGGCATCAGTCCTGCTGGACTTTGGTCCCACTCCACTCTGTTATGACCTCATCTTAACTAATTACATCTGCAATTACCCTATTTGCAAATAAGATCACATTCTGAGGTTCAGGGGGTTAGGACTTCAACATACCTTTTTCAGGTATACAGTTCAACTCATAACAGGGAAAGAAGCGAAGATGTAGGTAAAAGAAAGTCCTGAGTTTAGTTTTCTATAAGAAAAGTAGAAAAGCTAAAATTCATAAGCAAAATTAGGTGGCATATGATGGGCAGTCAGTTTTTAGTACTTTACTTTGTATTTCCAGCTTACTTGCTGAAATGTAGGAAATATTTCCACATGTTTTTTTACTTTATTTTATTAAAAAAAATTTTTTTAGGCTCCTTTATTTAACATCTTTATTGGAGTATAATTGCTTTACAGTGGTGTGTTAGTTTCTGCTTTATAACAAAGTAAATCAGCTATACATATACATATATCCCCATATCTCCTCCCTCTTGCATCTCCCTCCCACCCTCCCTATCCCACCCCTCTAGGTGGTCACAAAGCACCGAGCTGATCCCCCTGTGCTATGCAGCTGCTTCCTACTTGCTACCTATTTTACATTTGGTAGTGTATGTAAGTCCATGCCACCCTCTCACTTCGTCCCAGCTTAGCCTTCCCCCTCCCCGTGTCCTCAAGTCCATTCTCTACATCTGCGTTTTTATTCCTGTCCTGCCCCTATGTTCTTCAGAACCTTTTTTTTTTTTTTTTTTAGATTCCATATATATGTATTAGCATATGGTATTTGTTTTTCTCTTTCTGACTTACTTCACTCTGTATGACAGACTCTAGGTCCATCCACCTCACTAAAAATAACTCAATTTCGTTTCTTTTTATGGCTGAGTAATATTCCATTGTATATATGTGCCACATCTTTTTTTTTTTTTTTTTTAGGTTCAACAGATTTTATTATCTCCAATATATAAATGAGCAAACTGAGACTCAGAGGCTCCCAAATCTCTACCTACAACCCTTCTCTTCTTCTAACCTCTAAATCCATATGCAAATAAGTTATCTCTACTTAGAGATATGACCCAGGCATTTCAACTCCTCAAGGCCAAAAGGAATTTCTGATCTTCTGCAGTTTTTGATCTTCTGTCATCCTTGTTTCAAGTACTCAAGCTGAAAACCCAGGAGTCAGCTTCCCTCTCCCTCACTCTCCATGTTTTAGTAGTCTCCCAGTCCTGTCCTGTTCACTCCATGATGGTTTCTAAATCCAACTTCTTCTCTTCATTCTTATAGCTACTTCAGTATTTCAGGGTCTTACTACCTCTCCCCTATACTACTACACCAGTCCTGTCCTCCTGCCAGTCTTCATACTATTTTTTTTTAAACATCTTTATTGAAGTATAATTGCCTTACAATGGTGTGTTAGCTTCTGCTTTATAACAAAGTGAATCAGTTATACATATACATATGTTCCCATATCTCTTCCCTCTTGCATCTCCCTCCCTCCCACCCTCCCCATCCCACCCCTCTAGGTGGTCACAAAGCACCGAGCTGATCTCCCTGTGCTATGCGGCTGCTTCCCACTAGTTATCTATTTTACATTTGGTAGTGTATATATGTCCATGACACTCTCTTACCCTGTCACATCTCACCCCACCCCCTCCCCATATCCTCAAGTCCATTCTCTAGTAGGTCTGTCTTTATTCCCGTCTGGCCACTAGGTTCTTCATGGCCTTTTTTTTTTTTTTTCCCCTTAGATTCCATATATATGTGTTAGCATACTGTATTTGTTTTTCTCTTTCTGACTTACTTCACTCTGTATGACAGACTCTAACTCCATCCACCTCATTACAAATACCTCCATTTCATTTCTTTTTATGGCTGAGTAATATTCCATTGTATATATGTGCCACATCTTCTTTATCCATTCATCTGTCGATGGACATTTAGGTTGCTTCCATGTCCTGGCTATTGTAAATAGAGCTGCAATGAACATTTTGGTACATGACTCTTTTTGACCTATGGTTTTCTCTGGGTATATGCCCAGTAGTGGGATTGCTGGGTCATATGGTGGTTTTATTTTTAGTTTTTTAAGGAACCTCCATACTGTTCTCCATAGTGGCTGTATCAATTTACATTCCCACCAACAGTGCAAGAGGGTTCCCTTTTCTCCACACCCTCTCCAGAATTTATTGTTTGTAGATTTTTGATGATAGCCATTTTGACTGGTGTAAGGTGATACCTTATTGTAGTTTTGATTTGCATTTCTCTAATGATTAGGGATGTTGAGCGTTCTTTCATGTGTTTGTTGGCAATCTGTATCTCTTCTTTGGAGAAATGTCTATTTACATGTTCTGCCCATTTTTGGATTGGTTTGTTTGTTTTTTTGATATTGAACTGCATGAGCTGCTTGTAAATTTTGGAGATTAATCCTTTGTCAGTTGCTTCATTTGCAAACATTTTCTCCCATTCTGAGGGCTGTCTTTTCGTCTTGTTTATGGTATCCTTTGCTGTGCAAAGCTTTTAAGTTTCATTAGGTTCCATTTGTTTATTTTTGTTTTTATTTCCATTTCTCTAGGAGGTGGGTCACAAAGGGTCTTGCTGTGATTTATGTCATAGAGTGTTCTGCTTATGTTTTCCTTTAAGAGTTTTATAGTGTCTGGCCTTACATTTAGGTCTTTAATCCATTTTGAGTTTATTTTTGTGTATGGTGTTAGGGAGTGTTCTAATATCATTCTTTTACATGTAGCTGTCCAGTTTTCCCAGCACCACTTATTGAAGAGACTGTCTTTTCTCCATTGTATATCCTTGCTTCCTTTGTCATAGATTAGTTGACCATAGGTGCGTGGATTTGCCTCTGGGCTTTCTATCCTGTTCCATTGGTCGATATTTCTGGTTTTGTGCCAGTACCATACTGTCTTGATTACTGTAGCTTTGTAGTATAGTCTGAAGTCAGGGAGCCTGATTCCTCCAGCTCCGTTTTTCTTTCTCAAGATTGCTTTGGCTATTCGGGGTCTTTTGTGTTTCCATACAAATTGTGAAATTTTTTGTTCTAGTTCTGTGAAAAATGCCATTGGTAGTTTGATAGGGATTGCATTGAATCTGTAGATTGCTTTGGGTAGTATAGTCATTTTCACAATGTTGATTTTTGCAATCCAAGGACATGGTATATCTCTCCATCTGTTTCTATCATCTTTAATTTCTTTCATCAGTGTCTTATAGTTTTCTGCATACAGGTGTTTTGTCTCCTTAGATAGGTCTATTCCTAGGTATTTTATTCTTTTTGTTGCTGTGGTAAATGGGAGTGTTTCCTTAATTCTCTTTCAGATTTTTCATCATTAGTGTATAGGAATGCAAGAGATTTCTGTGCATTAATTTTGTATCTTGCTACTTTACCAAATTCATTGATTAGCTCTAGTAGTTTTCTGGTAGAGTCTTTAGGATTCTCTGTGTATAGTATCATGTCATCTGCAAACAGTCGCAGGTTTACTTCTTTTCCAATTTGGATTCCTTTTATTTCTTTTTCTTTTCTGATTGCTGTGGCTAAAACTTCCAAAACTATGTTGAATAATAGTGGTGAGAGTGGACAACCTTGTCTTGTTCCTGATCTTAGGGGAAATGGTTTCAGTTTTTCACCATTGAGAACGATGTTGGCTGTGGGTTTGTCATATATGGCCTTTATTGTGTTGCGGTAAGTTCCCTCTATGCCTACTTTCTGGAGGGTTTTTATCATCAATGTGTGTTGAATTTTATCGAAAGCTTTTTCTGCATCTATTGAGATGATCATATGGTTTTTATCCTTCAATTTGTTAATATAGCGTATCACATTGATTGATTTGTATATATTGAAGAATCCTTGCATTCCTGGGATAAACCCACCTTGATCATGTTGTATGATCCTTTTAATGTGCTGTTGAATTCTGTTTACCAGTATTTTGTTGAGGATTTTTGCATCTATGTTCATCAGTGATATTGGCCTGTAGTTTTCTTTCTTTGAGAACATCTTTGTTTGGTTTTGGTATCAGGGTGATGGTGGTCTCGTAGAATGAGTTTGGGAGTGTTCCTCCCTCTGCTATATTTTGGAAGAGTTTGAGAAGGATAGGTGTTAGCTCTTCTCTAAATGTTTGACAGAATTCGCCTGTGAAGGCTTCTGGTCCTGGGCTTTTGTTTGTTGGAAGATTTTTAATCAGAGTTTCAATTTCAGTGCTTGTGATTGGTCTGTTTATATTTTCTATTTCTTCCTGGTTCAGTCTTAGAAGGTTGTGCTTTTCTAAGAATTTGTCCATTTCTTCCAGGTTGTCCATTTTATTGGCATATAGTTGCTTGTAGTAATCTCTCATGATCCTTTGTATTTCTGCAGTGTCAGTTGTTACTTCTCCTTTTTCATTTCTAATTCTATTGATTTGTCTTCTCCCTTTTTTTATTGATGAGTCTGGCTAATGGTTTATCAGTTTTGTTTATCTTCTAAAAGAACCAGCTTTTAATTTTACTGATCTTTGCTATTATTTCCTTCATTTCTTTTTCATTTATTTCTGATCTGATCTTTATGATTCCTTTCCTTCTGCTAACTTTTGGGGTTTTTTTTGTTCTTTCTCTAACTGCTTTAGGTGTAAGGTTAGGTTGTTTATTTGAGATGTTTCCTGTTTCTTGAGGTAGGATTATACAACTTATTATACAGCTTCTAAGAGGGATTATAAACTTCCCTCTTAGAACTGCTTTTGCTGCATCCCATAGGTTTTGGGTCGTGTTTTCATTGTCATTTGTTTCTAGGTTTTTTTTTTTTTTAATTTATTTATTTATGGCTGTGTTGGGTCTTTGTTTCTGTGCGAGGGCTCTCCCTAGTTGTGGCAAGCGGGGGCCACTCTTCATCGCAGTGCACAGGCCTCTCACTATCGCAGCCTCTCCTATTGCAGAGAACAGGCTCCAGATGCGCAGGCTCAGTAATTATGGCTCACGGGCCCAGTTGCTCCATGGCATGTGGGATCTTCCCAGACCAGGGCTCGAACCCATGTCCCCTGCATTGGCAGGCAGACTCTCAACCACTGCGCCACCAGGGAAGCCCTCTAGGTATTTTTTGATTTCCTCTTTGATTTCTTCAGTGATCTCTTGGTTATTTAGTAGCATACTGTTTAGCCTCCATGTGTTTTGTATTTTTTTCAGATTTTTTCCTGTAATTGATATCTATTCTCATAGTGTTGTGGTTGGAAAAGATACTTGATATGATTTCAATATTCTGAAATTTACCAAGGCTTGATTTGTGACCCAAGATATGATCTATCCTGGAGAATGTTCCATGAGCACTTGAGAAGAATATGTATTCTGTTGTTTTTGGATGGAATGTCCTATAAATATCAATTCAGTCCATCTTGTTTAATGTATCATTTAAAGCTTGTGTTTCCTTATTTATTTTCATTTTGGATGATCTGTCCATTGATGAAAGAGGGGTGTTAAAGTCCCCTACTATGATTGTGTTACTGTCGATTTCCCCTTTTATTGCTGTTAGCATTTGACTTATGTATTGAGGTGCTCCTATGTTGGGTGCATAAATATTTACAGTTGTTATATCTTCTTCTTGGATTGATCCCTTGATCATTATGTGTAGTGTCCTTCTTTGTCTGTTGTAATAGTCTTTATTTTGAAGCCTATTTTGTCTGATATGAGAATTGCTCTTCCAGCTTTCTTTTGATTTCCATTTGCATGGAATATCTTTTTCCATCCCCTCACTTTCAGTCTGTATGTGTCCCTAGGTCTGAAGTGGGTCTCTTGTAGACAGCACGTGTATGGGTCTTGTTTTTGTATCCATTCAGCCAGCCTGTGTCTTTTGGTTGGAGCATTTAATCCATTTACATTTAAGGTAATTATTGATATGTATATTCCTATGACCATTTTCTTAATTGTTTTGGGTTTGTTATTGTAGGTCTCTTTCTTCTCTTGTGTTTCCTGCCTAGAGAAGTTCCTTTAGCATTTGTTGTAAAGCTGGTTTGGTGGTGCTGAATTCTCTTAGCTTTTGCTTGTCTGTAAAAGTTTTAATTTCTCCGTGGAATCTGAATGAGATCCTTGCTGGGTAGAGTAATCTTGGTTGTAGGTTTTTCCCTTTCATCACTTTAAATATGTCCTGCCACTCCCTTCTGGCTTGCAGAGTTTCTGCTGAAAGATCAGCTGTTAGTTAACCTTTTGGGGATTCCCTTGTATGTTATTTGTTGTTTTTCCCTTGCTGCTTTTAATATTTTTTCTTTGTGTTTAATTTTTTATAGTTTGATGAATATGTGTCTTGGCATGTTTCTCCTTGGATTTATCCTGTATGGGACTCTCTGTGCTTCCTGGACTTGATTAACTATTTCCTTCCCCATATTAGGGAAGTTTTCAACTATAATCTCTTCAAATATTTTCTCAGTCCGTTTCTTTATCTCTTCTTCTTCTGGGACCCCTATAATTCGAATGTTGGTGCGTTTAATGTTGTCCCAGATGTCTCTGAGGCTGTCCTCAATTCTTTTCATTCTTTTTTCTTTATTCTGCTCTGCAGTAGTTTTTTCCACTATTTTATCTTCCAGGTCACTTATCCGTTCTTCTGCCTCAGTTATTCTGCTATTGATTCCTTCTAGAGAATTTTTAATTTCATTTATTGTGTTGTTCATCATTGTTTGTTTGCTCTTTAGTTCTTGTAGGTCCTTGTTGACCATTTCTTGTATTTTCTCCATTCTATTTCCACGATTTTGGATCATTTTTACTATGATTATTCTGAATCCTTTTTCAGGTAGACTGCCTACTTCCTCTTCATTTGTTTGGTCTGGTGGGTTTTTACCTTGCTCCTTCATCTGCTGTGTGTTTCTCTGTCTTCTCATTTTACTTAACTTATTGTGTTTGGGGTCTTCTTTTCACTGGCTGTAGGTTCTTAGTTCCCATTGTTTTTAGTGTCTGCCCCCAGTGGCTTTGGTTGGTTCATTGGGTTGTGTAGGCTTCCTGGTGGAGGGGACTAGTGCCTGTGTTCTGGTGGATGAGGCTGGATCTTGTCTTTTTGGTGGGCAGAACCACATCCGGTGGTGTGTTTTGGGGTATCTGTGACCTTCGTATGATTTTCAGCAGCCTCTCTGCTAATCGGTGGAGTTGTGTTCTTGTCTTGCTAGTTGTTTGGCATAGAGTGTCCAGCACTGGGGCTTGCTGATTGTTGAGTGGAGCTGGGTCTTAGCGTTGAGATGGAGATCTTTGGGAGAGCTTTCGCTGTTTGATATTACGTGGAGGTGGGAGGTCTCTGGTGGACCAGTGTCCTGAACTCAGCTCTCCCACCTCAGAGGCTCAGGTCTGACACCCGGTCGGAGCACCAAGACACTGTCCGCCACACAGCTGCTATTAGAAGTGCCAGAAGGCTCCTAACCGTGGTCTCAGCCATGGAGTGTCAGCTTACTGCCATGCTCTGTGCCTTTGTAGGAGCCGCGACCCCTGCCTGGCTGTGGGCTCTTCTGGCTCCGCACCAACCCTCCTTTCTCCAGGTGCTGAAGGCAGCGCCCTGGGCCTTGTATGCCTTTTACATGCGGTAAATGGAGGCTCGGAGTGCAGGTCAGCTGAGGTCACGCGCCGACCCAGGGCCAAACGAATGGGGAGTCCACTAAGCTTGAAGGTCCTGCCCAGTTCACAGGGTCGGCTGGCTACAGTGAGCTGGAAGCTGGTGAGTTCCACATGTTTTCTTTTCACCAGCTGCTGTGATAATGACACTCTTCCTCTGTATGCATATTTCTATTGCATTTCTATGGATTTAATAATAATAAACATTACCTATAATGGAGACAAGAGTGATAAGGAGTTTCCTACACAAAGTTGTTATGATAATCTCACCTTGGGAAAAGAAGGAATAAAAGATTAGACGAAAATGTTTTGTTTTAGAACGTTATGTTGAACACATCAATTGAAATCAGTGCTGCTACTGCTCAGCATGACCTGGCCATGAAGATGCACAAGCAAGATTTGAACATTTGAGCCAATGATGACCCTCAGATCTCTGAGTAGGTCTTAAAAGTATGGCTGTTATTTCTTTAAATAATTTTCTGTCTCCTTTTTCTCCTCCTTCTTGAACTACAATTACATGTATGTTGAACTGCCTGATGTTCTTTCAGGTCAGTGATGCTGTTCTCATCTTTTCTCTCACGATCCTTCATTTTATCAATTTTGTGTTGCTATGTCTTCTAGTTTGTTGGTATATTTTGTGCTGTGTATAATCTGCTGTTAAATCTATTCAGTTTTTCATTTCAGATTGTATCTTTCATTTCAAGAAGTTCCAATTTGGTATTTTTATGTCTTCTGTCCTCATCATGTTCATGTTTTTCTTTATCTTCTTGAATAATAGTTATATTAGGTAATGTACTTGTTTATGAATTCTGGCTCTGTTATTTCTGGGTTCATTCCTGTTGTTTTCATGACAGGTCATATTTTCTGCCTTTTGCATATTGGTGATGTCTTTCCTAAAATAAAGATTTTTTTTTATTATAGCTTAAATTTACAAAAAAATTACAAAAATAGTACACGATTCCCACATAATCCACACCCAGTTTACCCTATTGTTAACATCTTACATGTATATGGTACATTTTTACAAATAATGAACCAATATTGATAATTATTATTAACTAAAGTCCACACTTTATTCAGATTTCCTTAGTTTTTACCAAATGCCTTTCTTCTAGTCCATGATCCCATCCAGAATACATTACATGTAGTTTTTGCGTCTCCTTAAGTTCCTCTTGGCTGTGACAGTTTCTCAGACTTTTTCTTGTTTTTGATGACCTTAGCAGTTTTGAGGAGTGCTGGTCAAGCGTTTTGTAGAATGCCTTTCGATTGGGATTTATCTGATGTTTTTCTCATGATTAGATTTAGTTGATGGGTTTTGGGGTGGTAAACCAGAGGCGAAAATGCCATTTTCATTACATTGAATTAAGGATACACACTGTCAGCATGACTTAGCACTATTCATGCATACATTTTAATCCACCTCGTCTGAGGTCCTGCTTGTCAGGTTTCTCTGGTTAATGGTAAAGTTACTCTCTTTTTTCCCTACTTTCCCTACTGAACTCTACATGCAGCCCACACTGAGGGAGAGGAGTTATGTTCTATTTCCTTGAGGGCAGAGTATCTCCATAAATTATTTGGAGTTCTCCTGCATAGATTTGCCTCTTCTCCCACATTTATTTATTCATTCCTTTATTTATATTAATGTGGACTCATGGATATAAATTTTATACTTTAAGTTATAGTCCAATACTCAATTTATTTTGTCACTCAAATGTTCCAGCTTTGGCCTTTGGGAGGTTTTTTGTTTTTTGTATTTTCCCAGTTGCTCCTATGTCTCTTTGGCATACCTTTTGGCCATGGTGTTTCTTTGTTTTTGTTTTTGTTTTTCCCAACATTAACTCACTTTCTGGCACTCTAAGATGCTTTAGACTCAGCTCATCCTCCATGTTTCCTGCCCCATTTCTAGCATCAGCCCTTTCTCCAAGGAGTCCTTGTTTCCTTAATTGAAGAATGGTGTTAGAAACCAAGATCTCTGTGCTAGATGAGCTTGTTGCTATTGGCATGTCTCTGCTTTTAGACCCTCTCATCTGACAAAGCAAGGAACTATATGAGTGTATATGCATACACCTAATATTTGTGTATGTAAGTTAAGTTAAGCATGTGTTCATACTGATGTCTCCAGCTGTATTCACTAACATGGATCATTCTAACCTCCTCTCCCTGCGTATCTGTAAACGCCCACTCCAACAGAGAGGAGTCTGGCTCCCACCATCTGCCATCCATTTACTTAACTATCTACATCTTATATGCATGCACATCAATATCAGAATGGTTAACCCGTACCCGTGTGAGAAAAAATGTTATCAACTAGCGTATAGTGCTTGTGTACAGTTTCTTTGGCCTTTAGTTTTAGAGACTCTGCTTGTTTCCAAAGTTACTTAGGGCAGAACCCTTTCCCCTACCTTAATTAGGCAGTTTCACACATTTGTAATAGAGTTAGATTGTTTTGTCACATTCTGTTTTCCACCTTGAGATTCTGCAACCACCTGAATGATTTTTTTAAATTTGCATACATTAAGCTTCACTCTTTGTGCTGTAAGGTTCTATGGTTTTTGACAAATACATAGTGTCATGTGTCCACCTTTACGGTATCATGATAGTTTCACTGCCATAAACAATGCCCCTATGTTTCACCTATTCATCCCTCCTTCCCTCTCCTGAAACCTCTGGCAGCTATCTTTTTACTGTCTCCATAGTTTTGCTTTTTTGAGAACATCATAAATGGCATGATACAGATGTATCTTTGTCAGACTGGTTTCTTTCATTTAGTAATATGCCCTTAAGATTCTTCCATGTTTTTTTCACAGCTTGATAATTCATTTCTTTTCATTGCTGAATAACATTCCATCATAGGGATGTACCACAGTTTGTTTATCCGTCAAAGGCCCTATTGTTTCTAGTTTTTGGCCATTATGAACAAAGCTGTTGTAAACATTATCATGCAAGTTTTGGGTAAACATAAGTTTTCAAGTCAACTGGGTAATTACCTAGGTGCATGATTGCTGAATCATATGGCAAGACTATGTTTAACTTTGAAAAAAAACTTCCAAACTGTCTTCCAAAGTGGCTGTACCATTTTGCATTTCCACCAGCAGTGAGTGAGAGTTCCTATTGCTCTGCATCTTTGCTAGCTTTTGGTGTTGTCAGGCTTTTGGATTTCAGCCATTCTGACATATAGTGTATAGTAGTGTCACGCTGTTGTTTCAATTTGCAATTTCCTAATAATGTATGATGTTGAGCATCTTTTCATGTATTGTATGTCTTTTGCCATCTGTATTGTATGTCTTCTTTGGTGAGGTATCTGTTCAGCTCTTTTGCCAGTTCCTTAATTGGGTTGTTTTCCTATTGTTGAGTTTTAAGAATTCTTTTTGTATTTTGGGTATGAGTTCTTCATCCATCATGTGTTTTACAAATATTTGCAAAATGCTTTCATTTTTTATTGGTAAGTGTGTTTATTCTTGTTCCTGAAGGGAATTTTTACTGACTGTATGGTTCTAGGCTAACAGCTAGTTTTTCTTTTCTCTCTGAAAATATTACTGTATTGTTTTCTGGCTTCCATTGTTGTCCTTGAGAATTCTGCTGTCATCCTGAGGTTCCTTTTTAAGGGGATGTGTGTTTTTTCTCTAGTTGCTTTTGGAGTCTCATCATTGCCTTTGATGTTCTGTTGTTTCATTTTTGTGTCTAGGCGTGTTTTTTCCTATTGATTCTTCTTGGGATGTGTTTTGCTTCCTAAAGTTGTAAATTCATATTTTTAATTAGTTATGGTACATTTTCAATGATTATCCTTTAAATGTTGCCTCTCCTCCATTTTCTTTATTCTTCCTTTCTGGCACTTTGATTAAATATATGTTAGATCTTCTCATTCTATTTTTTTTTTAACCTCTGTTTTATACATTCAGTCTTTGCTTTATTCTGGGTAAACTGGGTAAGTTCTCCAGATATATAATTATCTTTTCATTTCTGCTTACTTTGCCATTTAACCCACCTACTTAGTTTTGTATTTCAACAATTATATTTTCACTCCTAGAATTTCCATTTGCTTTTTTCCTCAGATATTTTTGGTTATTCCTAATAGTTTTTTGTTACATATTCAACTTTGGAAATAATTCTTTTATTTCTTTAAAACTTTTGTACCTGGCTCTTAGATATTCTGAATGTGACAATTTCAACCTCTTCAGTTCTTGGAGGGTGTTTTTAAGTGGGCTCTGGATTGGTTATTTTTTCCTAGGAAAAGTGCACTGGAGGGCAAATTCACCATCTCCAGGAATCAGCTAGGCCTGGGAGGGGCGGTCTCCCCAGGGTCAGTAAGGCCCCAGATGTCTGAACAACAGAATAAAAAGACATGTTTACTACAAGGGCCTATGTCTCTGACTCTGTGCGCCTGCTTGCCTTCCTTTGTGTTTGGTGATCTTTGACCTTAAAATGTGTGGCTAAGCTGGGGACTCTTTCCTTAGGAGATCATTTGCTTCTGCCCTGGAAGCAGCAGAGGGGCTTGTGGGAACTGTGACCGCTTTGGAGCCCCTGGAGACTCGTTCAGAACAGGAGTCTCTGGCTCAGCTGCTGCTGTGTGCTGCTTTCCAAGTTCAATATCCCGGCAGCATGGTCGCTGTGTTACTCTGGCCTCATGGTAACCTCATGCCCTGCTGCCTATAGACCAGGCCAGCTCTGGTTCTCCCTCCCTCTGACTCCCTGCTTCTCTGGTCCTGGTTCTCTGCCTCTCTAGGTTCCTTTGCTCCTGGTTTCTGGGTGTCCCTATACAAGGAGACCTCAGCGATATTGTGGGTTCAGATCCAGACCGCTGCAGTAAGGCGCATATCACAAAGTGCATTACTCAAATGTTTTGGTTTCCCCGTGCATATGAAAGTTACGCTTAGAATATACTGTTGTCTATTAAGTGTGCAATAGAGTTGTGTCTGAAAAAAACAATGTACATACCTTCATTTAAAAATACTGTATTGCTAAAAAATGCTAACTGTCATCCGAGCCTTCAGTGAGTTGTTGTAACATCAAAGATCACTGATCACAGATCACCATAACGAATATAATGATAATGTAGAGCAGGTTTGAAATATTAGGAGAATTACCAAAATGTGACACAGAGACATGAATGAATAAATGCTGTTGAAACAATGGCACAGATAGGCTTGCACAGTGCAGGGGTGCCACAAACTTTCAATTTATAATTATTTTTTAAAGCCAAATCTGTGAAGCACAATAAAGCCAAGTGCAGTTGAAAGGAGAAGTAGTATGCCTGTCCTGGCTTCGGGAGGTCGAGGCACAGATTTCTGTTCCCTCTGGTTCCTGAATGATCTGAACCCTGCTCATATTTTAAAATTTTTTATGGGGTGGGGAGATGGGGAAGAGGTGAGCTGTCTCTGGGTAATTCTACCTTTTGCGAGACCAGCAATGTCTCAAAGGATGTGTCCCATCCCAGGTCTAACTGTTGTGGAGTGGAGGGTCCTTCAGAGAGTCTGCTAGTTTTTGATGCCTGAATCCGATCACTTTTCATGACCTGTCCCGCTACCTCCAGAGCCCTAACCGACCACCATGATCTTTCCACCTGAATTACTGCAGTTGCCTCCTGGCTGGTCTCCCTGCTCCAGCCCTTACCCCACTTTGGTCTATTTCCAATATGGTAGCCAGAGGGATCCTGTTAAAACCTAAACTGGATCACGTCTCTACTCAGAATCTTCAAATTGCTTTCCATCTCATCAGAACAAAAGTCAAATATTTTACAGAGACCAAAAGACCCCAGATGGCACTCTCCCACGCTCTCTCTCCTGGCCCTCTTCTCCCGACTTCTCTCCCTCATCCCCTACTATTGCTGCTTATGGTCCTATGATACCCTGTCCTCCTTGCAGTGCAAGGATCATGCTGGACTTGCTCCTGCCACAAGGGCTTTGCACTGGCCGTGCCTGCTGCCCATGGTGCCCTTCCTCCAGATATTTGCGTGCTTTGTGCTCTCAGCTCCATGAGCCTTCAACTCAGAAGTCATGTCTTCAGTGGAGCTTTCCTCTGCCTCCCCAATCTAAAACTGCAACTGACTCCAAACTCCCTATTCCCATTCTCTGCTTTATTTTTTTCCTTAGCACTTAAGTATCATCTTATTGATACATACTATATATTTTCTCTTTTAAAAACCAACTTTGAGATATTATATAATTTACATATAATAAAGTGTAGCCATTTTAAGCATACAGTTAGATGACTTTTGCCAAATGTATTCACCTGTGTAACCACCATTGCAGTCAAGAGAGGGCATTTCTATCACCAAAAAAAAAAAAAAAAATCCCCTTAGGTCCCCTTACTACCTTCAGTCACAGCTCAAGGCTACCACTGACCCGATGACTGTCCCTATCAATGTTTGCCTTTTTTAGAACTTCATATAAATGGAGTCAGTCTGTCTGTATGAACTCGGATGTCTGGCTTCTTTTACTCAGCATCATGTTTTTGAGCTTCATCTGTGTTATGGCTCGTATCAATAGTGCAGTAACTAGTCATTAATTATTATGCATTAACTAATCATTCTTTTTTTTTTTTTTTTTGGCTGATCTGATTTCTTTTATTTATAACAATGTTAGATGCGATTTTCTTTTTTTTTTTCTCACACACACACACACACACTGTATTTTATTTTTACAAGAGTTAAATAGACTGACACCAAGCATTGTAAATGGATGACCACAACAAAAGCAACAGTGATTGCAATTACCAAACACGAAACACACTCATACTATGTCATAATATTGACATTCAGTCCAGTAATCCTACACTGTAACAGCTCCTTTACTTTGCAGTGAAAATTGATTTGTATATTCTTTGCCTCTGAGTCCTTGTGGGATATATATATTTTTTAATTCAAACAAAGTCACAAAAATTATAATCATCCTCATCAGTTCACTCAGTCCCATGTAATTAATTTTTTTTTCATCTTGATCTTTTGTTAGCACTTTTATGAGTTCATCAGTTTTTCATTAGAGTTCTGAAAATGCTTATTCATTCAGTTCAGCAGTACAGTCAGTTACCAGAAACCTGTACTTGTCAGAGTCTTTTCCATGAATTCCTTGAAGATGAAACCCTTTTATATGAAGATATTTGCAAAAGCATCAGAGTACACCCAGAACTGTCTGTAAATGACAAAAAACTTAGAAATGACCACGGTTAAAGATTTGATGAAAGTTCATAATAATGCAATTGACAAGGAAATTTAGTTATTTCTGAGATACATATTTTAAAGTAATAACTAGGATTATGACTTATAACATTATACCAGAACATATAAGGTTTTTAGAAATTTCATGTACTGTCTGAAACATTTATATTAACATATTTTCATACAAACAACCCAATGAAACTTTAGTATTAGTTGTTTTGTTTGTTTGGTTTTTTATACTGCAGGGTGTTATTACTCATCAGTTTTATACACATCAGTGTATACATGTCAATCCCAATCGCCCAATTCAGCACACCACCATCCCCAACCCACCGTGGTTTTCCCCCCTTGGTATCTATACATTTGTTCTCTACATCTGTGTCTCAACTTCTGCCCTGCAAACCGGTTCATCTGTACCATTTTTCTAGGTTCCACATACATGCGTTAATATACGATATTTGTTTTTCTCTTTCTGACTTACTTCACTCTGTATGACAGTCTCTAGATCCATCCACGTCTCAACAAATGACTCAATTTCGTTCCTTTTTATGGCTGAGTAATATTCCATTGTATATATGTACCACATCTTCTTTATCCATTCATCTGTCGATGGGCATTTAGGTTGCTTCCATGACCTGGCTATTGTAAATAGTGCTGCAGAGAACATTGGGGTACATGTGTCTTTTTGAATTACAGTTTTCTCAGGGTATATGCCCAGTAGTGGGATTGCTGGATCATATGGTAAATCTATTTTTAGTTTTTTAAGGAGCCTCCATACTGTTCTCCATAGTGGCTGTATCAATTTACATTCCCAACAACAGTGCAAGAGGGTTCCCTTTTCTCCACACCCTCTCCAGCATTTGTTGTTTCTAGATTTTCTGATGATGCCCATTCTAACTGGGGTGAGGTGATACCTCATTGTAGTTTTGATTTGCATTTCTCTAATAATTAGTGATGTTGAGCATCCTTTCATGTGTTTGTTGGCAATCTGTATCTCTTCTTTGGAGAAATGTCTGTGTAGGTCTTCTGCACATTTTTGGATTGGGTTGTTTGTTTTTGTGATATTGAGCTGCATGAGCTGCTTGTACATTTTGGAGATTAATCCTTTGTCAGTTGCTTCATTTGCAAATATTTTCTCCCATTCTGAGGGTTGTCTTTTCGTCTTGTTTATGGTTTCCTTTGCTATGCAAAAGCTTTGAAGTTTCATTAGGTCCCATTTGTTTATTTTTGTTTTTATTTCCATTTCTCTAGGAGGTGGATCAAAAAAGATCTTGCTGTGATTTATGTCAAAGAGTGTTCTTCCTATGTTTTCCTCTAAGAGTTTTATAGTGTCCGGTCTTACATTTAGATCTCTAATCCATTTTGAGTTTATTTTTGTGTATGGTGTTAGGGAGTATTCTAATTTCATTCTTTTACATGTAGCTGTCCAGTTTCCCCAGCACCACTTATTGAAGAGACTGTCTTTTCTCCATTGTATATCTTTGCCTCCTTGTCATAGATTAGTTGACCATAGGTGCATGGGTTAATCTCTGGGCTTTCTATCTTGTTCCATTGATCTATGTTTCTGTTTTTGTGCCAGTACCATATTGTCTTGATTACTGTAGCTGTGTAGTATAGTCTGAAGTCAGGGAGTCTGATTCCTCCAGCTCTGTTTTTTTCCCTCAAGACTGCTTTGGCTATTCGGGGTCTTTTGTGTCTCCATACAAATTTTAAGATGATTTGTTCTAGTTCCGTAAAAAATGCCATTGGTAATTTGATAGGGATTGCATTGAATCTGTAGATTGCTTTGGGTAGTATAGTCATTTTCACGATGTTGATTCTTCCAATCCAAGAACATGGTATATCTCTCCATCTGTTGGTATCATCTTTAATTTCTTTCATCAGTGTCTTATGCATACAGGTCTTTTGTCTCCCTAGGTAGGTTTATTCCTAGGTATTTTATTCTTTTTGTTGCAGTGGTAAATGGGAGTGTTTCCATAATTTCTCTTTCAGATTTTTCATCATTAGTGTATAGGAATGCAAGAGATTTCTGTGCATTAATTTTGTATCCTGCAACTTTACCATATTCATTAATTAGCTCTAGCAGTTTTCTGGTAGCAGTTTTAGGATTCTCTTTGTATAGTATCATGCCATTTGCAACCAGCGACAGTTTTACTTCTTCTTTTCCAATTTGTATTCCTTTTATTTCTTTTTCTTCTCTGATTGCCGTGGCGAGAACTTCCAGAACTATGTTGAATAATAGTGGTGAGAGTGGACGTCCTTGTCTCATTCCTGATCTTAGAGGAAATGCTTTCAGTTTTTCACCATTGAGAATGATGTTTGCTGTGGGTTTGTCATATATGGCCTTTATTATGTTGAGGTAGGTTCCCTCTATGCCCACTTTCTGGAGAGTTTTTATCATAAATGGGTGTTGAATTTTGTCAAAAGCTTTTTCTGCATCTATTGAGATGATCATATGGTTTTTCTTCTTCAGTTTGTTAATATGGTGTATCACACTGATTGATTTGCGTATATTGAAGAATTCTTGCATCCCTGGGATAAATCCCACTTGATTGTGGTGTATGATCCTTTTAATGTGTTGTTGGATTCTGTTTGCTAGTATTTTGTTGATGATGTTTGCATCTATATTCATCAGTGATATTGGTCTGCAATTTTCTTTTTTTGTAATCTCTTTGTCTGGTGTTGGTATCAGGGTGATGGTGGCCTCATAGAATGAGTTTGGGAGTGTTCCTTCCTCTGCAATTTTTTGGAAGAGTTTGAGAAGGATGGGTGTTAGCTCTTCTCTAAATGTTTGATAGAATTCACCTGTGAAGCCATCTGGTCCTGGACTTTTGTTTGTTGGAAGATTTTTAATCACAGTTTCAATTTCATTACTTGTGATTGGTCTGTTCATACTTTCTGTTTCTTCCTGGTTCAGTCTTGGAAGGTTATACCTTTCTAAGTATTTGTCCATTTCTTCCAGGTTGTCCATTTTATTGGCATAGAGTTGCTTGTAGTAGTGTCTTAGGATGCTTTGTATTTCTGCGGTGTCTGTTGTAACTTCTTCTTTTTCATTTCTAATTTTATTGATTTGAGTCCTCTCCCTCTTTTTCTTGATGAGTCTGGCTAATGGCTTATCAATTTTGTTTATCTTCTCAAAGAACCAGCTTTTAGTTTTATTGATCTTTGCTATTGTTTTCTTTGTTTCTATTTCATTTATTTCCACTCTGATCTTTATGATTTCTTTCCTTCTGCTAACTTTGGGTTTTGTTTGTTCTTCTTTCTCTAGTTTCTTTAGGTGTAAGGTTAGATTGTTTACTTGAGATTTTTCTTGTTTCTTGAGGTAGGCTGGTATAAGCTATAAACTTCCCTCTTAGAACTGCTTTTGCTGCATCCCATAGGTTTTGGACCGTCGTGTTTTCATTGTCATTTGTCTCTAGGTATTTTTTGATTTCCTCTTTGATTTCTTCAGTGATCTCTTGGTTATTTAGTAATGTATTGTTTAGCCTCCATGTGTTTGTGTTTTTTACGTTTTTTTCCCTGTAATTCATTTCTAATCTCATAGCGTTGTGGTCAGAAAAGATGCTTGATACGATTTCAATTTTCTTAAATTTACTGAGACTTGATTTATGACCCAAGATGTGACCTATCCTGGAGAATGTTCCGTGCGCACTTGAGAAGAATGTGTAATGTTCTGTTTTTGGATGGAATGTCCTATAAATATCAATTAAATCTATCTGGTCTATTGTGTCATTTAAAGCTTCTGTTTCCTTATTTATTTTCATTTTGGATGATCTGTCCTTTGGTGTAAGTGAGGTGTTAAAGTCCCCCACCATTACTGTTTTACTGTCAATTTTCTCTTTTATAGCTCTTAGCAGTTGCCTTATGTATTGAGGTGCTCCTATTTTGGGTGCATATATATTTATAATTGTTATATCTTCTTCTTGGATTGATCCCTTGATCATTATGTAGTGTCCTTCCTTGTCTCTTGTAACATTCTTTATTTTAAAGTCTATTTTATCTGATATGAGTATAGCTACTCCAGCTTTCTTTTGATTTCCATTTGCATGGAATATCTTTTTCCATCCCCTCACTTTCAGTCTGTATGTGTCCCTAGGTCTGAAGTGGGTCTCTTGTAGACAGCATATATATGGGTCTTGTCTTTGTATCCATTCAGCAAGCCTGTGTCTTTTGGTTGGAGCATTTAATCCATTCACGTTTAAGGTAATTATTGATATGTATGTTCCTATGACCATTTTCTTCATTGTTTTGGGTTTGTTTTTGTAGGTCCTTTTCTTCTCTTGTGTTTCCCACTTAGAGAAGTTCCTTTAGCATTTGTTGTAGAGCTGGTTTGGTGGTGCTGAATTCTCTTAGCTTTTGCTTGTCTGTAAAGCTTTTGATTTCTCCATTGAATCTGAATGAGATCCTTGCTGGGTAGAGTAATCTTGGTTGTATGTTCTTCCCTTTCATCGCTTTAAGTATATCATGCCACTCCCTTCTGTCTTGTAGAGTTTCTGCTGAGAAATCAGCTGTTAACCTTATGGGAGTTCCCTTGTATGTTATTTGTTGTTTTTCCCTTGCTGCTTTCAATAATTTTTCTTTGTCTTTAATTTTTGCCACTTTGATTACTATGTGTCTCGGCATGTTTCTCCTTGGGTTTATCCTGTATGGGACTCTCTGCGCTTCCTGGACTTGGGTGGCTATTTCCTTTCCCATGTTAGGGAAGTTTTCGACTATAATCTCTTCAAATATTTTCTCTGGTCCTTTCTCTGTCTCTTCTCCTTCTGGGACCCCTATAATGCGAATGTTGTTGCGTTTAATGTTGTCCCAGAGGTCTCTTAGGCTGTCTTCATTTCTTTTCATTCTTTTTTCTTTAGTCTGTTCCTCAGCAGTGAATTCCACCATTGTGTCTTCCAGGTCACTTATCAGTTCTTCTGCCTCAGTTATTCTGCTATTGATTCCTTCTAGTGTAGTTTTCATTTCAGTTATTGTATTTTTCATCTCTGTTTGTTTGTTCTTTAATTCTTCTAGGTCTTTGTTAATCATTTCTTGCATCTTCTCAATCTTTGCCTCTATTCTTATTCCGAGGTCCTGGATCATCTTCACTATCATTATTCTGAATTCCTTTTGTGGAAGGTTGCCTGTCTCCACTTCATTTAGTTGTTTTTCTGGGGTTTTATCTTGTTCCTTCATCTGGTACATAGCCCTCTGCCTTTTCATCTTGTTTATCTTTCTGTGAATGTGGTTTTTGTTCCACAGGCTGCAGTACTTTAGTTTTTCTTGCTTCTGCTGTCTGCCCTCTGGTGGTTGAGGCTATCTAAGAGGCTTGATGGGAGGCTCTGGTGGTGGGTAGAGCTGGCTGTTGCTCTCGTGGGCAGAGCTCAGTAAAACTTTAATCCACTTGACTGTTGATGGGTGGGGCTGGGTTCCCTCCCTGTTGGTTGTTTTGCCTGAGGCAACCCAACACTGGAGCCTACCTGGTCTCTTTGGTGGGTCTAATGATAGACTCTGGGAGGGCTCACGCCAAGGAGCACTTCCAAGAACTTCTGCTGCCAGTGTCCTTGTCCCCACGGTGAAACAGAGCCACCCCCCGCCTCTGCAGGAGACCCTCCAACACTAGCAGATAGGCCTGGTTCAGTCTCCCCCAGGGTCACTGCTCCTTCCCCTGGGTCCCAATGCACACACTGTTTTGTGTGCGCCCTCCAAGAGGGGTGTCTCTGTTTCCCCCAGTCCTGTCAAAGTCCTGCAATCAGTTCCCACTAAGCTTCAAAGTCTGATTCTCTATGAATTCCTCCTCCTGTTACCAGAACCCCAGTTTGGGAAGCCTGACGTGGGGCTCAGAACTTTCAGTCCAGTGGGTGGACTTCTGTGGTATAAGTGTTTGCCAGTCTGTGAGTCATCCACCCACCAGTTATGGGATTTGATTTTACTCTGATTGCGCCCCTCCTACCGTCTCATTATGGCTTCTCCTTTGTCTCTGGATGTGGGGTATCTTTTTTGGTGAGTTCCAGTGTCTTCCTGTCGATGATTGTCCAGCAGCTAGTTGTGATTCTGGTGTTCTCGCAAGAGGGAGTGAGAGCACGTCCTTCTACTCCGCCATCTTGGTTCCTCTCCCTAATCATTCTTTTTTATTGCTGAGTGATATTTCCTTGTATGGATATACCATAGTTTGTTCATTTATGTGCTGATTGGCATTTGGGGTTTTCAGGTTTTATTGATTATGAATAAAGCTGCTCTGAATGTTCAAGTCCAGGTCTTTGTGTGGACATATGTTTCATTAACTGTGAATACCTAGGGGTGGGATTGCTTGCTCATTGCACAAGTCTATATTTAACTTTTTAGGAACTGTTGAACAGTTCTTTAAAAGGATGGCGCAGTTTTGGATTTCTGCCAGGACCACGTGAGTTACAGTTTTTCTGCATCCTCACCGACACTGGCTGTCCTCAGTCTCTTATTTTAGGCATTCTAGGCGTCTCCTCATCATTTTAATGTGCATTCCCTGATGACTAGTAATATTGAACATCTTTTCATGTCCTTATCAGCCATTTGTAAATCTTCTTTTGTGAAATACCATGTCAATTTTTATGCTTGTTTTTAAATTGTGTTGTGTGTCTTCTTATTACTGAGTTGTAATATAAAATATATTAATAATTATATTCTGGACACAAGTCATTTGTTAGATATATGTATTATTAATATTTTCTCCCACCCTATATTATCTTTTTATTTTACTAATGGTGATTTTCAAAGAGTAGAAGCTTTCCATTTTTTTGAAACTCAACTTATCAAATTTTTTCCTTTTATGGTTAATGGTTTCTGTGTCCTGTGTAAGAAATCTTTGTGTAGTCTATGGTTGTAAAGATATTTTCTCCTAACACTCGATGTATTTTGCTTATTTGTTAAGTGTCTTTTCCCCCCATCCATTAAAACATAAACTCCTTGAGGTAGAGATTTTTGTTGAATTTTTTTATCGCTCAATTGCATCATTCATAGTAGACTCTCAGTAAATATTTACTGAATGAATGAATGTATGATTTTATAATTTTCTTACACATGTATATATAAACAATACATTAGATTATTTTGCATATCTCATAAGGTAATATAGTGAATATGAACTTAAGAAAGAAGCACAGTGGTTCCAGGTGGCATCTAAATAGAAGATACCATTTATTTTTATATACAGTATTCTGTAATATAAATGAACCTCACTCTATTTGTTCTCTCGTTGAGAAGGCTATTTCTAGTTTTTCGTTACTGTGTTATTAATAATGTGACAATGGTTTTACCAAGTTGTCTTGTACATTTGTGTGTATATGTTTCACCTCACACCTGGTTTAGGGGGTTGATAATATTCTTGTTTGCCTGGATGGGAGAAAACCAATCTGTCCCACACAGTTCGTACATTGATAATTGCTCCTTTTAAAGAGCAATTTGACAATATGCACCAAAATTAAACATATACACATCCAAAGACTCAACAATTCTACTTCCAGGAATTTGTCTTGTAAAAATATTTGCATCACTGTGTAAAGTTAAATGCAAAAAAATTTTTAATTGAAGTGTTGTCTGTAATAAACGATTGTATACAAAGAGTAGTTTGTTTTTAAAAATTGAGTTAAAGTCACATGTATTAATATGCAAGAATCTCAACCAATAGCCTGTTAATTGAAAAAGGCAAACTGCAAAACAGTACCTTGAGTATAATGCTATCTTTGTAAAATTTTATATATCTTTGCTAAAGAAATCTTTGAATTTTCATCAAGCTTTTGCTGGTGGTCATCTCTGGGGAGGAGGTTATGAGAGAACTTTTATTTCCTGTTTCAATATTTCTGTATTGCTTGATTTCTAAAAACTCAGTGAGTAGGTATTGCTTTTATATTAGAAAAAAGTAATACTATCACCTTTTGGGGAAAATGTGCTTCATTGAGAGAATTAGTTTTCCAAGTTTCCAACATCTGAGTAACTATCTTTGTTTCTTTTTCGAGATAGTACAGCATGCTTTTTGAACTTATTTTACCAGACGGTATTTATTACCTTCCTTGTTAATTGAGGTTATACTTGAGTGCCTAACATGTGCCAATTTTCATTTGTTGGATTATTCTGTAATTTTGGTTTTTGAAAGGGACATACATTTACATGCTATAGTAAGACAGTGTGAATGAAAACAAAAGCTATGGGTTAAAGATAATTTCAAGTAGAGATCTCCTAAATAATTTTAGGAAGTTTAAGGAAAGAGTTGAAGGTTGGGGACAGGGTAGGTGTGAGAACAGTGGGAGGAGGTTGAGGGGGGAGGGAGCTGGAAAAGGGTGAAGAGGGAAGCAGCACCCGATGGGAAGATTTAAAAGATTTACTTGTGTTCAAGCCGAGATCAAAGCTACACATTTGTAACTAGTGCAGAGAGAGTAAGTAAATCGATTTTCAAACCGTTTCTTAGACATTGGAGGAGAGACTTTTTGGAAGGAGAACTCTAACATACTAGGTACCTTTAAATTTTTTTCGCTGAACGGGTTTACTTACTATTTTCAGTGAAGGGTCTGGCAATGAATCTTGCCCGTTAAGACATGCGTAGAGGCAGGAAACAGGTGAATATGAAAGCAGTCCCATAGTAGAAGCAGGGGATTTCTTATTCAGGACTTCATTCTGATAAATGCAAAGAACAATGACCATTCTTTTTTTTTTTTTTTTTTTTTTAAACATCTTTATTGGCGTGTAATTGCTTTACAATGGTGTGTTAGTTTCTGCTTTATAACAAAGTGAATCAGTTATACGTATACATATGTCCCCATATCTCTTCCCTCTTGTGTCTCCCTCCCTCCCACCCTCTCTATCCCACCCCTCTAGGTGGTCACAAAGCACCGAGCTAATCTCCCTGTGCTATGCGGCTGCTTCCCACTAGCTCTCTATTTTACATTTGGTAGTGTATATATGTCCATGACACTCTCTCACCCTGTCACATCTCACCCCACCCCCTCCCCATATCCTCAAGTCCATTCTCTAGTAGGTCTGTGTCTTTATTCCCGTCTTGCCACTAGGTTCTTCATGACCTTTTTTTTTTTTCCCTTAGATTCCATATATATGTGTTAGCATACTGTATTTGTTTTTCTCTTTCTGGCTCACTTCACTCTGTAGGACAGACTCTAACTCCATCCACCTCATTACAAATACCTCCATTTCATTTCTTTTTATGGCTGAGTAATATTCCATTGTATATATGTGCCACATTTCTTTATCCATTCATCCGATGATGGACACTTAGGTTGCTTCCATGTCCTGGCTATTGTAAATAGAGCTGCAATGAACATTTTGGTACATGACTCTTTTTGAATTATGGTTTTCTCAGGGTATATGCCCAGAAGTGGGATTGCTGGGTCGTATGGTAGTTCTATTTTTAGTTTTTTAAGGAACCTCCATACTGTTCTCCATAGTGGCTGTATCAATTTACATTCCCACCAACAGTGCAAGAGGGTTCCCTTTTGTCCACACCCTCTCCAGCATTTATTGTTTCTAGATTTTTTGATGATGGCCATTCTGACTGGTGTGAGATGATACCTCATTGTAGTTTTGATTTGCATTTCTCTAATGATTAATGATGTTGAGCATTCTTTCATGTGTCTGTTGGCAATCTGTATATCTTCTTTGGAGAAATGTCTATTTAGGTCTTCTGCCCATTTTTGGATTGGGTTGTTCGTTTTTTTGTTATTGAGCTGCGTGAGCTGCTTGTAAATCTTGGAGATTAATCCTTTGTCAGTTGCTTCATTTGCAAATACTTTCTCCCATTCTGAGTGTTGTCTTTTGGTCTTGTTTATGGTTTCCTTTGCTGTGCAAAAGCTTTGAAGTTTCATTAGGTCCCATTTGTTTATTTGTGTTTTTATTTCCATTTCTCTAGGAGCTGGGTCAAAAAGGATCTTGCTGTGATTTATGTCATAGAGTGTTCTGCCTATGTTTTCCTCTAAGAGTTTGATAGTGTCTGGCCTTACACTTAGGTCTTTAATCCATTTTGAGTTTATTTTTGTGTATGGTGTCAGGAAGTGTTCTAATTTCATACTTTTACATGTACCTGTCCAATTTTCCCAGCACCACTTATTGAAGAGGCTGTCTTTTCTCCATTGTATATGCTTGCCTCCTTTATGTGTGTGGGTTTATCTCTGGGCTTTCTATCCTGTTCCATTGATCTATATTTCTCTTTTTGTGCCAGTACCAAACTGTCTTGATTACTGTAGCTTTGTAATATAGTCTGAAGTCAGGGAGCCTGATTCCTCCAGCTCCATTTTTCGTTCTCAAGATTGTTTTGGCTATTCGGGGTCTTTTGTGTTTCCATACAAATTGTGAAATTTTTTGTTCTAGTTCTGTGAAAAATGCCAGTGGTAGTTTGATGGGGATTGCATTGAATCTGTAGATTGCTTTGGGTAGTAGAGTCATTTTCACAATGTTGATTCTTCCAATACAAGAACATGGTATATCTCTCCATCTATTTGTATCATCTTTAATTTCTTTCATCAGTGTCCTATAATTTTCTGCATACAGCTCTTTTGTCTCCTTAGGTAGGTTTATTCCTAGATATTTTATTCTTTTTGTTGCAATGGTAAACGGGAGTGTTTTCTTAATTTCAATTTCAGATTTTTCATCATTAGTGTATAGGAATGCCAGAGATTTCTGTGCATTAATTTTGTATCCTGCAACTTTACCAAATTCATTGATTAGCTCTAGTAGTTTTCTGGTAGCATCTTTAGGATTCTCTATGTGTAGTATCATGTCATCTGCAAACAGTGACAGCTTTACTACTTCTTTTCCGATTTGGATTCCTTTTATTTCTTTTTCTTCTCTGATTGCTGTGGCTAACACTTCCAAAACTATGTTGAATAATAGTGGCGCGAGTGGGCAACCTTGTCTTGTTCCTGATCTTAGTGGAAATGATTTCAGTTTTTCACCATTGAGGACAATGTTGGCTGTGGGTTTGTCATATATGGCCTTTATTATGTTGAGGAAAGTTCCCTCTATGCCTACTTTCTGCAGGGCTTTTATCATAAATCGGTGTTGAATTTTGTCGAAAGCTTCTCTGCATCTATTGAGATGATCATATGGTTTTTCTCCTTCAATTTGTTAATATGATGTATCACGTTGATTGATTTGCGTATATTGAAGAATCCTTGCATTCCTGGGATAAACCCCACTAGATCATGGTGTATGATCCTTTTAATGTGCTGTTGGATTCTGTTTGCTAGTATTTTGTGGAGGATTTTTGCATCTGAGTTCATCAGTGATATTGGCCTGTAGTTTTCTTTCTTTGTGACATCTTTGTCTGGTTTTGGTATCAGGATGATGGTGGCCTCGTAGAATGAGTTGGGGAGTGTTCCTCCCTCTGCAATATTTTGGAAGAGTTTGAGAAGGATAGGTGTTAGCTCTTCTCTAAATGTTTGATAGAATTTGCCTGTGAAGCTGTCTGGTCCTGGGCTTTTGTTTGTTGGAAGACTTTTAATCACAGTTTCAATTTCAGTGCTTGTGATTGGTCTGTTCATATTTTCTATTTCTTCCTGGTTCAGTCTCGGCAGCTTGTGCATTTCTAAGAATCTGTCCATTTCTTCCAGGTTGTCCATTTTATTGGCATAGAGTGGCTTGTAGTAATCTCTCATGATCGTTTGTATTTCTGCAGTGTCAGTGGTTACTTCTCCTTTTTCATTTCTAATTCTATTGATTTGAGTCTTCTCCCTTTTTCTCTTGATGAGTCTGGCTAATGGCTTATCAATTTTGTTTATCTTCTCAAAGAACCAGCTTTTAGTTTCATTGATTTTTGCTACTGTTTCCTTCATTTCTTTTTCATTTATTTCTGATCTGATCTTTATGATTTCTTTCCTTCTGCTAGTTTTGGGGTTTTTTTGTTCTTCTTTCTCTAATTGCTTTAGGTGCAAGGTTAGGTTGTTTATTCGAGATGTTTCCTGTTTCTTGAGGTAGGCTTGTATTGCTATAAACTTCCCTCTTAGCACTGCTTTTGCTGCATCCCATAGGTTTTGGGTCGTCGTGTCTCCATTGTCATTTGTTTCTAGGTATTTTTTGATTTCCCCTTTGATTTCTTCAGTGATCACTTCGTTATTAAGTAGTGTATTGTGTAGCCTCCATGTGTTTGTATTTTTTACAGATCTTTTCCTGTAATTGATATCTAGTCTCATAGCATTGTGGTTGGAAAAGATAGTTGATACGATTTCAATTTTCTTAAATTTACCAAGGCTTGATTTGTGACCCAAGATATGATCTATCCTGGAGAATGTTCCATGAGCACTTGATAAAAATGTGTATTCTGTTGTTTTTGGGTGGAATGTCCTATAAATATCAATTAAGTCCATCTTGTTTAATGTATCATTTAAAGCTTGTGTTTCCTTATTTATTTTCATTTTGGATGATCTGTCCATTGGTGAAAGTGGGGTGTTAAAGTCCCCTAATATGATTGTGTTGCTGTCGATTTCCCCTTTTATGGCTGTTAGTATTTGCCTTATGTATTGAGGTGCTCCTATGTTGGGTGCATAAATATTTACAATTGTTATACCTTCCTCTTGGATCGATCCCTTGATCATTATATAGTTTCCTTCTTGGTCTCTTGTGATAGTCTTTATTTTAAAGTCTATTTTGTCGATATAAGAATTGCTCCTCCAGCTTTCTTTTGATTTCCATTTGCATGGAATATGTTTTTCCATCCCCTCACTTTCAGTCTGTATGTGTCCCTAGGTCTGAAGTGGGTCTCTTGTAGACAGCATATATATGGGTCTTGTTTTTGTATCCATTCAGCCAGTCTGTGTCTTTTGGTGGGAGCATTTAATCCATTTACATTTAAGGTAATTATCGATATGTATGTTCCTATTCCCATTTTCTTAAATGTTTTGGGTTTGTTATTGTAGGTGTTTTCCTTCTCTTGTGTTTCTTGCCTACAGAAGTTCCTTTAGCATTTGTTGTAAAGCTGGTTTGGTGGTGCTGAACTCTCTCAGCTTTTGCTTGTCTGTAAAGGTTTTAATTTCTCCATCAAATCTGAATGAGATTCTTGCTGGGTAGAGTAATCTTGGTTGTAGGTTTTTCTCCTTCATCACTTTAAGTATATTCTGCCACTCCCTTCTGGCTTGCAGAGTTTCTGCTGAAAGATCAGCTGTTAACCTTATTGGGGATTCCCTTGTGTGTTATTTGTTGTTTTTCCCTTGCTGCTTTCAATATGTTTTCTTTATATTTAATTTTGGGTAGTTTGATTAATATGTGTCTTGGCATGTTTCTCCTTGGATTTATCCTGTATGGGACTCTCTGTGCTTCCAGGATTTGATTAACTATTTCCTTTCCCATATTAGGGGAGTTTTCAACTATAATCTCTTCAAATATTTTCTCAGTCCCTTTCTTTTTCTCTTCTTCTTCTGGGACCCCTATAATTCGAATGTTGGTGCGTTTAATGTTGTCCCAGAGGTCTCTGAGACTGTCCTCAGTTCTTTTCATTCTTTTTTTCTTTATTCTGCTCTGCAGTAGTTATTTCCACCATTTTATCTTCCAGGTCACTTATCCATTCTTCTGCCTCAGTTATTCTGCTATTGATCCCATCTAGAGTATTTTTAATTTCATTTATTGTGTTTTTCATTGTTGCTTGGTTCCTCTTTAATTCTTCTACGTCCTTGTTAAATGTTTCTTGCATTTTGTCTATTCTGTTTCCAAGATTTTGGATCATCTTTACTATCATTATTCTGAATTCTTTTTCAGGTAGAGTACCTATTTCCTCTTCATTTGTTAGGTCTGGTGTGTTTTGACCCTACTCCTTCATCTGCTGTGTGTTTTTCTGTCTTCTCATTTTGCTTATCTTACTGTGTTCGGGGTCTCCTTTTCGCAGGCTGCACGTTCGTAGTTCCCATTGTTTTTGCTATCTGTCCCCAGTGGCTAAGGTTGGTCCAGTGGGTTGTGTAGGCTTCCTGGTGGAGGGAACTAGTACCTGTGTTCTGGTGGATGAGGCTGGATCTTGTCTTTCTGGTGGGCATGTCCACGTCTGGTGGTGTGTTTTGGGGTGTCTGTGGCCTTATTATGATTTTAGGCAGCCTCTCTGCTAATGAATGGGGCTGTGTTCCTGTCTTGCTAGTTGTTTGGCATAGGGTGTCCAGCACTGTAGCTTGCTCGTTGTTGAGTAAAGCTTGGTCTTGATGTTGAGATGGAGATCTCTGAGAGATTTTTTTTTTTTTTTTTTTTTTTTTTTTTTTTAACATCTTTATTGAAGTATAATTGCCTTACAATGGTGTGTTAGCTTCTGCTTTATAACAAAGTGAATCAGTTATACATATACAATATGTTCCCATTTCTCTTCCCTCTTGCATCTCCCTCCCTCCCACCCTCCCCATCCCATCCCTCTAGATGGTCACAAAGCACCGAGCTGATCTCCCTGTGCTATGCGGCTGCTTCCCACTAGTTATCTATTTTACATTTGGTAGTGTATATATGTCCATGACACTCTCTTACCCTGTCACATCTCACCCCACCCCCTCCCCATATCCTCAAGTCCATTCTCTAGTAGGTCTGTGTCTTTATTCCCGTCTTGCCACTAGGTTCTTCATGGCCTTTTTTTTTTTTTTTTCCCCTTAGATTCCGTATATATGTGTTAGCATACTGTATTTGTTTTTCTCTTTCTGACTTACTTCACTCTGTATGACAGACTCTAACTCCATCCACCTCATTACAAATACCTCCATTTCATTTCTTTTTATGGCTGAGTAATATTCCATTGTATATATGTGCCACATCTTCTTTATCCATTCATCCGATGATGGACACTTAGGTTGCTTCCATGTCCTGGCTATTGTAAATAGAGCTGCAATGAACATTTTGGTACATGACTCTTTTTGACCTATGGTTTTCTCAGGGTATATGCCCAGTAGTGGGATTGCTGGGTCGTATGGTAGTTCTATTTGTAGTTTTTTAAGGAACCTCCATACTGTTCTCCATAGTGGCTGTATCAATTTACATTCCCACCAACAGTGCAAGAGTGTTCCCTTTCCTCCACACCCTCTCCAGCATTTATTGTTTCTAGATTTTTTGATGATGGCCATTCTGACCGGTGTGAGATGATATCTCATTGTAGTTTTGATTTGCATTTCTCTAATGATTAATGATGTTGAGCATTCTTTCATGTGTCTGTAGGCCATCTGTATATCTTCTTTGGAGAAATGTCTATTTAGGTCTTCGGCCCATTTTTGGATTGGGTTGTTCGTTTTTTTGTTATTGAGCTGCATGAGCTGCTTGTAAATCTTGGAGATTAATCCTTTGTCAGTTGCTTCATTTGCAAATATTTTCTCCCATTCTGATGGTTGTCTTTTGGTCTTGTTTATGGTTTCCTTTGCTGTGCAAAAGCTTTTAAGTTTCATTAGGTCCCATTTGTTTATTTGTGTTCTTATTTCCATTTCTCTGGGAGCTGGGTCAAAAAGAATCTTGCTGTGATGTATGTCATAGAGTGTTCTGCCTATGTTTTCCTCTAAGAGTTTGATAGTGTCTGCCCTTACACTTAGGTCTTTAATCCATTTTGAGTTTATTTTTGTGCATGGTGTCAGGGAGTGTTCTATTTTCATACTTTTACATGTACCTGTCCAATTTTCCCAGCACCACTTATTGAAGAGGCTGTCTTTTCTCCACTGTATATGCTTGCCTCCTTTATCAAAAATAAGGTGCCCATATGTGTGTGGGTTTATCTCTGGGCTTTCTATCCTGTTCCATTGATCTATATTTCTGTTTTTGTGCCAGTACCAAACTGTCTTGATTACTGAAGCTTTGTAATATAGTCTGAAGTCAGGGAGCCTGATTCCCCCAGCTCCATTTTTCGTTCTCAAGATTGCTTTGGCTATTCGGGGTCTTTTGTGTTTCCATACAAATTGTGAAATTTTTTGTTCTAGTTCTGTGAAAAATGCCAGTGGTAGTTTGATAGGGATTGCATTGAATCTGTAGATTGCTTTGGGTAGTAGAGTCATTTTCACAATGTTGATTCTTCCAATCCAGGAACATGGTATATCTCTCCATCTATTTGTATCATCTTTAATTTCTTTCATCAGTGTCTTATAATTTTCTGCATACAGGTCTTTTGTCTCCTTAGGTAGGTTTATTCCTAGATATTTTATTCTTTTTGTTGCAATGGTAAATGGGAGTGTTTTCTTAATTTCACTTTCAGATTTTTCGTCATTAGTGTATAGAAATGCAAGAGATTTCTGTGCATTAATTTTGTATCCTGCTACTTTACCAAATTCATTGATTAGCTCTAGGAGTTTTCTGGTAGCATCTTTAGGATTCTCTATGTATAGTATCATGTCATCTGCAAATAGTGACAGCTTTACTTCTTCTTTTCCGATTTGGATTCCTTTTATTTCTTTGTCTTCTCTGATTGCTGTGGCTAACACTTCCAAAACTATGTTGAATAATAGTGGTGAGAGTGGGCAACCTTGTCTTGTTCCTGATCTTAGTGGAAATGGTTTCAGTTTTTCACCATTGAGGACAATGTTGGCTGTGGGTTTGTCATATATGGCCTTTATTATGTTGAGGAAAGTTCCCTCTATGCCTACTTTCTGCAGGGCTTTTATCATAAATGAGTGTTGAATTTTGTCGAAAGCTTTCTCTGCATCTATTGAGATGATCATATGGTTTTTCTCCTTCAGTTTGTTAATATGATGTATCACATTGATTGATTTGCGTATATTGAAGAATCCTTGCATTCCTGGGATAAACCCCACTTGATCATGGTGTATGATCCTTTTAATGTGCTGTTGGATTCTGTTTGCTAGTATTTTGTTGAGGATTTTTGCATCTATGTTCATCAGTGATATTGGCCTGTAGTTTTCTTTCTTTGTGACATCTTTGTCTGGTTTTGGTATCAGGGTGATGGTGGCCTCGTAGAATGAGTTTGGGAGTGTTCCTCCCTCTGCAATATTTTGGAAGAGTTTGAGAAGGATAGGTGTTAGCTCTTCTCTAAATGTTTGATAGAATTCACCTGTGAAGCCATCTGGTCCTGGGCTTTTGTTTGTTGGAAGGTTTTTAATCACAGTTTCAATTTCAGTGCTTGTGATTGGTCTGTTCATATTTTCTATTTTTTCCTGGTTCAGTCTCGGCAGTTTGTGCCTTTCTAAGAATCTGTCCATTTCTTCCAGGTTGTCCATTTTATTGGCATAGAGTTGCTTGTAGTAATCTCTCATGATCTTTTGTATTTCTGCAGTGTCAGTGGTTACTTCTCCTTTTTCATTTCTAATTCTATTGATCTGAGTCTTCTCCCTTTTTCTCTTGATGAGTCTGGCTAATGGTTTATCAATTTTGTTTATCTTCTCAAAGAACCAGCTTTTAGTTTCATTGATTTTTGCTATTGTTTCCTTCATTTCTTTTTCATTTATTTCTGACCTGATCTTTATAATTTCTTTCCTTCTGCTGGCTTTGGGGTTTTTTTGTTCTTCTTTCTCTAATTGCTTTAGGTGCAAGGTTAGGTTGTTTATTCGAGATGTTTCCTGTTTCTTGAGGTAGGCTTGTATTGCTATAAACTTCCCTCTTAGCACTGCTTTTGCTGCATCCCATAGGTTTTGGGTCGTCGTGTCTCCATTGTCATTTGTTTCTAGGTATTTTTTGATTTCCCCTTTGATTTCTTCAGTGATCACTTCGTTATTAAGTAGTGTATTGTGTAGCCTCCATGTGTTTGTATTTTTTACAGATCTTTTCCTGTAATTGATATCTAGTCTCATAGCATTGTGGTTGGAAAAGATAGTTGATACGATTTCAATTTTCTTAAATTTACCAAGGCTTGATTTGTGACCCAAGATATGATCTATCCTGGAGAATGTTCCATGAGCACTTGATAAAAATGTGTATTCTGTTGTTTTTGGGTGGAATGTCCTATAAATATCAATTAAGTCCATCTTGTTTAATGTATCATTTAAAGCTTGTGTTTCCTTATTTATTTTCATTTTGGATGATCTGTCCATTGGTGAAAGTGGGGTGTTAAAGTCCCCTAATATGATTGTGTTGCTGTCGATTTCCCCTTTTATGGCTGTTAGTATTTGCCTTATGTATTGAGGTGCTCCTATGTTGGGTGCATAAATATTTACAATTGTTATACCTTCCTCTTGGATCGATCCCTTGATCATTATATAGTTTCCTTCTTGGTCTCTTGTGATAGTCTTTATTTTAAAGTCTATTTTGTCGATATAAGAATTGCTCCTCCAGCTTTCTTTTGATTTCCATTTGCATGGAATATGTTTTTCCATCCCCTCACTTTCAGTCTGTATGTGTCCCTAGGTCTGAAGTGGGTCTCTTGTAGACAGCATATATATGGGTCTTGTTTTTGTATCCATTCAGCCAGTCTGTGTCTTTTGGTGGGAGCATTTAATCCATTTACATTTAAGGTAATTATCGATATGTATGTTCCTATTCCCATTTTCTTAAATGTTTTGGGTTTGTTATTGTAGGTGTTTTCCTTCTCTTGTGTTTCTTGCCTACAGAAGTTCCTTTAGCATTTGTTGTAAAGCTGGTTTGGTGGTGCTGAACTCTCTCAGCTTTTGCTTGTCTGTAAAGGTTTTAATTTCTCCATCAAATCTGAATGAGATTCTTGCTGGGTAGAGTAATCTTGGTTGTAGGTTTTTCTCCTTCATCACTTTAAGTATATTCTGCCACTCCCTTCTGGCTTGCAGAGTTTCTGCTGAAAGATCAGCTGTTAACCTTATTGGGGATTCCCTTGTGTGTTATTTGTTGTTTTTCCCTTGCTGCTTTCAATATGTTTTCTTTATATTTAATTTTGGGTAGTTTGATTAATATGTGTCTTGGCATGTTTCTCCTTGGATTTATCCTGTATGGGACTCTCCGTGCTTCCAGGATTTGATTAACTATTTCCTTTCCCATATTAGGGGAGTTTTCAACTATAATCTCTTCAAATATTTTCTCAGTCCCTTTCTTTTTCTCTTCTTCTTCTGGGACCCCTATAATTCGAATGTTGGTGCGTTTAATGTTGTCCCAGAGGTCTCTGAGACTGTCCTCAGTTCTTTTCATTCTTTTTTTCTTTATTCTGCTCTGCAGTAGTTATTTCCACCATTTTATCTTCCAGGTCACTTATCCATTCTTCTGCCTCAGTTATTCTGCTATTGATCCCATCTAGAGTATTTTTAATTTCATTTATTGTGTTTTTCATTGTTGCTTGGTTCCTCTTTAGTTCTTCTACGTCCTTGTTAAATGTTTCTTGCATTTTGTCTATTCTGTTTCCAAGATTTTGGATCATCTTTACTATCATTATTCTGAATTCTTTTTCAGGTAGAGTACCTATTTCCTCTTCATTTGTTAGGTCTGGTGTGTTTTGACCCTACTCCTTCATCTGCTGTGTGTTTTTCTGTCTTCTCATTTTGCTTATCTTACTGTGTTCGGGGTCTCCTTTTCGCAGGCTGCACGTTCGTAGTTCCCATTGTTTTTGCTATCTGTCCCCAGTGGCTAAGGTTGGTCCAGTGGGTTGTGTAGGCTTCCTGGTGGAGGGAACTAGTACCTGTGTTCTGGTGGATGAGGCTGGATCTTGTCTTTCTGGTGGGCATGTCCACGTCTGGTGGTGTGTTTTGGGGTGTCTGTGGCCTTATTATGATTTTAGGCAGCCTCTCTGCTAATGAATGGGGCTGTGTTCCTGTCTTGCTAGTTGTTTGGCATAGGGTGTCCAGCACTGTAGCTTGCTCGTTGTTGAGTAAAGCTTGGTCTTGATGTTGAGATGGAGATCTCTGAGAGATTTTTGCCGTTTGGTATTACGTAGAGCTGGGAGGTCTCTTGTGGACCAGTGTCCTGAAGTTGGCTCTCCCACCTCAGAGGCACAGCCCTGATGCCTGGCTGGAGCACCAAGAGCCTTTCATCCACACGGCATGAAACTGATATGAAATCATGCTACTGAGAAACTGGCAGATGTTCTTTCCTGCTCTTGACTGAAAGACTCTCCACTGAGGATGCTGGGTACCTTTTCTTTTATACTTCACTGGATTCATCCCCAGTAAATAATAATAACCATGATTCTGATGATGATGATGTAATGTGTAGTATCTCTTGAAAATCCAAAGATTTTCTCATATGAAATCCCTATACTTCTTCTCAATTCTCAGTTTTCTCTCCAACGGTGCTAACTGGCAGAAACACCTCTGTGCCACGGTCTCCAAGGGCTGCTGCCCGCCTTGGCCCCAGCCCAGCAGCCCCTTGGCACCCAGGACGCAGATCACAAAGCCCCAGTGGCGGCCCAGATCTGCTGCAGCCGTGGGCGGGAACCCGACCATTCTTTATAATTAATACTCGATTTATGATCCTGGTTCTTTCATTAGTGGCTGCGAAAGTACAATTTATTTTTCCGTGTACACCCTGGTAACCTATTTAGAATGAGTTTGGAGAAATTTATGGTTAAAAATTTGTTTTTATATGGTAACTTCATCCAGCCTTTCTGTTTGTTCTTTTTATTGCAAACCATTGCTGTTGGAGAACCAGGGACATGGTTATAAGTTATAAAAGAACCTCATTTGGAAGCACACAGTATGTGGCAAATATTATGTATTGACACATAATGAAAATTGCAGTGATTTCATTAATAAATTACAACTCTTAAAGATTCCTATTTATCAGCTATGTTGATAATGAGGGTTGAATTTTTATATGGAGGTCTTAATGTTAGTTGGACCACTCTAGTCCTTTTAAAATTATCTGATTCATTTTCAGGTTTGGATTTGCATTCCGAGAAGGTTGCACTGCATGTTACTGTCAGCGTTAAGTGGAATGATGTGTCCTTTTTCTTACTGTAATGTTCTTCATAGCCCTTTCTGGGCTGCATCTTTGAGGCATCAGCTCAAATGTCTCTTGGCACCTTGGTCTTTTTCTCTTTAGAGCAATGATCACAATTGTAGGAATTGTTTTGGGTTCTCTTGTCATACGTTTGTATCAGCTGCAAGACCAGACTCAATGAGAACTGGACCCGCCTGTCTTGTCCTCCCATACTCTCAGTACTGAGCAGGGTGTCTACCACATAGTAACATTCAAAAAAAGATATTGACAACCAAAGAACAGAGAATGGTTAGAAAAAGGGAGATTGGTGGGAGAGGGAACAGAGAAGGAAAGCGGCGGTTGACAGAAATTTAAGACCATAACCCCTGATGTAATCACTCTTTAAACTGCAAAATGTGCTAAAAAGCTGTAGGGTTTCAAAGGTTTTTGTGTCAGTATGCTTTATTCCATTATATTTGTGTGAATAAGAGAGGTCCATAACAATATAGTCGATTTATGCTATGAGCTGGATTGAGTTAGTTTTTATAGGGCAGCATGGAAGGCAAGTGACAAACATGAGAGTCAAGACACAAAGCATCACATCCTATGGGGTGACCCATGTGAACTAGAAGATGAGCAACATGATGATTCGAACTCATGAGACAAACACTGGAGACCTCTCTTTGCTTATTGGAAGTTTCTATTTTTCACACCTACTGGTAAATAATATGCAGTCTAAGTATTGATAAGCATTGACAGCTGTAGAATAAAATATGCTAAGTTATATATTGTAGGTTAAGACACTACTTATCTTTCATGGTTAAATTATTTGCAACATATTTTAAGGAGTAATACAAAATCCCTTGAATATTTGAATAATGTCAGATCGGCTTGGATCAAACAGTAATTGAATGGTTTTGGGGGGTAGAAAGTGAAGGGACCTCAGCTCGTCTCCTCAGGGAGCTTAGAGTCTAGTTGGATTGAATGTGTCATTGGAATGTAGAAAATATTCTAGACTTGAAACTCCCAAGGATTTCTGAATTTTAAACTGGACCACCTTTATATAACATTTTAAGGTAGTTTTGAAGAACAGGTTACCTGGATACCCATTTACTTGGGAGATGAGTAAGACAGTAAGGATATAAATACATCCATGCATGCAGTACCTTGTTCTGTTCTTTTTTTTTTAAAAATTTATTTATTATTTATTTATTTATTTTTGGCTGCATTGGGTCTTTGTTGCTGTGTGCGGGCTTTCTCTAGTGGCTGCAAGTGGGGGCTACTCTTTGTTGCAGTGCACGGGCTTCTCATTGCGGTGGCTTCTCTTGTTGTGGAGCCCGGGCTCTAGGCGCATGGGCTTCAGTAGTTGTGGCACTCAGGCTCACTAGTTGTGGCTCACAGGCTCTAGAGTGCAGGCTCAGTAGTTGTGGCGCACGGGCTTAGTTGCTCCGTGGCATGTGGGATCTTCCCGGACCAGGGCTCGCACCCGTGTCCCCTGCATTGGCAGGCAGACTCTCAACCACTGCGCCACCAGGGAAGTCCCATTCTGTTCTTTTATTAAATAGTTCAGGCATAACATATATAAAATAATAAATATTCATGTGCCACCACCTGGCTTAAGAAACAAAACGTTGCCAATAAAATTATTTTTCTGCCATTCCATTCCTTTCTCTCCCTCCTCCTTTTGATATAGGTTTGTTTTCTCGAGCCTTAGGTAAATTGTATCATTCTGTACATATCGTTTCACAACTTGCTTTTGTGATTCAACCCCTCTCTGCCCCGATTTATTAATGTAGATATATTTAATTGTAACTTTAATCTTAACTGCTATATAGTATTCCAGTGTATGATTTTATTCATAATTCATCCAGTCCTCTCATGCCAGCCATTGAGCTGGTTTTCAATTTCTCCCAGCTGCAAACTTTCCGTGAATATTCCTGCATATCAACGACTGTAGCTGGGAGTGGAATTCCCACTTCCTGAACTTTACTTCACTTTGCCAAGTTGCTCTCCAAAGAGATTTCCCAACTTGTGCTTCCACTAGCAGTTTAGGAGTGTTGCCTCTCTTTCTGTTCTCTGCCATTGGCAGATTTCAGTTTTTGTAAGTTTGATGACTGTGCAGTCTCACTGTTTGAATTGCATTGTCCTGATCATTGGTGAGACTGCATGTGCTGCATTTGTATTCTGCTTCTGCTGAGTGGCTTGGTCAGACCCTTTAGTGGTGGGGTTTTCTTAAGAATGTATGTAATCTGTAAAAAAAAGAAAAAAAAAACCCCAAATAAAAAACAGCCTAATCAAAAAATGGGCAGAGGACTTAAATAGACCTTTCTCCAAAGAAGACGTACAGATGGCCAAGAGACACATGAAACAATGGCCCACATCGCTAATTATTAGAGAAATGCAAATCAAAATTACAATGAGGTGTCACCTCACACCAGTCAGAATGCCCATCATCAAAAATATCTACAAATAATAATTGCTGGAGAGGGTGTTTAGAAAAGGGAACCCTCCTACGCTGTTGGTGGGAATGTAAATTGGTGCAGCCACTATGGAGAACAGTGGGGAGGTTCCTTAAAAAACTAAAAATAGAGCTACCATATGATCCAGCAATCCCACTTCTGCACATATATCCAGAGAATACTCTAATTAGAAAAGATACATGCACCCCAATGTTCATAGCAGCATAATTTACAATAGCCAAGATGTGGAAGCAACCTAAATGTCCATCAACAGATGAATGGATAAAGAAGATGTGGTATATATACACAATGGAATATTACTCAGCCATAAAAAAGAATGAAATAATGCCATTTGCAGCAACATGGATGGACCTAGAGATTATCATACTAAGTGAAGTAAGTCAGACTGAGAAAGACAAATGTATGATATGATTTGTATGTGGAATCTAAAATATGATGCAAATGAACTTATTTACAAAACAGAAATAAACTCACAGATATAGAGAACAAACTTAAGGTTACCAAAGGGGAAGGGGGCAGGGGAGAGGGAATAAATTAGGAGTTTGGGATTAGCAGATACAAACTACTATGTATAAAGTAGATAAACAGCAAGGTTCTACTGTATAGCACAGGGAACTATTATTCAATATCTTGTAATAAACTATAATGGAAAAAAATCAGAAAAAGATACATATATAAAACTGAATCACTTTGTACACCAGAAACTAACACAACACTGTAAATGAACTATACTTCAATTAAAAAAAAATAGTATATATGCTAAGCACATGTGTTGTGAAAAATGCCCTATCACCACTGTTAACACATCCTGCCATTTCTCACTATATATTCATTTTAAACTTCAGTGACATGCTCTGTGTCAAAAGAAAATAAACAGCAATTTGATTTTGCCTGTCTGATTGTGGAAGATGTTGTCGTCTCACGGGGATTCATTGTTGGTTTCCATTGAAGAGCTCTGAGGCTCCACACCACGAAGCCTGAGCCTGAGAGCACAGACTCTGAGTTAGAGGCCTGGGCTGACAGCCCTGCTCCCCACTTGCGGGTTTTGGGGACCTGAGCAAGCTGCTTTACCTCTTTGAGGCTTGGTCAGCTCCTCTCCCTTCCTTGCTGTGAGGTTTAGACACATGGTTGACTGGTCCAGTACGGTGCCTGCTCTGAGCCAGCCCGCAGTAACCTGTAGTTATTATAATTAGGCAAAAGAAATAGCTTGGAAGAACACTTCTTTGCCTGTTACCTATTAAACATATAGAATTCCAACCAGGGTTTCCATGTAGCAAAAAGTATAAAATAGGTGAACATTTTCAAAATTGTTACCACTACCTTATATCTGTGAAGCCCTTATTCATGTCAATTCACTTTTCAGTATTTTTTAAATCACATTATTTTTTCTTTGCAGTGAATCTGACAGGGAGGGTGGGAAGGTATTATCCCTGTGTTCCTGATGAGGAAAATCTGTGGTGGAGTCAGGGCAAGAGGCAGTGTTTCCTGATTCTTTTACTCTAGGAGGTTTTGTCTTTTGTTTTTTGCTTGTTAGTTTAGTTTTTTTTCGTTTGGTTTTTGATGTCTGAAGTGACTTTTGCCCTTGAAGAGCTTACTAGCAAGGCTGGGAGAAGCAGCTTCCAGCAGTTTGCATTTTATATTGTTTTCTCTTAAAAGATAAAGATGCTTGGGAATAAAAACATGAGAGAATTTTCTAAGGAAACTAAAATGTTTTCAATAAATGATGTACTCTCTGCCCACAGGCTCTGCTAGACTCATCTCCCTGATCCTTCAAAACTCACTTAAGGGCACCTCACCCCCCAGGTTAGATGAGGGGCCCCCTCTGCACCTGCCGCCTCCCCTTTCCCAGTGGCACGTCTCTGGTTTGTATTTGGTGCCAGGGCTCCCTGCTGGTCCCTTAGCACCCTCCCCCCCTCCTTGGTGGTGCTTGGGCCCTTGGGACACAGAGTCAGTGTCCCACCGACGTGCTGAATGAATGGATGAAAACTTACTCCTTGGAAATAAATGTGATGTAGAATATCTGCTTGACATCAAAATGGTCAATAAATTGAACCAGAGGGTAATTGAAATGTCTCATGTATGAAGCACCCACGTTGACTTAATTCTTGGTTTATTTTTATCAGACTTGTTTCGGTTATATACATACAAGCTCAGGGAGGAAGAATCTAGACTGCTAGTTTATCTTGGCTGAATTTTGTTTTCATTAAGAATAAGTGAAAATGCGTAATTCCATTTTTCTTATTCAACGCTATTACAACATTAAAATTTACCAAAAAATGAGCCATAATTCTACCACTCTAATTGTATTTCATTTTTCTAAATTTTTTTCAGTTCTTCTGTCCATATGCATCTGTAGATTTTATCATTATAATCAGTGTCTGTGCAAATCTGTATTCCTCCCTCAGCATACCAAACGTACTTACATTAGTATATATTATTCCATGTGGCTTTTTAGTGGCTAAATATTTCTGCATTTAAATGATGTACTATAGTGTATATAACAAATTCTATATTCTTAGACATTTATATTGTTTGCAGTTTTTATTGCTATCAATGATGCTAAAGTGATTCTCTTGGTTTTTATTTTATGTTATCATTTATGTATCTATGTACTTAAACACAGGCAGGTAGTAGATCGCATGTAGAGAGCTTGAGGGCATGGTTCTGGAGTCACGTTGACTGGGCCCAAATCCTTGTTCTGCTGATTCCTGGATGCCCTCCCTGGAAGGCTGTGTGACCTTCGTGTATCTATGGTCCATCTCTAAAATGGGGGAAATTCAAGTGCTTCCTAAGGTTGCTATGAAGATTAAATGATAAAATATATGTAAATTGCTTAGGACACAGTCTGATACAAAGTGAAGGCTAATTAAAATTTAGCTATTAAAACAACACTATTTACAATAGGCAAGGCATGGAAGCAACTTAAATGTCCATCAACAGATGAATGGATAAAGACAATGTGGTACATATATACAATGGAATATTACTCAGCCATAAAAAATGAAATAATGCCATTTGCGGCAACATGGATGGACCTAGAGACTAGCATATAAAATGAAGAAAGAGAAAGATAAATATCTTATGATATTACTTATATATGGAATCTAAAAAAAGGATACAAATGAACTTATTTATAAAACAGAAATGGACTCACAGACATAGAAGACAAATTTATGGTTACCAAAGGGGATAGTGGGGGAGAGGGAATAAATTAAGAGTTTGGGATTAAAATATACACACTACTATATATAAAATAGGTAAACAACAAGGATCTACTGTATAGCACAGAGACCTATACTCAGTATCTTGTAATAACCTATAATGGAGAATAATCTAAAAAAGAATATATATATATAAAATGGAATCAATTTGCTGTACACCTGAAACTAACACAACACTGTAAATTAACTATACTTCAGTAAAAAATTGTAGCTGTTAAATACCTCCATCTGTCCCTCAAACGTGGATTAAGTGGAAGCATAGATGAAATAAGATGATTATCAGCCATAATCATGCTGATAATTGACGAAGCTGGGTGTAAAGTACAAGGGGAGTCACGATACTATTGTTTCTACTTTTTTATATGTTTGAAATTTTTTAATAAGAAGTAAAAGTATACATAATAAAAACATTTTAGCTTTTATGTTTATTTTTTGGTTTTGAATTATTTTCTTTGGACATGTTTCTAGGAGTGGGGTCACCAGGTGGGATATTTTCATAATCATTGTTTTGAATATGGCCAAATTGCTTTAGTAAAGGATTGTTTGATATATGGTGTTATCCACAAACTCTAAGAAGCCAGTTTTATCACAATCTTAAACAGCATAAGATATTACCATTACATGTTTGTCATCCAGTTTTATAAATAGAATGACGCCTCATAGTTATTTCCCCCCTTTTATTTTTTTTTAAATGTTTGTTTATTTTTGGCTGCGTTGAGTCTTTGTTGCTGTGCGGGCTTTCTCTAGTTGCGGCGAGCGGGGGCTACTCTTTGTTGTGGTGCCTTCTCATTACAGAGCACGGGCTCTAGGCGCACGGGCTTCAGTAGTTGTGGCACACGGGCTCAATAGTTGTGGCTCGTGGGCTCTAGAGCGCAGGCTTCAGTAGTTGTGGCGCACAGGCTTAGTTGCTCTGTGGCATGTGGGATCTTCCTGGACCAGGGATTGAACCCGTGTCCCCTGCATTGGCAGGCGGATTCTTAACCACTGCGCCACCAGAGAAGTCCTCCCCCCTTTTAAAGTTAGTAGAAACTTCAAACATTTTCTTAATTGTGGTTACTGGTAGTTACCATTTATAAATTTTAAAATTATTTACTTCTATCCTTGGTCCTTTCATCTATAAGGGTTTTATAAGATTCATTTTATGAAAGCAGTATAATAGGTTGGTGGAATTAAACTCATTTTAACTGACTGTCATATTTCATTTTTAAGTGAAAGGAGAAACTGTCATCACTATGCAGGTATTGTGATATTTGATTGAAAAATTCCTTCTTTAATATGTATTCATGGCAAACATATTTTTTGACACTTTTAATGATGATGATCTCCATGTCTTATTGATCTGGAATATGTTCTTGATTTATGGCTGCTATAAATGCGTGGTCAAGCTATGATGAATTGCTCTGAGGTGGCCGCCACCACTGTTCTTTATATAACGTCCCCTCAGTGTGCCGTCATCCTGATTGTGGACCATCTGCCACCAGAGACCAGGCTGCAGATGTCCCTTGAAAATGAAATTTGACCTCAGTAAATTTGCAGGTGTCTTTGGAAGGGCAGGGAAACTACCATTCTGCTTTTACGGTATTCCACATTTATAATGAACATACTCATGTTTGCTTTCTCTCTTCATCAGTCCCTGCTTCTCATGATACTAATCAGAATTGCTAATTCCAATACAGATCATGATCACAAATTCTCTGTAGCTCTTAAAATGTGTTCAGCTGCCTATCATTAAGATACTGAGTAATGTTTTTACTCATCTTTTCAGTTTCCTCCTATGGGGCTGGCACATTTCTGTTATATCATTACAACCTACATATTTAAAATTTTAGAATGCTAAGACCTAATATTGTACAGTGGTTTATTTAAACTTTATAGTTTTCTGTGTTTAAACCTATAATTTGTAAATGATAGCTTTTTAAAATGGATTTCTGGTGTACTGGAGAGCCACATTTTATGCCATCTTCGTAACCATAGGGACTGAAAGGTGACAGTGTATGAAGCCCTCTATATTTCATTTTCATATTATTTATTACTTGGCAAATGGCAGAGGGGCATAAAATTGTTTTGTCAGATTTGCATAAGAACTTTCTTACAAAAAGCTTTCATAGGGGTTCCCTGGTGGTGCAGTGGTTGAGAGTCTGCCTGCCAGTGCAGGGGACACGGGTTCGAGCCCTGGTCTGGGAAGATCCCACATGCCGCGGAGCAGCTGGGCCCGTGAGCCACAACTACTGAGCCTGTGCGTCTGGAGCCTGTGCTCCACAACAAGAGAGGCCGCGATAGTGAGAGACCCACGCACCGCGATGAAGAGTGGCCCCCGCTCGCCGCAACTAGAGAAAGCCCTTGCACAGAAATGAAGACCCAACCCAGCCAAAAATAAATAATAAATAATTTTTAAAAAAAGAAAAAAGCTTTTATAGTACGTAAATTCTCATATAATCGTCCTTTTGAGATCAGCCTGGTAGTTTTGTTGCTGTTTTCTTCTTTTTTCATATTTTTGGAAAACTTTTTTTTAGTATATATCTATATTTATTTTATTTAGGAATAATTGACACCAGGTGTACAACATAATGATTTGACATTTGTATACATAGCAAAATGATCACCATGATAAGTCCAAGTAAAATCCATCACCATACAGTTATAAGCGTTTTTCCCTTTTTTTCTTGTGATGAGGACTTTTAAGATCTACTCTTAGCAGCTTTCAAATGTGCAATGTTAACTATAGTCACCATGCTGTAGGTTACATCCCCGTGATAATTATTTTATAGCTGGAAGTTTGTAACTTTTGACCCCCTTCACCCATTATACTCCCCCCCTCCCACCAACCCCTGGCAACCACTGTCCTCTGTTGAAAAACTTTTTTTAAAAAATTTATTTAAATTTTTGAATTTTATTTTATTTTTTTATACAGCAGGTTCTTATTAGTCATCCATTTTATACACATCAGTGTATACATGTCAATCCCAATCGCCCAATTCATCACACCACCATCCCCACCCCCCTGCCGCTTTCCCCCCTTGGTGTCCATACGTTTGTTGTCTACATGTGTGTCTCAATTTCTGCCCTGCAAACCTGTTCATCTGTACCATTTTTCTAGGTTCCACATATATGTGTTAATATACGATATTTGTTTTTCTCTTTCTGACTTACTTCACTCTGTATGACAGTCTCTAGATCCATCCATGTCTCAACAAATGAAATGAAAAGAAAAACTTTTAAGATTAAAAAAATCTGCCATGATGGAAAGAGCCTATCAGTTGTTTAAAGTAAAGATGCGAAATTGAAAGTAAGACTTTTTCCCCCGCTTTTTTGTCAGTAATCTTTAGAAAAGTTCAAATAAACCTTAAGCCTGAGTTTGACATAAGATTATGTGTTTGGCTAAATGTGGATACTGGTTATGAGACTTAAATAAGCAAAAGCACCTTTTAAAAGATCTGATACTTACAATCAGGAAAAATAGAGTTCTAAAACTTCTATATAAATCTAAATTGTGTCTACGAATATGTGTTTGTGGGTATGTTGTATATATATTTTATAAAACTTATGAAAACAATTCCCAAAATAGTGCTTCTACTTAGATAAATATAAATACAAATGTGGATATAAACATCCTGGTTAAACAAATTAATAGCAAAAAGGTGGGCTTTTGAGGTTTTCAAAATGTTGATTGTAGTCATTTTAGGAAACATGTATTGTTACTTGTCAAACAGCCAGTAGGTTCATCCCAGGGTAGAGTGAGTCAAGGCTGTCCTCCTAGATATACTTACCTCCCCTTGCAATTCTAGCTTCACTGTGAAACTTGACGATGATAACATTTAAAATAGAGGAATTTGTTCATGCGTTGGTAGTAAACTCAATTTAGCATTCTTTCCTGATATGGTCCCTGTTCCTTGCCCTGGTACACTCTTCTCAGATTATCAATGAGTTATCTCACTAATTGTTTTACCCACATTCAAGGACCTCTCCTCCTCTGCATTCCATGCTGAACGTAAAGAGGCACCTGTCTGACTTCCTACCCACTTCACAGCGTCAAGGTGAGTGTGGCCAAATCTGTCTGCTTCTTGGCCTCCTGTGGTCTTCCTAGACCATCTTATCTTCCTTTTTATGGACCGAATCCCTGAAGACAAGCAGCCTCCTGACCCCGGGGCGGAGAGGGAGCTGCCCTCGTTCCCTCCTCCTGCTTGGACATCCCCACACTTCATTCATTCAAACAATCACCTGGCTTTCATTGTCTTCCCTTTCACTCGTTAAGTTCTCTTGGTCATTTAAAAATACGCTTGGGGTTCAAGCGGGTTCACAGGTCAAACCTGATTTAACATGAGTGGCTGGAGGAAATCTGGAGATCTAACCAGTAGTAGATTTTTCACTCAGGTCTGCATATTGCATCTCTGTTGCTGAGAGGGAGCCTGTGTTTTAACCCTGGTTCTGCCAGGTACTGCGCTGTGATCTTGGGCAACTTGCTTAAACTCTCTGTGTCTGAGATTTTTTATAATGGAGATGATAAAAATCCTTATAACGTATAGAGTTGTAGTGGAAATTAAATGAATGAATAAAGCATCCATGATGGCGCCTGTCAGAAAGTAAGTGCCACGTAACTTGTACTGTAGTCATGGCTGTTCTCCTCCCAGGAGTGGGCCTGTGACTTGTCGTTTCTGTCAGCTCTCCTGGAGGCTCGGAGCTGACCCGGGCCTCTCTTCCCTTGGCACAGTGATGTTTGCACTTTGGCTAGTGACCTGTTCCTATGTTTATTTTAGAATCCATCCTAAAACTAACATCCTCAAATACGTGTATTAGCCGGTCACGACAAAAATACCAGAATTTTTATCAAAGAGAAAACACAAGCTGCAGTATATGGGCACAACGCTGTAAGAGTTAAAACACACCTGTCAAATGACTCTAGGTTGGCTGAAAACCAAAACAAAACAAGTTTGCTTTCATCCCCTATCTATTTTTTGGCCACCTAGAAAGCCATCAGCTGTCACCTGATGAGGACATTCACTCATGGGCTGACCATCTGGGTCCTACGTGGCGTTAATAGTTTTCTGCCCAAAGCGGCTCTTGCCTAGATGGAGAACTGCATCTTGATAAGCTGTGCTTCAAAGTAAAGAAGACGTAGAACATCATTGCTGGTCAGCGCACTAACCTTCGGGGTCTGGGCGAGTAAAGTGGTGCAAAGTGCTGTCTCGGGGTCAGCCAAGTCTGTGCTATGACGGCTGTACCTTCAGTCAGTTTTCATTCATGGGTGCTGAACCTCGGAGAGGCTGTGGGTCTGAGAAACTTGGATCACTCCTTAAAAAAAAAGTGAGTAGCAATAAATCAACTTTCTAGACACCACCGCTTTTCCGGTGTACCAGATCTGGAGGGGGTGACATCTAGCAGGGAGGGCTGTGACTCTCTCCTGAGCCTGCAGCTGGTGGTGGGCATATTGCCGGGGCTGGTGGCAGTGGACCGTCTGTGGCCAGTGCCAAGCTAACAGGTAGAGGTCTCTGGTTATGTGCCTGTATCAATGATTAGTAAAGAGCAAAAGGCATGAGAGACACGTGCATAACTGGGAATAGTATCTTTTTATTCCTCATATAAATTTGTGGTGAACCGTTTGGTTGGTGCCTTTGGAGATCTGGCATTCGTTTAGAATTTCTTACCTATCTTAATTTACAAAGGGATTGTTATTTTTCTCTCTCTTTTATAAAATTGAAGTATAGTTGATTTACAATATCATGTTAGTTTCAGGTGTACAGCACAGTGATTCAGTTATACGTGTGTGTACATATATATATTATATATATATATTCTTCTTCAGATTCCCTTCCCTTATAGCTTATTACAAAATATTGAGTATAGTACCTTGTGCTATACAGTAGGTCCTTGTTGGTTCTCTATTTTATATACTGTATAGTAGTGTGTATATGTTAATCCCAGTTTTCTAAGCTAGATGTCTTTGGAATAGAAATTTTACTCAGCTTCTACTTGTACTGAGGGTAATCCACAACAGTCTACCAGTACTGGTCTTTGAATGGTTTTAGGGGGCTCTGAAGGAGAAAAAAAAGAGTTGCTCAGCGGCAGTGTCATAATGTAAGGGTGTGAGTCACCATTATGTTCCCCAGCCAGAGTTGCTGGGACAAAATGAGATGAGTCACGTTGAAAGACCCATGTCTGACACATGGTATGTGATCATTAATTCCTCTCCCCACGGGGTTAATTAGTACTTAGAACACTGAAATAGGTTTCGCTAAGAAAACCAACAGCTCCATAAGAGTAATGTATAGCATTTATTTTTATAGTTATTTCTTAAAAATCAATATTGCAAACATACCAAAATAAATGAAAATCAGCATATACCCCAATGTACCACATAGGTTTCAAATGTTAACATTTTGCTATAAATGCCTTAAATTCTTAATGACATGAAACCTTACAAATATAGTGGTAAGTCACCTTCCCTACCTTAGCATACCTCATCCTTTCCCTGACTTTTGCGAGAGAACTGTATCCTGGCCGTGTGCATTCTTCCCATCAGTGTTTTTAACTTAGACTACATACCTATGTATTCATAAATAATATATAGTGTTGTATGTTCTAAAAAGTTTACATAAGCAGTATAATAATGTAGTGCATCCTTTGAACCTGTGTTTTTCACATATTCATTTGAGGTTTGAGTGTAGAACTACTTCCTTTTAGCTGCTGCGTAGGATACCATTGCCTGAAATATTCCATAACTGATTTAGATACTTCATATATGTTATTTATTTATCACAGAACACTGTGAGGTGTTTTCGACTCGGTTTCAGAGCATGTATTCAAACCCAGGTTTCTCCAATTCCATTAAGCCATGCTTTCAATAAATATCAGGAAAATAAAGTTGGAAAGAATGAGCTGGCAGGCTGTCTGCTAGTGTGTATCTCTGGGATCTGAATGTAAGGGAACTTGGTGGTTATCTCTCCTCCTGGCCTGGGGCAGGCAAGATCAGGGCAGCCTAGTCTGCAGTGGGGCTGCACTGGGGCTGCACTGCAGGAGGGCCCAGGGTCGGCAGGAGTCAGCTGCAAATGTGGTAAATCAATAACATTTAGAAAAAAATTGAAGTTGATTTACAATGTTGTGTTTCAAGTATACAGCAAAGTAATCCAGTTATACATATAAAATACGTACATATATTCTTTTTCAGATTTTTTCCATAGATATAGTTCCCTGTGCTATATAGTAGGTCCTTGTTGTTTACCCATTTTACATATAGTAGTGTGTATATGTTAATCCCAAACTCCCAATTTCTTTCTCCTCCCCACCCCTACCCCCTTTGGAAACCATAAGTTTGTTTTCCACGTCTGAATCTATTTCTATTTTGTAAACAAGTTCACCTGTATCCTTTTTTTAGATTCCACATAAAAGTGATATCATATGATACTTATCTTTGATTTTTTTCACTTAGTATGATAATCTCTAGTTCTATCCATGTTGCTGCATATAGCACTATTTCATTCTTTTTAATGGCTGAGTAATATTCCTGTGTGTGTGTGTGTGTGTGTGTGTGTGTGTGTGTGTGTGTGTATACACCACATCTTCTTTATCCATTCATCTGTCAGTGGACACTTAGGTGACTTCTATGTCTTGGCTATTGTGAATAGTGCTACTGTGAACATTGGGTGCATGTATCTTTTCTAATTAGTGTTCTCTCCAGATATCAATAACATTTTTGAGGCCTGAAAAACCCTGAGGGACAGAGAGAGGTTTTAAAAGAAGTGTAAGTCATGGACCCAGCCCTCAAGGAATTTAAAATCTAGCAAGGGAGACAAAACTAACATGAAACAGAACAACTGGATGCAGAACAGCTCAGGTGCCTGCTGTGCCCCCTGCCATCTTTTACGGAAATGGGATATCCTGTATCCTGTTTTTTTCTCCACATCTTGATTCCTCCCTCAACAGTACCTTCTGGAAATCCTCTCAAGGCATCTAGCATAGAACTAATTTATTTTTAAAGCCTGTGTAATATTCCATGCTATGGACATATCATCATTTATTTGACTATTCTCTTATTAATGGGTCATCTCCTTTTCACTGTTAATGGCTAAAAAACTGTAACAGTTAATGTCCTCGTATATATGTCCCTGTGTGCTCAGATTTCTGCAGGAGAGTTTACCAAGAGTGGCATGATTGGAGGGGAGAGTATACGTATTTTTAATTTTAATTGGTGATGCCAGATTGCTTTCTAAATAGGCTAGAAGTCATATTTCCCCACCACCAATGTATGAGTGTCCTCTCCTGACATTGTCACTTCTAACAGTTATATCTCTTTTTACGTGTCTGACAGTATATAAAGTTATATCTAATTATCATCATTTTCTACAGCCACTAGGGAATATAAATGCCTTTTTTGGACATTATGTTGGTTATTTTTGCTGTGTTGTCTACTGCTTGTCTTTTGCCTGATTGATATTATTAGCCTTTGGGTTTTTCCTTCGTTAGTTTGTGAGAGCTGTTTATACAGAACAGATATCAACACTTTGTCATCTGTGTTACAAATATTTGGACCAGCAGTATCATTTGTCTATTGGCTTTGTTTACCAGCCAGATCACTGAAGGATGATAGCAGCAAACTGAGTTTCTTCAGCTCAAAGAAAAATCTAAATAGTTCCATAAGTTAAGTAACCTTTTGGAAGGGTCCATGAGTAAAGTATGATGTCAATGGGTATGGTACAATCTGCTCGTTGACGAATGTGGTAACTCACTGCATCAGCTGAATTTTCTATCACTCATGCTTTTCTGATGTTCTTCAAGCCACAGGGAGGAATACTTACATGTGTGCCTGACGTATAGGAAAACACAGTTTGATTTTCAAGCAGTTCTAATGCACTCAGCTGATCTCTCTTCCTTATGGAAATAGAGTCCTGAAATACTGTATCTTTTAAAATTTTTATCTTTTTAGAAATCACACCATCCTCAAAGCCTCATCCACCTGTTGTGGGCAAAGTGACTCATCACAGCATTGAATTATACTGGGATCTGGAGAAGAAAGTCAAGCGGCAGGGACCCCAGGAGCAGTGGTTCAGGTTTTCTATTGAAGAAGAAGACCCCAAAATGCACACTTACGGTATCATTTATACGTAGGTGCAATGTTGAACTGCTTAACATTTTGCTTTGATTTCTTGATTAGCTGGAATGGTTTCTATTATCTCCAAGAAGACTCATTTTGAAATTGAAGGAATGAGTCAGCATCATTTGCATTCATTCTTTTCATGAGTGATGAATTTTGGAAAATAAGGATGAGCAGTCGCTTTGAAATTAAACCTCCTAGACCTTTGAGAGCTCCTTAGGCTTCTGAAATATTCTAATGGTATATTTTAAAAATCCAAAACGTAGAGACAGAATCAAAGGAGAGTTGGATGAAATCAGATGAGGTTCCCCTAAGGCTGTTCTGTTCACAGATGTGACAACTTCCCGACCTCGGGTCACACCACTGTTCCCTTGTTAACTCTTTCCAACCAACCTGCTACCTCTCTCAGCCTCCATCAGAACCTGTCTTTTTTGCCTTTTCCTTGAATGCATTTCCTTCTATTTTTATACAGCTGGTTCCTTTACACCATGCACATATCATATCAAATACTGGCCCCTCCTCAAAAGGCCACCCGAAGTAGCCGTTCTTCCACCCAGCTGTCCTCTCTGCCATGACCTTGTTTCATTTGCATTGTGAAACCTAGCTCTGCCGGAGTCATTTTACTGTTTACTATTCGTTTTCTGTCTCCCTACCAGCATCTAAACTCCACGAGAAGCAGGTAAGAGTCCTGCTTGCTTGAGGCTCTTTCCCCAGCTCCTGGACAGCGCCAGCACATAGGAGGCCCTCAAAATATTTGTTGTGTGAATAAATAAATGAATGCAACAGGAATAATCAAGAGGTCATTTTTTTTTTTTTCTTAGCCTTCACTTCAATCCTTATTTCTTCCTTTGACAGCTTTACTGCTTGCAAAATGACTTTGTGTTTTAGGAAGAAGACCGGAGATGCGATGCAGATACGTTTTTATATTAAACTTTTAATTTTGACATAATTGTAGCTTCACATCTGGCTGTGAGAAATAATACAGAGAGACCCCAGGTACCTTTTACCATTTTCCCCGGTGGTAACATTACGGAAAACTGTAGGGCAATATCACAGCCGGCATCCTGGCACTGCTGCAGTCAGGGAACAGTTGCAGCGCTTTGCTGGACTTTTCTCCAGGTGGCACTGTGGTAAGGGTGCTGATGTGAGGGTACCTACGCAGGCTTCGACTGTTACCTGAACCATGGTATCCCTGCGATTTGATGAACGATTCTTTGTACCTAGAAAGGAAAACATGCATTTAGCTGAAATGTAGTTGCCATATGAAAATAATTCCTGGCCCGACTACTTGAAATGTTATTTTAATCACGTCATGTCATGTGTTATTCTCTGGTAAGTAGTTTCCACCCAAAAGCATGAGTGATGATATAACAAGTATTTCCGTGGAGAGAGAAAAAGGTATTCCATTTCCGCTGTTTCTCTTGCACCACAAGCCGTGCTTGGGCAGGTTAGGTGGGGCTGTCCTGGGTGTTCCCTTCTGTCTCCATTCCTCCTTTGCTGGGTGGTCAGCCATGTCCACTGGCCTCCAGCCTGTGTGTCTCTGTGCTGTCATGTTTTCCCCAGAGACCTGAGTGCTGTCTGGCCCGGGAACTCACCTGGATGGTTGCCTGGCATTGCAGAGCCAGCAGCGAGGCCTTCAGACCCCCAACTCTAAACGAGGTTGTGAGATGCTCACGTTCCCTCAGAGAATTAGCACAAACCTTGACACTAGGTGGCAGAGTTAGACTGTGTTAATCTTGACCTCTTCTCTCCATTATATCACTTTTCCCTAGGTGTATCGTTAAAACTAGCAAATGCCTTTCTTTGCAAAAGCGATTATCTAGACTATCTGACCCTGGGATTGTGGATTTAAGAACTTCGTTTTGACTTGTCAGTTTCTGTTCATCTTCTCCAACAGCCAGTCTTGAATCAGTGCTGTTGTCTTTGACGTGGGCTCTCCTCACAGCCAGTTATATCTAGTTTTCATGAGCTCTCCCTTTGCACATCCCTTCTATGCTTTCCCTTGTTAGATTGTGGCATTTCCCCTACTAGGATGCGAGTAGGATCTGTTTTCTGACTAGTCATTGATGAATCCCCAGGTCCTACAACCGTCCAGCTTATTTGCTGATTGAATGAATTGGCCATATCCCTCTTTTCTTGCCCTCTATCCCTTCCTTCTATCTTGCTAGATTAATTTTCTTTTTAATCTTCCTTTTGTCAGATTGTCTTCGATGGGTTTCCATTGCTTGAAGAATGAAGGTCCAACTCCTTACACTAACATCTGATGCTTTTCACAGTTTGCCCACAACCTGCCTTTCTTGCTGTTTCTTATTTCTGGGCATAAACCTTCCGACGAAATCTGCTTTACTGTCCTTTGAGTATGCCTTGACTTCTCCTGCATGTGTGTTCAGCTGTTTTCTCTGTTCAGACAAATCTCCCCTGCTCCATCCTTTCTTCCACCCAAGTCAGATTCTGCCTCGACTGAGAAGCTCCCTTTCCTATCCTATTATCTACCCCTCTAAATTCCTGTGATAGTTGGTACCCTTATCATGCATTTCATTCATTCAGTCAGCACCTACTATGTGCCACACACTGTTTTGGATGCCGGGGATATAGCACTAGACAGACAAAAATTCCTCCCTTGTGATGAAGAAGACAAACGATAAATAAGATACATAAGTAAGAATATAGTGTGTCAGATGGTGGTAAGTACCAAGTGGAAAGCAGAGGAGAATAGTTGGGGGCTTGGAGTGGAGGTGAAGAAGGCTTCACTGAGAAGGTAACATCTGTGTAAAGAAGCAAGCGAGGGGTATCTGGAGCCTCGTGAGTATCTGGAAGAACATTCCAGGCAGAAGACACAGCAGGCAAAAGTGTCTGGAGGTGGGATCCTGCCTGGCGTTCCAGAAACACTGAGGAGTGAAGTGAATGAGTAATGGGATGGGGCCAGCGTGGGGACGGGTCTTGGGGGCTGTCACTCTGTGAGGTGAGAAGCCACTGGACACTGATAAACTGGGGAGGGGTGTGGTGCTTATGCTACATGAGGGTCACTCTGCCTGCTGAGTGGCGGACAGGCTGTGAGGAGGGAAGGCAGCCAGAGCAGGGAGGACTAATTAGGAAGCTTCTGCAGTAACTTAGGTGGGAGATAACAGAACACAGTGTGAAAAGTGGTGAAATCAAGGCTTTTTAAGACAGATTTGAGGAATTTGCTGGTGCACCAGATATGGGATGTGAGAGAAAGAGGGTAGTCAAGGGGGCATCAGTAGACGTCTCAGGATCGGCCCCATTGGGCTGCAGGAAGCAGCAGCTCCAGAAGCTCAGTGGCTCCCAACAGCAGCCGCGTATTTCCCACACGGAACACCCGTGGTGTGTCGCCAGGCTGGTGGAGTGGCCTCTGCCTGAACGTGGCTAGTCATGGTGCCAGCAGAGGCAGAGATCGGGGCTCCCCGTTTCTTGAAGCTTCCACCCGGAATGACACACTGCACCTCTGTTTATACTTCATTGCTCAGAGCAAGTCCTGCCACGTCTGAGCTCAACAGCTCTGGGATATAGAATCCTTGGGGTAGGGCACCAAGTACCTGTGAACAAAATCCAGTCTTTCACAGGTGGCACCAAGGTTTTGACCTGAGCAGCTCAAACCACGGAGACTCGGGATGGAGCGGGAGCTCATTTGGGGACGATCAGGCATCCAGGTGGAGACATCAAGGAGGCAGTTGGGGAAGAACCAGCCAGGGTAGAGTCTGGGCTGGAGAAATGGATTTCAGAGTCACCAGCAGGTGGCGGGATCGGAAAGCTGGGGGCGTGGAACATAGTGGGAGAAGAGAAGTCTGGGAACTGAGTCTCTGGGCATTTCCGTACTTACTTTGTTATGTTTCATGTTTGCTCAGCTCTTGCATCAGATATTTGCTTTGGCTGATAACAGAAATAACGGCATGCTTTATACTTTGATATATTTCCTCTACGGGAAATAGAACTTGGAAAAGTTCTAAGATTGCTTCATCCTTTGAGATACCATGCCTGGGCTGCGTAAAGAAGTTCGATACACAGCTGCTCTGAGACGTCCCTGTGTCTGTGCTGCAGTCGGTGTCACCCTTGTGTCTGCATTGTAGTCGTGGAGGACCCCAGTGGGCAGCTGTGTCTCTGGTCCTCTCTGTGGGGCCACCTCTACTGATGCTGTGAGAGCCTCCAGCCTCCAATCGCTGTGCCCAGTGGCGTCTGTTTTCTAAGACAGTTCTGTAATTTATCTTTCCAGGGGTTATGAAGGTGCTGTTTGCTTCATGGTGATCTTATGATGTTTAGCACCATTGGATTTTACTGGGGGCACTTTTATTTTGGTCTAAAACTATGTTAAGTCTTTGCCACCTGGCAATTAAATTCCATTGAGGTTTGAGCATTGTAGTCTCACTGAGCTCCTAGAGATCTTTTCAGATGCCACAAATTGAGGGCTCAGTTTCTATGATTCAAATAGCTATAGTTATGCACCTCTGCTCATGTAACAATAAAACCCACCCACTCACAAGATTACTTTGTGCCAAGCTGATATATTTTAGTTTATTGTTGTTGTTGTTATTTCTTTTTAGACCATGCAGTTTTTCTGAACATTTATCTTGGTTTCAGAGCTTTTTCTTTCATGGTAAACATATTTGTATCTAGTTTTAACACTTCTGTGTTTTTGGCTTCTTAAGGCTGTCGGTATCATTTCCTAATTGTCTTTATTATAGTTTCTTTGTTGTTGGTACATGATGTATCAGTTATCTATTGCTGCGTAACAAACTGTCCCAAACTTAGTGGTTTTGCTCAAAGTGTAAAATACTCACACGCTTGCTCATGATCCTACAATTTGGACAACGTGGGGTGGGCAAGTCTCTGTTCCACGTGGTCTTGGCTGGTGCAGCTCTTTTGGGGCTGAAGGATCCAAGTGGTGTCACTCATGTGTCTGATGCCTCTGCTGGGGCAGTGGGGACAGTGGGCAGCTGACCGGGCTCCTGTGTTTTCCTTCATTGTCTGGCATCTTCCAGTGACTCCCACCAGGCAACCTCTCCCTCCAGTGGGGAAGTTGAACATCTTTACATGGCAACTGGCTTCCAAGGGAGCAAGAGCAGAAGCTACCAGGTGTGTTAAAGCTGGGCCCAGAATTGCACAGCATCCCTTCGCCACATCCCATCCTATTTAAGGGGAGAGGAATTTGGCTCTTAACGGTGGGAAGAGTACGTGCACCTGCAGGATGGGAGGGGTAGCTAGAGGCCACCTTGACTGACGTGGCTTCTTTAGGTGGAGAGAAATATGCTTCAAGGAAAGGTAGTCTCAGTGAAGAGGGCTGCGTCCACCCTCGAAGGGCAGGAGAACACAGACGAAGGTCAGAAGGGCCTCAACGTCCCCCGCCCCCCCCACACCACCTTTTTCTTGGCTCGGTTAGAGCTCCGCCCAAGAAGTCATTTAGGTTTTGGTGCCTGGAGTAACTTGTGATGCAGAAAAGGGGGATCTCCGAGTATTCTGGACTTCATTTCAGCTTAAAATTTTACGTTTTGGATAATCGACAAAGGGAGAGAAACACAAAGGGCAAAGGGTCTTTGGAAATCATTTCCTGTTTTCAAACATGGTCCTCTAGGTCTCTGAGCTGAGACTCCTCTCAGGAGCGCAGATCCAGACCTGCCTGATCGCCCGGTGCTAGATTTTTCTGTCAGTTATCCTTTGCTCTCACCTAACCATTCATCCCTCTGGGATTCCTTGTCTTTCCAATCCTCGTGGCTTTCTCAGACTGCCTGGGTCCTTCCTTCCCCTGCCTATCCTCCTGTCTGTTCTGGAGGTTGCTTGCCCCATGTCTCACTTTACATCAGAGGCCTCTCTGCTAAGGACATGCTTTGGGGCCCCCTCTCCCCTCACTCACTCCTCACGGTAGAGGAATTACTTGTCTGATGGGTGAGTTTGGGAGATAGAAGGCCTTCTGGGTCGTCTTAAACTATCCTGAAGGGTTCTCCTCCCCCTGGAGCAATGGTGGGCTTGGCTCTCTATGCACTGGGCACTGTGCCTGCATCTTTGGGGAGACACTGCTTTTCCAGTGGGTTGATCAGTAATGATGGCAACTCTAGCACTGTCATTTCAGCCTGACGCAGCTGTCACCCCTCACTGTCCTGGACTGCCCCTGTTCTCGCACCCATCAGCAAGAGTTGACAGATGCATCTCGGCCCTGAACTGGTCCAGGGCTGCATCCCCAGCCTGGCCCAGCACCTCCCAGGTAGTGGGCACTAGATAGGTTTGGTGAGTTGCATGGAAAGGAATTGATGTATAAATATTTAGGTAGCACATCAACATTTTTGAAAGATTAGTTGTGAACCCCAAAGTATGATTCTGGCCTCTGTACAAGTCTGCTGAGAATGAAGGGAAAGTTATAGACAGAAAATGGGAAAAAAGATGGTAAGCTTGGCATCCGAGGGGCTGTGGAGAGTGTCCTGAAGGGAGGAGGGCAGGGCCTGGGCTGGATGTGGAAGCAGGAAAGAAGAAAAGAGCTGGAGATAGTACATCCTCACCCCCTCTCCGCCCGCCCTGCACACATGGAGATCAAGTATTTGAGGTGTAAGGAAAGAAAGATTTAGATGAAGGCTTTGAAAAGAGATACATGGAATTTAATCAGATGCTAATAAAGGTTTTTGGCAGCAAAGGAGAGCTGAGATTTTGGGACTGTTGGGATAGACATACAACTCCTTGGACCTTTGGAGACCTGGGATCCTAGAAAGTGTGGCAAGTCAAAACCAGACCCCCAGGCCCTGCTTCACGGGCAGAGAGCCGGGGTCTCGGCACCTTCACTGGGTCTCAGCGTCTCCTGAGCCGGCAGCACTGCCCGCCTGCGTTTTCCTGGTGCTCGTTTTTCAGCTCCAAACGATCCGACTCAAGTCTTTCTGCCTGGAGGCCTGCAGATTTCCATCGCAGCCTCTAATCAGTTTTCTGTTCTCCAAGCGTTCAGCACCTGCTTCCCACAAACGTTTTCCTAGGTGAACCTGACCGTGTGGCGTGATAGGAGAGTCATTTCTGTGCTGCCCACCTCCCCAGCTGCTCGGGGGCTCTGAGCAGTCACGTCCTCTCCCTGCAGTGGGATTTTGCCCGCAGTAGGTACACAGCGGCGCCCATCCACCCGAAGACCCCACCCAGCAATCACGTGTGTGCTACTCGTACTGCCGAGCTTAGCTTTCAATTGTGAAACTTTGCCATATGAGGACAAAAACAAAACAAAACAAAACATGGGTTAACGTGACCATTTCTCCAAAGTACAAAATTGCGAGCCAGCTGTGTGTCAGCCCTGGGGGAGGGGGGCTGCGGCATCGAGGGCACCTGCCGGCAGGGGTGGACACCTGTCCTGTCCTTCGTGCTCAGGAGTTCAGCCCAGGGTGAGAGACGGACAGCCACCAAGGTCAGCTCTGTACCGGGGGTAGACAGTGCTCAGAAATCCCTTCCACCTGCTCTTCTGATACCTTTCAGAGGACGCTGCCCTGATTACCTGGTGTCATCATCACGTGTGTCTCCTCCCGTCTAGGGGATACGCGACTAAGCATGTTGTGGAAGGTCTGGACCCACGGACCCTGTACAGGTTTCGACTGAAGGTCACCAGCCCCTCCGGAGAGCATGAGTACAGCCCGGTGGTCTCGGTATCTACGACCAGTGAGTATGCAGAACTCGAAACTCATTTATCCAAAGGTGACAAGCACTGTGAAGGTGAAGGTGTTCTGCTTCCTGCTTGGCCTTACTGGAAGCAGAAACCATTCCATTTTTAAGCGCTGTGATAACATTGTTCACTGGCCGGGCCTGGCCGTCGCATAAGGGAAGTCTAATTATGCTTGAACAAATGCAAGAGCTGTTTTTGTGCCAGCACTTCCCTGGGAGGGCATGTTCAGAAAAAAAGGATGGAGTCACCTTTCTCAGGAAACGGGCCAGAGGGGTGCGGGCCGACCAAGGGTTCCCACGCGGAGAAACAGGCTGCCCCCCGGGCGACCTCACGTGAGAGGTCCACTCATTGTTTCGTCCCTTTTGGACAGCTTCAGTGTATCCGTCAAGACTTGACACAGAAGTCTGATCCCTGGGAACCTGTGGGTGAGGAACAGTGAACAGCGCTGCTTCTGTCCACAGGATGCGGGGAGGGGACCCACACAGAGATGGGGGACAGAGGCCGCATCCTTTGCCCAGGGCAGATCTAAGGGTGCAAATATTTTCTGGGATCAGTATTTTCCTTCTTTTTTTTTTAAGATTTTTTTGTTTTTAATTAATTTATTTTTGGTTGCATTGGGTCTTCGTTGCTGTGCACGGGCTTTCTCTAGTTGTGGCGAGTGGGGGCTGCTCTTCCTTGTGGTGCGCGGGCTTCTCACTGCGGTGGCTTCTCTTATTGCGGAGCACGGGCTCTAGGCGTGTGGGCTTCAGGAGTTGTGGCACGCGGGCTCAATAGTTGTGGCTCGCAGGCTCTAGAGCGCAGGCTCAGTAGTTGTGGAGCACGGGCTTAGTTGCTTCGCGGCACATGGGATCTTCCCGGACCAGGGATCGAACGCGTGTCCCCTGCACTGGCAGGCAGATTCTTGACCACCGTGCCACCAGGGAAGTCCCTGTGATTGGTATTTTAAAACATTTTGAAGGTGTGTGTGTATGAAGTCCCATCTTTGAACTAGAATGTTGTGAAGATTAAAACGGTCAGAAGTGTTTTTCACTTCTGAAAATATCCACCCACTGAAAATACAGACAGATCTTTTTTTGATTGCACAAAGGGAGTTAAACATTATTTAAAATTTTTGTGAGTTAAACATTATTTTAAAATTTCAGTCAATGTAACATTTGGCCTGTATACATATATTTTCTGTGACTTTCAGTTGTGTCCTTTAGGCATTTACTGACGGACATTTTTGTGCAGATGAAAGGTAATTCAGATTTTGAGTTGGTTCATAACATCTTCCGTTGCAAACAAGGCATTAGGGGATTGGATCTCAGTTTAGCAAACCGAGAATTCAGTTAAAGCTGAGGGTGGTGATGCCATATACACCCCCCAAACAGTGCTCAGCTAGCCGTGGAGAAATAGAGTTTCAGAGGAGACTTTTGACGTGAAATGGTCGATTCCAGAGACGCAGGTCAGGAAAGAGGGCTTGGCCCTGAATCTGGTGAGGGTGAAAGCATTTGCTTTTCTATGGGAGATATTGAGCTCCTGGAGTTTTTAGGGGCAAGAAAAGAAGGCAGAGCAGCAGACCGTGCCTTACTTCTTTGTGTGTTGAGGGGAAGGCACAGAGAAGGGAGGAGAGGGGGCAGGAGAAACCTGGGCAAAGGGAGCCCAGCGTGTGGAAAGAGACTCTGGAGGGCGCTCCTCCAGGCCGCCGTTCGGCTCCCTCCCGTCCTCCCCCACCCCCAGCCAGTGCTGCCCTCCTCGGGCTCTGCCCCTGCATTCTGGGGTGCACTCCCTCCCCACCGCTGGGCCTACCGAGCCCACTCCGGGACAGAGCTCTGTTCCAGGCCATTCCTCGTGTGGCTTCCCCTTGTTTGCCCTGCACTCTGCTCCTCCCCGGCACAGAGCGGTGTCTCTCCACCTCTAGTAACGCTCCTTGCCTCTTATTTTATGTATTCGTTCATCTCCTTTGTCTTCCACCTACCGTGCGTGCTCCTGAGGGGCCAGGGTGATGGGTCAGTCATGTCTAGTTATAGAAGATCCTTAAGAAACAGTTGGATGGATGGCGAACGAAAAGCCCCCAGTCTGTACCGGGGGGAGGAGGAGCTCTGATTGGCTTAGCTTGCCTTCCTGTCTCTTGGGAGATGGATCTGGCTCCCACTGGCTGGGGAGAGGCCCCCTGAACCTGCCAGGTGAGGGTGAAGTGGGCATAGAGCCCATTGCGGTAGGCGGCCCCTAGGATCCTTAGTACCACGTCAAAGCCAGGGCAGGGGCTCCTGGGCCTTTGGCCAGAGGTTACATGGAGTCAGGGCACCATCTGGAGCTCTTCTGGGAAGGCAGAGAGCGTCATAGCGCTCGGTCTGTCAGCTGACAAGGGTGGTGCCTGCAGGCCAGGTGTGCCTTCTCCTTGCTGAGCTGGCTTCCGAGAGGCAGCCGTGGAAACTTGGTCCAGTGGTCCAAGGCCTTTGTCACTGCAGTCCGTGGCGTCCGTGGCTCATCAGACAAGACCTCCTGTGGGGACGAGGGTGGGCTGGAGATGAGGGTCCTGGTGATGCCCTGGGAGCCGAGTGTCAGGTCGCAGCACACGTGCCTGCAGCCAGGATGCGCTCGCAACCTCAGGACGCTCTCCTGGGTGGGAAGGATCAGGTAACCCTTCCTTCTGGCTGGCTGCTGCTTCCGTAGGCTGTTGCTGTTATAATATCCAAAGCAGACACTCTTAAGGAGGCAGATCATGCTGAACAAAGAATTAAAAATGTGCACATTATATAAAACAAGTGAAAATGCTTCTGTGGGTTGATAATCTGCATTCGGTTTGAAAGTGCTTTAATGAATCACAAAAGCATGTCCTTTGAATAAAGGATGCTCAGCCTTTTTCTTCCCCCCCACCCCAGGTAAAGTACATGAGACTCTTGTTTAAATGAGGCAGCATGCAATTTTAATCAGTTGGGCCCTTAAAAAGAAAGGAAAACAGCTGCTGCTTGTTAATTGGCAAATATTTTTTGCCAATGAGCTCATCATTTATTCACTGTTTTTAATAGAGACTTAAATTCCACCAAGAAAGGTGTTATCACCACATTTTTTTTTTTTTTTTTTTTTTTTTTTTTTTTTTTTTTTTTTAAAGATTTATTTTTTTATTGATTGATTGATTGATGGATTGATTGCTATGTTGGGTCTTCGTTTCTGTGCTAGGGCTTTCTCTAGTTGCGGCAAGCGGGGGCCACTCTTCATCGCGGTGCGCGGGCCTCTCACTATCGTGGCCTCTCTTGCTGCGGAGCACAGGCTCCAGATGCGCAGGCTCAGTAATTGTGGCTCACGGGCCCAGTTGCTCCGCGGCATGTGGGATCTTCCCAGACCAGGGCGCGAACCCGTGTCCCCTGCATTAGCAGGCAGATTCTCAACCGCTGCGCCACCAGGGAAGCCCATCACCACATTTTAATATCTGTCGGGACATCTGCAGCTACATGACCCTCTTGCAGAGCATGAGCAGTGGGGTCCCGAAGACCTCTCTGTCCCCTTCCTGCTCCTAGCCAGGCGTCCCCTCCCGGGGTCCTGCTCGACGACGGGCGCCCTCACCACGGGGCAGCATCAGTTCCATATTTGTGATAATGGTGACACCCGGGTAACCATTAGAAAAGCAAACCCACAAAGGCAAAGCCTGCCTTTTCCATATCCCATTGCACTTGCCGATAGCAGTCCCTTGGGCCAGGCCCACGAGGTCTTGAAGGATTCGGGGGCGGAGGACCGGAACATTCTGCCCCCACCCCGGAACGTCCTCTCTGTTCTTCATGACTCCCGCCTAAAGTGGGAGTAGAAAGAACTGCTCTGCCCTGCCGACAAGAGCCTCTGCACTTCTTTTCTGTTCCCTGTCAAATTCCTGTAACCTGTGAGACTCTGTCGTGCCTCGGTTGATCCCTCTCTGGGCTGGCGGTCGTCCTCAGTACCTCGTTGCCTTCCTGGCAGGGGTCTGAGAGGGTTAATGAGTTAATGCTGAGAAAGAGCTTTCATGCCCCAATGATAGTTATTGCTGGAACTCAGCAAGCAGGGAATGATGAACAATTATGTTGTTTTCCTTCTCTTCCGTGACATGTCCCTTTGATCTCAGAATAAGTTGGGAGGGCGCTGATCTCGCAGAAACTGGAATAGGCAATACATTTATTGAAATTATATCGTAATATCAAGATACCCTGGTCTCTGCTATGCACGGTCCTCAAGCTTCTAAGCACGAAATGAACTTATTCTGTTTTCTGATATTTACACGCTGCAGAGCTCCCTGGGTAGGATGGGAAGTGCCCGTACCGGGAGAGCCATGCTGGGCAGGTAAGAGGGATGATGTGGACAGAGGTGGTCAGGGCGTAATGTGCCGGGTGCTGCGTGTGCTTTTAGAGCTTTCCCTCAAATGCCAAGAAGTTAACACTTTTCCGAAGCTTTCTAAGCTTTAGGCCTCCCCTTGCACTTCGCACTTTGCAGGGGCTGGGGGCTCATGTGTGTGTATTTAAGATGTCTGCTTGTATACAGAATTTAGTAAGAGTGGAAGCATAGAATGGATTGGTCAGCTACCTCGACATCTATTAAGCCCCAAACGAAGGAGTGTGGCCTTTCGGAAGACCTCCCTTTGAGCTCTGATGTCGCCCCCTCCTATCTGGGTGACCTTGGACAACTCACTCAGCCTTTCTGGCCCTGTTTTGTGGTCTGAAGGAGATTAAAAGCATCATGTGATGCTCTAGAGACAGCTTAGTGAATAGGATCTTGTTAGGATTCCATACTTTAAAATTCAGTAGAAATAGGATGAGCTTCCTATGCTCTTCTAGATGATTCTGTGCAAATCACTTATTTTGGTGTTTTTAGTGGCAGTTGACGTTTGAGAGTCACAGAAGTAGGGGCCGTTTGGTGGGATAATGGAGACTTTCCCACCACACCATCCTTCTCCTCCTTTCTGGGAAGCGAGAGGGAAGAGGAACTTTCCATGGGTTTCATTTGCCCACTAAAGTATGAGTCATGTTAAGTCTGTACGACTCTAGTGCAGGGATTCTCAGCGTCTGTGCGGTCGGTGACTGGGGCTGCCCCGTGTCTGTAGGACGTTTAGAGGTATCCCTGGCCTCCAGCCACTAGATGCCAGTAGTACCAATCCTTAAGCTGTGACAACCAAAAATGTCACTCGACTTTACCAAATGTCCTCCAGGGGGCAAAACTCTGCCCCCTCCCGTAGCCCCTCGTGAAAGACATGACCTCCCTCAGAAGGCCAGGGACTGCCGTGGGCCTTGTCCTCTGGTGGGTTATCATGATACATTTATTTAGAGGCTTTTGGTCTAAAACTATGTGTGGAATGATGAAAAGGAAGTATAATATAGCTAAGACATCTTGAGGAGATTGGCAAGCTCAAGCAGACAAAATTGTTATTTCAAAACAGTTTTAACTTGGCTTGAATTTATTTTTACCAGAACAGAAGAAAAGGGTATCAGCTAAAGGTCACTCTGACAGGGATCCCTTCATTCTTCTGCCCCACTGTTTCCCGGTTTGTACTTTGTCCAGCGGAAAATCCTCCAAGGAAACCAGGAGAAAATCGGCTCCTGTGCCTGGGAACTGACGTCCCAGAGTTTTTCCACCACGAGGAGCAGGGCTAGGAATTTTACTTCCCAGCTGGCTGCGATGGCCGGGGACCTCTGCGGGCCAGACTGTAAGAGGGAGGTTAAGGGATGGGGTGAGCCCCAGGGGGTAGTCTGGGGTGCGGTGGGAGGATAGGGTGGAGGGGATGTTTCCTCTCAGGGTTGAGAATAGTAACAGCTGAAAGTGGGCCCTGCAGTGTGAAGGGCAAGAGAGGGACATGTGTGTCTCATTCTCTCTGGGGCTCCCAGTGTCAAGACTAGGCATGTAAGGTATACATGAACCTTTGTTGGGGGGCACGGGTTTGATCCCTGGTCGGGGAATTAAGATCCCACATGGTGTGGCCAAAAAACCCCACCACCAACAAAAAACGAAACAAATTTGTTGAATAAATGAATGAGCCCTTTGGAGATGGCTGAAGCCAGGGATTATCAGCCCAATGCCTGTGAAGGCTGGTAGGGTGCTAAGTGTGGGAGGGGGCTGGGCACCAGGCAGGAGAGAAAGGTGGGCTGCCCGGGACCAGGGCAGCTGCCACTCTGTTACTATCACCTTGACAACAGATACTTAACGACGTGCAGGTGCTAGTCTAGCACTTCACTTGTATTATTTCATTTAAACTTAATCCTAATCATCAAAAAAGTCAGAACGTCATGGGAGGTGAACCAAATGAAGCCATGAAACAAACATCCTGATGGACGGGCTTCTTTCACTTGGTCCTGAGCTCACGCACTGCTCATTTTTGGACTTCCGCCCCATTCTCTTCCACGAGGAGTCGATGCACGAAGGGCTGCCCCTCTTCCCATTGTTCCTTTACTGTTTCTCAGAATCCCTCGCCTGCTCTTCTCCACTTGGCAGGCTCGCTCCCACAATCAGGCTTTCTCACAATGTTCCACCTCTCTGGGTATGAGCCCTTCTGCCTCCACAAGCTCACAGGAGGCAAGGCCAACGTGAATGTTATGTTCCCGGGAAGGACTGAAATTGTGGATTTCCAATGTTAAAGCAATCTGTCTTGTTTCGTTTGTTGTTCACATAGTTTAGTGACTCCTTGGCAAACAAAACCAGCACAGCGTGACAACGGTAGAGCTTTCCCTTGCTCGTAAGACACATTTATTATGTCTTATGAAATCTGAAAGGATTATTTTCAAATATCAAAATAACATCCACACAGCGGTACTTTTATAACTTGAAAATGTCCCAAGCCTTTAGGACAATCTAAATGTTCTCTTAATATGTGAAAACAAGGTCTATTTTCAGTAAAAGGAGGAGTGGAGAGTATGTCATGTAAGAGATACTCAGCAGAATTGCCAAGTGCCTTCTTGAAGGTGAACATGAACTTCCACTCGAGGCCACAGGAGGAACAGAGCTGGAATGAACCTTCTTTCATTATATTTTGGATGACTGCTTTCCAATCTACTTTCTTCAGGAGAACCCATAAGTAGTGAACACTTGCATAGAGCTGTCAACGTGAACGATGAAGATTTGCTGCTTCGAATACTACAAGGAGGGTGAGAGAGCTCTGCCTTTTAAAAACTTAAATTTTTTTTTAAATGCCCAGCAAGTGTTTAGAAATGCGTTCATGCAGCTTAACTTTATTTCCCTAAAATTCCCCACGGCTTTGGCTCCAAAATTGATCTCAGGTGACTGGTGTGAGTGCAGCACGGCTCATAAAGATGACCGTAGACACAGCCCCATGTAAATGGGATATTTTGTCATTATTTAATGAACATTGAAAACAGACATGACGAGTCTGGGTGTCATATATTCTTCCCAGAAATAACTTATGACTCTTGCTTATATGCCATAGCATTTAGGCAAATTTTGCCCCTAAATGCCCACCCACGTCTAATTCCTGATGAAATTAAGGAATCAGTAAATCAGCTGTTTCTAACTCAAAAGGCTGATAAAACCAAAGAGGGGAAATGTTGAATACAGTTGCCGCCAATGAGATACTTGAAGCTGTCTCCCAAATGAAAACAGGACAACGTTATCTAGATCGTTTTTGGATTGATAGTTTTGAGTGCCTTAGAAGACAAGTCATGTGTGAATTGAGGCTCTGTAAGTAGGAGAAGTTTCCCGAAAAACGCCACAGCTTCTAAGCTGCTATTTAAGAACTGGGCTTTCTTCTCTGAGCAGCAGTGCTTTATGCCCAGTGGGTGCAATGGGGGCCAGGCTCGTGTTGGGTGGAGCTGAGAGCCTGCAGTGAAGCCACTGTGTCCCCCGCTGGTTTAGGGGGGCCGTGCTCGTCATAGAGGATTTTAGCAGATTATGTAATGGTTCTGAATTGAAGGAAATGCCTACTTTAAGTGAAATTACAGCAATTTCCTCTTCTTTCCTTGTGAATTTGAATCCTTTAAAATATTAGGCAGGGCAGTCTAAGACAACAAAAACTTAATGGCGCAGAAGGAACTGGAATTTTCAGGAAAATGAACCGTTTTAACCACCTGCGCCCTGAAAGAGAAGTCAGCTGTGAATCCGCAGGGAGCCGTGTGGGCACGTTCATCTCTTTTTTTCCCTCTGTGTTTCCCCCAAGCAACGTGAAGGTTGATGTTCCCAATAAGTTTGGCTTTACCGCTCTGATGGTCGCTGCCCAGAGAGGATACAGCAGGTATGGCGCTTCCCTCTGCATCCCTTAGGGAGGGGTTGAGCCCCTCGCTCCTCCCAAAGACTCCTCTCAGGACCGGGATGGGAGGGGAAGGGCCGTGGTGGGGGGGAACCCAGCTTCAGTTCTCTTTCCAAAACTGAGCCATGTAGGGGCTGAACAGAAGCTCAGCTGCTTTTATCATAAAGTCACACAACATGCAGGAGAGGGTATAAAAACGTATAATCACGTGATAAGGAAGAGAGGTAGCCATTTTAATCACATTTTGCAAGGTATTTTATATGTCCTGGGAAAACTGGTTATTGGAATGTGAATTTCTTTTTTTTTTTTTTTTGTTCATACACACACACTGTATTTTATTTTTACAAGAGATAAATAGACTGACACCAAGCATTGTACATGGATGACCACAACAAAAGCAACAATGATTGCAATTACCAAACACGAAACACACTCATACTATGTCATAATATTGACATTCAGTCCGGTAATCCTCCACTGTAACAGCTCCTTTACTTTGCAGTGAAAATTGATTTGTATATTCTTTGCCTCTGAGTCCTTGTGGGATTTTTTTTTTTTAATTCAAACAGAAAGTCACAAAAATTATACTCATCCTCATCAGTTCACTCAGTCCCATGTAATTAATTTTTTTTTTCATCTTGATCTTTTGTTAGCACTTTTATGAATTCATCAGTTTTCCATTAGAGTTCTGAAACTGCTTATTCATTCAGTTCAGCAGTACAGTTACCAGAAACCTGTACTTGTCAGAGTCTTTTCCATGAATTTCTTGAAGATGAAACCCTTTTATAGGAACATATTTGCAAAAGCATCAGAGTACACCCAGAACTGTCTGTAAATGACAAAAGACTTAAAAATGACCACGGTTAAAGATTTGATGAAAGTTCATAATAATGGAGTTGACAAGAAAATTAGTTATTTCTGAGATGTACATTTTAAAGTAATAACTAGGATTATGACTTATAACATTTTACCAGAACATATAAGATTTTTAGAAATTTCATGTACTGTCTGAAACATTTATATTAACATATTTCCATACAAATAACCCAATGAAAGTTTAGTATTAGTTGTTTTGTTTGTTTTTCATACTGCAGGTTCTTATTAGTCATCAGTTTTATACACATCAGTGTATACATGTCAATCCCAATCGCCCAATTCAGCACACCACCATCCCCACCCCACTGCAGTTTTCCCCCCTTGGTGTCCATATGTCTGTTCTCTATATCTGTGTCTCAACTTCTGCCCTGCAAACCGGCTCACCTGTACCATTTTTCTAGGTTCCACATACATGCGTTAATATACGATATTTGTTTTTCTCTTTCTGACTTACTTCACTCTGTATGACAGTCTCTAGATCCATCCACATCTCAACAAATGACTCAATTTCGTTCCTTTTTATGGCTGAGTAATATTCCATTGTATATATGTACCACATCTTCTTTATCCATTCGTCTGTTGATGGGCATTTAGGTTGCTTCCATGACCTGGCTATTGTAAATAGTGCTGCAATGAACATTCGGGTGCATGTGTCTTTTTGAATTACGGTTTTCTCTGGGTATATGCCCAGTAGTGGGATTGCTGGGTCATATGGTAATTCTATTTTTAGTTTTTTAAGGAACCTCCATATTGTTCTCCATAGTGGCTGTATCAATTTACATTCCCACCAACAGTGCAAGAGGGTTCCCTTTTCTCCACACCCTCTCCAGCATTTGTTGTTTGTAGATTTTCTGATGATGCCCATTCTAACTGGTGTGAGGTGATACCTCATTGTAGTTTTGATTTGCATTTCTCTAATAATTAGTGATGTTGAGCATCTTTTCATGTGCTTCGTGGCCGTCTGTATGTCTTCTTTGGAGAAATGTCTATTTAGGTCTTCTGCCCATTTTTGGATTGGGTTGTTTGTTTCTTTAATATTGAGCTGCATGAGCTCTTTATATATTTTGGAGATTAACCCTTTGTCCGTTGATTCGTTTGCAAATATTTTCTCCCATTCTGAGGTTGTCTTTTCATCTTGTTTATGGTTTCCTTTGCTGTGCAAAAGCTTTGAAGTTTCATTAGGTCCCACTTGTTTATTTTTGTTTTTATTTCCATTACTCTAGGAGGTGGATCAAAAAAGATCTTGCTGTGATTGATGTCAAAGAATGTTCTTCCTATGTTTTCCTCTAAGAGTTTTATAGTGTCCAGTCTTACATTTAGGTCTCGAATCCATTTTGAGTTTATTTTTGTGTATGGTGTTAGGGAGTATTCTAATTTCATTCTTTTCCATGTAGCTGTCCAGTTTTCCCAGCACCACTTATTGAAGAGACTGTCTTTTCTCCATTGTATATCTTTGCCTCCTTTGTCATAGATTAGTTGACCATAGGTGTGTGGGTTTATCTCTGGGCTTTCTATCTTGTTCCATTGATCTATGTTTCTGTTTTCGTGCCAGTACCATATTGTCTTGATTACTGTAGCTTTGTAGTATAGTCTGAAGTCAGGGAGTCTGATTCCTCCATCTCTGTTTTTTTCCCTCAAGACTGCTTTGGCTATTCGGGGTCTTTTGTGTCTCCATACAAATTTTAAGATGATTTGTTCTAGCTCCGTAAAGAATGCCATTGGTAATTTGATAGGGATTGCATTGAATCTGTAGATTGCTTTGGGTAGTATAGTCATTTTCACGATGTTGATTCTTCCAATCCAAGAACATGGTATATCTCTCCATCTGTTGGTATCATCTTTAATTTCTTTCATCAGTGTCTTATAGTTTTCTGCATACAGGTCTTTTGTCTCCCTAGGTAGGTTTATTCCTAGGTATTTTATTCTTTTTGTTGCAATGGTAAATGGGAGTGTTTCCATAATTTCTCTTTCAGATTTTTCATCATTAGTATATAGGAATGCAAGAGATTTCTGTGCATTAATTTTGTATCCTGCAACTTTACCATATTCATTAATTAGCTCTAGCAGTTTTAGGATTCTCTATGTATAGTATCATGTCATCTGCAAACAGTGACAGTTTTACTTCTTCTTTTCCAATTTGTATTCCTTTTATTTCTTTTTCTTCTCTGATTGCCGTGGCTAGGACTTCCAGAACTATGTTGAATGATCGTGGTGAGAGTGGACATCCTTGTCTCGTTCCTGATCTTGGAGGAAATGCTTTCAGTTTTTCACCATTGAGAATGATGTTTGCTGTGGGTTTGTCATATATGACCTTTATTATGTTGAGGTAGATTCCCTCTATGCCCACTTTCTGGAGAGTTTTTATCATAAATGGGTGTTGAATTTTGCCAAAAGCTTTTTCTGCATCTATTGAGATGATCATATGGTTTTTCTTCTTCAATTTTTTAATATGGTGTATCACATTGATTGATTTGCATATATTGAAGAATCCTTGCATCCCTGGGAGAAGTCCCACTTGATCATGGTGTATGATCCTTTTAATGTGTTGTTGGATTCTGTTTGCTAGTATTTTGTTGAGGATTTTTGCATCTATATTCATCAGTGATATTGGTCTGTAATTTTCTTTTTTGGTAGTGTCTTTGTCTGGTTTTGGTATCAGGGTGATGGTTACCTCATAGAATGAATTTGGGAGTGTTCCTTCCTCTGCAATTTTTTGGAAGAGTTTGAGAAGGATGGGTGTTAGCTCTTCTCTAAATGTTTGATAGAATTCACCTGTGAAGCCATCTGGTCCTGGACTTTTGTTTGTTGGGAGATTTTAAATCACAGTTTCTTTAAAAAAAGAAAGGGGAGGGATATTCCTTCTAGAAATCAAATTTCCCTGATAGGTTGCTCAGATATAATTTCCACTGACACAATCTATTTTCTCTACTCCTCACGGAGATACACATAAATACTAAGAGCTTATTTTTTCCAACATATTTATATTTTAACTACTAAAATGCCATTTTTAAAGAAATAGAAATGGATTTTCATTAGATTCTACCATTTGAAAATGTATTTCCAATGGTCATTAAAGTGAGAGTGAGTTAGTTTCATAGTCTAATTTGTTTCATGTGGTACAGTTTTTTGTTTTCAATGAATAATTCACGTAAAGAGTAAAAACTTGTTTGTTTTTGGTTTTTTTGGTGTGGAGAGGCAGTTTCCTGGTTTAGTAATGCCCTGTCTTTAAAGCCAGCTGCCTCTGAAGATGGAGAAGAGAGAGTTGCCAGGACAGGTCTTAAATATAGAGTCGTTCATTTTTACTGGGTTATCGTGGGTTCCTATTCATCAAAGCTGCTTATCCAGCAACTCTGAAATTTGTCTTGTTTAGGCTTGTGAAAATCCTCGTTTCTAACGGCACAGATGTGAATCTGCAGAATGGAAGTGGCAAGGACAGGTAGGTATGAAACATGCCCTAAACTGTTCCCATACTTGTGTTACTAGGCTTGGGGTTTTGATTTACCCAAATATTTTCTTGTTTCTTTTGACAGTACTGAGAGGTGATAGGTCTCAAAGGAACGATGGCAACTCAAACACTGGCTTATTCACTTGTCCACTTATTCTTCCGTTCAACAGGGTATTTTGGGGGATATCCATTATAATGCATCTGCCTTCCCTAGCTTGAGCCCAGCAGACACTAAGCACTCAGTAAGTGATAGTTATTGAAGCAGTTTTCTCCAGCCGGGTGCTGGGCATTTGGTTGTAAGTGCCTGTGGCACTTTGTACCTCCCTAAGGGCTCTCATTGCATTTCACCTGACTTTGTTAACTAGAAGTCTTAGGTGTTTCCAAGGAAGCAAAAGGCATTCACAAAGATACAACCCAATTACTTCCCTGAGGTGAAAGGGCTGAGTGCCTTGCAGGAGAAGTTTGTGGAAAGAACATGATACTTGGAAACTTGTTCTTACAATGAGAGAATGTTTTAGAAAGACATAAAAATAATCACTAATCTAGTAATTAAGTTTAATTAATTAATTCAAATCAACCAATATTTATTGAATGACTACCACATGCCAGGCTCTGTGCTTGGCACTTGGGTAGAACAGTGAATAAAATGCAAAGCCTTTGCTCAAGGAGCTTATAGTCACGTGATGTACGCCGATCAAAGGTTTATGCACTGCAAACTAGTATGTAAGGAGTAGCTACAAAACACTGATCAAATACGGTAGGCCACAAAGAGAACATCAATTTCTAAAATCAGAAAACCTACCTACCACGCTCTCTGGACATAGTGCAGCAATAGATTTTAGTAACATTGAAAAAATCACTTATAAGTTTAAACAGTAGTTTTTCAAATAACTCAGGTATTTTTGGAACTAAGCCATCAATTCAAGAAGTTTGAAAAAATAATAGTGCCATTTTAAAAAGGAAAAAGAAAAACTTGAGAGGTATGAAAGAGAAGAATTTTTAAAAAGTAGAAATTGTTTATAAAATAAAGATTGTTGAGAAATGTAAGAGCTACCTCTTAAACAAAAGTTACACAATAAAATGGACCAATTTTGTAAATCTCAGAGGAAAGAAAAAATTAGAAATCTGAAAGGATTCATAACAGTATAGAGCAAATTTAAGCATGAAAAGAAAGTGGTACATTTGCATCTAAAATAGATTTGATCAAATCATTTAAATGGGTACTTTTTTAGAGAAAATTTAAACTATCAAAATCAACTCAAGAAATAGGACATCCAAAATAACCAATATCCATACAAGAAATTAGAAAATTTATTAAAAGATCACCTCCAAAATAGGTTCTGTGGTTTGTCTGTTCTACCAATGAGCTTGTTCAGATTTTCTAGGTACTGATAATAACCTTGAACTTTTCCACAGCAGAGAGGAAGCTGGAAAGCTACAGAGGATAGCCTTATTGATAAAATCTGATAGAAAGAAAGCTATTTGTACGTCTTTATGTGAAGACATTTATGTATCTCTTCCATCCTAGCTAAAGGATCATGCCAGGAGGGTAAGGATGTCTAGATTAGGAAATTTCTTTTTTTTTTTTTAAAGATTTTAATTAATTAATTAATTATGTATTTATTTTTGGCTGTGTTGGGTCTTCGTTTCTGTGTGAGGGCTTTCTCTAGTTGCGGCAAGCGGGGGCCACTCTTCATCGCAGTGCGCGGGCCTCTCACTATCGTGGCCTCTCTTGTTGTGGAGCACAGGCTCCAGACGCGCAGGCTCAGTAGTTGTGGCTCACGGGCCTAGTTGCTCCGCGGCATGTGGGATCTTCCCAGACCAGGGCTCGAACCCGTGTCCCCTGCATTGGCAGGCAGATTCTCAACCACTGCGCCACCAGGGAAGCCCCCAGGACATTTCTTAATATAATAATTCCCATCAGTAGACTGAAGGTGAAAACCTGTGTGTGTGTAACTGGTCCTCTCTTTTTTTTATTTAAAAATTTTTTTCTTATAGCGATGACTTTTGAGGAGACGGGATCAATTATCTTAGAGGATGCCCTATGTTCTTGATCTGCTCAGTTGTCTCCTAGGTGTGAAGGAGGCATTTAACTTGTTCATTATTTCCAATAAAGTTAAAATTAGGTTTAAAGGCTTGATTGGATTCAGGTTAACATTTTTAGCAAGAGCACTTCAGAGCTGGTGTTGTGACTTCAGTTTGCCTCTGTCAGGCCTGTGATGCAGGTTGCCCCACAGTTGGTGATTCTAATTTTGATCCTTTGGTGATTCTAATTTTGATCCTTTGGTGAGGGTGTAACAGCTAAATCTTTCCTTTGTAAAGATATAGCTTCCCACTGCAATTAGAAAATAATCTATGGGTTAGAAATTCAGTACAGTGTGAATATCCTGTTCTCCATTAAACTTTCATCCAAAGATTTTAGCATCTACTATGATCCTTGCCTGAATCAATTATTTAATTGGGACTTGCCAAAAAGTGATTTTCTAATTCCATGATTCCTCCTTTATTTATTAGCTGTGTAGTCTTCTGTTAACAAGAGCTTCCCTCATCAACTGGGGATGGACTACATTGCATTCTATAAAGACAACATAAATGTTTAAGTACCACTATTTAGAGTAAGGAATTGGTTTAATAGTTATCTCTAATAGTGTCCAATGAGATTTATTTCTTTTTCTTTTTTAAATATCATCATGGACTGGTAGATGTTTTTAAATCCCAACATTTTACTCAATTACAGTGATTATTCATTTTTTGGAGGTATAATTCACATACCCTAAAATTCATTCTGCTACAATGTACAATTCAGCATTAAAAAATATATGAACAGTCTATTTATCTCCTGTAAAAATAAAATACAGTGTGTGTGTGTGAAAAAAAAATATATGAACAAAGTTGTGTAACCACCGTCACTATATAAATCCAGAGGATTTTCATCAACACAGAAAGAAGCCCTATATTCATTAGCAGTCGCTTACCATCTCCTCCTTCCAGCTTGAGCGACCACTAACCTGCTAGTTCTGTCTCTATGGATTTGTCTATTCTGGACATTTCATATAAATGAAATCATACTATGTGGCCTTTTGTGTCTGGCTGCTTTTATTTAGCGTAATGTTTTAAGGTTCATCTACATTGTAGCATATATCAGTACTTCATTTCCTTTTTATGGCCAAATTATATTCCATTGTATGGATATACCACAATGTGTCTATCTATCAGTTGATAGACACATGCATTTTATGTGAATGATTTTCATGGCTTTTCCACCCAAATTAGGATTTCTCTCTTAGGTTTAAGCCAGGGAGGGTAAATGTAGACCTGAGTGTGGAGACCGCACTCATAGCCAGATGCTTCTTCTGCTGTGTGTTGCAGTCTAATGCTTGCGTGCTACGCAGGACACCTAGATGTTGTGAAATACCTCCGAAGACACGGTGCTTCTTGGGACACTAGAGACCTAGGAGGCTGTACAGCTCTGCACTGGGCTGCAGATGGAGGCCACTGCAATGTGATTGAGTGGATGATAAAGGACGGCTGTGAGGTACGGATTGTCCTTGTTAACTACACACGTACAGTTAAGAACCTAAATGCTGTTCCATAGGGTTTAGGACAAGCAGGGCCTTATGTGGATGTCTTTTGATTAGTTGAACCTAGAAATGCTGGAGAAAGTTCTCTGACTTATGAGCAAGAAAGTTCCTGAAACCTTGGAAAAAAAAGATCATTATAGAATTGTTATGACAGTGAGGCTTTAGATTGTCATGGAGGTTCATCTCATGTGGGGGAAAAAGAAACAGTGCTGAATCCAGAGCTGGACCTGATGCTGCTTCTACTTTGTTTATTCCTTTGTTCATTCCCTATGCCAATAAAGCTTGATGGTGCCTCTACAACACACCAGATACTGTCATAGGTGCTGGACGCACCAAGATGTTCAGAACTCTTACAGCCATAGTGCTGCTTATTGCTTTTAGAATTAAATTATTTTTATTCTTGGTTTGCTTTAAAGATTAGTCATTAAAAAAAACTTCCAAAGAGCAAACACTATATCAAGAATAGAGCATTCCAGCTCTCGTGTCTTTGCTTTGAAGCAGACATTTTGGTTTGCTTCTGGTTTCATGTCATCAGAAAGCACAAGTTCTACTTGGCAAATAGAAGTAGAGTTGTTTGGACTTCTACAGATATTTGAAGATGGGCAAATAGAATTAGCTCAATTAGGGTAACTGCTGATACCTTTGAAAACTTTAGTTCAAGATTTCAAAGACGTTAAATAAAAATTTCAGGGCATGGAAATAAGGAATGATGAACGAAATTCTCTCCTAATTGTGATTGCCGGATGGTGTAGACTACTGAGAAATTAAACTGATGACCTGGAAAATAAACTCGAATGGAGAAGAGTTATGTCTCCTGGAAGATGTCTGTAGATTTGTCCTAGTTTGTCTCTGAAGTGTGATTGAGCAAAAGCAAGGCTTAAGTTGTGGGATCTCACTGGTTCCTGCTGCTGCTTTTAGAGGGCTGAGAAGAGGGCCCCTTGAAGGAAGAACCTCAAGATAAATCCCTTTTATTACATTTCTTGTTTTGTTTTAGAGACACGCACAAAAGGTCAGAAGGACCGGCCTGTGCGCCTTGGGTGTTCGGGCCCACACCTCTCTTGGGTGGTAGTGACAGCCGCATTCCTCTTGTTTGGTTTATGATGAATTCTGCTCATGCTTTGGACCCAGTAAAAGTCTGTAGCTGAAAACGAAGTTTGACCTTTGCTGAAAGAAGGGCAGGTCTCTGCCGTCAACATTTAAATACTGGAATTTTGGAGGTGTAGGCTCTCTGGTCTTTAGTTATGGACACACTCATTTGGGGTGAATTCCATCTCTTTCTGTAGCACTGGAACTCCATAAATGTGTCCACAAAAGATTTCTGTGTGGCTGGCAGGTGATGTCAACACGAGTCCCTCTCTCTTCTTGGCAGGTGGTTGATCCGATGCTTTGGAAGACAGTGGGTTGGATCTGGGAGCAAAGTGGGGCATTGTCACCCTCTTCTTGAATCGAATGATCTATACCGAGAGCGAGTTATTTGCATGGGGAAGCATTTCTACATTTAATGAGCCATGTGACCTCAGGGAAGGTATTCGACTTCTCTGAGATTTGGTTTAAACATTTGTAAACCAGGAATAAAAATAGCTACCCCTGTTTAACCCCTCAGGACCAAAAGAGAAAATATGTGTGGAAGTGCATTGAAAATGCATAAAGTACCTTGTAGTACGAGGTGGTTATTTTATAATTATTTAAATATAATGGAGTTTGCTGCCCAAAGGTTATTTGTTATTTGCAAGAGGAAGAGCTGCACATCTTAACGGTGTTGGCAGTGGCTAATCTCATACACACAAATCACCTGCAAGGTCCTAAGCCCCTACTGGCAGTTCCTTGTTTGTTATTCCGGTCTGATGCTTCATACTAAAGCTGCAGATAGCTCTGAGTAATTCTTCTGTAAGTAATTCTTCTGAATTAGACCTGTGTGTGCATTCCATGCATCCGTCTGTGCACATGTGCATATGTCTACTTCAGAACCACTCTTCATGGGTGGATGAGGTCTTCGTTGAGATTGGAGGAGGCAGTATCTACATTTTATCATTCTAGAATATGTCTTAAAAAGCATGAAATTGAAGGATCTTAATGTCGGGCAGATTATTAGAAATGGCCCATCTTACTACCAGGCAAACTACATTTTGGACAAGGCATTGGGTTGGCTAGCTTTTCAGACTGGATTTCATGTAAGAGATCTGGTTGCTTTGTATTTACTCCAGCTGTAGTTCTCCTGCTTAAAATGAATACCTATTGGTAAGGATCAGGATGGGTGTTTATATTACTGTCTTGTTTCAGAAGGGATTTAAAGCCGCTTACAAAAGACACTTAAAAGTAAGCAGCAGACACTCTTTAAAAACCAGACGAGGAAAGTTAGGCACGAGAAAATAAGGCAGGGCTCACATGGGGCCAAGGAGAAGGTGATTATGTTTCATTTTTCTGTCCCATCTTTTTTCCATTTGAACAAAATGTAAATGAAGATGCCAGTGGGTGGGGAGGGGCCTCCTGGGGCCTCTCAGCACCCTCTAAAGTGGTCCAAACACAGCTGCTCACTGTGTAAATGTGAATGAAATCAGCACAGTCCAATCAACTCTCACCAGGTCTAGGAAGACTGCTATCTAAATTGGGGGAATTGGGGCAAGTAGACATTTCTTTATAAGTTTCTGATGAGTGATTTTCAGGAAAAGAAAGTGGGCTAAGAGCCGCTCTCCCTGTGGCTCTCCAGGTGGACACCACGGACGCTGGCTCAGGGTGGAGCCCGCTCATGAGAGTCTCTGCGGTCTCGGGGAACCAGAAGGTCGCCTCTCTGCTGACTGACGCAGGCACGGATGTGAACATGAAAGACAGAGACGGGAAGACCTCTCTCATGGTACGCCTTGCCCCACACAGCAGCCTGGCTTGACAGGCGGAATTAAGGTCAGAGCTGCCCCTGTAGCAGAAATTCTTGCCAGTGCAGCCACATAAGAGCACGGGGTTTTGGTTGCCTGTGTATTCCCTATCGGCCTGTGAATTAAGATATGGCAATGTCACCATAGCATTCTTTTGGGGGTGGGTGGGTGGCGTCACTCTAGTATTTTTGTTGTCTTTTGACAACTTTCTTGAAGGATTACCAACCCCAGTCCCTGGGGCCATTTTAGGATAAAAACAAAGAAGTGCTATTCTCTGTCCTGGTTTGGCCTAGGACTTGTCAGGTCATCCTACGTGGAGAAAAGCAGATTTCCTTTCCTCTTCCCTTGCAGTTGCCATCGCTGTGCAGCGGGGCACACGCACCCATCCTGCACAGCCACAGCGGCCCCAGACAGCTCTGACTCTTGATCATGCTGCTGCTGGGCGTCCTGGAGCTGTCCCACCAGGCACCCCCTTCCGCTCACCCCCGCCGTTTGTCTTCTAGGTGGCCGTGTTGAATAACCATGAAGAATTAGTCCAGTTACTTCTCGACAGAGGGGCAGACGCAAGTGTGAAAAATGAGGTATGTAACTCCATCTCCAGCTAAGGACTTTTCCTGGCGAGGAGGAGAGAACATAGATACAAAAGAATTTTTCTTGTTTTCTCTTGCAGTTTGGCAAAGGTGTCCTAGAAATGGCCAGAGTTTTTGACAGAAAGGTTGGGATGTTCTTTCTGCCCTTTGAGGCTCATTTTGCAGCACTTAAAAAAAAAAAAAAAAAAAAAAAAAACCCAAACCTTGGATCACATGCACCTGTTTTTGTTTATCTAGAATGTCGTCTCCTTATTAGAAGAAATGAAAAAAAAGCAAATGCCGAAGAAGTCATCTGTTCGCTGACCGCGGGGCACCTCTTACCTCCCTCCGAAAGCCAAGTGAAACGAAGCAAAACGGGACTTGAACTAGAGAGATGAAATTCTGCATCTTTGAGGGCTATACATTTGATTAATTATTTAGTGAAGATTCACAGTATTTTGTAACATACAACTGTTCTCACTTTGAAATACATCTTTCTACCTAAGTACGCGTGGCGGTGGTGTCATCATCGGGCGTCTGCAGAACGGGGATGTGTTCTTGTGCTCGGGCCTTTTGGAGTTAGACGTGAAGCAAAATATTTATGTCCCGGAGCTGCACAAACATACACGGGTCTCCCACTTCCCGCTCCTGCCCTCCAAGCTGTCCTCCGAGCCACTCCAGGACCCGGTGGAAATTCCTTCTCCCATGTGTTTTTAATTATGTCCTTCCTTCCCAACCTAAGGCCTTCCAGGCCGTGGGGTCAGGCTGGTGCTCCCTCCTGAGAGACGCTCCTCCTGAAAGCCCAGGAGGCCATGTGAAGAGTTTTCTGCTCAGCCGTTGGCCTCACATCAAAGCACAAGATACATATTTCAAGACCCCGATTCTGCTCCATTAGAGCAGTGCTTTTAGAACAGACCTGTCTGAGGACGTGTTTGCATACACTCAGGCCCTGACAGTGAAAGAGCCGGCCTGCTGGCCTGTTGACAACTTTGCCGAAGAGGAGTATATTATTACATCGAGTCCTCAGAGCAGAAAGGGTTTTGATACTGATCACTCAGTTCTAAGACAAGTAGGAATGAACAGGTCTGCTGGTTGGGAGCTCAGACACACAAACGTGTTGGAGCTTTAATTTGGCAGACACACTTAGAAATCAGCAAAGAGGGGAGCGAGCCGACCGCATGCATTTTGCGTCTCCAGAGACAAGCTGGTTAACTTGACCCCAGGAGAAGACCAGCTACAGAGGTCTGCACGGGACTGGAATTGTCTCTGCAGGGAAAGAGCATTTAAAAGGTTATTAAAGTGCCAAAGCTCTGGGGGAAGGGCGTAGAGAAAAAACACACCATCTGTTTTTTGATGTTGGCAATTCTCAGCTCTATTCCATACAGCTTATAGACTGTCCGCCTTAGGAACTGGATCTGTGGATCATACGCAGTCCTCTCCTTAGATATTTCACTAGCGTTTTACCTTTTGTACAAATGCTTATTCCTTTAGATTTGCTGGACTAGATTTAAAAAAATCTCTCTAAAAATCAGAGCATCGTCACGGCGTTCCAAGGCTCCTTTTCCCCCACCATGATCAATGTTGACTTTCACCTCCACTTCATTCCTTGGTCTGTTGTGTATAATATTCATGACCTATGGGAAGAGGGCACACCCCTTCTTGTGGAGGTCAACCTTGGCCATATAATGGGGCTGACTTTGGTCAATGAAACATGAGTGGAAGTGGCTCCTGTCCCTCCGAGAGGAAGCTTTAAGCATCCCCAGGTCCCTCTTGCCTCTGCCACAAGACCAGCTGTGATTTGGATGGTGGCTACTCCATCAGCCCAGGGTCCTGAGACAAGAGCCAGAGCTCCCCCAGGATGGACATGACATGTGAGTGAGAAATAGCCCTTTCATGTCATAAGTCGCTGAAATTTAAGAGTGGCTTGTCATCGCAGTGTAACTTAGCCAAAAATGACTGCTTGTAAGGTCCTAGCTCGTATCTGTGAATTTAATTTTCCACTGAAGCACCTCTCAAGTCCTTTGGTTTCCAGTCTTATTTTATTCAGACTTTACATTTTTATCTACCTACCTACCTTTCTACCTATCTATATTTCGGACTTTTTAAAATTCAGGAATGGATGTTGAATTTTATCAAATGTCTTTTGTAGCATCTCTGGTTATCATAATATGGCCTATTTCCCTACAAGCTATTAATTTGCTGACTTGGATTACTAGATTTTAAAATATTGAACCATCCTTATATTCCTGAGATGATCTCATTGGGTTACAGTGGGCTGCTGAGTTCTATATGCTCAGGTGCTATGTGTGTTTGCTTTTTAATATTTTTCCTTAATGAGATTAGATTGTGGTTTATCTTGTGTTTTGAATTTTCCCAAGGAAGCAACCCATGCTTTTATTAGCTTCATTTTTCCCAAGTAATTTATACTTTTTATTTCTGAATTGGAATTCCCTCTGGATTGGAGTCTCTCGGGAAAGGGCACGAGCAGTGCATTGTCACAAGTATCCCAGGTGAGTGCTTATAATTCAAGGAGTCTGAGAAACATGGCTGTAGAGTGTGTTAACACAAACGGTTCCATTTGCTATTTGCTAGATAATCTGCTATTCAGCTTTGATTCAAGAGTCATTGCATTTCTAGGACATAGATTGTTTTTCTACTTTCAGTGCATTATTATATATATATATATATAAAATCAATTGAGCTACATTATTAACTATGAGGTCTTCTATGTACTTATTTTATGCCTGCTTGGTTTGTCACGGGTAGAGGGTGGTAAGAATAAGGACACCTGTTACCGTTCTGTAAATCTATTTTTCTCGGTATTTACTGCAGTTCTTTATGAAATTGGATGCTAGTTAAAAAAAAATTTGTAATACATTCCCATTGCAATTAGATTTTTATTCTGGATATGCCTGATGTAAATGTTTCTAATCCTGCTTGCTTTCTTTTTGAATCTCTCTCTTCTATAAATAAGGTGAGTTTTAAAAATTTATTTGATAGGTTATGTATCTCATCGTTCAAAGAAGTATTAGGTTCCCCCCCCCCCCCCGCCCCATAGTGTGTGAAAAGGCATAAAGGCAACTTCTTCCATCCTTGTCCCATCACCTGACTGGCTCATGTGGACTTGCAGCATGCATCCCCCGACCCTCCAGCTCACCATCCTTCTCAGATTCTTAGGCATCTATAAATGAATGCGAATATAGATACATTTTTCTACATGAGAGTTCCCCTTCCCCCCCCATTTTGGTAACATGCTTAGTAATGAATGAGACACATCTTTATAGTAACCTGTATACCATTTATTGGATATAATATGCGTAACATTGACTTTTTTCTATGGAAAAGCAGGTTGTATTACCTGTAGACCCCCAATATGAGAAATGTGTACAAAGGTAACAGACCGTAACATAAAAAGGTATGTGAAAAAAATTAGCAAACCAAAGCGTGATAAATGGATGAAGCACTATAAAAATGAATGTACTGGTTTAGTAGCTGTAACTTTGTACTGTGCTGAATAGCCTGTAGCCAAGTTTTACAGAGTTATACTTATGTGCCACACACATTCAAACAGTGCACCTTCCTTAAAACCTCCCCACTTGACCTGATAGACGGTACAAGAGCGCAGTGAACTCTGACGCTACTTGCCCTCCTTGGACTCTTAGAGGGTTTTCTCTTTCTAGTTTGATGTCTTTTTTCTATCACTGTCCTTCCTACTTAAGTACTTGCTTATATAGGCCATGAACATAGACATCATTCCACTTCTTTGTAAAACTAAAATGATCACATGAGATTTATCCTTTTTTCTGGATTTACAGTGTGCTAAATTGAGAACTAAAAAATTATCTCATGGAAGGAGAATCACAGGGAGAATACAGGACATGTTGTTTGGAGATGATGTGGAAACATCAGGGTTGGTTACAGAGTATTGAGCCTGGAAGAGCCAAATCACATTGAGAATTCCTTTGTGTGTTAAATCTTATGGCTATCACAATCCATTATTGAATATTATGACAATTTTATATGCAGTGTTTCTTCCCCTAATTTTTCTCATATAGAACAGGCTCTTAATGGCTGGATTCTAAGCCACCCACTGCTGTCCCAAAAGTAAAGAGGGGGTTTTCTTTAAGAAAGGCAGGGAAACAGTTTATTCACGTGCAGGTAAATGGCTTCTGGAAGCATCACTGCACAGAAATGGTTCTCAGCCTGGGGCTCACGAGTCTTTCTTAGCTTGTTGTTACTGGTGTGACTATCAGAGTTTTCAAACAGGTTTAAAAGAAAGAGATGTCAATGGGAACTGTAGAGTGCGTCAAGAGAATTTTGTAATTAGAGGTGAACTGATTTTCTATGGCCAACTCCCCCTTCTAATAGATAGAAGTCTTTAGCATCCCTCCTCGTGGAGGGACGCTGCTGGAGTCCGGGCTGGCGGGGGAGCCGGCAGGGCTGCTCCAGGCTGCGGTGCTGGAGAAGGCTGGGCTTTGGGTGTCCGATGGGTGGACTTGTGGGGGAGCCACCACTCTGGCTGACCTGAAGTAGCTAAAAACGCAGAGATCTGTCAGAGATTGGAGAGGCCTCGGTGCTGGGTTGGGCCTGGGGAAGGAACTGGTGTCTGGGTGATAAGGAGTGGCCAAGGGACGTATTAGCCTAGGCTGCCTGTGTCCAGATGTGTTCACGGCCTGCTCGTGAGTTGTGGGAAGGAGAAGGGATGGCAGCTGCCAGCCAGCCATCGTGCGAGGGACCCACAGCCTGAGTCACCCCTGGGGGTCAGCATCGGCACCGGGAGACTTCCGGGTGTAACATTTATCTGGGTTACTTGTGTTTGGTTGGGGTCAGTTTGCTAACAGTGAGGAAGGATCTCCAGACGGAGTCTGCCCTGGGCTCCCTGCACACCTCGCGGAGCCCTCCAGAGCAAACGTTTTAAATGAAATAAGCCTCATGCTGAAAGCCTGCGAGGGGTCAGGTTGCTGCCCAGGCATCGTGCCCTCTTGGGTGTCGGGGTCTCAATGGCTCAGAGTGCTTTGTAAACAGCAGTGGAGAGATGGCAGGGAGATGCTTGAGAATTCCCGCCGGGCCAGCACCAGGCTCTGTTTAGCACCACGGAGATCACAGGCTCCTAAGAACGGTCTGCCACAGAGCAGAGTTCGAGATGTTCTGCTCTTAGGGGTTACGCTGATGTGTCGTATTGATTTGCCGGAACGATGGGCTCTGGTTTCAGACTAAGAATTCCTAATAAAGTTAAGAAGGCATAAAATTGTCCCCTTTGAGACTAGTCAGGAGTATTTATTCTCATGTAGTTTAATTTGTTGCTCTTGTGGTTTTTTGTGATGTCATCCCACATGTGTAAGCTGGAAAAATTCACACTGGGAAGCGTAATCTGTGTGCATATTTTGACAATGGAAAATGTTATGTATTGTTTCTCTTGGTTGCTACACATCTGATTCCATGTGTCAGGAAAACAAACTGTTACACAAAATTTCAGGCGATAAACTTTTCAGTGGAATGCCTGGAAGATTAGCCATCTACTTCCCAGTAAAGGGGGGTCATACAACCTACAACTCTCGTAAGATGGAGGAAGGAAAGTGACTACCCTTAGGGCCTGCTCTGTGTCGAGGCATGCTGACTTTCTCAGCGAGGGCCTTCTAAGCCCCCATCAACTCTATTATTCATGCCTATACAATTAAAAAAATATTAAAAATAGACTGCCATTGAAATATAAGCATTAACTTTTGTTTCTATCATCTATGAGGATATAAAAAGGGGGAGGAGTAGCTTCCCCCACCCCCCAACAACCTGGCTATTGGTTACTTTCCTAAGTTATATTAAAATGAAAGTTATTGTTTAATATGCTTCATTTGATAAATATTGCATTTGGAAGTATTGTTCCTCTAATAATATTATCTGTGTATTGTAAGGGGATATTAGGTTTAACTATGTTCTTTTCCAGAAATAAATTGCATGGCTCTAGAGAAGCACTTAGTACTATAGAGAGATAAGAATGTCATCAGCCGTGGCCCCTAAGTGGCCATTGATGATGAGATGTAAGATCACAGCATTAATCTCCTTTAATATCAAACTATTCCTGGTTCTCTGAAATAGAAGCATAGGAACTATAATTAAGGACAGACCAAAAAAAAAGTTCACATCCTCTTCCTTGCACTAGGAGAAGGGGCTACAATGCCAGATCCAAGGATTTGGGCATCTACAAAGACAATGCCCACATAATGCACCATAAAAATTCTGTAAACTTTTCAACAGCATATGTTTTGGCCTTAGTATAGTTACAAAATATAATACCAGTTATAGTAATTCTGTATGTACTCATCAGCAGTAATAGTTTCTAACATGGCTTTATAGTTTTAAGAAATTAATAAATGTATAATGAACAGTTGCATGCCATAAGAGTTGGAATGTATTAGAGCCGAGTTCCCTTTTGTGTGTGCGTGTGTGTGGGTGTGAGACATGGATTTATTGAGTTTATCCATGATCGTGAATACTATGTTCCCTGGATACGGTGGGAACACGCGGAGAGTTAAATGCACTCTTGTTTCTGGAAGGCGAACCAAGATTCTTGGTACGTTTTGTCTTTCTGCTTCAAGGCATAGAAAAACCATTGAAATGACCCCAGATGAAGTCCCTATCATAAAACAGAGTGGATTATGGAACTGCTGTCAATTGCCTTCTAATGTGAAAACCAGTCGCATATGACCCCACTAGAAGACAGACAGAGGCATAATGGCATTTTTACCTTGTCTGAGTCATTTTGTCATTTTCTTGCCATCAGATACAAGCATCTTCAAGATCTCCTTTTGGAAATGGCTCCCCAGTCAGACCTCTAAAGGGTGGAAGGCTGATGGGGCTGCTGCCCAAGACTGCACTTCGTGAATCCTGAGGATGAGGACTTTGTTTCCTTCGCCCATTTCTGTGATGCTCAACAGGTAAGTTGTAAGTGCTTAGGAAACAGATTCAGACTCTGTGCCAAAAACATCTTTCAAAGATTTCCTCAGCCAAGTTGGGAAAATAAGATGCCCCAAAGAGAACTTACTAGTAACTTAGGGTTCTTTGTCCAACATATACTAACAAGGATAGCAGACCATAACCTGTCCCAGTGAACACAGCGTTCCATTTGGTTGTAGTTTTTGCAAGCATAGGGATTCTGCCTAATTTTTAATAAGTTGAACCTTGCAGTAAAAGGAGATTTTTATCTACAGAATTGAGTCACTAGATCTGGTTACTGGTTCACATCTGAAAATAGTTATACTCTGTGGAAAGCCTCATCTATCTGTCGGAACACAGAATCATTGTATTACAGTCAGTCAGTCAAGAATACAAGGTGGTAATTTGTTTAGCTCCAAACAGTACAGGGAGATGGAGGGTTGCAGTGCTTGGGCAGTAGCTGTCTTTGTAGAAACACACCACCTTTCCCTATCATCTAAATAAGGTGCGGATGCCAGCACTCCTTAAAGGGCAGCCAGGGAAAGAAGTTCTTGGTGTTTCTATAAAGCAAACTTCTCTGCCTGCTCTCCAAATGCGCTCAGGGCTGGTGAGCTCAAGGTCAAGTTTCTGCCTGGCCTCGTGTTCCAGTCTCTATACTGGTGTGGCCACACCTTAAAATTCCTTTCCGCAACCCAGGTTCTCTCCAAAGCTTCCCGGCCAGAAGCCAGGTCCTTCCCTGTTACCCTGGAGCTTCAAGGGATAATTACCCTGGTGGGCCAGACTGTCAGCTGTGACAGGGCCCAGGTTATCCCTGCAAGCCAAGCGTAGGCTGGACCAGAAGCCAGGCTCTGGCCTGAGAGCAGGGGTTCCAGAAAATCACTCGAGGTCCTACCTGGGGTCTCTTGAGCTGTGTCTGGTACCATAACCATAGCCATGGGTAGCTGGGGAACTGCTGTCCAATAAAGCCTCCTTCAAAAAGTAAACATCCTGTCCAGAATCCCAGAAAGCATGATATTTCAAGTTCACTAAACTATTAAAAGCACAAAAAGCCTTCCTTCCATGGAAAACTCAGTGATGGTTTAAAAAAAAAAAAACACGCCCACTACAGCGCACTGCGCTGTAGCAAGCATTCTGCATAAATTAATAATTTACAAGTACCTGAGCAAGTAAAAGTATACAGAGCACCATAGCACAGCACAGCACCGACGGCAGTAGCTCAAAGTTCTTCAAATCATGGTGTTTGAAACATTAAAAAAAATTCTAAAAGTTGGTACAAAAAATAACTCCAACTGGAGTTGAGAGATAGATAGTGCAAACTTCTGTCTTCATTGTTGAACAACGGTGTTGGCTTGCTTCTCACTTTGCATAGGCGATGTGGGTGGCTCTGGGCACTTGATGGGGCTGTTTGGAAGCAGGTCTGCAGGAAGAGCAGCCAGAGAGGAGAAAACAAAACTGTAGTTAGAGGAGGCCCTGCCAGCGATTTCTGCAGACACAGACGCCCGGGTTGGAGATGCCTTTTCTTGCACTGTGATGTCCTTCCAGGATCAGACCCCCACCCCCTGCCCTGGGGGCTGGAGACCCCTCTTGCTTTCATCAGGAACTGCAGGTCCCAGAAGGGATCTCGCTGAGAGCTGCAGCATCTTCAGCCGTTTATGACCCTTTCCAAAGCTACTGCTCCCGTCCGTCCACAGGAGAAGAGTGCCATTCAACAGAAAAATGGTGCAAGCCACAAAGGTGAGCCTCATGTGTAACTTTAAATTTTGTAGCAGTCTTAAGTAAAAATAGATAAAACTAACTTTAACTTTAGTCATATGTTTCACTTAACCCACTCTATCCAGAGTAATAGTATTTCAGTGTGTCACCAACATACAGATTAATGGGATAGTTGACATGTTGGGGTATTGACTCTTCAAAATCCAGTGTGGGGAATTTCCTGGTGGTCCAGTGGTTAGGACTCCGTCCTTCCACTACAGGGGGCACGGGGTCGACCCCTGGTTGGGGAACTAAGATCCTGCATGCTGTGAGGTGTGGCCAATTAAAAAAAAAAAAAATCCAGCATGTATTTGCATTGCCAGCATATCGTATCTTCCACCAGCCACAGTGTGCCCAGCAGCTACTGTATTAGTGCAGCTCCAGAGCAAAGCTGGGCCTGTGGGATCCCTTGGAAATGAACATACAGAGGATTCTCCTTCCAGAAGGAGACCAAAACCAGCTCGCACTGATGTCAGCAACTGGCCGCTGCTTGAGGTCATTTAAAAAGAGAGCCTTCCCCAGAGGATCTAAACAGACATTTCTCCAAAGAAGACACACAGATGGCCAAAAAGCACATGACAAGATGCTCAACATCACTAATTATCAGAGAAATGTAAATGAAAACTACAATGAGGTATCACCTCACACCGGTCAGAATGGCCATCACCAAAAAAATCTACAAACAAATGCTGGAGAGGGTGTGGAGAAAAGGGAACCCTCCTACACTGTTGGTAGGAGTGTAAATTGGTGCAGCCACTATGGAGAACAGTATGGAGGTTCCTTAAAAAACTAAAAACAGAGTTGCCATATGATCTAGCAATCCCACTCCTGATCATATATCTATCTGGAGAAAACCATAATTCGAAAAGATACATGCACCCCCAATGTTCATTGCAGCACTATTCACAACAGCCAAGACATGGAAGCAACCTACATGTCCGTCGACACAGGAATGGATAAAGATGATGTGGTTATATACACAATGGAATACTACTCAGCCATAAAAAAGCATGAAATAATGCCATTTGCAGCCACACGGATGGACCTACAGATTATCATACTAAGCGAAGTAAGCCAAAGACAAATATCATCTGATATCACTTATGTGTGGCATCTAAAATATGGCACAAATGAACTTATCTACAAAACCAAAAAGACTCACAGAGAACAGACTTGTGGTTTCCAAGGGGGAGGGAGGGTGGGAGAGAGAAGGGGGAGTTTGGGGTTAGCAGATACAAACTATTATATGTAGAATGGATAAACAAACAACAAGGTCCTACTGTATAGCACAGGGAACTATATTCAATATCCTATGATAAACCACAATGGAAAGAATATATGTATAACTGAATCATCTTGCTGTACAGCAGAAATTAACATTGTAAATCAACTATACTTCAATAAAATAAAAAAGAGAGGCCCTTCCCCTCTTCATGTCCATGTAAAGTGGTGTTTTTTCCTTTTGAACAAGAAAAGTAACTTCAAGATCAGTGTACAAACCACAGTGAAATAATTAGGATGCTCTGCAGTTTTTCTGTACTTGTGTAGTCGGGAATTAAACCACTGTCCTGACCCTTTGACCGGCTTTATCTGAGATATATTAGGCAGCTATCTCTTTCGTGGGCCAAACATTTTTCCTAAGAGCTGTCATGAAATCACGAGTGTGTGCGTTTCCCTTCAGCGATGCTGAATTATTACTGAACCCAGGGCCTGGCCAACACCTACCTTTGGTTCTTTGGAGCTCACAAAGCAAGCTGCCTGCGAAGGGGGTATATGTTTTGGCTGAGGGTTTAACCCATCTGTGTGCTGGTAAATGTTTAACTACCCACCACAGGGGGGAAGGAGGAGGGCCTGATCTATAGCGTTTGCTGATTTCCATGGTATAAATACTCATGCTCCCAACATGATGTGGCTGAACATGGAAGAGATGTGCAGTGGCCACCATGGCATGGCATTTTCATCACATAGGAATGACAGATACAGTAATCTCAAGAATGTGGGTTGCGAGAACTACCATCTGACCCAGCAATCCCACTACTGGGCATTTACCCTGAGAAAACCTTAATTCAGAAAGACACATGCACCCCAGTGTTCACTGCAGCACTATTTACAATAGCCAGGACATGGAAGCAACCTAAGTGTCCATCGACAGATGAATGGATAAAGAAGATGTGGCACATATATACAATGGAATATTACTCAGCCATAAAAAGAAACGAAATTGAGTTATTTGTAGTGAGGTGGATGGACCTAGAGTCTGTCCTACAGAGTGAAGTAAGTCAGAAAGAGAAAAACAAATACCATATGCTAACACATATATATGGAATCTAAAAGAAAAAATAAAATGGTTCTGAAGAACCTAGGGGCAGGACAAGAATAAAGACACAGACATAGAGAATGGACTTGAGGACACGGGGAGGGGGAAGGGGAAGCTGGGACGAAGTGAGAGAGTGGCATGGACATATATACACTACCAAATGTAGATAGATAGCTAGTGGGAAGCAGCCGCATAGCACAGGGAGATCAGCTCGGTGCTTTGTGTCCACCTAGAGGGGTGAGATAGGGAGGGTGGGAGGGAGACGCAAGAGGGAGGGGATATGGGGATATATGTATACGTATAGCTGAGTTACTTTGTGATACAGCAGAAACTAATAGTCCTTGCAAAGCAGTGTGGGCTGGCTCCAGCACACAACTGGGTTAAACCTCCCTGCCCAAGTCCAGATTCAGGGCTGTGCCTTCCTCATCCCCTGGGGGAGGGCGTAGGAGATGACCACAGCTGCAGCTCAGTCTTCAAAGGTGATTCCTTTTGCCGGCTGAGGGGGAAGCTCCCACTTACCCCCGCCCAGCAGCTTCTTTAGCCTGACTTCTTACATTCCCCCTTATTTCATCCATGACCCTCCAACCTCACCTCGTTTCTCGGGACCCCAGGGCCTGGGCAGAGGCCATCGGTCCAAGTGGGATTTCTGGAGGTAGGTGTCCAGCCTTCATAATATCGCACCACTTGCTGGCTTTCCCTCCTTTGGGGGGGGCATGGCCCAGCCCAGATCAACAGCCACAGCTTTGAGGGAGCTGTTCTACTTGATCTTGAGTCGACCTCATGGGTAGGCTGGGATCATTGCTACGAGTGACATGTGATGCCTACAATTATAGCTCCCTGCTGCTTCCTGCTTATTCTTTACATCCGCCCTCACGTCTGTTTTATATTGTTCCCAGGGGTGGGGAGTGCAGGACACACAGCCGCCACCGCCACCCCCACGTCCTCCTGTGGCTTGAGAAGCACGGCTCGGTGCAGCTGCACCCACATAGTTTCGGGGAGAAAAAGAGGGACATGGGTGCATCACACCAACCTGATGGGTGCCAGGCGGAGCCCAGACTCCTGCTGTCCCAGGGTCCTGGCAAGCCGGGTTGTCCTGTTCAAAGGATCTGCAGGCAGAGGCTTCTGAGGAGGGTTTGGCTTACGAGTTGCCTGCAATAAACCACAGGATTATGTCTGATGGCCATCTCCGTGAACTCGGACGAGACACTGACCTCAGGAGCTGTTACAGTCCCCTGGAGAGTGGGGTAGGGTGAGGAGAGTGGTTAAGTTGCTACACAGCCCAAGTTCCATTTACTGTAAACTTTATGAATACGATCCTCTAACCATACAGGTGTGGTGGTGGTGCGTGCGTGTGCGCGTGCGTGTGAGGGTGGGTGACCTGTGTTAAAGATTTAACCAAAGCGTCATTTAGTTAGTCACTCAAATAGGGTCTTCAGCTGCCATGCTGTTCCCAGGCCTTGGAAGTATAGTTGATGCTGGTGTTTCTGGGCCAGTGTTACCCAGGGGATGTAAACTTTCCTGTGCTTTTAGGCTTCTTTTCAATTTATAAAGGCCTAACATGAGAAGTTGGTGAAAATCTTTTCAAAGAACACATTCATTGCTTCAAATTTGCCAGAATCCCGTAACAGAACTTGTTCAGCTGTGGGTGAACCAGACAATGAAGGTGACCATCCTTCACCCATCAGTGTGGGGTCGGTAACACCCCTCCATGAAATACACAAAGGTTCTGCTACCAAAATATTTTCTAATAATTCATTCAGAGAGTCACAAACTGGCTTGGAAAATGACACCCAGAAGGAAAACCCAAGACACAGTGGTTCGAGGGACAGATATTGTTCTGTAAGGAAGCTGATGGGGGCGGTGCTGTATTGGCCAGAGGCCAGTGAGGGAGTTGGCAGTAGAAGGTGGGCAGAGCATGAACTTGGAGTATCTGCTCTGGGTTTTGTACAAATACCGATACTCTGGGACTCGTGCAAGTCACCTGACTTCTCTGAACCTCAACTTCTCTGTCTGTAAAGTGGGAGAAAACAAGACCCATCTCATAGCACTGTTATGAGGACTAAATAAAATAATGTATGGGAAGCTCCCAGAATATAGATAACAATGATTAAAAGTCACTTGTGGGACTTCCCTGGTGGCACAGTGGTTAAGGCTCCGCGCTCCCAATGCAGGGGGCCCGGGTTTGATCCCTGGTGGGGCAACTAGATCCCACATGTGTGCTGCAACTAAGAGCTCGCATGCCACAACTAAGGAGCACACCTGCTGCAACTAAGACCCGGCACAACCCCCCCCCCCCCAGTAAAAGGCACTTGTGTTCCTGGGGTCCCTTCCTTGGCTACTGTGAGAGTGGGGCTCACTGGAGCCAGGTTGGAAAGTCAGTGAGTGTTGATAACACTCTCTTTTGGGCCCAGGGTGAACATAGGCATCAAGGCACCACCTGTGCTGGTCCTTGGAGCATAGAAGCACTCACACATGTACAGAAAGTCTGTAGGAAATGGTGCTAGAAACTCAAGGAAGACAGGACATCCTAATAAACAGATGACCTCACCCACTGTCATGGAACTCAGTATTCCATACATCCAGAATACTCAAGATGATTTAAACACATACGAGTTGAATTTCTCATAGTACTCATCCCACTAAAATTATATCTCCGCAGCAATCGGAGCTCAGTTAAAAGAAGGCGACAATATAGTCACAATTTAACGTAGCTTTGTAAAGCAAAGGAAGCTACCACAGGAGTCTGTCAACCACAGCTGTATGGAAAATACAGCAACTTGAAACAATGGGGAAACTGGGATGGGAAAGAGCCACCGAACAAGGAACAGACTTAAAAGTGCCATTTCTACATCAGCTCTCATTAATGGAAATATTAACAGCCTGTTGAATGTAAAACAGAACACAACCTTCACTAGAAATACAGACCATACAATAAGCACAAGCACCAAAGTCAGGACGTTTGTATATCCAACCACAGGCTCTGCGCTTACAAGCTCTGAGAGCACACAAGTTATTTAACTTCTTTAAGTTGCAGAGAGGAGATGATGTGAGGGTTCAGGGAGAGATTATCTATTAATCTCTTAGCATAGAGCCTGGCACACAGCGACCAGTAAGTGTTAGCTGCTACTGCTTCACAACTACTATTATTGAAGGAGTAAATTTAACCATCTAAAAGCACAATAATCCTCCCAACAAACACTGGGTGATAAGCCATGGCACTAAATCAAGCTCCATTTCCTGTAAAGTGGTAGAAAACAATGAGCACGCTAATATGTGCAATGTAAAAATGAATGCACGCACCCACATTTGAGGATTAAATAATTCATTACTAAATGACACTAGTTTTGCCTCTAAGTATGAATAAATATCTAGTCTTGGTAGTAAAGACAATGGCAGGTTTTTATTACACTACTGGAGAAAAAGGGAGATGTATGTTACAGTGTATCACAATATATTTGGATTTATCATGGACGCTTAGGAGATAGGTTGGCCATTCATTCTGGTTTTGCCTGGGACATTCCCAGTTTACGGCTGTGTTTAATTTATTAATCATAGTCTTTCTCATGTGCCCTGGTTTAGAGGACAAATTATATGGTCACGATAGTGGTAAAAGCCCAAACAGTTAAGATATTGATTGAAAGTTCTGATTCAAACCTGGGCTCAGCAGAGGCACCAATTCCCCTCCCTCCTGCCGTGCCCATGACATGGTTTTGATGGAAACATGAAACAGGTAGCTGCCTAGGTAAGATGCTAGCTTCCCACCAGGCCCAACTGGGACAAACTGGCATCATGGAACAGCGGGGTTAGTCAAAGGTGATGTATCCTCCCTCCTCAGGGATCAGGCATGGAGCCCATGAAATATTTGGGTAGAAGCACCAGCTGCATGTGCCTTGACCTTGCAGAAAAGGGTGGGGCTTCCACACTCCCTTTTAGGCATTGCTCTTCAAGCTGCCTTTGCAAAACCTGAACCTGAGCTTTCCCAATGACGTCCAATCCAGCCTGGCCACAAAGAGCCATGGGAATGGAGCTGAGGAATGACTCCAGGCCAAGTTGCTCACACTCAATAAACATTTCTTTAGATTGATTTTCATTTTAAACAAGGAAATGAGTTCAGACCCCCATTTCTCTTCCCTCTCAACTTCTAGGTACCAGAGAAAAATTGAGATCTGTTATTACATAGAGTTGTCTCATTTCTCCATTTTCTGCTCATGTTTTAGCAATAGCCACATATTTAAAATATTACAGTGGGATGAGAACAAATTTTTAGATCCAAATATAGCCCCTTGCTTTGATCATCACAGAGAATTCTCAGCTGTTATCTCCTGCATGATCAGCAAGAATAAGTGCATCCTGCTTATCCAGAGGGATCTCCCCAGGAAGACTGGGTGTTATCACAGGAAAACGCCAGAGATGCCACAGAGATCCCTGGTGAGCTCGTGCAGGGCCGGGGGGCAGCATAAACATTGCTCACCATCTGGCCCATCCCTGGCCCTGTAGAAATAGACACTTCACGATAACACCAAGGACAACTGGTTCTCTGGGAAATGCCTCAACTTCTTTTTACTCTTTATTCAGAAAAAGGAGGGGTCCCTTAAAGAGCACTTTTACACCTAGCTGGAAGATGTCCCTGGTCCCTTCTTTCTGAAACCACCTGAAAACAGTAAAGAAAATGCACAAGAAAGAGCAAAACTCCACCTCTGAGAAAACCGTATAGCCCCACATGAATATATGAGAAAAGGATGCAAAGTGTCCAGCAGGCTGGGCTGAGGAGAGACCACGGAAGGGACACCTGCGTGGCCAACCTGGTGAAATGCAGAGGGGGAGACATCCACCTTGCCTGCCAGGGATAAGAGTAGAGAGTGAGCAGATGATGTGTGTCAGGGCTGAAGGAGCAGCAGATGAGCCCAACCATCTGTGCACACCTGGAGCAGGGGAGGGGACCTGGCAGGGTCTCTGCTGAAATCAGGGGAGGCCAAACCACCACCATCCCTCAAAGCCTGCTGTCCCATGGTTCCCCATGAGGTGGGCAATTTGGAGGTGGCCCTGAGCTCTGACCTGGCCTTTCCCACAACTGTCCTGCAACTGGTCGTTTTTTCCAGGAAGACCTCGCTTCGTTTAAAGAGGAATTTAGATACATTAATCAAAACTACTGAAAGAAGGAAGGAAGGAACCATGATAAACAAAAGGCAAACTAAGAAGCCACTGGCAAAAATGTATACATAAGGACATGAAAAAGGAGCTGGCAAAAGTCAAGTGAAAAGGGAAAGGAAAAAAATAAAGCAACAATGCAAACCAAGGACCAAGACAGTACTGAACACAGTCAGGGCTGTGGGGACCATCTTGAGGGAAATGAGGAGGAGTTCAACGGTAAATGACAGAGACCACAGACAAAGGTGATACAACATATACATAAATGGTGTCACTTAAGGGATCTGAAGAAATAGTAAAGAGAGAAAAGATACCCAGATTTATTTTGTAAAAAGTTTTCTGAAAGAGTCAAGTCTATGGATTGAAAGTATACACTGTTTCCCTGGGTGAAATGAATCAGACTCATCAGAATTAAGACATAATTAATAGGATACAGAGTCATGTCACTTACAAGGAAAAAAGAAATAAGCCAGCTTCTGATTTCTTCAGAGCAGATAGAGGAAGCATGCATCTAAGAGTTTCAGGGAAAGAAAGTGTGATCCATTAATTTTATGCCTAAACTATCATTGAAAAAATAAAGCAACAGCCAAGTGTCTTTGAACATACAAAATTCGGGGAATATACTTCCTAAGAGCTCTTCTGGAAGGATTTCTGGAAGTCCAATAGAATGAACTTCAGCCAGCCAGGAAAAGAATGGCTCAGTTGCAAGGAGATTAAGCACTAAATCCCTTCAATGTAGACCTAAGGGTAACAAAATTGTGGGAATTATGGCTACAAAACAGAAAGTAAATGTTATTAGCCATAATAATATAGACATTCTAGAACTAACCAAAGTTGGGAGGTGGATCATCCATTTCCAGATGTATGGCAGGCTGAGTTATTTTGACCTACCTTCTCTCTAAAATTGTTGGATAAAGTGTATTTAATAGAAGAAATGGACAAATTCTTAGTAAGGTACAATCTCCCAAGACTGAATCAGGAGAAACAGAAAATATGAACAGACCAATCACAAGTACTGAAATTGAAACTGATTAAAAAACTTCCAACAAACAAAAATCCAGGACCAGATGGCTTCACAGGCGAATTCTATCAAACACTGAAGAAGAGTTAACACCTATCCTTCTGAAACTCTTCCAAAAAATTGCAGAGGAAGGAACACTTCCAAACTCATTCTATGAGGCCACCATCACCCTGATACCAAAACCAGACAAAGATACCACAAAAAAAGAAAATTACAGACCAATATCACTGATGAACATAGACTCAAAAATCCTCAACAAGATACTAGCAAACTGAATCCAACAACACATTAAAAGGATCATACACCATGATCAAGTGGCATTTATCCCAGGGATGCAAGGATTTTTCAATATCCACAAATCAATGATACACTATGTCAACAAACTGAAGAATAAAAACCATATGATCATCTCGATAGATGCAGAAAAAACTTTTGACAAAATTCAACACCGATTTATGATAAAAACTCTCCAGAAAGTGGATGTAGAGGGAACCTACCTCAACATAATAAAGGTCATATATGACAAACCTACAGCTAGCATAATACTCAATGGGGGAAAGCTGAAAGCATTTCCTATAAGATCAGGAACAAGACAAGGATGTCCACTCTCACCACTTTTATTTAACATAGTTTTAGAAGTCCTGGCCATGGCAATCAGAGATGAAAAAGAAATAAAAGGAATCCAAATTGGCAAAGAAGAAGTAAAACTGTCACTGTTTGCAGATGACATGATACTATACATAGAAAATCCTAAAGATGCTACCAGAAAACTACTAGAGCTCATCAATGAATTAGGTAAAGTTGCAGGATACAAAATTAATACACAGAAGTCTGTTGCATTTCTATACACTAACAGTAAAAGATCAGAAAGAGAAATTAAAGAAACAGTCCCATTTACCATCACATCAAAAAGAGTAAAATACCTAGGAATAAACCTACCTAAGGAGGCAACTACTCCAAAAACTATGACGCTGATGAGAGAAATCTTAGATGACACAAACAGATGGAAAGATATACCATGTTCTTGGGTTGGAAGCATCAATATTGCCAAAATGACTATACTACCCAAGGCAATCTACAGATTCAATGCAATCCCTATCAAATTACCAATGGCATTTTTCACAGAACTAGAACAAGAAAATTTTAAATTTGTATGGAGACACAAAAGACCCTGTACAGCCAAAGCAAAGAAAGAAAAACAGAGCTGGAGGAATCAGGTTCCCTGACTTCAGACTATACTACAAAGTTATAGTCATCAAAACAGTATGGTACTGGCACAAAACAGACATATAGATCAACGGAACAGGATAAAAAGTCCAGAAAGAAACACACGCAGCTATGGTCAATTAATCTATGACACAGGGGGCAAGACTATACAATGGAGAAAAGGTAGTCTCTTCAGTAAATGGTGCTGGGAAAACTGGACAGCTACATGTAAAAAAATGAAATTAAAACATTCTCTAACAGCATAAACAAAAATAAACTCAAAATGGATTAAAGACCTAAATGTAAGACTGGATAGGCAGAACACACTTTGACATAAATCGCAGCAAGATCTTTTGTGATCCTTCTCCTAGAGTGATGGAAATAAAAACAAAAATAAACAAATGGGACCTAATTAAACTCAAAAGCTTTTGTACAGCAAAGGAAACCATAAAGAGAATGAGAAGACAACCCACAGAGTGGGAGGAAATATTTTCAAATGATGTGACCGACAAGGGATTAATCTCCAAAATTTACAAACAGCTCATGCGGCTCAATATCAAAAAAACAAATGACCCAATCAAAAAATGGGCAGAAGACCTAAACAGACATTTCTTCAAAGAAGATATACAGATGGCCAAGAGGCACATGAAAAGATGCTCAACATTACTAATTATTAGAGAAATGCAGATCAAAACTACAATGAGATATCACCTCACACCAGTCAGAATGGCCATCATCAAAAAGTCTACAGACAATAAATGCTGGAGAGGGTGTAGAGCAAAGGGAACCCTTTTACACTGTTGGTGGGAATGTAAATTGGTACAGCCACTATGGAGAACAGTGGGGAGGTTCCTTAAAAAACTAAAAATAGAGCTCCCATATGATCCAGCAACCCTACTCCAGGGCATATATCCCGAGAAAACCATGGTTCAAAAGGATACATGCACCCCAGTGTTCATTGCAGTGCTGTTTACAATAGCCAAGACATGGAAGCAACCTAAATGTCCATCAACAGATGAATGGATAAAGTTGTGGTACATATTTAAGATGGAATATTACTCAGCCATTAAAAAGAATGAAATTTGCAGCAACATGGATGGAACTGGGGACTATCATACTGAAGGAAGTCAGACAGAGAAAGACAAAAACCATATGATATTGCTTATATGCAGAATTTAAAAAAATTATATAAATGAACTTATTACAAAACAGAAACAGATTCACAGGCTTAGAGAGCGAACTTACAGTTACCAGGGGTAAGGGTGGGTGGGGGAGGGATAGATTGGGAGGTTGGGATTGACATATACACACTACTATATATAAAATAGATAACCAACAAGGACCTACTGTATAGCACAAGGAACTCTGTTCAATATTCTGTAATAAGCTTAATGGGAAAAGAACTTGAAAAAGAATAGATACATGTATATACATGTATAACTGAATCACTTTGCTGTACACCTGAAACTAATACAACATTGTTAATCAACTTTACTCCAACATAAAATAAAAAATTTAAAAAATAAAAATAACACTAATAACTCATTACATGTTAACATGAATAACATTTCTTAATGAAAAACTAGTTTTTGATATAAAAATAAATTCAGTGAGAAAAAAAAATTAAAATGTTTCTTAAAAGCATCAAAGAGCTACAAGATAGCAAGATGTTATCAGGCCAACAACTAAGTGAAAGGAGAAGCCCAGAGGGGTAAGTAGTACACTGAAACTACAGGCATTTGCCAAATTAGGGAAACCTGGGTTTTGGTTTTGATACCCTTTTAAGGTGAGGGATGCAGGAGTCGAAGGTCAGCACCAGCCTCAGTTCAGTAGGGCACCATTCTCTTCCTGACCTCTCCCTGATAAAGCTGGGCCCTGCAAAGGACTGTACCGCAGGGTAAGAATGTTCTAGAAGTAAACACATACTACTGTCCATCCCTAGCAGACACAAGGAGAGTTCTCTTGGTGCTGGGCAGACCAACCTATAACTACAAATTGCCCCTGAGAACCTGAAGCTGACATCACATCATGTGGGTGGCTCATAAGCCCTGAGCCATTTCAAGGGGCCTCAAGCTGGTGCTGCCCTGGGCACCTGACAGAGGCAAATTACACCCTCTCTGGAGGAACGGACTTCATCCTAGACCTGAAAGAGCGCCCAGAGAATTTTCCAGAAAAGTAAGTAGCTCACAGTAAATGACCAAGCACCCAAAGAAGCAAGGAATCATGAGAGAGAGACACAGAGAGAGAGAGAGAGAGAGAGAGAGAGAGAGAGAGAGCAATAAAAAAAACTCAGCAGTAACACACCCAAAGAGTTTAGATCTGGGAATTATTGGAACAAATTTTCCTACTGTATTTAAAATAAAAGACAAGCCTCATGCCTGAATAAGAACCAAAGAGAACGTCCAGAAACAAAAAGTAAAACACAGCTGAGTTTAAGTACACATTTTGTTATGCTTAGTTTCATACCATTTATATAAACTGAAAAACACAAAATACTATATATTTTCACAGATACCTATTTACCTAAAAATATTTGAAAAGTGCTATAGAAAATCAACACCAAACTTAGGACAGAGATTATACCTGGAGGGGGGCTGAGGTAGCCTATATTGTTTAATTTTTCCTTTTTTTTAAAAAAGAAATGTATGCATATTATATATCTGAAATTTAAATAGGTGTATACATAGAAAAACAGGTAACAATGGTTATTTCTACATAGTATAAATATGGGTGAATTTTAGATCATTTTTACTTTTACATATTTTAAATACAGGTATTCCCCAATTTTTGAAAGTTTGCTTTACCTCACTTTTACAAAAGACCTACATTAGTACCTGTTTTCACTTAACTGAAAGAAATCCAAAGAGGATCTTTGCTTTTACAAAAACAGGCAAAAAGCAAAAAAAAGCTTTCAGCGTTGTTTTGGGGCAGCAGCCGCTGTAGAGGCAGCTCACCCTGAGCAGAGGGAGGGGCCCCGCCACGCTCCTTCCCCGTGAGCATCAAGCTGCCAGGGCTTCGAACCGTGTCTGCGAGCATCTGTGCTTTATCGCGATTTATTTTTTGCATCCCTTAACAATATGTGTCCCAAGGTAATCGCTTCTTTACTTTATGCCATTTTGGCTTATGAAGGGTTTCACAGGAACGCTCTGCTTTCAGATAGCAGGGAAATCTGTATTTAAAATATTAACAATAACAGAATTAATTTTCTTTTTTATAAATTTAGTTTATTTTTGGCTGCATTGGGTCTTTGTTGCTGCACGCGGGCTTTCTCTAATTGCAGCGAGCGGGGGCTACTCTTCGTTTAGGTGCGCAGGCTTCTCATTGCGGTGGCTTCTCTTATTGAGGAGCATGGGCTCTAGGCACGTGGGCTTCAGTAATTGTGGCACACGGGCTTAGTTGCTCCGTGGCATGTGGGATCTTCCCGGACCAGGGCTTGAGCCCATGTCCCCTGCATTGGCAGGCAGATTCTTAACCACTGTGCCACCAGGGAAGCCCCAGAATTAATTTCAATCTTTGGGCCAAAGGAGAAAACAAAAGAGAAAACATAGATTATTTAAAAATTATAAATATGGAAAACACTACAAATTAGAGTAAGTACAGACAGAGCAGTGTTTGGGAAATTCCTAGACTTACATGCCATGTAATCAAGTATGAATAAAAGTATGAATAAAAATGAAATAATGATCTAAGAAGTTAGAGAAAGAAAATAAGCCTAAAGATGGAAGTGATAAAGATAAAAGCAGAAAATAATTAATAAAATAAAAAATTAATTACTATCATTTAGCAAAGACATTACAGACATTCTAATAATGTTAGATATTTTCATTTAATTATCACAAAGTCCAATGAGAGAGATACTATCTCAGATTTGTAGAGGGGAAATGAAAGTAATGAAAGTAATGTTTCTGTGGTCTAACAATAGTAAAAGGAAAGTCATATATAAAATCTAGAGCTGGTTCTTTTGGGGTAGGAGGAGTTGAGGAGAAACCAGGTAAATCTAATAAATAAAAGATAAGCCAGTAATGGACAAATAAGTACACAAATACAATGAACAGTGTTGAGGATTAGTTAGGTGGTCATCTAGAAAAATAAAGTTGGATTCCTACTTCATTTTATACACTAAAGAGCAGATGGGTCAAATATTTAAATGTGAAGAAAAGATCATGAAGGTATAAGAAATAGAAAAACATACTTGTAATCTTTGGGTAGACAAGCCTTTCTAAACATGACAATAAAAAGTGGCAAAGGAGGGGCTTCCCTGGTGGCGCAGTGGTTGAGAATCTGCCTGCCAATGCAGGGGACACAGGTTCGAGCCCTGGTCTGGGAAGATCCCATATGCCGCAGAGCAACTAGGCCCGTGAGCCACAACTACTGAGCCTGCGCGTCTGGAGCCTGTGCTCCGCAACAAGAGAGGCCGCGATAGTGAGAGGCCCACGCACCGCGATGAAGAGTGGCCCCCGCTTGCCGCAACTAGAGAAAGCCCTCACACAGAAACGAAGACCCAACACAGCCAAAAATAAATAAATTAAAACAAAAAACAACTATGTAAACTTTGATCTTTATAAAAAAAAAAAGTGGCAAAGGAGGCGACAACACAGTTTATGAAAAAGGGAAAAAACAAATGGATTTTAAACCTGTGAAAAGATCCTCCATCTCATTTTTAGGAAGAAAAATGTAGATACTTTTTTTTCCAAACTGTCACGTTGGCAAAGATAAAAAAAATCTCTGAACGCACTATATTGGTGAAGACTTTGGGAACAGAAATTGGGATGACTCCTTTAGAAGCATTTCTGCCTCATCTACCAAATTTCTAAATGCATATGGCCTTTGATCAGCAATTGTGCTCCCAGGAATTTATCCCACGTCCATCGTCATGCATCGGCCCAAGGTACCTGGGCAAGAATATGCCTGTTTGAAGTAGCAAATGATTGGAAACCACCCATGTGGCCATCAGTAAGGGACAGGTTAAAGAATTTACGGTGTGGTTCTACCATGAAATACTACACAGCCAGTGAAAAGGATGAGGTGGATCTGGAATAACCAAAGTGGAAAGAAGTACAGAGTGTGCTGCCATTTGAATCCAAAATAAGGATCTAAGGTTTGCAATAAGAGTGGTAGCAAGGTGATGGTTGCTGAAGATGCGTGACGGGCGGCCAGGTTTCACTGTACCTTCCTCTCCAATTTTGAGTGTCTGAAATTTCCAAATTTTCCATAATCTCTCACTCTGCAGAGAGAGACAGGTAGAAGAGACTTTTCACTGTATTCTAAATTACATTTTACAAAAGCCTAGTAGCAATGATTGCTTCTGGGAAGGGAGCCTGGTGACAAAGGTGGGAGAGAGACTGTTTTCTGAATAACCCTTTACACTGTTGGAATTTTTTACTTATAGGCATCCATTGCCTGTTACGAAATATAAAGGTAAAGTATCAGGCGTCCATTTTTTTCATGTACAATCTGGGTGTTTATAGTAACAGAAGTGAGTGGAAAACAAACGTGCCGTTGAATACTGTAATGAGTTAAACGGCTTCCCTCTGAAGTTATTTCTCTCCAGGGAGATAAGGGTGCTTCCACGTGCAGTACCTTTAGAGACATCAGTGGGTTTGTCGTGTAAATATTAGTGTATTTTCTACAACACTGCATTTCTTGTGGTTGTACTGTTACTGGTATAAAGTCAAGTGCCTTCAATGCTAAAGGCTCAGAAATTTTTCTTAAACTGATTTCATGTCCTATGCAAGTGTTTTCTACAACCCGCATGACTAGTACTTTGTAAAACTTGTTTACGCTTCAATTGTACATAGTATTTTTTAAAGAAATGTATTTTTATTTAGATACCTTCAAAGTTGAATTCCTCTGTGTGAAGCATTGTAAAATGATACATTTCTCTTTTGAGTATCATTACGGTTGTACAAAGGTTTTCACTGGTTCTGTATTTCGACAGTTACTGACAAGCATGTAACACTGACTTTATCCTACATATAGTTGGCGTTTCAAATAAATGGCTTGGATAGAGAGAAAAAATCAGTGTATCATATGAAACCCAAAAAATTTTAGCTGAAGTTTCTGGAAGTACTGGGCAGGCAGAGGTTAGCAGGAGTCCAAAACCTTGGTAACTACACTTTACATTTATAGGCGCGTAAGTGGCTCAAATTTCTGCTAACTCATGACTCACTGATATGGCAGCCCCTCCCGCCCCCCCAGGGAGTAAGTGAGCCAGTGACAAGGCTTATTATTGACGACTGAAAACTCACATCAATTCAGCATATTTCCTACACGTCTACTGTGTTCAAGGGCCTGGGTTTAGGTGTACCTGGAGATGAATAACTCAGTCTCGTGCCTTCTGAAATGGGGCAGGACAGGTGGCCGGGTAACTCTGGGCTGAGGCAGCAGGTGAGTACGGAGGCCCCTGGGAGGACTGCAGAAAGACTCAGGAGGAGGGGGTCTCAGAGAACACCTGGGCCAAAGGGTGAAATCTGGGGAGCAGAGAGAAGGCACAGAGGACGCTTCCCAGCACGTTTTCTCAGTTATTAGCTTTAGGTTTCCCTGTAGTCACGAAGGCTTTTATAATGATTAGTTTTCTTGTATTTCATCTCACTTCCTTGGGAGAACATCTTGGCGAATGGATTCTTGCGAGTGCTGGTTTAAGTATCGTACACCCACACAGGTCACAAGCGTCCAAATCCTCTTTCAAATCCATTCAGATACTGAATTCATTCTGTTGAAGATGACTTTGAAAGTCTGGGCTCAGCCTCAGAGCGACCAGCTATCACCTGATGGTTCCTAAATCATGGTCTAAATTAATTTTTTTTGCTCCTATTTATATCCTTATAAAGCATTTATGAATGAGTAGTCATTGCTCACGAATAAGAGCCTGTGTTAATTGTTCATCACTCTTTGTGTGGTTTGGGAGAGGGAGGGCTCCTTGAAATAGCTCTCCCCCGCTCCCTCTGAGGCTACTTAAGCCAAGTCTGATTGCTCTACAGTCTTAGAAGAGACGTACAAGATTGGCCAGTCGTGTTTTACAAAATACGGTGTGTTGTACGTTCTACAGACACAGGTAAGGTGTGGATGAGGAGAAATGTCATGTTTGTCAGAAACGCTGAACTGAAAATCTCCACCTCTCCAAAAAATCCACGGAGGATTTTTCATGTAAGATGCTGCGAATATCCGGAATGCAATGCAACTACTGCTATGGTTCTGAACAAGGGCTGGTTCCAAGAAAGACAATATTAGACAAGAATGGCTTGAGTATGATGCTGTTACAAGCAAAAGCAAAGAGAAATGCAAGGCTTTCTCGTTACAGTATGAGGCTCTGCATGATGCCAGAAGGTACCCCCCACCCCCGCCCTTCACCTTTATCTCTGTGGCAAAAGTGGGGCAAATGAATTAAAGGTCATCAAGGCAGCCAGTGATCTGACACGTGCTCACCACCCCAGTCTTCTGCAGTTTCTGCCTCCCTCCCCTCTCTCCATCCACCTGCTCGGGCACCCATTTTAAGACTGCAGGTGGAGAACATGGGTTTGAGCCCTGGCTCTCCTGCTCTGGGGGGTCTTGCTATTTAGCCTCACTTTGCCTTGTCTCCTCCTCTGTAAAATGGGGCTGTTGGCAGTATCCGCCTCCTAGGCCTCCTCGAGAGCGTTAGAAATGCCTGCAAAGTGCTTAGCCCGGAAGCATTAGCCACATAACTGGCGCTCGGGACGTGCTCACTATTTTATAGCAATTCGAAACACAGCTGAGAAGCTCCTTATACCAAAACACCTAGTAAAATAACTCCAGCACACATAGGCATTTCTAGACCACTTGGTTATAAGAATAAAAATAGAAATTAATCCTGCCGTTGCTGAAATTTCTGCAGCACGGACCGGTTGTGCCAGAAATAGGGTTGGTAAATATTCTCACAGGCCCATCTGCTGTCTCAGGAAGGGACTTTAATTCAGCAAAAATCAATCTAAGAGACAGATGCGGTCGTCGTTTTTTGCTCCCTATTGTTCTAGTGAAGAAGCTAATCTGACTGGAAAAACAATCTTAACCAGTCATGTCAGTAGTATAACTCACTGATAAGATTCCACGGAGAAAAAGCACGTCCTAACGTTTTCCAGGAAACTAAGGGCTTAAAAAAATAAAACAGTCCAGATCAAGTATGACCACACATCAGCACGTATAGTTCAAATGCCATTTTAAGGGGCAAACCTTAACAAAAATACAGATAAATGCTAAGTGATGCTTTCATGCGATTTTTACGTGTTAGAAGAATGGCCCATCTATGGATCGAAGGTGCCACTTACACTCCCAATAGAGTCATGGCACATTTCAGACTGACAGCAGAAAGCTGCGTTTCAATCTCCAACCTCTTAGCACAGCCTTCTCTAGACATAATTCTGTGAGCAGAGAAATCTATTTCGTAGATGTGACATTGAACGTGTTTTTATTTAAACTTTAAATGAATGAATGAAGCCTATTCATTATAATAAACTGCATAAAGGATTTCAGTTTGCCACATTCTAGAAATTTAACAAAACTCCCAGAGTTTGTCCCCGATCCTTTCCTTTTCTCATCTGGGAATATAGTTAGGCACACCGATGTTGGTGGGTGAGACTGTCACCTGAATGTCTTCACATTTTCTAGTCTTCTGAGTCACACTTATTTTTAAATTCATATTTAGTAACTTGCGACCCTCTCTTGTGTGATGGTGTCAGGGTCCCTGGGTGGTGCCTGTGTCGGGGGGCTGCGCCTGCCACCTCCCACCCGGGGCTCCTCCAGGCTGCTGGCTGGGTCCTCTCGCCGCAGCTCAGGCCTGACTCTGCAGGAGGCCGTCCTGCCCCTGCACACGTGCCCCTGCTGAGACCGCAGCCTCTCCTTCATCTGCCGACCAACTCAAGACCGGCACGAGGCCGTGATGGTTAGCCCCCGGCGCTGAGGTTTGGGGATGTACGGGCAGAAAAGGGAAACGTAAAACTTGGTGTCCGATGTTATTTCTCCCAGAGTCGCTGGCTCGGCCCAGTGCTCCTCGGGCCCCCTTCCCTCCCGGAAGTCAAGTCGGTTGACTTTACAAACGATGTCTGGGGTGAGGGAAAGTGATCCTTTCGCTCTATGAAGCACAGCTCTTGAGCTCACGTGCCCCCATCTCTCCCCCTACCTGGGCGTCAGAGCTCAAGCCTGCTGCCCGAAGACGCCCCTCCAGAATTCTGCTCAAGACACGTGTTCGGTGTGCATGTGTACTTCCTCCCCTTATTATACATTACTCTTTAAAAAACGATCCTACAGTAAAATTGACTTTTCTGGGGTACAAAGTTGGATGATTTTGAACACTTTTGTAATCAGAGAAAAAACACCTAAAATACCTTAAGATTAACCATCATCAGAAAGCCTCTCAAAACCCTCTGGGATCCTTCTGTAGCCACTCCTGGAACTTGCCCTGTTTTCCTTTCCTCCTCTTTCCCTTCCAGAGCCTGAGATAAACTCTCTATCCAGCAGCTGTCAGTGCAGAAGACCTCCCCTGGTGCTTCTGTTGTGGCTTATAAGATGGAAATGGAGGCTGGTCTGTCTGATCTCCTCATTTAAGGGCCCATTCCTGGTGGATTGCTAACCCAATATACAAGGTAGGGCAGGGCCAATGCAATGCCAAGCAGAGCAAAGATAGTCTGTCATGCTCCCTGCCTATGCACACAATTGTAGGTAACCACACACCCCTGTGACCTCTGATTTTTTTCATCATTTTTCTAGCCTTTTCTCAAGCCCACACTTTGCCTTTCATGCTCAGGCTGTGGTTCAGGAGAACTTGGCAGCAGTCAGCTAAAAGCTAGATGAATACACTGAATTATTTTCCTCTAAAAGAGCTGACAGGATGAAAAGGAAATGAAAGTTCGTTTCCTCCATCAAGGCTGAGGAGTTAGTTTGAGAAGCTTGAGTTCCAAGGCTCATTTCCCCGAGAAGGAAATGGTAGCCCAGAAAGGCCCATTTGTGGACAAGAGAAGGAGTTGATTCAACTGTCCGTGATTTTTAAAAATCACACAGAACATTTGATGGAAAGATCAAACATTTTCTATAAAGAACTAACTCACCCTTCAGATGTGAGGCCGACCACTATTGTGGTGTTTATGGTAGCACTTTCCTTCCAGAAAGTGTAGATGGTAAGTCTGGATGAACAAAGCAGGGCTGGCCATGTAGCCGTGTGTCTGTCATGTCATGTGGGACAGGGCACTAGTAATGCTAGAGTACAAAGTATCAGTGGATTCAATCCGTGTTGCCGAACCAGAGCCACCTCCGAATAGGCACCGCACTTGCATGGAATTAATGCCAGTTCCCTGTGTGATGGGAGGGAAAATGTGAGCTTAATCTGTATCATATGTCTCGGAAAAGCTCCAGACAGACAGACACCAGCCTGGAGTGAGAAGTGTGGATTTTTCAGTTACTAATGTTTAAAGGGTAACATTTCCTCAGTTTCATAAAACAGAATGAAGGCCTTTTTGGGGGCCTGTTTAAAGGAACTCTTGAAGGCGTCGCTTCTGTAGGCATTCACTGCTGGTAGGAAAAAAGACACCAGCAAGTAAGAATATCTTTCCTATTAGAGACAGTCCTAGTTTCACATGGTACACAGGCAAGCTGCTTAAACAGAGACAGGAAAAGCCTCAGTACCAGGGAATCCTTGGGGAAGCGGCTTATGGGCTCTGTGAATATCTGAAATTTGCATACAAAATATTGAGTAGTGGTGCATCTTCTGATGGTTCATAGCCTTCATCAGATTCTCGAATAAGTCCAGAAGAGTTTAGAAGGTGCCCACCCCTTCCACCAGTGTAAATCCAAGGCAGGTTCAAAATCAGTGTTGACAGAATGGTCAACAGACAACAAAATAAACAGAAGTTATAGGTGGATCTTAACTGACTGAAATGGGAGAGGACTTCGTAAGCACAAAAGGAATGGGCGAATTCACCAAAGATTAATAAATTAAATATTAAAAACTGGAATTCCTTTTATACCAAGAAATAGCATAAATAAATAAAACTGAAAGACAAATTAGGGAGACGTTTACAGTAAATTACTGGAAAAGGATAAATATTCTTAACCCATTAAGAAAATGAACTCTAAAAACAGGGAGGAGATATGTATATGTATAGCTGATTCACTTTGTTATAAAGCAGAAACGAACACACCATTGTAAAGCAATTATACTCCAATAAAGATGTTAAAAAAAACACAAACTAACAAATCAGGAAGAAAAACTCTCTCTCACAGAGGAAAAAAACAGGCAAAGGATGGGAACAGACAACTTACAGAACAAATACAGTTAATAGCAGCTGTATGCTGGAGCCGGCTGTAACCAGCTCATGTCAGCTGATTCTCTACTTCTTGTTCAGTGACATCATGTTAATAACTTGAAATTGATCATGGTGGAGTTTTTACAGCAGAGGAGTCACCTACAAATCAAGGCTTTTTTTTTTTTTGGACAGCCAATTTACCAGCACACCATTTGTTAATAGATATACAAAAAGCAGTTCAAGTGTCCTGGCAATCAAAGGAATGCAAAAAGAAATGAGGTCTGGACAAGATGGAATAAGCACATTTCACCCTATTCCTCTTGCAAATTATAACAAAAAAGCCTGGAGAAAATTCATAAAGCAGCTGACACTCTAAAAGTTGCAGGAAAGTAAATGGACTGGCTAGGGACCTCAGAACTCAAGGAATGAACCAGTAGTGAGTCCTTGTTGTTTGTTTTCCCCTTCTTTATATCTTGGCCTGGGCTCTGGAGAGCCCCCCATCTGGAAATGCCAATAGCACTAGACACACACACCCACCCACCCACACACACACACACAAAAGCCGGAGGAAAGCCTGCTATCTTTAGCTAAAAGAACAGGAGAAGGGTGACCCAGTAAGAGCAACATTTGACCATACCTGACCTTACTCTACCTCTGGGTGAGCACTAGGAAAAAGCCATGCCCTGCTGTCCCCACTGGGCACCACATCCTGGAGCTGGCAGAGCCCTGCTTTCCATCCCTCCTTGCAATAACAGACCTCATCTCTTCCCTGGAACAGAGACTGTGGATGGAATTTTTCAGTGGATTTCTCATCACCATAAAGGCCAGAAGGAAGCAGAACAACAGTTTTCAAATGTTGCAAGAATAAAACAGTTAACCCAGAATTCTATATCCATTGAAAATATTCTTCAGGAATAAAGGTGAAACAGACATTTCCAGATGAAGGAAAACTAAGAGAATTTGTCACCAGCAGACCTGCTTTCAAATGGCTAAATCAAATAGCTGAAGGAAGTTTTTCAGACAGAAAGGAAATGATAACAGAAAGAAACCTGGAACATCAGAAGTAAAGAAAGAATGGAAAGGGTGACTATATGAGTAGATACTGTAAACCATTCTTCTTAAGTTTAAAAAATTATGCTTGGGCTTCCCCGGCGGCGCAGTGGTTGAGAATCTGCCTGCCAATGCAGGGGACACGGGTTCGAGCCCTGGTCTGGGAAGATCCCACATGCCGCGGAGCAACTAGGCCCATGAGCCACAATTACTGAGCCTGCGCGTCTGGAGCCTGTGCTCCGCAACAAGAGAGGCCACGATAGTGAGAGGCCCGCGCACCGCGATGAAGAGTGGCCCCTGCTTGCCGCAACTAGAGAAAGCCCTCGCACAGAAACGAAGACCCAACACAGCCAAAAATAAATAAATAAATAAATTAATTAATTAATTAAAAAAAAAAGTTTAAAAATAAAAAGTTATCCTTGATGTTTGAAAGCAAAAATGACAACATCTGAAGTGGTTCTCACTACATAAACGTAACACTTAAGACATCCATATCTTAAAGGGAGAGGGATAAAGGGACCTAAGAGGAGGTAAAGTTTTTACTTGAAGTGATGAAATATTGATACTAGTAGACTGTGATAAATTATGTACCTATATTGTAATCTTTAGAGAAGCAGTTTTCAATCAGGGGTGATTTTTGTCTCTCAGGGAACATCTGGCAATGTTTAGAGACATGATTACACATGCTACTGCCATCTATAGTTGGTAGAAACCAAGATGCTGCTAAATATTCTATGATACACGGGTCAGTCCCATACAACAAAGAGTCATCCAGCCCCAAATGCCAACAATGTTGAAGTTGAGAAACCCTGCCCTAGGGCAGCCATACAAAAAAGTGCAGACAGACATATCTCATAAACACTATTGATGAATCAATATGGAATAGTGAAAAATGTTCAAGAAACCCACAGGAAGTCAGGAAAGAGGAGTATGATAAAAACATTAAAATGGTAGACTTCAATTCTAACATATCAATACTTACATTAAAAGTAAATGGTCTATACACATCAGTTGAAAGACAGTGACTGACAGAACAGATGAAGAAATACACAACCCAACTATATGTTGTCTCTGAGAAACTCATTTCAAGTAAAGTGACATAGGTAGGTTAAAAGTAAAAAGATGGAAAAACACATACCTTGCAAACCCTAATCAAAAGAAAACTGAGGTGAATGTATTAATGTGAGATAAAGTAGATTTTAGAACAAAGTCATCAAAGCTAAAGAAGGACATTACATAATGATAAAAGGGTCAATTCACCAAGAAGACACAATAATCCTAATTGTTTTGTACCACGAACAACAGAGCTTCAAAACTGATGGCCGAGAAGAGACACATTTATAGTTGGAAACTTCAACATCCCTTTCAGTAATTTATAGAACTACTACACAGAAAAAGATATTTTGTTTTATGTATCAAATGCGCAAAGCTTTAAAATGTTAATACTTAGTACTAGTATGCTCTGTACTAGTATGGGAATGTAAGTGCGTATCCATCCTGAAAAAATGTTTAATTTATACATTAAGATGCTTAAAATGGTTATACCATTTTTCAACCCAGTATTTTCACTCTTAGGAATCTCTCCAAGGGAATAATTAAAGTGGTCCAAAATTTATCTATCTAGACCTTCATAAGAGAGCTATTTATAATAGCAAAAATTGGAGACATCCAAACATGCCCACTAATTGGCAAGCACTTAAAAAAGTATTCTATATACACATACAGTGCTGTCGATAAAATAACATTTTAAACAATTTTTAATGCCATGGTAAATGGGAATGACTTTAAGGCAAAGAAGGAGTATATATATAAAGCAATGTACCTATAGAATAAATTATGTTAAATAGACATTTAATTATAAGTATACAAAAATTGATAGAAGAAAATATAACATTGATAGCAATGAAAAATGACCAGCGATTATATCTTTGTGCTTTTCATTTGGTTGCTTTTAGCTTTTTCCCTACCTCCAGTTTCCTGTTGTTCATGTTATAACAAACTGTTACTTCCAAAAACAGCATAAAAATGAGATCATATACACAAAGTATCTTATACACTCTTGCATCTGGTATGGAGAAACTAAATCGGTGGTAACATTTTTGTAAATAATTTTTAAAGGTGAAAAAGGTAAGAAAGTATGCCCATTATCATTCCTAAAGTGATCATCTCTGTTTAATTGCCCAGGCCTAATTATTCACAGTGCCACCTGTCATTCTCAAAAGTGTCATGGTCTAGATGACAAGTTGAATGGGCACCCTCACTATTCTGAATAGAAAAGATAAAAATATTCCTAATAATAACTAAAATATATTGCACCGTAACTAGACACCAAGTACTGTACTAAATGCTTTACCTGGATGATCTTGTTTATCCATCTCAGGAGCTGAATTATCTCCATTTTATACAGGTGCTGAGAACTTAAGCAACTCGCCTAAGTTCAGACTTTAGCAAGTAGCAGAGTCTGCATCTGAATGACCTCCATCAAATTAACAGCTGAGGGCGTACCTGGGCCTGTCTGAGTGCAGGGTTGGCCGGCAGGGGTCTGGCAGGGACGCAGGGCACACGAGGAGCCGGGTGCAGGGGCGGGAGTCCTCGCTGAGGAGAACTGGGCAGAGGGGCGTCAAGGGCTTTGAGGGGTCTGCTGATGTCCACGTGCTGACACTGCGGCAATCTCCTGGGATTGTCCTGCGGGGTCAGAGCAAAGAGCCATGATGTGGTCATTACTGTGTAATCCTTGGAGGGACAAGCAGTGCAAACTCATCTGCTCTAGCTGCAGGGGGAGGGCAGGTGGAGGAGGAAAAGAAATCAAGGAATTACAGCAGAGGGAATCTATTATTATTGATGTCAGCTTCAGAATTCTAACAAACAACCCTCCCCCACCCCCAAACCTGGAATAGTGGGATCGCTTTCTATCTAAATGTTTAAAAACTGGTTTAATTCGTTAACAAGTAGGTGCAAGGCAACCTCAGGAAGCACCAACACGTATGAAGACACAGACCAGATCTTAAGGAAATTCCAAAGGGCTTGTGAAAATGAGGCGTAGTTCAGTGTACACAAGGCTCGATGAGAACTGAGGAAAACTCCTGGGGAAGGAGCATCGGGGCGGAGGTGAGGGTCTGGGTCTGGAGGACCGTCTCCTGCCTGGTGGCCTTGTTTTTAGCGACAGATGAGAACGGATTCAGCGTGGGTCTCATGCCCCCTGCCCCTCCCTGCCTCCCTCTTGTCTTCCTTTCTTTCTATAAATAGCTTTATAGAGGTCTCATTGACTATTAATTGCATATATTTAAAATGTACAATTTGGTAAATTTTGACATAGATTCACACCCATGAAACCATCACAGTAAGTAAAGCGATGAACATATCCACCACCCCGTCATCCTTCCCTCCCACCGCCCCCCTTCTCCTTCTCCCAGCAACTATTGATCCAATTTCTGTCACTATAAATTGCTTTGCATTTTCCAGAATTTTATATAAATGAAATCATCATTTTTGGTCTGGCTTCTTTCACTCATCATAATGACTTTGAGATTTATCCAAGATGTAGTGTGTATCAATAGTTAATTTTTTCTAATTCTGAGAAGCATCCCACTGTGTAAATATACCAAAGTGCGTTTACCCTTTTACCCGTTGATTGATATTTGGGTAATTTCTGGTTTTTGGCTCTTCAAAATAAAACTGCATCTTTGGCTCTTGCAAATGAAGCTGTTTTACCTGTCTCCCACGGGTAGGGGTGAAAGGTGACAATGCTCATTAGGAACGGCTGTCTCCTCTTTGCAACCCAACCTTCTACACTTTTTGGATCAAGGGAGATAAAACAGTTTTTTATTGCTGTTGTGGTTGTTTTTTGCCTACTGAATACCTGATGATGATTTTAAAAATCATTTGTCATTTCCTGACACCAACACCTTTCCCTGCTACAATCTGGACTCTTGTTGAATGAGTTCAATATTCAAGAATTCTTACAGGTACATCAAAAACACTTGGTGGGGGAACCTAAATACCAGAGTGAACACTAGTCATAATTCACCAAGGTAGCAGGAAAGTGAAGGGACAGTAGGGAACCATGAGGTACTTTGGTTTGAGGAACCAGCTCTTTGAAGCCATAGGTTGGACAGAGCTTCTACAGCCCAGGGCTGGAGCAAAATGGGCCCGACCAAGGGTTCAGTGTAACTCTCCGAAATACCCTGGGAGTAGCAGCGGGCCATAGAAGCTCTCCCAAACCCACTCAGTGGCATTCTCAAATCACAGAAGGGGTCCAGCATCAGGACCCTGCCTGGTCAGCATAGCTAGTGGGCCTCCTAGGAATGTGGCCACCTGGGTGACCGGAGGGATGATGACCACGTAGCATGTCCTGCAGGGCACATGGCCTCAGTGGCACCTGGCACCGTGTTGCCCCTACGGTGCTGACCCAGCGTTTCACAGCAAGAGGCTGCGGGGTCTAGTCCTGCTCAAGCTCTTATTGAAAAACCCGCGTCTTCATGCGCTTGCTCGCTTCTTATGTTTGTTCAAAACTCACCTTAGGTGTGCTGGAAGGTGGCGGCTTCCTCATCGGCCCTTTGCTGAGGTGGGTGAGGTGAGCCTGGCTAGGCTGGGAGCCACTGGACGGCCGGGAAGGGCGCACACACCTGCAATGCAATCCCAGACACGCTTGCCGAGGGCGCTGTCCCCTCTGCTTGACTTGACTTTTTCTATTTTGTTCACAGTGACACTCAAAATGCAATGCACTTCTTTTAACTTAGTGTGGTAAACATGCACGAGAAAAGTTATCTAACACTCTTACAAGATTAAAACGTAAATATTGAGTTTTTTTCCCCCCAAGCCATTATGCTGTTAAATTAGTTCTTGCAATCCAACGACACACAGCTTGGGACACCTGGGAGACATTTTGCATAAAGCTGGCATTTTAGCAATGATGTCTCGGAATATATTTGGATCGAAAGCTACCCCATCTGATAAAAATGTTTTAATATCATTCCATCTTGTAAAAAGTACCAATGTAAGGGTGGGAAAAATACACCAGTGGAATTCATCAACACCCTGCTTATTTATGTAATAAATTGCAAATAGTTTGAAGGGAAAGTGAAGGGGGCAGCTGGTCTGGCAGAAATGTTAACACACCAAACCAACAGAAAATCTGACCTCTTCTTTGCTAAGGAAACACAGTGAGAAGCAGCCCATTGCACATTCTTTCAAATGCCATTTCTTGAAAAGATGACCCCAACCCAGGGTACCTTAGCTTTTCAATGGTGGTTTTTTTATCTGTAAACAGCAGTCGTATCAATGTCTTCCTTTTGAGATAAACCACAAATCCAGCAGCAAGAAGACACAGGATGGTCACCAGAATTCCTATCGTTAAACCTTGGTTATCTGAAACAAAGCACATTTGACTCAGAGAAGGAGGCATATAACTAAAATATGGGGAGTATCAAACTGTGACATTTACGGCAAAATGAACTTTGAAGGAAGGAACAGAAATGGAGTGAGTAAATCCCTGAATGGTGTACTGATAAATTAGTCTCACTTCAAAGGTCATGTCTGAGGTGCAATCTGCCCTGCCATTATTCATTTCTGACAAGTCTGGAACTTGCTAAATGGGAATACAGTCTGGCCAGTGGGACCATATCCCTGGTCACATGGGCCCCCCAGGCATGACAACAGCAGGGGAATGGTGGTGAAAGTAACAGGGAGCTGTCACTAGAATCCCATCAGATTTAAAGTGGTCCCCAAACTGAAATCTTCCCAGCCCCCATCACAAATATGCTCCTGCAGACTCTTTCCTTCTCTCATTCTTTGTTGTTGGTGTCTGTTTTTTGTTTTTTTGGTATTTTTTTTAGACCAAGACCTTACTTCTGGGTATCATCAAATTAGAAGGTGAAAAAGCAAACTCAGTTTAAATGCCCTTGGGTTCTGTTTCGTTATGTTAGGGACTTAAAAACGCAGCCTGTGAGGGGGGGCAAACCCCTTTCTCTGGGAGGATGCTGTTTATTTTATCTAAGGAAACATCCCCCCTTTCTGTGATATGATCCCATTCTGTTTAGTGCAGAGACACCAAGACTCCTCAAGGGTGTGGAAAGGAAGGGAAAATCAAACCATCCCGTTGGTTGCTAACTGCAGCCGCGGTCAAGGGCCGTCTGCGGAGGGCTCTAAATGCTGGGATTTGGAGGACCTGTGTTTGCAGTTTCACCAGGGCGGTGAACTCCTTGAGAGCACAGGTCTCAATTCATTTGCCTCTGTTCTCCCGCCGGCAGCCATCCGTCTGTGCGTCCCCTGGTAGGTGCCCTGCAGTCCTTTCGGGCTGCTGGTGATGGCTGTGGAGGTGGTTTCTGTCACCAGGGCTCTCCCACCCCACCTCCGACCGGGACATTCGGCTGGCTGGGAACCAGGGCAGTAGCAGCCCCCACCCCGGGGGGAGAAAGCCTTCATACCCTGTTTCTGGACTTCATCCCCAGCTGACAAGTCCTGAGAGGGATGTGTCTGAGTCTAAGGCAGACGATCAACACAGGACCGTCTTGATTCACTTGTGTTACTGGAAAAGCCTTGCTCTGGTTTGCTGGCCCAAAGGTCCCTCTTTCGAGGCTGTGAGCTGGCAGTCACAGGTGCCTCTGGTTAGGATTCTGTTGTCTCTTAACACAGCTCGTTAAAAAGCGAGCAGCAAGAGGCTTCAGCCGTACTTTCTAGTTCCGCACGTCCAACTTCCGGAGTCTTAAACGGAGGAGTTATCAGTCAAACACCGACTGGGCCCCCCCTGCCCCCAGGCTGCCTGTCTCCTCGAGCTGCTCAAGCCAGAGCCGCAGGCAGTGTCATCCCCGCATCCAGTGCAGGCGCCGTGTCCCACGGAGCCTGCCCCCCATGTCCCCACCGTCCCGTGGCCCACCTTCCTGAGTCTCACATCACCCCGCCCATCACAGCTTCTCGTCCGTGCTGTGCCCCCTGAGTGTCTCCCAGGGCCCGGAGGAGCGGCTGGCGCCTGGCAGATGCCGGAGAAATACTTGCATCATGAACCTCTGAGCCCCAGTCGGGCGGGCAGGCGGGCGGGCTGGGGGCAGTGAGGCCCAGGGCGCGGCTGTGCCCCGTGCAGCCATCAGCCGGCTTCTCGTGGCCCCTTTTTTGTAGGTGTTTTGGGGGGAGGTGTGTAAACTTACTTTCTTTTATGATACGACGGCAATGGTGGATGAGTCCGGCTCTTCAGTTGTTTCCATTTTTAAAATATTCTTACTTGGTACAACGAAGAATTGGCAACTCTGTGGGTTCCCCCAAAGTTTAGGAAACCCCCAAACCTGAGTCCCCCTGGTGTCCACACCGAAAAGGGACCCAGAGCATGTGGCCTGTCTCCCGCCATCCTGTCCAATTCCTTGAATGCCATCTGGCTCACTTGAATGCGGAGGACGGAACAGGTGGCAGGGTCCCCGATGCATTAAAAACTAAAATGCTGCTATTTTCTAACAATAAACTCTTAATGGCCAATTAGAAAACTGACTAAGTTGCAGCAAGAGGCCAGCCATCAAGGCGGGGACGCTGGGCCAGGCCTGGCTTATTACCCCCTGGGATGGATGTGTGCTAAGAGGAAAGACCTTGGCGCCCTTTTTTCACTTGCTGCAGGGCTGGAGCCCGGGGCGGTCTCGGGAGCAGCGTCGAGACACGACCATCTTTAAGCAGAAGGATGACCGGGAGCTCACCTCCCGTCCTCACAGCACTGTTTCTCCAGATGTGGCTGCCCAGAAGGTCTCTCCCTCCTGGCCCTGTGCCCCCTGCCCGGTCCTGTAGAGCAGTGTTGTGTCTGTTGTCATGGAAACAGTGGCCAAGCCACAGATTCAACCCTGCCAGTCACAGCGGGACTCGGGACGTAGGACGTCCTCCACAGTGGCGTTAGCCACCGTCCGAGCATCCAGGGACTCAGGTGGGCGCCGCACAAGTGGCAGCACAAGCGTGCTCGGGACATTCCTGCCTGCCCCCCCCCCCCCACCGCCCCCGGCTCGCGGTGGGCTCTCTGCACCACTGGCCTCGCTTCTTTCGCTTTAAAGTGGGCATCACTCAGGCCTGCCCTTTAACTGGCTGACAAGAGCTCAGAGAAGACAGTCCTGCACTAGGAGACCACCTCTCCACGTCTTTGAGGAGGAAAGGACCGACAGTCCCAGCACAGCCACCCTTAGGGGCTTCTTCACGGGTAGACTGTGCCTCAGTCTTAGCTGTGTGACTCTGTGAAAGTTACTTAACTTCCCTGAGCCTCGGGTCCCTTGTAAGGAAAGAAGAATACTGCCAACTTTTGTAAGGATTCGATGAGCTAATGCATATAAAACGTGAAGCACGGCAGGTAACAGCCGCTCAGCAAAGAGAAACTGCTGCTATCTCTGCTGCTACTGCCGGGACCGGTCCCTTTATGAAAAGGAGGGTGTCTTTCTAGCAAGAGCTTGAAAAGGCATTTGACTGCACACCTCTTAGCCCTGGTACACAGAGGCTGGCCTTGACAAAATCCTTTGATCCGACAATGAAGTTCATACCCAACTTGGCAGTCTGCGGTAGAATGACCTTAGCTAAGAAAATGTCACAGGCTAAGACCCAGCAAACTCGGCCTCTGAGTAAAGCAGAGCGAGGAGTCTCTGCAAAGATCAGGCAAGGACTAGGGAGGGTCTGGAAACGGAGAGGCCGCGGGCTGTGTGAGGTCTGCGTGGGGCCCTCACTGGGTTTCCGGCTGTGCACCCGCCCAACGGCTGGTGAGCCCTCAGCCTTGCTTGGAAGGATCTCCCAAGGGCCTGGCTTCCCGCTGCCCTCAGGAGCTCAGCCCACTCCCTGGGACGTGCCGTCACCACTAACCTGCTTGCCGGGTGGGGCCGCTGTCCTTGCTTCCTCCAAAGCCAAACTTGTCACAGAAGGGAGGAGCCCAGTGGGCCTCGCAGTGACAGTTCTTCCTGTTGTTACACACCTTCCGGGCAGCAGAGGAGAAAGACACCAAGAGGGAAGCAGGGTTAGGATGCACCTCCCCCTGGGGCAGTGCTAAGTCTCTGAGCCCTAATTGAGCCCGAGAGCAAAGCAAAGGCCCTGTGGTCAGAGCCCCCATCACACCGATACAGTCAGACTCCGTACATGTGGCTGTGAGGATAAACCCTAAACCCAGCACCACACAGGTGAGCCCAGAGCCCGAGGCTGCGGATTAACATAATGTGCTGTTGTTACATCAGCAGCTATTGAGAGAAGGATCGAGACTATTAGGGCTCACCCACTCCTTTCAACCCCTTTTTCTTCTCAATCTGCATGTCCTTCTTTTTAAATCCAGGAAACCCTCCTGATCTGGCCGAGATGAGAAGCCCTCTCAGTGGTAAGGAGGGGCCCTGCTTCAGGGACATGGAATCCATGCCCTTGGGCATCATGGGCCCGCCAACCCTGGGCACCTTCAGACGGGAGGCTCGGGGAGGCTGTCACATATGGAATTTGCCGAACTACTACCGGAACGAGTGGAGTACGAGCGTGAAAACGAGAGAGAATTATTTCTATGACAACGAGGCTGAACGCTTTGGGAATGCTGGAAAAATGAAAGTCACTGAAAAGAACTTTTGACAAATTTGGAATGGGCGGAACAGCTGAAAAATGGTCAGGAAAAGCCGCAAAAGACAGGAAGGTTGCTCGTTGAGTGTCTAAGTTTCCCTTCCGCTTAGAGAAACAAACGGTACATCATAGATGGTGCACGTTGGATGATTTGTATACTGGAGTCAGGGCCCAGCTACGGATGCTGGATAAAGCCAAACACACACTTTTATATTTTAAGACACGATAAATGTTCCGGGCATTTCTCTCATTTGTGATGTTTCCCTGCTTTCACAGACTCTTTTTTTTCTGAATCAACCACCCGCCCCAGATGCTTCCAACAAGAAGCCCAACAGTCAGGAAAGCCTGCGATAAGTGAGAAAGTGTGTTTCCATGAAGCTGACGCTAAGCCGAATTAACTACCGTGTAGTATAGCCCATGTTGCCTCGAGTCTGTGTGTCTTGCCTGTCTCCTCAGAGATGGTGCTGCTGAGGTACGGCTCCCTGGGATTCAGGCAACTGCCCTGCCTGCGCTGGTCTCCTGATGCACATCACAGTCATGTGCCCTTCTGGCAGCTTGTGGCAGAGAGATTACAGCCCTCACACCCCACTTGGAGGCGCTGCTGGTGAGCCCGGCCTCGCGAGGGAAGGATCGGGGTCCTTACTTGTTCCCAAGTCATGGCCTCTCCAGTGTGTGGATGGGACCCCAGGATGTTGGAGAGGGAGGGGTCCAGGGTCCCTGACACAGCCTTGCTACTAACTGGTCATGTACTGTACTGGTCAGCTACACTCACCATCAACAAACCCATCTGAGGTGACACTGCAATCCTTTATGGTTACAGCACAAGAGTAATTTTATGCATACCTCCATAATTCTATGTTACAATCATTGGTGAGTGTCTATTTTAAAAGTAGAATTTGGAGCACAATATCTGTAGAAAAGGTTTCAGAAAAACAAATGAACCCCTGGCATAGCTAGGCAAGATTAATATGATTCCACTGGAAACAATTAAGCCCATCAGAAAAAATAAATTAGGTTTTAAACAATTAGAATCCTCTTCCCCCCACCCAAAAAATTCTCTGAACTAAAATAACAGCCTTCTTTAGTTGACACCCATTGTATGTGATTTCAAGAACATGTGGTCAGTATGTTCTGTCTTCTTTGTTTTAATTCCTTTTGGAAATATTTCAGTTCAGACACATATTCTGAATCTTGGCTGTAGGAGGGACAGCTCTGTTTGAAACGCTAATGAAAAACTCTTCATGAAGGAAGGTTCATGTTAAAATTACTTTGAAGATGACAAAGTCCTTTTTAAAAAAAAATCCAGAATGTTAATTTAAAAGATAATTATCACTCAATCTGATTTTCTTTGTTAAATAAAAATCCCATTTCTTATGCTATGTAAAGGTCAAAGAAAATGAATGTCTTCAGAAGAAAATATTGAGGAGACACTGACTGCTATATTTTTACAAAGTTATGGATGCCAAAAATCCTTTACAAAGGAATGATTTAGTGCTGAACTTGCTGTGGGCTGGCTATACAAAGGCAGTTCACCTACTTACCCCTCTGCCGTGGCATTGCACCGCACATTCGTGAACACCAAAGACACTTACGTTCTGACACCGACGATTGAGGCAAATCTGGAGAGGAGGGAAACACAGCAAATATCTCAGTCTGTCTACAACCACACGCACATGCATCTATCTGTGTATTTAAGAACAGAGGAATGGATAAAGAAGATGTGGTACATATATACAGTGGAATGTTACTCAGCCATAAAAAAGAACGAAATAATGCCATTTGCAGCAACATGATGAACCTAGAGACTGTCGTACTGAATGAAGTAAGTCAGACAGAGAAAGATAAATATCATATGATATTGTTTATATGTGGAATCTAAAAAAAGGGTACAAATGAACTTACCTACAAAACAAATAGAGTCACAGATGTAGAAAACAAACTTATGGTTACTAGGGGGTAAAGGGGAGAGAGATAAATTGGGAGATTGGGACTGACATATACACACTACTATATATAAAATAGGTAACAATAAGGACCTACTGTATAGCACAGGGAACTCTACTCAATACTCTATAATGACCTATATGGGAAAAGAATCTAAAAAAGAGTGGATATATGTATAACTGATTCACTTTGCTGTACACCTGAAACTAACAGAACATTGTAAATCAACTATACTCCAATAAAAATTAAAAAAAAAAAAGAAGAGAAAGCAAAGGAAAGCTTGGGGAAGACCATCTTTCATTTAATATGAATAATGCACTTTGCCTTGGACCCGGATATGGAACCTGATGCCTGCCTCCAAACTCAGCCCGTTTCAAGACTCACATCAATGTGGACACTATGGAAGTCGTCTATCTTCATGGCATTTTATATGGTTTTGGTCAATCCTGAAATTATGGTAACTGATTTTCTCATGATTTTTGTTTAGAGCTTGCAATGAAATCTGCATATTGCAGCATTTCCCCCCTCCATTAAAAGATGTAGGAGAGAACAAAAGAGACTAGCCCTTCACCTGGGCCTATGCAGACTCAAAGACTCCAAGAATCCGAGAATCTGGTAAGGGAGATATTAAAATACGGGAAATTTTCCAAAATACCGACTGACAAGTACTATCGTCGATGACATAAACCATCAACAGAAATGCTCAGCGAGTAAAACAGACGCTTCCCTTGTATTTCTCAAGCCTCTGCAGAGGCAGCAATTTGCTAAATGGTACTGGGCTGGTTGAAAGAGTTTAGTCTTATTTCAAAGGTGCATAATATAGTCCAGACTCAAGGGATCAGGTTCTTTATCTCCCATAAGATGTTACAAATTAGTGGAGTCAAAGGGAGAAAAGTCTCATTTTTAGATTACAGAAGCATTTTAAATCAAATAGGACCTTCCTATGAGACATTCACCATCTGACCCCAGCAGTTTATCTAAGGCAAGATTAACGCCCTTTGAAAAAAGTGCTGGTCCAAGCAGCTCTCAGAGCTGGTGGGAATCTTGGCCAAGGGGACTGTCACATTCCGGCTGAGAAAGGAAATTGTCTGGGGTTGCAATGAACACAGCAGGACCCCAGGCAGAATCACAGCATACAGGTGCTGCCCTCCCCCAACCCACGGGCTAGGCTAAGGAAGGCTTTCAAAGAACTAGTGTTCTGCAGGAAGGAGATCAAAGCACATTGAATCCTGCGCATGAAGGGAAAAGCTCACTGATAAATTGAGTCCTTGGAATTTCAGTGTTCAGATGCACCTGGCCTTAGCTGTTCAGACCACAGTTTAAATGGTGTCAGTCTAATGTCAAGGCTTGAATATAAGCGAATGGGTGTGGTTCAGGAGACACCCAGAATGTATTAACACGTTTCACTTATCATCCTGTTTCCTTAAGGATAAAAGCATTTGTGGTGTATGGGGGAAGGGGGAGGGGGCGGAGTGGAGGGAACTCCTGTCCTGGGGGCTCTGCTACAGGAGATGACTCAGCACCTTTCCTTTCTGCTCTGTGACCTCCATGTTAGGAATGATTTCATAATCATTGTGAAAAGGAGGGGCCTAATGAAAGCATCTTCTTTCCTAAAGTGTTTTATTAACTTGCTGTCATTCAGTCCGATGAGAAAGTTTGGTGGGAAAAAACAATGTGGCAGAATATAAAAATCTCAAAAATTTTTTTTGGTCGTTTTGGACTTTATTTCTAACTGCCCGCCCCCCAACCCCCAGTATCTCAGTCTACCTTTCCCCCTGATCTCCAAAAGAACACCCTTTGGCTTTAAGCTTATCCTATCTCTTCGCCTCTCCTGTCCCTGTATGGGGGTCTCTGAAACTACATCTGACTTCCCATTCTGTCCAGGTGAGAACAAGTCCCCACCGTGCCAAAAACCCAAACCACGTTTCCAAAAACAATATAATATGCTGCTGTGTTTCCTTCCAGAGTAATTTCCTGGCTGGAAACTCTCATAACATCCAGAGTGTAGACATGACTTATTAACACTAAAGAGCTGAGAAAACAAGCTTGATTTTCCCAAATCCGCATCTCAATGGTCAGACCAGAATCTAGGATTTATTGACTTTTTCTTCTAGGTGCAAAGAACGGAATTTCAGAGGCAACATTCTGAGAAGCGGATTTAGGAAAACAAACCAACCCTGTAACTCAGTTCTCCAACAGGACGTTTCTCAGTGGGCCCCCTTCCAGACTTACATTTGTGATGCAAGGGAACATATGGGTCTTACTTTTCCATCTGCACACTTTGTGCCGGCAAGCACAAGCCCTGGGTCCGGCATGTCATCGCCCAAGTACACGTGGGTCCCACGGCACAGAATCCGACCTCCTTCCTGCAGGGGGATATTCGTTTCTATGGAAACGGCATTTGTACCGATGACTGGTCGGCTGGCACCTCCTTGACACTGGATTTTTCCACATTTAGCATCTCTGGAAAGGCAAGAACAGACAGCGCTCAGAGAGGGAAAGTCTGGAAGCAGCCCTAAGTGATCTGGGAAGTTCAAAGCCACGGCGCGGTCAGGAGGCAGACCCCACCTCATCTCGCACTTGGCGAAGGAGCTCTTGGAGTCTTTGCCGCAGTTGCCATAAGGGTCACCTGCAGAGTTGACTCTCTCGAAGCAGATCCCGGGGGCAGGTTTAGCACCTGAAACAGAAGCAAAGCAGCACTTTCACCTCCTGCAAGTGTTTTGAACATTTTTCTTGGAACAGCACGAGGCTTTCAGGTTAAGGGAAGATGTGTTCAGCGTCCCGAGAAATCACACCTGGCATCTTGGCTGACGCCTGATACAAGCCCGCCTCAGCTACACAGCAAAGCATGCATTTCATCACTCCCTCTTCTGGAGGGCTGCTTACTGGGCCCATGGCACGTGCGGCCTCTCCAGAGATGAGGCCTGGCTCTGGGGCCACACCTGACCCAACCCCAAAGTGGGTGGCTGGCCGGCTGCGGGGGAAGGGGAGGCTTGCTCTCCTGAACAACTCCCACACAATTCCGGTGAGAAAATGCAAGTTAAAGCAGGCTCCAAGGAATAATGATGACTGACGTGAGGAAGCAACGAGAGAGAGAGAGCGAGCGACGCAGAGGTCTTACACCACGTTTCCAGCCCCACAAAGCTCCCTACCGGAGCAAGCACTGGCTTCCACGAATGCCTGTGTTTGCAAGGCAGAGACTGCTCGCAGAGGCCATGGAGGCATAAAATCTGATGGTCTTTTTACACAGCAGGACAGTGCCCGGTACAGAGGGGCGTGGAGCCAGAGAGCTCAGGAAATGACCATTTTTAGCACATCTTCCGGTCAAGGAAAGAGAGAACATGTACCTGGGGTTTGCGCTGCCAAAGTTTGGAGGGCTCTCGAATCCTATCATAGTGGTATCTGTTGAAGACTATGTGAGAAATTCAGGAAAATGGTTCCCACTCTTCAGATAAGCTGTGCCCTGTGTGGTGCCCTGGGACTGCCTTCCTGCCCACACTGGTGTCCTGTCTGGGCAACTTCCTCTCACATCAGCCAGGGTGCCAACTTCCCCAAGCCCAGCTCTGCCCCCTGCCCTTCTCTGCATCCTGCTCTGGGGAGGCTCCGTGCACCTTCCAAGGTGACAATGTCATGATGGGCAATGCTCGCCTCCTCCCAGGGACCAGATGGTGTTCTTACTACTAAAAAGTCCATCTTTCTACAACCTGATTCCTCATCAGACACGTTCAGCATCTCATTAAACAAACAAAGAAGCAGACAAATCAAACCAAACAAAACCCCTGCAGCAGTCAAGACCAGCAACAGGTTCAGCCATTGACCTCTGCACTAAGTTGCCCCCGTCCTGGACCTCTTATTTTCCCATTCTCTGTTTTTTTAAGAACCATTTAAGAGAGTCTCCCAAACTCCTCCCATAGGGCATTTCCCTGAACTGGACACAAGTCTCTGTCCTAACCAGATTAACAAATGGGCAAAAGAACTGTTAAGACATTTCTCCAAAGAGGACATTCAAATGGACGACATCACTACACATTAGGGAAATACAAATCAAAACAACAATGAGCTATCACCTCATGCCAATTATGGTGGCTGTTATCAAAAAAAAAAAAAAAAGATAACAAGTGTTAGTGAGGATGTGGAGAAAAGGAAACCCTTATACATTGTTGGTGAGAATATATACAGCCACTGCAAAAGACAGTATGGAGGTTCCTCAAAAAATTAACAATAGAACTATCATATGATTACCAGTTCAACTTCTGGGTAAATATCCAAAGGAATTTAAATCAGGATCTCAAAGAGATACCTGAACTCTCATGTTCATTGCAACATTATTCACAAGAGCCAAGACACAGAGGAGACCTAAGTGTCCACTGACAGATGAATGAATAAAGAAAATGGTAGTATATACGTACAAGTGAATATTATTCAGCCTTTAAAAAGAAGGGAATCCTGCCATTTGTGATAGCATGGATGAACCTGGAGGACGTGATTCTGAGTGAAATAAGTCAGATACAGAAAGACAAACACTGCATGATCGTGGAATCTAAAAAAGTTGAACCCATAGAAGAAGCAGAGAGTAGAATGGTCATTGCCAGGGACTGGGGGCAATGGGGAGGTATTAGTCAAAGGGTACGAAGTTTCAGTTGTGCAAAATGAATAAATTGTAGCGATCTACTGTACAGCATGGTGCTTATAGTTACTAACACTGTATATTTAAACATTTGCTAAGAGGGTGAATCTTATGTTTAGTGTTCTCATCACACACACAGAAATCACAGTAAATAAAGAGGGTGGGAGGAATATTTAGGAGGTGGCGGATATGATTACAGCATGGGCTGTGGGGATGGTTTCACAGGTGTACACTTACCTCCAAGCTCATCAAGGTGTACACACTAAATACGTACAGCTTTTTGTATGTCAATCGTAACTCCATAAAATGGTTAAAAAAAGTCTTTGTTTTCCACAGCACATTCCCTTCATTCACAGCTTATTTTGACGCTGACCCTTTTATTCTGTTGTGATGCTGTCACGGGGAATCTTATTTTTAGGCCTAAGTACCCACTCACCGAACAGTGAGTCTTTTGGTTTTACTTTTTTCTATTTGCTCAGTGGGTGTATATTCATGATCTCCACAACCTAATCACCCATCCTGTCGCTTGCCAAAGTGAGCTTTTAAAAGCTCTTTTACCTGAAAAAAAAAAAGTGGAGGCAGGAAGTCACACCCTAGGAATAATAATTAAACACGTGATAAATGTTCTTGTCTTTTCTCAAACCCAAGTTTGTCAGTTGACCTCAATGAGCCTCTAAACCAGCATTGACACAGGTTCACGAGGTCCAAAGTGCTTCCTCAGCTGGACTGTGAGGTTTAAAAGACACGACTGAGAGATGAAGAGGTCAGTGCTACTCAGCCATAAAAAAGACTGAAATAATGCCATTTGCAGCAACATGGATGGACCTAGAGATTATCGTACTGAGTGAAGCAAGTCAGACAGAGAAAGACAAATACCATATGATATCACTTATATGTGGAATCTAAAATGTGACACCAACGAATCTATCTACGAAACAGGAACAGACTCACAGACATAGAGAACAGACTTGTGGTTGCCAGTAGGGAGGGGGCGTGGGGGAGGGATGAATTGAGAGTTTGGAGTTAGCACCTACAAACTATTATATAGAGAATGAATAAACAACAAGGTCCTACTGTAGAGCACAGGGAACTATATTCAATACCCTGTAATAAACCATAATGGAAAAGAACACGAAAAGAATATCTATATATGTATAACTGATTCATTTTGCTGTACAGTAGAAATTAACAACATTGTAAATCAACCATACTTCAATAAAATACATTTTAAAAAAAGAGGTCAGTAGTAAACCATTCTTTCCGACGCCGAATCTTTTGGGAAAACTGTTTTATATTTGCGCATGTATGGGATCTAAGAAAAACAAAAACAAATGTTTATCAAGTCTCAATTCCTTTTGAAAGGCCTCCTCCTGTTTGATTTCTACACTCGGTGGCCGTGCTGCAGTACTGGAAGAGCCGGGGCTTGGGACTCAGAATAATGGGCTGATCTGGTGTCAACCCTACACACTAGGAGACCCTGGTCAAGTTATGGGAACTTTTTGAGACTCTCTTCCCTCATTTCTATGATGGGGACAAGGACAGCACCTGACCTGAGGTGCTGTGAGGTTCAGTGAGTCCCCCAGGCTCTCAGTAAACCTGAGTTACACTGAGGATGGCCATTGATCATGGGGAAGGGGACAGCTTGGCCCCTGAACATTAAGGATGTGAGGGGAGGAGAGCTCCTTGGAGCTGACCTTGTTTGCAACACTTGCCGTGTTTTAACACTGTAATAGTTCAGGATGGTGTCGGTAAGGGCTTCACACCTGTTTCCTTCACAGAGGGGCGTCCCCAGTTACTAGCACATCACGGGAAGCCAATGAAGGCTGCTGAGTGACTGGGTGAGGAACTCCTGGACCCACCTTGGGAAACGAGAGGGAAGAAAGAGAATCTCCTCGTCGGAAACCCTGGGAGGTTCTGTACATACTTTGTATATTAAACAAAAAGTATAGTCATAGCTCAAGGACCTCAGCTTCCCTGCATCCACCTCCTCCTTACTTGTTTCAGTGAGTGAGGTCCTGCTTCCCTGAGTCCTGTGCTCATTCTGGGCGCCCCCCCAGCCAGGCTGGACTGGTCCTCCAGAACCTCACCACACCGCGCAGATGCCGAGCACCATTTTGAATGAGGCAGCGGGAGACCTCAAGGAAAGACACTTGAGTTTGACTCTTCTTTATTCCACTGAACTCTGGGAACAAAGAGCGTCTTCCCTGTAATTCCCTTCCTTGCCCTTAAACCAACAGACACGCTTTAGATGAATGGGAACGTTTGGCTCACTAACATGCCATTTGTTGGGCATCCGCACTATTAGTCACTGTGCTGGGCACAGCATGCAGTAGAAGTCAGTCCATAAAGAAACAAAGCTGAGTGGGGTCTGACCAGTAAAATTTACTCCACTCTGGTATTAATTTGCCCAGTGGCTTGAACAATGCAGAGTTCTAAAGGTTAACTTTCTGTCTCTTGCAAGAAAGCAGTAACTGTCTATTTCCAAGAGTTTTGTTCATTTCAGCTCTTATCCCAAACTCAAGGGAGCAGGAGATGCCACATCACACTCTACTGTTGATGTATCGGCAGGACATGTCATCGGTGGGGCACAGCAATGACACTGCTGGCTACAACGTGGCAAAGGAAACTCACAGCTGGATGAGTAGCGGGTCATGATTTCATCAGCTGCATATGCTTAGGGATAGGCTAGATAGATCTGTCTCTGTGAAATCAAAGACCAGAATGCATACCTGATCCCTTGCCACGTAATTCCTTCATTCTTTTATCTGGAGGATTGAGGGAAAGTACACTATGATGGGTAATTCATGGTCAACCTTGATACATAAGCTCTTTTGCATCTCCATCCTCAAGTACTTAGGGATTGAAAACTTCCATCAACTTCGATCAACTTTCATCAATACTCTGAAACTGCTGTTGTTTCAATAGCGTGGGGGAGGTGAGTGACAGAAGTGAGAGGAGGATGGGGCAGAACCCTATTTACAATGCTCATTCTCATCCAGTTGACGTACATTTTCTTACCCTGAAGTCACCATGTTGGGATGAGAAATCTTGCATGAGAAACATGATGCTTAAAGACCAAGGGGTTTAATAAATGAAACTTAAAATAAATGAAAAAGTATATAAGCAGTTGAAACTTGATCCAGATTACAACATGCCCTACTGCTGCCTCACCTCCAATTTCAAGCTGTAGGACACTGTCACGCAGGGTTTCGGGCCACCTCCTGGGGCCAGCAAGCTCCCAGCTAGAGGTTGGGCACTGCTCAGCCCCACCTGGTACCACCAGCGGCCCACTGGCCACGCCCCTCCTAGGAGGTAACCTCTCTTTATAGGAGAGCGTGTGTGTGTGTGTGTGTGTGTGTGTGTGTGTGTGTGTGTGTGTGTTTCCTCTGGTGGTTTGGAGCAACCATAGAGATTTGTGAAAAGGAGGTGCAGAGTAGAAGGCTTGTGATTATTCAATTGTTAGTTTTGTCTAATACCTCTCCCATATCCTTTTTTCTAGGAACAAAACCCTTTTTCTCATGGGAAACCCATTTTATATGGTTCAGGTGAGGCTAACATTCCCAACCAATGCCAAAGGGATGGGCATGAAATTTAAGTCTGGCCCATCGAGTGTGCCACGCCACCAGTCATAAGACTGGGTCAGTGATGGATACGTGACCAAAGCCGGGTGCCTCAGCACCTTCCTTGGAACCCAACTGCTCACGCTGGTTGGATGAGGGGCCTGGGCTGCTGTGTTGCCAGCCATCGCTGGCTGAGTCCTTCAGGGTCTCAATCCATCACCACCTTCCCTTGAGCCTGGGTACCCTGCTGCTCTCATTCACCCTGCTGTGCTGTCCCCTCTTTGCATCTATCACACTTGCTTTTGCCTTTTGTGATGTCTCGAGGCTCCTGCCTCACTGTAAAAACCCCTGTGGACTGAGATGGTGCCTCAGGCCTGCACAGAGCAGGTGTGTTCCAAGAACGAATGAGTGAAAACCACAGGGAAAGCAATTTAGGGAAAGCACATCCTGTCTCCGCCGCCCTCCCCAGAGGAAGTCAGTTGCGGTTTCCACAGAACAAAGCATCTTGGGTAAATGAACACTGTTCTCCTGGTCTGCCTTTTCTGTGACTCTGGGTCTTCACTTATTCATTTACATCAAATGAAGTATTACCGTGTTGTCTTAAGAGGAAAGAAGATATAAAGTCACAAAAAGACAGACATTTTACTTCCTAGAAAGGAAAACTCTCATTCCCTCAAAGTTTAGACGAAGTCAGAAATCCTATAAGCAAGGAAACCAGAAAGGGGGTTCCGTGCTGACCTCGGGAGCAGGGAGAGCTCTTGCAATAAAAGAAAACATCATTATAGGAAACAGACTAGAAGACGCAAACCCTGAGCGCCCTGGCTGTCAGGACCTGCTGGTGCCAGGAAGGACCGTGGAGGAGGGTCCAGCCAAGAGTTTCGCGTGGCTTTTGTGTGTGAGCAGCCAGCTGGCGTTTATCTTAGAGACAGAAGGGTCAATAATCTAAAAGGTGTAAATGACTTCTATCCACTTGTAAGACGTTATAAAGGTACAGACCTGGCTTCAAATCTGCTGCACTTAAAGGTGTCTGTCTTCATGAAGACGAGAGACTTCATGTCTGTCTCATGAAAAAAAGTGACAAGTTTTCTTATCACCACTATATCAATTTACAGCCTTTGAATTCTTAATAATGGAGCTCTTAGATGTTCTGCCATTATCAAAAGATGAAATTTAGCCTTTCAGAGGGAATTTTGACATCGTACCGTATTTTATAATTCTATAAGAAGTGATGGAATTTAATTACCAGGTTTATCTTCAGAGTTATATAACAATTATATTTATAATTGTAGTTTGGAAGTTCCCGATGTCATTATGTCTTTTGAAAGAGAGATGATGACATCTTGTACTAAGCCCACAATTTACTTGATCTAATCTTTTCCTTAAAATGACGCCGTTATGCAAACGCACGTCCCCAATTCAGTCACCTCGGCTCCTCCCCCATCACTAATTTCCCCAACCCCCGTCACTAATGTCCACAGACAAAGGCATCTTCACAAGCAACTGAAGCCTGCTTGTCCTCCCCATAATTCTCCCTCTGTCTTGCTTTTCCACATTGACCTTTACATCCATCGGAAAATGAAGTCCAAGCAAACACATTCTATCATTTCTTTCTCACACAATGGGACAAAAAGGAGACTTCCCTGCCTCCTAAACACTATGACTCTTGGCAAAAATCCCTTTTCTTCCCATCTGTAGCCACCAGAGTGGTGGACGATTAGTAACTGTACTGCTCCAGGTATGTCGTCATGAAGCAAACTCATTTAAACTAGCCTGGCAGATAAACACTGAATATGCCCGTAAAAATCGTCTGGCCAGCTCACACTGCATCAATCAGGCGACACTATTTTCTGGTGAGTGATAAAATAGATAGAACTAAGATATTTCAGGACTTCCTCGATGCAGGCTGTTTGTGGTTCTAGACACACAGTTATCTGTAAGATGAATTTCCAACCGTTTTCAGCGATCATGCTAGTGGTTTGGATAAATGACGTTGGCAAAAATAAATTTTGTGCCTGAAGAAACACATCCAGCTGTGTTTTGGAAGGAATAAAGGTCATGTCACATTGACAGAAAATCTTTGTGGATATTAAGACTGAAGTGGACAGAGGGCTAAATACAAGGTACGGTGTGAGCTGCAGATAACGTTTATGGATTTGACATCATCAGATAAAGTCTTGAGATGCAAGATTTGTGGAAGAAAAATCAGTGAGAAAAAAAAAAATGTCAACTCCGAGCCAGCGAGAATATCATCAACAATAATAACTAGGAAAACAAGCGGATGAACAAAAGCCCCAAAAGGTATTCTATAAGTATATTACTTTGCCAGTTACGAGTTGCAGGCATATGTTTTGAATTTTCTATCATTTATTTGTAGAAAGATTTGGAAGCAGGATTATTTTATTGAAATATAATGCTGGATTGAGAAAAGTCCATCTCAAAAGGGAATAGTTAGCTGGAAGGAAGGGCTTCATCTGGTCAGTGTTTGGGTAGCCAGATTTGGGGAGTGAGTAACTAACTGACTTCCTGAATGTAACGGAGGATTCTGGCCAAGTTGCCAATGGCAAGGGCAGGCAGAGCAAGAGCTCAGCGACTCCTAGATTTATGAGTTACTGTCTTCATAGGGGGTCAAAAATGATCCCAAAGCAAATGTGGTCCTGATCCCAGAGCGTTTGCTAAAGGATGGGAGATGAAAGATTGCAAATGTATCCTTGACAGTAAGTTTTCCTCTTCTGAAACATGAAAAGCTAATTCAAAGCAACCACTGTAACACAGCAATACACTGCTCTCAGCCTGGCACATCTAGTTGGCCGGGACCTGGCCAAGGAAGTGACCTCTGCCCCTGGAACTGTGACGGTCACCTCCCGACTCTACTGCAGGTCTAGGCTAGAGGGCACTGGGACTGGGGGAAGTATGTCACTCTGGCAGACCAGGGCTCTTGGTCAGCATCTCACAATAGCAGGACATCGTTGAATAGCTAGCAAATGAGAGAAGGGGGTGGCAGACGGGGTTCTCTGCTCTCCAGGTCACAGCCCAAGCTCTGGACAAGCCGAAGTGTCCGCAGTTCCCTGAGACGGTCCCCCTGTTCCTGTGCACCTTGGCCCTTGCTGTTCCACACGCAGGAAATCTCCTCCTCTCCCACCCCGGCAATGACTACTCCAGGGCAACCTCGGCTTGGAGCCTTCCTGCTTGGCTTCCCTACCCCTTTCACCCCAGGCTGAGCCCCCTCTCTCTTCCCACCGGATCTCAGCCCTCCCCACGGCCCCAGGCACTGCGCAAGCTGCATGCTACTGCATGTGATATATACATGTAATATACTCACATATATGAAAGAGATAATAAGCTATGTTGGAGGACAATGATACGCCCGTGCGGTAGACGTATTACTCTCCCCACTTTACAGACAAGGTACAACAAGGTTGAGTAGCCTGCTGAAGGTCACCCTGCCAATAAGTGGTCTGTTCAATGCCTACGGTAGCCAGAAAATGGCCCCCCCAAAGGGGTCCATGTCCTAATCCTTGGAACCTGTGACTATGTGACCTTACTTGGCAGAAGGGACTTTGAAGATGTGATTAAGTTACGGATCTTGAGATGGGGAGACGATGCTGGGTGATCTGGTCCAACATCATCACAAAGGGTCCTTTACCAGAAGGAGGCAGGAGAGTCAGAGTCAGAGAAGGAAATTTGACCACAAAAGCAGAAGTCAGAGACAGACAGAGATTTGAAGATTCTGTGCTGCTGGACTTGAAGGTGGACGAAGGGGCCAGGGGCCAAGGAATTGCAGGCGGCCTCTCAAAGCTGGAAAAGGCCAGGAGACAGATTTTCCCCTAGAGCCTCCGAAGGTAACACTGCCCTGGCCAGCATCTTGATTTTAGGACGTCTGACCCCAAGAACTAGAAGATGATAAATTTGTGTTGTCGTAAGCCACTGAGTTAGAGCATACACTGGAAACTCACACAGTGCCCTTGAACCGGACAGTGAGGCCGCCACACTGATACAGGGAAAGGAGCGCACCACACTTGCAAAGGGGGTGGGTGAAGGCGCTTCTAAGAAGCCCGCTGGCACAGAGGGCCACTGTACCAGTGCCACAGCTGGTGGTGGCACTAAGTTCTCTGCTCTCCCGAGGAAGTCTGTGTGGTGATTGGAAGAACTACGAAGGGGTTGGCCGAGGTAGACGGAACCCCAGGAAGTCACCAGCCTGAGGGGCTCCCCCAAGCCTGGTCCCTGTGCTGGTTGTTTCCAGGAACTCGGAATTTCTGACGTCAGAGATGTTCAGTCTATGTGCCACGGCCCCCTCACGGCAAGCTCACCATCGCCCCGGGGAAAAGCGTCCTCAGTCACCAGGGTGACGATGGGAGGGGAGAGGAGGGGCCGGCCTGGAGCCCCGGGGAGGCAGTCTCTGCTCTGGGGGTGGTGCGGTCCCCAGGGTCCCCACCCTCGCTCACAAGGATGTTGAGGGTTCCAAGCAGGTAACTCCCTACTGCTTTTGAAAAGCTCAGCCTGTGAGTCATGCTGTCAGTTTGTCCGCCTGTCTGGGTCTGTCTCTGGTCAGGCAGCTCGAGGAGGACTAAGCGGATGAGATAATGAATACCAGCCTTGGTCACCATGAATCAAAGGCACGCAGCCAGCTGAGTCACTCGGTGGTGGGAGCTCAGAGGGGACGGCGGGGCTCCATCTGACCTCACTCTGGAACTGGGGCCAGACGCTCTAATACAGCAGGGCACCGAAGACCACATTTCACTCCAAAAGCTCCAAGTGCTGTGTGTGCTCTGGCCATGGAATGCTCCTTGGAAGGGAATGTTATAAGATCCCTTGTAACTCGAGAAGGGGAGATTACCGAGTCCGCAGAAAGGCTGGGAAGGGACGGCCACTAGGGATGCTTCAGGCCATGAAGATTTGGCCTGCAGCAGGAGCCACTGTCCCAAAGTGACCCCACTTGGCTAAAAGCTGTCTGAAGTCACTAAGCCATTCAGAGCCCATACAACCATGTGACATGTGTATAGTGAGCGCCTACTTTGTGCTTGTCATTGAAAAGCTTTGGAAGCTGTAAGCCCTACCTTGCCTGGGCCCTCCTGCCTAGCCAGGGAGGAGGCCAGGGCCCAAAGACAAAGCACTAAGGCTCCAGGCACCACCAGCTTCTCCTTCCACCTGCCCAAGCACATCCGTGAAACCTGAGGCACTGGAAGAACTCTCCAGAGAACGGGATAAACGGAGGCTGTGTTAGCCCTTGTTGCTGCATCCTGGCTGCTCTCTCTTCTCCCTCAGAAAGTTCCCAGCGCACAAGGGCATCTTTGGCTTGGGGGGGTGGTGAGTGGGCTCCATGACTGGCCCCAGCCCCAGGAAACATCTGCCCTGTTCCCAACGCTTGGGTCATTGCTTTCACGTCACATTGAAAACCCAAGCTCTGAGGTTTAGTCATTGTTTTCCACCCTCGTTTACTTCCTTCATCACCCCTAGACCCAAAACCTCACCATAAAGTCTGACAAAGGCCCGTATCGGACTTCTCTCCCCTGCAGAGCCTGAGCTTGCCTGGCCCTCTGCCTGGGCCTGGCTGGTCACAGTGCCCTTGCCACAGCTGGGGCCTCTGGCCAGAACTGAGGTCACCCTGCCACCAACGGGGAGAGGGAGAAGAACGACAAGATAGTTTGGGCCACAGTATTGGAAAATACCCTGTGGGATTCACTGCCAGAATACTCAACGCAGGAGACAAGCGGCCAACCCTGGGGTGACAAGCTCACGCCCTGGGCTGCCCACCAGGCCCTGGATCTCTGGCCCCAGAAGACGGGGTAGCGGAGGAGAGAGAGACACAGGGGACTCAGTCTTCCCCCTTTCACATCTGTGCATCCATTTAATCGTAGAGCACCTGTGGGACTTCCATTCACTGGCTCTTTGGGGTGACGGCGCAGTGTGAGAACGACACCTGGGCTCTGGTCACAAGGACCTGGGTTCACATCCCAACCTCATGACCTTGGGAAATAACTTCCAGCCTCTGAGTCTGAGCTTTGCCTTCCATAAAGCTGTAGTCATTGTCTCTCCCTCAGGGGAGATGGGAGGGTTACAAGGGCCAAACCACACGGAGCCCGGGCCCAGCGGCGCATGCCCGGGAAGTGGTGAACAGTCTCTAAGGGATCCAATCACGCAGCGGCCGCTTCCTGGCCACCTTCCCACCTGGGTGCTTTTTCTGGGACACACGTGTCACTCTGCCTTCAAGAGCCACAGAGGGGGGCTTCCCTGGTGGCGCAGTGGTTAAGAATCCACCTGCCAATGCAGGGGACACGATTCGAGCCCTGGGCCGGGAAGATCCCACATGCCACGGAGCAACTAAGCCCGCGAGCCACAACTACTGAGCCTGCAAGCCACAACTACTGAAGCCTGCATGCCTAGAGCCCATGCTCCGCAACAAGAGAAGCCACCACAGTGAGAAGCCCGCGCACCGCAACGAAGAGTAGCCCTTGCTCGCCGCAACTAGAGAAAGCCCGCACGCAGCAACAAAGACCCAACGCGGCCAAAAATAAATAAAACAAAATAAATAAATAAAGAAAAAAAACTTGAAAAGAACCTCAAAGGTGTTCAGGGCCCTTAAACATCTGTCTCCGTGTTCTTCCTCTGGAGCCCGGGCCTCCCACTCCGGGCCACCCCTCTGCACATCCTTCCCCATCACAGACTCACACGTCAGGTCTGCCCTGGGCCTTCCCAAGGCAGCCCCCCGGCCCCCCAGCAGCACTGACTTTCTCTCCAGCACCCCCTGCCCTTGGCTGGGGTCCTCGCTTGGGCTCTAAGAAGCACTAACGCAGTCAGGGCGGTGGTGGGAAGTTCTGCCATCTGTCTGCCCAACTCCCTGATAAGCTGTCTGAGGGCAGCGGTCCTGGCTGGTTTATCCCTCTCACCCCACGGGCACACAGTAGGTGCTCACACATCTCTGGCTGGACGGGACTGAGCTCCTTGGGGCGGGCTCTGGGCAGCACCCACTTCTGCGTGCCCCGTGCCTGGCAGGGCCCCGGTCCCACCAGAGAGCCAATCGCTCCAGCTGAACAGAAGGAAGCTTTTTCGAAAGCGCACTCCAGGAGGGATGCTTGTGGAAACAGAGAGCGGGCCCCCTGGCCCCGGCCCTCTGCGCCCAGGTGGTGGTGGCCACGTACCTGGTCCCCAGAGGGTGATGCACTGCTGCTCGTGGGTCTGGCAGATGCCGTTGTAGCAGTAGCCGTCCACCCCCTGGCACGGGTGCCCATCGTGCAGGTACACGTTGGCCGGGCAGTGAGGACTGGCCCCCGTGCAGAACTCCGGGAGGTCGCAGGAGTTGCTAGAGTCCCTGCACTCCGTTCCTGCAGGTTTCAGCTGAAAGGAGAGGGCCGTTTATAGCTCGTGACTGTGGGAAAGGGGGAAGCAGGGTCTCAGCAACACTCCGGGGGTGGATAGGAGCAGGACCACCCTCTTGCAGCTTCACATAGAGGGGCGAGGATTTCATAGGAAGTTCCCTTCACCGCAGAGAGAGCTCATTAAATAAACAGTCTTGCTCTGGGCTCCGAGGTTCACCTTTCCATTATGGGGGGTAACTGAGATCAGCCTCTTTTTAATTTCACGCAACATCAGGGTTTTCTGGTGAGCAGACAAGCTGGTTGCTGGCACCTGGCACCTCAGAGAGGGGGAGCGGGTGCTGCCTGATGGACCCATTGATTCTTAAGAACAAGATCTCTGGACACCAACACCATCATGTGTTTTAAGAAGACGTTTGCGCTTAAAGCGTTAGCCTTTGTGGGCAAGGTGATAAAAATAATTCCAAGGGCACACTTACAACAGCGATTTTACTTTGCCATCAAATCAGAGAGCTAGAAAGCTGTCTGTAGGACTTTACAGGGGCGTGTAGAGAAGCAAAGCAAGGGAGCTGTACAGGATGTTAGGAACAACAATGCCAAACAATGCCTCATCGTTTTGCGGTTGAAGAACTTACGGCTCGGGGTGGCTTGTCTGAGGTCACGCCACCAGTGACCTGCCCCACCCCCAAAGCCCCCTCCAGGCACCTCCACCACCAGCTGCTGTGTGCGGGGGGTGCCAGCTTCTTTCCACCTTCGTTCGCCATAAGTTAATTACAAGTAGGAAGGGGATGAAGGATACTTTAAGCTGAATGTAAAATGTCGTAATGCACTTCTCAAGCACTGTGCTCTACTTGGGTCACTAAGAGGGAGTTTCCTGCACGCAGAATGCCAAGATCAATTGCTTAATTAAAAGGAAATAAAAGTCTACCCTTGGAACCTTGGAATCAAAAGCTCAGGCTTTGACTCTGGCAGATCTCAGCTCTGAATAATGAGACAAACAACGGAATTGCCAAAACGAATGCAGGCATGGTGGCAGAAAATGGCAAAAGTATAAAACTGCCACTCTTGGCTGGGCTGGGTCAGCCAGCACCTCCTGTTGGGGGCACGTCAAGATCAAGACGTTGACACAAAATCCCTGGAACAATCCACGCAGCTCCTCACCCAGAAGGCACATGTTCTTGGGATGAAGCAGAGGGACCCGGCGTGAGTCCCCACAGCAGCGGGGATTGGTTCTCGAAACCTTCCTCCAACAGCAGACCCGGAACACTTAACGTGGAGCTGGAGTTCTTCGGTCTACTTACTTTTCAGCTCATAAATAAATAATTTATCGCAGATGACTTAGCATTAGAATATGCATTTCACAGGAGGATTGGAAGATAATGAAAATAGGAGATAGACGGTACCAACTTGCGTGATAAGGATTACAGTTTCCACAGCAGCGAGTGCTGGGAAGTCGCCCTGTCCAATGGCTTGCCCTGCGTCACTGTTGAACCAGCTGACTGCGCGGGTGACCTCGGGACCAGCAGGACTCACCTGGCAGTTTTCACAGCACAGTCCGTGCGCGCAGACAGCATCTGGCTTCAGGGTACAGGTGGTGGCGTTGCAGCAGAGATTCAGACACTCCTGGAGACGGGAACGGGTTTGACAGGGTCACATGGCACAGATACTCACAGAAAGCAAAGGTCGCACCTTAAGTGACTGAAAAGGGAAGAAAGCACCAGAGGGCCTGGCTCTTGAGATGAAAACTAGCCGGACTGAGGATTATCTTCCTCTGGAAGAAAGCAAAGCTTCTGGTAAGTGTTTATGAACTGCCCGGGAGTGCGTGTCCCTGGGAAAAGTCAGTAGCACTCAAGCATCTTTCATGATGGGGTGAGGGACCCGGAGAAGGCTGGTTGGCTCGCGAGGCCATTCATGTCAGCAGCGGGTGAGGCTGTGTGTGTGTGTGTCTGTCTCATGACTGCCGGCCTTAATGCAGTGAATCATACCAGGACCACTGGAGTCCTGTGAACTTACTTATTTAAAAATCTACATAGATGCATACAAACTTTACCCTTCAAAGACTGATCCACAGTTTAATCTAGAGCATATTGGCAGGAAATGAAGTCAAATCAATTGCGTTTGAACCACGGTTCCCTGCAATCCAACCAGACCTGGTAGCTGGACTCTTGCTCAGCACAGGTGGGCTGTCTCACCTGATGAGACCCTCCTCAGGTCAGAAATGCACCTCAGAATGAGCAAGGGGCGGGAAGGAGCTCCGTGGGCTGTGCCCATTGATCTGCAAAGGATTTAAACAGATCAAACAGTAGCTGGATTGTCCTCTGTGAAATGAACACGAGAGAGGACGTGAACTCCTTTGTTATGCTGTGCTTCACAGCCACCTAATTTTTTCTAACAAAATGAAACAAGAGATTGATACCTTTTGCTTAGCTCTCAACAAAAGGCCTATACATATCTATCCAGTATATTTATGACATCTGGTGCTTTAGAACATTCCAGTAACTCGGAGTTTACACATTTTAGAAGAAATTGATTATCATGAGAAAGAAGAGTTCAATAGAGTCTTCAGGATTGAATTTACCAATGTCCTTTTATTTTATTTAATATGCTATGTGCTGAAGAATTTATATACTATGGCTAGAGTGAAGCCCATCACATACTATTTTAATAGTATAATAGTTTACTCCCCAAAACCGTCTTCCACGAATGAATTTATTAGTATCCTAAATGCAATGAATAAAACGTTGATAATCCAGACGATTTATGGCTCACCAGATATCTGAACTGTACCCTTCGTAAAACTCTATGACTGGCGCTCCCTTTTACTGTTTGCTCCTGTTATACATACATCCCAAATTATTAAATTTTAAATTTGCTCAAGGACTTCATAAACATCCGGAGTGTGTAATATATACAATAAGATAAAACTGCCAACCAGAAGTCATAGCTTTCAGGACGGTAAAGGTTTCTAACTCATGGACTTACAATCCTAAACCATTTAGGAACTGGTTTTGTTGTTTTAAACGGAGGCCATCAATGGCACCCCCGGTCAGTACCATCACACGTACAGCAGTACTGTCCTGTACATCATGGTCTAAATGGCTCTCCCAATAACACATTAGCCAAATTACAGACTTCCTTGCACTTCTAAGTTAAATCAGCCATCCTAAAACTGGGTCCTAAGATCCTCTAAGAACTAACTCCCACCTCCCCCACCAAATCGCTAAATAATATACGCAGCAGTTCAAATGGAAACGCAGCCAAGTAGAATGGTTTTGACTTCAAAGGGGATTGATAATGTGAGAGAGATAACTAAGTTTAAAAGATATTTGCAAGCTACTGGCGTCCTATTGACTTTAAACAAGGAGATAAGGCTGGTTTCCCAACCCTATTAGCTTGGAAGAATGAGCAAGTTGTCAGGATATCCTCACGGTGGATGTAAATCCAGTGCCCTGGACAGAAGACTTCAGCATTCATTTGCCTTTTAACTACCCAGAATCTATTCCTTCCGCAGAGCTCTATTTATCAGAAGAGACAAATTCTTCATCTGTTGATGCATTTATTAGTTTAGTGCTCAACAGAGAAGTTCAGCAGAGCCAACGAAAACTAAGTCTCCAAAGAAGAAAGAGTAATGAATGAAGCCATTAGAGAATTCTCAGCAAATGCCCTAATTGTCATTCTTGGGTTGTAGGTAGTAGACAGAGATTCTTAATCACAATGAACTGGGGTTAAGACAATAATGCACCTTCTTGAAAATAGTGGCCGTTATTTCTGGGAGCAAAGGAACAGAAACTGGTTCCAGTCATGAGCTGGGGCAGTTGTTCTGACCCCGTTTACTCACTGATGTGGTGACACTGGACGCCTTCATGGTCCAGGGGATGCGTAGGCCAATATGAAACAAAGGCATGATGGATATTTCCAGGGCCTGAGCACTGAGTGGAGGGTAAAGAACCCAGGTCCACAGGTCTGACTAAAAGTTTTGGTCAGCTTGGAAACTGGGAAATGGGCTTTCATACCCTCAGACACAGTTTGAGCTTAAACTTTAAAAAGAAATTTTTTAAAAAATGAAAGAAAACTAAGAATTGAGGCAAAAGGCTTGCCTGCGACTTTGAAAGATTTCTTGGAAGAAAGAACTTTGGATGAGGAGAACGAGAGTTCTCTTCAGATAGCAAGAACTTCTCCTATTAAATAAGGACCCTAGGGGCTTCCTTGGTGGCGCAGTGGTTGAGAATCTGCCTGCTAATGCAGAGGACACGGGTTTGAGCCCTGGTCTGGGAAGATCCCACATGCCGCGGAGCAACTAGGCCTGTGAGCCACAACTACTGAGCCTGCGCGTCTGGAGCCTGTGCTCCGCAACAAGAGAGGCTGCGATAGTGAGAGGCCCGCGCACCGCGATGAAGAGTGGCCCCTGCTTGCCACAACTAGAGAAAGCCCTCGCACAGAAACGAAGACCCAACACAGCCATAAATAAAAAAAAAAAAAAAAAAAAAAGAATCCTCAAATAAGGACCCTAAGCACAGAAATATACAGTTGGGAATTACATGGAGGGAGAACACAGCTCTTACGTAAGCAAAGAGTTTGAGTTCTTCGAAGCTGTCCTGCAATGAGCTGCCTGGAGAGACAGTAAACACCCTGGGAAAGCTGAGTGACTTCTTGATGGAGGTAAAAGAGAAGACCACAATAGCAGGCTGGCGAATTTCAGGCACTCAAGCATTTGCTGACATGATGGTGGTGGTGGTGACGCTAGTGGTGGGGTTGAGGTGATGGCGGTGGCAGTAGTGGTGATGATGGTGGGGTGGCGGTGGACATGGTAACAGTGGTGATGGGGAGGGTGGCAGGGATGCTGGTGGCAGTGCTGGCATATGGAATAAATGATGGCTAATAGAGTCATTCCAAACCTGAGAGTTCATGGCTCCAGGAAGAGCTGTCAAATTTATTTAGATTAACAATTACAAGGAGTTCAGATAAAAGATAACCATTTCAAGTCAACATGACCTCTCCTGAGAAATAGGAGTAATTTAAACTAATTTTGTTTTTTTCTTTAAGCAAATAGAAAAAGTCTCCAAGCAATTTCCGCTTTGCATAACCCATCCCATGATGGTTTCAAGTTTTCCTCTGCTAATCTGAAAAAGAGTTTCTGTGAGGACTTAGGACTTTGTTCCTGCATAGTAACCATTCTCTACGCACTGTGAGCAAAACTGAACGCCGCTGTGGACAGCACTGTGACCTTGGATGAATCCTGATTTTGGCAAGGGCACAAAAACATTTCATCAAACCACCTCTGCAACGCCCATCCCCTAGAACTTATATTCACTCCCAATATTCTTACAGAAGTGGTCAGATGGAGACCAGGATCACTCCTGCTGATGTGGGAGAGCTCAGAGACTTGGAGATTGGACATGATGAAGGTTCTATAACCAGTTGCTTGTTTGATGAACACAGGAACACAGAGTCTCAGCACAAGTTCCCTTCCATCCCCGAATCCCCCTTTCAGAGCAGCCCTCCAAGACATGCTCTCTTCCTAAGCCCTCATCAAGCCGGGTTGTGAATTTAGCTAAGCCCATCTTGAACTTGACTACCACTGCAGCTTGCACAAGCTCTCAGGGAGGGACTCCCACATGGAGACAGCCTGCTATACAAACGACTGGCTTTGATTTATTCTATATCAACCTCCTTCAAGTTTTGAGGGGGTACTTCTTTCACCAGGTGGTCTCACTGTGTCCTGTCTTTCTCTTTCCTTCCCAAGATTATTCAGAGATTTTAAAATGGCTGTTATAATTTTGATGTTGATTAACTTTATCTTGGGCCCTACAGAAATGAGAAAGAAAATGTCCTGACACTGGCTGGAAAACAGGGTTAAATACGCCTTTTGCTGGATAAGAATGTTCCCCGCTTTTGCTTATTTCTTCTGAAAGCTAACAAGCAGACAGGCAGGAGCCTGGGCGCCTCAGGTCGTCCACACAGAGGAAGCTGTGGCAGCTGGAGCAGAATTTCAACTTGGGAAGAAGCTCTTGGTTAAAAACGAATGCTGCTTATTCAAATTCCCCTCGGGTGCACCCCTTACAGAGAGAAAGACTTGGTACTTACCAGCCATTTGAAGCCAGCATTCCAAGGCTTTCTTCTCTATCAAACTCAAAGCTAAATGCTTTTTCGTTGTTCTTGCCCTCATCCTGCCTACGCTACTGCGTCCTTCAACAGAGAAGATTCTTTATCTTGTTAAACCAGTGAGACAACTTATTCTATGCAATACTTAAAATTCAAGAAGGCCACCCTGGCTTATGAAGTTGGTTCAAGGTGGTCATGTAGGAGTTTTCCATCCTGCATTTCTAGCACTTTCATTCTACCGCACAATTCCTTCAAGGTCTTGCTTCTTGGCCCAGCCGCGAACGCGAGACCAACATTCTGGAAACGTCTCTCTCACCTCCGGTTCCCCACAGTCACACTCCTCTCCTTCTTCGACGTATCCATTCCCGCACTTCCGGCCTCCGAAGGACTGCGTCACTTCCGGCAGGTTAAAGAGGCACATACCCATGCCCTTCTCCAGGCTGGCCTCCAGGTCCTTCCTGCTGCAGCTGCTGAACACCATGGGGAACGGGAACCTGCAGGGAAGAGCCAGGACGTCAGTCGTCAGGGCACTGAGAGGCCTCTCGCATCCTTCTCGTGCAGCTGTGCGTGGTACCCACGGGCGCCATCTGCCTGGGTGGCCACTGTTAGTCTCAGTGAACAAAGGCTTGAGCGGTGTAAAATGAGGCACCTTCGACTACACCCTGAGGTCCAGTCTTGCACAGTTCCAACACCACTGATGAGGAAGTGCTTTATCCAAAAAGAAATGACCTTTGGATGGTTTCCAGATCAACAACTTTAGATTGTGTCTCATTACAGACATCATTAATAGTTCTGTGTGAAATGATATAATGGAAAGTGAATGCTTAGGATCTGTAGCTTGTAATATGAACGCTATCTATGTTCATATTGGAAAGTACAAAGATGAAAAAAGTACATTTAAGTCTTTAAGCCATTTTGAGTTTATTTTTGTGTATGGTGTGAGGGAGTGCTCTAACTTCATTGATCGGAAAGGCCATCATCAAAAAGTCTACAAATAATAAATGCTGGAGAGGGTGTGGAGAAAAGGGAACCCTCCTGCACTGTTGGTGGAAATGTAAGCTGGTACAGCCACTATGAAAAACAGTATGGAGATTCCTAAAAAAACTAAAAATAGAGCTACCATATGATCCTGCAATCCCATTCCTGGGCATATATCCAGAAAAGATGAAAACTAATTCAAAAAGATACGTGCACCCCAATTTTCATAGTAGCACTATTTACAATAGCCAAGACATGGAAGCAACCTAAGTGTCCATCGACAGATGAATGGATAAAGAAGATGTGGTACATATATATTGACATATACAATGGAATAGTACTCGGCCATAAAAAAGAATAATGCCATTTGCAGCAACATGGATGGACCTAGAGATTATCATACTAAGTGAAGTAAGTCAGACAGAAAGACAAATATCATCTGATATCACTTATACTTGGAATCTAAAAAATGATACAAATGAACTTATTTACAAAACGGAAACAGACTCACAGACATAGAAAACAAATTTATGGTTACCAAAGGGGAAAGGCAGGGGGAGATAAAGTAGGAGTTTGGGATTAGCAGATACAAACTACTATATATAAAATAGATAAACAAAAAGGACCTACTGTAGAGCACAGGGAACTATATTTGATATCTTGTAATAACCTGTAAGTGAAAAGAATCTGAAAAAGTATATATAACTGAATCACTGTGCTGTACACTAGAAACTAACATAACATTGTATATCAACTATACTTCAGTTAAAAAAAAATAAGAAAGGCAATCATTATCCCAAGGGAGGGGGAAGGTACAAATGACTGAGCTTATCAACTCCACGGCTTCACAGACACAATCCCCATGGTGGGTCACGGCCGGCTGATACTGGTTTGGGCCTATAAAGGGCAAACCACTGTCTCCCCAGGCACAGCTCTGAGAGAATGGAGGTGGTCAGAAGTGCAGGTGCTGCCCTTGCCTCAAAAAGCCAGGGCTACATAGGGATGTGGCCGAGTTGGCCAACTTCCCTGCAAAGCTCGTGCTCCCCCTTCCACGGTCCGGAGGGGCTGTGCCACCCACCTCGCTCCTGGGTGGGCTGTGTGATAATTCTTGGTGATGGAATTAGCAGAGGGGAAATGACATGTGTCACTTCTGGCCGAAGGTAGTTAAGAAGCTGTTCCTTCCTTTCCCCTGCTGCCAGCTGGGCTCAGACCAGTCCAACGTCCCAGGAGGGGGACGAGCCAGACACAGCACCTGGTCCTGACTCACTGACAGCACAGAGCGCCATGGCGTCACATGCAAGGGAAACACATCTCTATGACGGTAAGCCCCTGAAATTAGGGGTTTGTTTCCCACAGCAGCTAGTGGTCCCTAACGTATATAAAGCATCTGACTCTCTTTTACGAATGCGTTTTCCCAGGTCTTAGGCAGCGATTATCATAAGGGCTACGCACACCAGAAAGCGAGGTTTTATTACTTAGTGAGGAAGCAGGACCTGCTGACCAGCAAGCCCAAGCACCCTCTCCCATGAAGACAGGATGACATTATAATTGGACCCCAATCAATTGGCCAAACCAATGTGTGCCGCTAGGTTTCCCTGAAGACCGCCGACTAGCCACCATTCATTGATTGAGTCTGGCAATACTTCAAGATCATGATGAGTTCCAGGGCCAAACTGGTAACACCGCACTATCTCCCCAAGTGTTTTCTATCAATCTCAGGTTATTAACTCTGAAGTATAATTCTAATCGACAAGTAAATCAATACATGCAAGTCTTGCTCTTGGATACAAAGACAATAAACCAGGACTTAGCTGTAGTGCTGTAACAAAGTTCCTTTCGAAATCTTTATAACTTTCCTGGGCAGACAGATTGATTGTTCCTGGTATCAAAAGTGATACTGAATAGCTTCAGATGATGAGCCACAAAAAAAAGTGTAATTTTGTCCATTTAGAAGAGCTTTGTGTTGAAAAGATGACAGTACATCACACAGGGAATTGAGAGCAGTACTTCGCTTTGCAGTGGAAGAGATGGAATCTTCTCCAGTGTAAGCATTTCCCAGGATGCCTCTATCTCAAGGCCTGACCCAGGAGACTAAACCTCATTCTCACTCAATGATACCCAACCAGGTGCTGTGATGAAATCTGACCAGTTCATTCTGGGAGGGCACTGATTTCTAGAAAATGTTAAAGTTAATTAGGAAAGACACAAGGAGAAATTGTAAGCCTCGGGAATGGTTTATAAGCAAGATTAACAGCAGTTTATAGCAAGATGAACAGAAGCCCAGTGAAAGAGGGGTATCAATCACCCTGCTTCGCAAGTGAGCAGAACATGCCCACGAGCGTCCGGGGATTAGAGGGCTGAAACCAGCTCCAGAAACAGCTCCGACGAGCCCTCCCATCTCACTGTCTTTCAAAACAACAAATACATTTTGGGTTTTTGGGGGGATTGACATTTAAAAGAAAGGGATATAAGCAAGATGAGTGAGATCAGTTTAAGTCCAGGATTTAAAATTCAGAGTATTTGGGAGAGGAGAACAGATCAACTGTTAGCAAAAAAACGACTCTTTTCGTGTCTGTGCTGGATGTGGTCAGATAGAAGTCGAGTTATCTGCGTAATAATACATTTCTAGTTCTCTTAGTTTTTTCCTATTCTGTTGAAGGACAAACCCCAGGTGCTTTTAAAGTTCTCTCTCATTTAGAATCGTGGAGGAATAGCATCCACCCAATTCACAGCTTTCCAGCCTTGCTCCGAGGAAGAGCGTCCAGGCGCTAATTCCTCCAGGTGCCTCTGCTGTAACAACAAAGCAGCAATGTTCTCCTCAGATGCCAAACAAGGTGTGGATGAGTTCACCGACACTGAAACTGACCCTTGCTCACCATCACTCACAACACAGAGCCGGGCCTCGCAGCGTGTAACCCGATTTCACCAGCAGGACGCCTGCCTTCAAAGTCAGTATAATTAAAACCTCCAGCAGCTGCCGGCCATGGCTCACAGCTCCTGCACCAAAAGCACATGTGAACAGGTCCTCTTTCCCTCCAATCTGGGCCTTTCTGACTCGCTCAGAGTGACCCCGGGGAGGCCCCTTGGGAAGGCCAGCGACCCCTCCCCACACCTTCCTGCCCTCTCCGTGGACTGGACCGGTCAACATTCCCACCTCTACGTGAGGATGGAGAAACACCTCTGCCATCCTCCACGACCTCTCTTTTGATGACAAATGGCAATGTGTCCAAGGAGCATTTTGTACCTGCAGAGTATCTTTACTGCCTTCATCCTTTCATGATTTCTCATCATGGAGAACAGGTGACTATTTCTCTCTGATAGAATATTCCTGAGCCCTATTTGGGCATTTAGAGAAAGCCAGGCTTTAGAGGAAGAAAAGCAGAGTAACCTGTCACTCATCATTCAATTATTCTGCAATTATTTATTCAATACCTACTGTGTTCCAGGCATTGTTCTAGGCTTTGGGCAGATGGAATGAATAAAACATACACAAATCCTGGCCGTGGTGGAGCTTGCATCTAGTGGGGCAGACGAATAATACAGAAGATAAGGGAATCAATTACCTATTAGAAAGGAATGAGCATTAAAGAGAAAAATAAGACAGGTCGGGGGAGAGGATGTGCGAGGTGCTGACCTTTTAGGGAGGGTGGTCAGGGAAGACCTCACGGAGGGGAAGGCATCTGGGGCTCTCACCAGAAGGATGTGAGGGAACAGGTGGAAGAACATCTGGAGGAAGAACGGTCCAGGCAGAGGAAGGAGCCAGTGCAAAAGCATGTGGGCAGGTGTGACTGGCCTAGAGGACTTTGTTCAGCAGAAAGCAGCAGGCTCTTCTTTCAGTAACACACACCCAGAGGGGCGACCCCCTCCCCAGAGAAGACCCCTAAGCCCTTGGAGGTCAGGCTGATGGCAAAAGACTACCATGGAGCATCATTCAATGGGGGAGGGGAGCTTTGCCCTGCATGAACCAAGCACTGATAATGGCTGAAGGTACTTTTCATAAGAATTTCAAACTCTTATTCCCCCACACATTTTTTTTTTTTTTTAAGCAAACTAGTTTTGATTGACAAGCAAGGGTCTGCCCATCATCTCCCTTCTGCTGGGATCATCTTGGTTGATCGGTGTGTAGGAAGGAAGAAGAGAGTAACTAAAAACTCTATCTAACCCGATGGCCCTCCCTCAGTAAACAGAATTCAGTGATCTAAAATGATTTCATGCAAATCAAAACTACACTGAGATACCACCTCACGCCGGTCAGAATGACCATCATTAAAAAGTCTACAAATAACAAATACTGGAGAGGGTGTGGAGAAAAGGAAGTCCTCCTACACTGTTGGTGGGAATGTAAGCTGGTGTAGCCACTATGGAAAACAGTATGGAGGTTTCTCAAAAAACTAAAAATAGAGTTGCCATAGGATCAAACAATCCCACCCTGGGCATATATCCAGACAAAACTATAATTCAAAAAGATACTTGTACCCCCCATATGGTCATAGCAGCACTATTCACAATAGCCAGGACATGGAAACAACCTAAATGTCCATCGACAGATGAATGGATAAAGATGTGGTATGTATACACAATGGAATACTACTCAGCCATAAAAAAGAATGAAATAATGCCATTTGCAGCAACATGAATGGACCTAGAGATTACCATATTAAGTGAAGTAAGTCAGAAAGACAAATACCATATGATATCACTTATAGGTGGAATCTAAAATATGACACAAATGAACTTATCTATGAAACAGAAACAGACTCACAGAGAACAGACTTGTAGTTGCCAAGGGGAAGGGGGGGTGGGGGAGGGATGGAGTGGGAGCTTGGGGTTAGCAGATGCAAACTATTATATAGAGAATGGATAAACAACAAGGTCCTTCTGTATTAGCACAGGGAACTATATTCAATATCCTGTGATAAACCAGAGTGGGAAAGAATATAAAAAAGAATATGAATATGTATAACTGAATCACTTTGCTGTACAGCAGAAATTAACACAACATTGTAAATCAACTACGTTTCAATTAAAAATAAATAAAATGATTTCAAATCTCAAGAGATAAGGGAATTTGATGATACCAAATATCAGAGTCCTGTAATTACAATAGAATCCTAATTTACACATATTTAAACACCTTTTACAATACATCTAAGTGGTCACTGGTTGCACAGTGCTTAGTGCACAAGAGATGTCACTGATTGTTGCCTTAAGGACTCAATGAGCAGTTCATTGGTTTGCATGAAAAGTGGGCCAGTGGACCTTGAACAAGACATGGAATCCACTCCCCAGCACCGCGTCAGGATCCACAGACAGGATCTATCAGCACAATGATTATTCAGACTGCTATTTCTCCAATGTGCCCACACAAAAGAATGCCTCCAGGGAAATGCTTGCTCATCTCCCTGCTTCCCAGACACCAACTCTGCTTCTGAACTTTTGATGATAGCAGAATGAAACTTTTGGGATAGTATGTTCACTACTCCTTCATTCATCCACTCACTCACTGGAGAAGTAATTATTATATTTAAAGCTCTGAGGAGGATCCTATGATGACTAAAATATGGCCCCAGCCCTTCCCACTTTCCCCCTGCTGGACCTCTGCCAAGGGAACTACTGGACACGCCTACTCCCCACACTGCCTCTCCATCCATATAAATAAAATATCGGAAATACAATACATTCACATATATAAATGCATCATGCATATTTATTCATATAGAAATTATATAAAATATATAAACATATATAATTATATTGAACTGATATACACTCTACATATTTTTTTGGAATAACTATTTGAGAGCCTGCTTTAAGCTAGATGATATGATGGGTACTTTTTCATAGTAATATTTTCTTCTTCTTTATACTTTCTTTTTTAAATTTACATTTTAAAACAACACAGTGAGATAGGTATTGTTATTCCCATTTTGCAAATGAGGTGAAGGGACTTGTTTAAGAGTTCTCAGTTAGGGGATGGAAGAGACTAGATCTGATCCCAAGTTCAGTTACTTAAAAAACTTATGTTCTTCACTGCAGATATCATTTCAGCCCTGGATCACCTGCAGTAAACTCCTGAAACATGGACGGGGATCAATACAGCCTTGATGTGCTGATTTACATACGAAGGAGGAATCCTTCCATCACTCAGACCACCTGCCTGGATCAGAGCCCCTCAGAGTGTGGTCCCACCTTCAGCATCACCCGGCCCGGCAACCTACCAGAAATGCAAACGTTCAGACCCCATACGGACCTGCTGCCTGAGAAAAAATCGGGGGTGGGGTCCAGCAACTGTTTTAACAAGCTCTCCAGGTGATTTCATTTTAAATTGAGGTAAAATTCACATAACATAAATTCACCACTTAAAAATATATAATCCCTCGGCTTTTAGTACATTCACAGTGTTATGCAACCATCACCACTAATTCCAGAACCTTTTCCTGAGCCCCCAAAACAACCCTCACCCCATGAAGCAGTCACTCCTCATCCCCTCTCCCCCAAGTCCCTGTCAACCACTAAGCTGCTTTCTGTCTCTCTGGATCTGCCTAGTCCAGACATTTCATATAAATGGAATCATCCAATATGTGATCTTTTATGTCTGGCTTCACTCACTCAGCATGAAGGTTCATCCACGTTGTGGCACTATTAGTACTTCATTTATTTCAAACTAATATTCCCTTGTAAGTAAGACTACACCACAATTTGTTGATTCAGCAGTTGATGGTCCAGGTGATTTATCAAATTATCAAAATTAACGCTTGGCAACAACTGACCTCAGTTTAAAATTCAAATGTTGTAAAGATCATATATGGACAAATCCACACCTATTTGTGTAAACAATAAGAAATGCAAACTAGGTGCGTTATAGGTCAGCTTTCTTGCACTTAAATTAGAAATAGTTCTACTTTCCCCTGTGGTTCCATTTTCTAAGAAAAGCTCGAGGTACAGCGTTTTGAAACCTCATGTGATTGTAGGCATGTGTTAAAAATTCCATGAGAATCTGTCTCTTAAAGCCAAATTCAAATCACAAATGAATTTTTCAAATATCTTTAAGTGTTAGAGCAGGTTAACTGATTAATCATCCTACTCTATACTAATTAAGGTACCAGCAAAGGTTCTGTGAACAGAAAGATGTTTCTGTTCTGAAGTTCCTTCCACTTGTTTCAAACTCCAAAGTATGATAGTTCTGCTTCCCTTTGGCTCATTTTGTTCCTTTCTTATTTCATAGCTTTATTCCCTGGACTGTTAATGAAAAGAACACTGAATTGGGCCATATAGTTGCTCATGACATTGAAGATCCCGTGTAGCCCATGGTCGGTAGTTTAAAAAGACAAGCCTCAGTTTCTTCTACAGCTTTCAGCAAACTCATCACAACGTGCTTTTTAATACTTTTCATAAATTATCCCAAATATGCCAGGACAGCAGCTAATTGAATTGACATATAGCAGTGACAGGCTGGTGCAAAGCAATAAAATTCGAGAATTATTCAGAAAAGAACCCCCTTTGCATGATACTTTCCCTTGGCAACAAGAATGCTTTAAAATGGTATACCTAGGACCCAGAAAAAAGTGCTGCTTTCAGCTCACGGGCAGAGAATTTCTTGCAGACACCCTGCCAGGGTGCCTGGCTCCTGTTCAGATGTGACCCCTTTAGTTACACACATCTGCCTTTTTTCCTAATATTTACCAACCAAGGACACTTGGGGGCAAGTTTACCATGCTGAATGCAAGGTTAGAAATAAAAAGCCAATGAAATAGACAACCAGGTGATTTTGGAAAACACACCCACACACACACACACACTTTTCAAAAGAGGAATGCACTTATGGCTTCCCACCGTAAATGCAGTCACAGCTTAATATTTCAGCCCGTCACCAAGTTGCCAAGTAAAACATTATTAGGGGTTACTTTTACTTTGACAAATCTGCAGTCAGAAAATTCTTTTCTTGTAGGAGCCTATTGTGCATCTCACGGCTGTATTCTTGGGGGTGAATCATACTAAGCCCATTTATCAATCTTGACAGTGGAAGTTGGGAGTTATCTGCCTTGCAAAAGCTCTCTGGGAATTATCTTTTCTTGTTGGCAATTAGGCAGCTAGGGAAAGCAGCTGCAAGCAGGCTGGATTCACTGGGGCTGCAGGTCACTGTTCTTGATGTTTCCTTTGACTGCCCTGCCTCATTAATAAACGTGTGCTGGGTCCCAAAGAATCCATGTTCCTCAGCTCCAAGCTCTGGTGGGCGAGGGTCGGGGGGGAGGGGGACAACAGTCCGCAGGCAGATTGCAGCAAAGAAAGGCAAGTGACCAGAGGAAGAAGGATGGAACAGTCTGGGCAGCTGCTGAGAACAGCTTGGAGCTGACATAACCGTGTGACAGGAAAAGCCAACGTTGCAGGAAACCAGGGACGGGAAGCCATCCAGATTTCTCTTTAAATCGATTGAAAAAAACAAAAAAACACCTCACATCTTCTACAGCTGGTAAATGATTAGATGGTAAAGGGATAACTGGTTTGGGGAAATATGTTGCTGACATTCCGCCTCCCACTGATTTCTGCTTGCAGACTGAGATGGAGTTTTATTGTCTCCTGACAGTGGAAGTGACAGAGGCAGCAGGCCTGGGAGGCTACTGTCGATCTGGGCACATGGCACAGAGCAGCTGGAGAAGAATCGAAATTGGGAGACTGAGTCTGAGCACCCCATCTATTAAAACTAAAGCTCAGTTTTAAAACCAAGCCTCAGTTTTCACACCTGCAGACCGGGAATAATAACTACCCTGCATGCTGAGGGAGAGAACAAACGAGCTTCAAACACAAATTAACACAAATTAATTAATTTGGTTAACTTCAAAGATGCTAGCTGCCAATATTTGCCTGAAAAAGACGTGTATCTCTTCTTTATTTAGAGGTGCTGTTTTGGCTATTTCAAATTACGGTTTGCCAGTGCCTTGTACGTTCTAGGGCTTAGAAACATTTTCCAATACGGTGCAGAATGTATTACAATTATAGCCAAAATGTAGCAATCTTTAAACTGTAAAACCACAAGTCAGCTTGAGAGAAGGGTGATTCAGGAGGCAAAGGAATGATCAAGCAGTTAAATAGGATCCCTCCATTTAATACATATGTGGTGTTAAAGAGTCTGTTCATTCTGGAAGGGCCGAGCCATCTCTAGCTCAACCAGCACACGGGCTTAGGAAGCATAAACAACCAACCGAGCCACCAACCAACCCAAACAAACAAAGACGCTGTTTACATGACTGTTACCCGCCATGCGGCTGGCAGTGGTGGTTCTGAGTTGTTGGAACTTTTTCCAAAGGACTTTCCCAGAGCTCTAGTGACATGAACACCCTCCACGTATTCTTCTGACCTCTTCCTCCACAGCCAAGCTGCTAGGCGGGAGCTCGGAGGGAAATGTGGCCACAGACAGACCAGACCTGCCCTCCGTTCTCTGACAACGCGACCTACTGACTCTTCATCACTAAATCTGCAACCAGCTTGAAGAGCTTTTCCAAAAACAAACAATAACACACAGGTCAGGGCCAAGTTCTATGCATTCCTAGATCCTCCAGGAGCACAAGACTCACACTGTCACCAACTTCTCTTCCTAGAGGAACGCAGGGCCCACGGACACCAATGGGTGCAAGAAGTCTTGGTTGGGATGGATTTGCTCAGCCAAGTGTCAACCCCAAAGTTCTCGGGCCATCTTGAGAAAAACCGTTAGGTTTTCCACAATTACGCCCTGGAATAAAAGCTTGCAATCACCATGCACAGAATTTAGGAGTGACCCAGAGGCACGTCCTGTTGGGGCAGGCAGTGGTGTCTGCGCCCGTGGCAACTGGCCCGGTCTTCAACAGCCTGGCAGGACTGAGGTGCAGCCCAAGGTCACCCCGTTTCAGGGGATTTTGACTTCATCTCGTCCTGCACGCCCAGGATAATGAGTAAAAATACCAACAGCACTTACCATTCTTGAGCAAGGGCCCGCTGTGGACCAGAAGCCTGGTGGGCATCCTCGCTCACCGACTGCCCGGTGAGCCAGATTATATCATTCCTATTTTACAGATGAGGAAACTGAGGCACAGAGCAGTTAGACACCTTGCCACAGTCCTCTGGTTCCAGGGTCAGGACCGAAAACCCAGCTTCCTGACCTGAAGGCCTGTGTTTTCCCTCTGCAGCCACGCTGCCTCAAGGGCAGTCAGGAGGCCTCCGGGCAGCCTCAGGTGTGACGGGGCACAAACGGCCCGGAGCCAGCATCAGCATTCAGGAAGAAGAGGGCAGTGGTCCAGGAATCTCTGGCTCCCTGGAGTCGGGGGCAGGTAACAGTGGAGCCCACGGTCCTGCCGGCTACGCGGAGGGCACGGTCGAGCACCTCCCGGAACGGCTTTGAGGCCCGGAGAAATGGTGGCCGGAAACTGGGATTTATGGAGCACACCTGCGGCCACGCACACACCTGAGGGAGGTTGTGAGCCCACGCGGGTCTCAACAAGCTGCGGGCAGAGGGAACCGTCGCCCACCGGGAAGGCACGGGACTCCGCCGGAGGACTTTCCCGGGCGTGCTGGGAGGTGGATGTGGGCCCGCGTCCCACTCCGCCCGGCCAAGGATGCCCGGCGTGACCCTGAACACGCGGGCTCACGCTTGACCCCGTGGGCTGCCAGATGGGCCGCAGACGGCGAGGCAAACCACCGGGCCAGGAGCGAATGATCAGAAACGTCCTGAGAGGACATTTCCATTGTTAATAGCAAACACCTGGGGCCCAGAATGGAGCCATCTGTGGCACGTTATAATTCATGCCTTTAACACGTGAACTCTGACCTCTGCTCCTCCTCCCCGGAAACCAATTAAAGTGTAAATGTAATTTCTCAGAATTTTTAATAAAGAAGGAGACCAACGAGGCCCCGGCCGGTTGAGAGGTGCACAGGCGGCCTCTAGGCGTTATCAGAAAGTAGACCTTTCGCTTCTGTGCTCTGACGGCTGTTTCCTCCCGAGCTCAGTCCCTAAAGGCAGGGGACTCAGGGCAGGGCGCCAGCACCCCACTAAAGGAGCCCAGCCCATCAGAGGCAGTGTCTCAGACTGGCTTCTCAGCTTCATCACAGGAAGAGGCCGCTGTCTCTGCGTGGGGCTCCTCGGGGATGAGATTCTGGCAGATATAAACAGATTCAGGGGTTAATAGAGGGCAGTTTACACGTCGGTGGAGATAACTCCGCCCTCTCCTCCTGCCCCAGGAGACAGACCTGTATAGATCATGCCCGTTGCATCTGCTGACTCTGCAAGTCTGTAACACTTGTAATCAAACATGATAGGAAAAGTGGTCATGGTAGATACTTCCAAGCCACCCAACGAGGGCTGAAGTCTTTTTGAACCTGTTCTTACCTCGCTGAGCTCCTGATGCTGGGCTGGCCATCAGGGCAGCCTGAAACTCAAGAGCCGTGAAGACTGGCACCCATGTCCCCCTCCCCCTCCCGCTGCCGCTGGGGATTGGGAACCGAAGGTTCCTTTGCTCACAGGGGCCAGGGGATAGGCCAGAGGCAGGAGCCAGAGGCTGTGGGCTGATCACCTTGAGTCTGGCCCTGACCAACCGTGGGGCCTCTGGCCTTTCTGAACCGCAGTTTTCTCACCTGTATGATGGAGGTGATTGTATCTGCCCTTTCCTCTTAGAACTGTGACAGTTAAATGAGAAAGGAGATGTGAAAGTTCTTTGTAAACTGGAGAGTAATCTGTGAGGTCTACAGGGTCTTAGTCTTACAACTACTTTTAGTTTTTATATTTTTAACTTCCCACCTCCTACTTTAGCTAAATTAAGCACAGGCTTGCAGGAGAAGCCACTTAGGGAAGAAGTCCACCTTTTGAAAGTAAATTGCTCCTTGGTCTCCATGGAGTTAAAAAAAAAACAAAAAACAATGGACTCAGCCTCCTATTTACCTGGGGTTTCTCAGTCCTTATTCTTTTGCATTTTGCTTTTGTTTTTCTCTTTATTGTATTGTTTCTGTTCTTGTGAGTTATCATAACTCCATTGTAGATGATGTGGAATATACAATAAATGACATTGGCAATGCTGCAGCAAATGCTATAGTATAAAAGACGATGGCCTCAGAATCTTCTCCTTAGAAGTTTAGCCATTACATGAAAGGTGAAATGTGGCTTCACTCTGCACACATCTGATTGTGCTGGAATCACCATCCGTCTGTCCATCCACCCAGCCGCTCACTACCATTTATCCATCTGCTATCAGCTCACTCAATCATCTACCCAAACACTCATCCATCATCCATCCATCCAACCATCCAACCATCCATCCATCCTTTCAGTCAAGAAGAATTTACTGAAATCTACTATATGTTCCAGGTGCTGGGGCTTTAGCAATGAACCAAACAGACAAAATTCCTGACCTAGTAGAGCTTAAAGTGGGTCCTTCTGAATACTGTTGGTCACAGACAGGCCCAGAATTTACCCTTGACCTCACTCTGTGGTCTCTGTGCCAAAAGTCCTGGAGAAAGGAGGAAGCCATGTGTGTGTGTATATGTGTGTGTGTGTGTGTGTGTATGTGTGTGTGTAAGTGGGGAGGGGTTGGCAGAATTTCAGCGGCAATGTTTTCACACATGTTCTACCACAAATAAAATGCTGGATTAACGAGCAATGACAGGAAATAATTCTCTGCTGTTGTAACCTAAGTTGAAGGAGATTTGCAGAACTAAATGGCTTAAAAATGGGCCAGCCTTCCTGCTTCCCAGAAGTCACACAGGGACAAAGCTCTGTACTGAGAAGGCTTCAGTTCCTGCCTGGAGCCTGAACACGGCAAATACAGCCGAGGTGACCTCCACGTGGTAAGGACCCCCGGGAGGCAGGATGGCACGGCCGCCCCAGTCTCAGCCTCAGTCTGGACCACAGAGTCCCTCGAAGCCTGCGGTGGGAAGCCAGCACATCTTTCTCTGACTAATACCCCAGGATAGATGCCCTTCTCCTCTTCCTGAGGTTTACAGCTGCTTCATATTTTTATTTGAGATAAGTAATAGGAAGGTGGAAAGTCAGAGGCTTGGCTCCTGGTGACTCAGCCTAACGTCTTGGGGCTTCTCCTTGGGTAGTTTTGAAAACATAAGCAATTCATTTAACTTTCTGAGCTCCAGCTCCTCATCCTTAAAATGGGTATAACCACACCCACCTCACACCGCTGACTGACGAAAGATACATCCCCAGTAATCTCTAGGGCCAAAGTCAAGTCTGCCTCCGTTCACTTCCCCCAGACTGGATATTCAAGGCGCAGTGCCATGCGGACCAGTCTCCCTAGCTTGACCTCTGTTTTGCATCCAGCTTAAGAGGAGAGGACATTCTACCATGCCCTTGGGCAGTGACTTTTACTATCCCAACTCTGCATTAATTGCAGACAAACTCCTTCATTTTCCAGTGAGCAATATCTAATCCTACAGAGAGGAAATAAGAACATGGTCTGTATCGAGGGGTCCTCTTGAACTGCTGTCAGGAATATCTCCTGCCAGTTCCTTTCCCCCTTATCGTCATGTCGGTAAGTAGCCAACTCAGTTACTCTAGCTGGATAGTTAAATTGATTCTGCCCTGTAGCGTTTTAATGTTACTAGAGTGCCTCATTTTGTTGTTGTTTGCTTATTTATTTTTCACTCCTTGGATAAAGATTTCCATTGTTTTCCCTACTGCACCTTGAAGAAGGAAGTGAAGACTTTCTTAAACTTTTCATTGAGAAAAAATAATAATCACCTTCAAATGAAGAACTGATATGGGGAAACAATTTTCTCCAATCCCATGCTCGTAAAATCCCTTTATAATAAGTGTATTTCATGACCTCAGATAGATCCTCAAACTTCAAATGGGGGTGAGTTTTAATTATGTATATTCTGCACTGATTTTCAAGAAAGCAAGTGCTTTTTGAAAGGGGATAGCCTTTCCAGATACATCAAATTTCTATCAATTCCTACCACATCTGAAACTTGGGAACTTTTCACTGAAAAGTGCAGTTGATTTTAGTTTCCCGAATCACATTTTCAGATAGAGGCCTCCTCAAAAATAAATCCAAATTTCCTGTAACATGAGCTAGGAATTCTCGAGGAGGGTCTGCCTAACCCTATGCAATTCTTCCGGGATGGGTTCAGACTGGACTTTACTTCAGAATGTTCCCTGCCCACCACCCCTTCCAACCTTTGCTCCTTGTTCACAATGAATTATTAGTCATTTTTTAAAAGATGTGAGATGCTATTATGGTGATGTTTAAAATTTTCTCCTTATCTTTTAGAGGCACAACTGAAGTACTTACAGATGATGTTATGATACCCAGGATTGTGTAAATAGATGAGGTTAGGTGCCCCTGTGGTGAGCCCCATGGCACCCCAAGATGTCCCCTATCAGCCCTGAGCTTCCAGTCTGTAATCACCAGTTTACTTGCCTGGGATCCCTACCACAATATAAGGGCCTAGAAATCAAGGTTCCTGCCTTTTGTGTCTGTGGCCCCGCTCTGCTCCTTGGAATCTGGCACACAGGTACCCAGTAAATATGAGCTGAGTAAATGAGTGGTTTTGCTATAATTGGTCACCCAGCCCTGTTTCCTGAGGTGGAGGCAGGGCCTGTGTCCTCTCAGCTTTCCTGAGAGAAGGTTGAACTTGGGTGGAGGCTATCCAGCTGTGATCCACGTCCAGACAGCTGTGCAGCAGGGAGGTATGCAATGAATGTTTCCTGAATTGAATTCTACGGAATCGAATGAGCCAATTATCCACACTGCTGAGGAAGTGGAATGGCAATGCTTTCACCTTGAACGTGGATATCTGATCTAGTTGCAGATGTTATTCCTGAATGCCCAACCTCAGCTGAATGTAAATTATCCACACCCCTGGTGATCAAGCGGTAACCCTCATTCGCTTATTTTCTCGGCCCACATTCTCCAGGGCGCTCAACGCACTGCCCCTCCACTGTCCCTTGGCAGCCAGGCAGCACATTCTTTGCTTGAGAGCCGTTTGCCAGTCTGGATTAAACAAAACCCAAACAGCCCCAAGCTCTGCATCTTAGTATCAGCATGAAAACTATGGCACCAACTCCCTTCAGATATACCAGATATATAGATCTGTATATATCTCTTCAGATATACAGAGTGTGGAAGCGCTCTTTTGTGGCTGTTGAAGTAGAGCCCTTAAAGAATCTTACTAGAGGAAAAGCAAAGTGAAATCCTAAACAGAAGAAAATCTTTAACATCAAGTCTACAAGACTGCTGAGGTGAGCGTGTGAAGCTGTGGTGCGATCCGCCCCCCGGGATGCTAGCTCAGGCTCCTTCTTAACGGATTCCAAGTGCCTGTTAATTACACTAAAATAAAACGAGAGTTTACATACCATTTCTTTTTTAACAAGAAGCTCCTCCCTATTTTTTACAGACAGTAAACCCCTTAATTTGGCAAACTACAATAGTTCAGATGCTACGCCATCTTCTTAAAAGTGAAGAATTCTTAAAAGAAAACTCAGATCATGTTACTGTCCCGCCTAAAACCCTCCAATGATGGTTCCCTGCCCTGGAGATGAATCCATGTTCCTACCGCGGCGTGGGCTTTGCGTGCTCTGGCCCCTCCTTTCTCTCCAGTGGCATCAGCACCACTTCCCTCCAGCCCCATCCCGTTCCGATCCAGCCCCACCAGCCATTGGCTTCCCGTCAGTGATGCTTTCCCTCTTCATGGTGTCCCCCCTGCCCAAGCCCACGTCCTTCCATCTCTGCAGGCTCTCCATTCCTCTCTTCCTGTTGGTCTTGGCTTAAACGTCATCTCCACAGAGAGGTCTCCCACAAACCACTAATTAACGTCGGGTCCCCCAGCCCACGTGTCTCCTTTCTATCCTCTTCCTTTTCTTCCTTCATAGCACTTCTTCCAACCTGCAGTTTTTGATTTACTGTTTTTCCAGACTGTCTTCCCCACAAGAACGCAAGTTCCGTGAGGGCAAGAAAAGGGTCTGTCCTGTTTGTGGCTGAAATAACCCCAACATCTATCAAAGCAGGTGGCACATTGCAGGAGCTGAGTTACCGTGGGTTTCCGATCCAGCTGCATCCCCTCAAGAGATGGCTCTTTGACTCCAACTCTCACTGTAACAGAAAATTTTCCGCAAAAAAATAAAAGGGAGCTCTGAGAGTAGTTTTTGAATGTTAATACTGCCTTTTTTTTCTACTCGAGGAAGTGACATTTACTATTATAGTAAATATTCTTTTCCCTAAGTGCTCAAATTATTCACGTTTTTCTTACTCCCATAAATGTGGCATATTTAGTCCTCAGCCCCTTTAAGACCAAATGCTCCAAGAAGCTCATCAATGGATGGACTCAACTGAGTTCAAACTCCCACACGGATCCCCAGATATTGCTTTTGCCAAGGAGTAATTTCCAAGACAGGTCTTAATGTTAACTATCCAAAGACATAAAACACACTCTCACACACACTCAAAGACTTGCAGTAATTAACGATACAACCTGTAAGGACGCCCCCTCCAACTATTCCTGTAACATGCAACTGAAGTCATGACACCCATGTTTAAAAGAATTCTCCTCCATCCTCGTATTTTTAGGCCTTTGGGTCCAATTCATCAACGATGGCAGTTGGTGAAATTTCAGGGTTAGGATTCTGGAATGTTTTGATAAAGAATAAACAAGGGGTATTAAGGGATGCATTTCTTTCCTTTAAACCATCTGCAATACCTGGTTCTTTTCGATTCTGGGAGACTTTCGTATCATGAAAGCAGTCCCTGATTCATCTCTTTGCAAGTCACCTTTGGGGCTGAGACTTAAATCACATTTTTAACACATTTGCCACTCATGTCTGAATCAGCAGTGGGGAGGAAGTTGGGAGGAAGGTTCGGGTGTGGGCCAGTTGAAAATGAGCCATTCACACAGAAACCACGGGCACTTACATGGCACTAGAAGTGCTTTCCAGCAACTATGAGCAGGAATTCTGAAAAAAAAAAAAAGCCTTTAACTCTTCAATGGTTCCAAGGTCCCTGTAAGCTAAATAATAATAATAATACCTCCATATATTTGTGGAGTGATTTACAATTTGCAAAGACATATGATCTCATTTAATCCACTCTTCCACTCTCGTGGGGACTCTAAGAGGTAAGCGAACGACCACGTCGAGATAATACTGGAGATTAAAAGCAGCCTGGAAATTCTAAAATGGGTGATGGATGACTGAGATGGCCGGAACAGCTTGACCTCCTCCTTACTGTGGGCTTTTGTGATTAATTCACCCACTTGCTTAGGAAGTTTCTTTCCATCTGAGAAAATTAAAAACACCACCCTCTGGACAGGAATGTGGGATCATAAATGAGAACCAAATAGAAAAGATTTACACGAAAGCACAAGCTCAGCAAAAGAGGAAACTCAGAAATCGCTAATAAGGTATAAATCAAGGAAAGGCTATTAGCAAACCCCTGGTAAGAAAAAAAAAGCTTTTTAAATGATTTGCTGAGCTCTTAACAATACCATTTCTACCTATGATTTTCAAGTATCTCCAGGGTAATTTGGCTTGCAATCCTTAAACGCTGCTATGAAGACTTTCCAATTGAAGGGATTTACACAAAATTACAGAGAGTACCAGAAAGCAATGCCTTGCTATTGTGCCTCCAGAATTGTAGGACTCTTAGGGCTGTAGGGTCTTCCTCATCTGTGCATTCTCCACAACAACAAACACAGGGATCAAAGTATTTGTTTAATGTGTGAACAAACAAGTGAAAGAATAGGTGGATGAATGAATGGATGGATGGACGGAATGATGAAAAGATGGACAAATGGATGGATGGATGGATGGATGGATGGATGGAATGTTGAAAAGATGGATAGATGGATGGATGGGTGGAAGGACAGATGAAATGAATAATGAATAGACGGATGGATGGATGGATGGAAGGAAGGACAGAAGGAAGGAAGGAAATATAAAGACTAACTCACTCATTTTACTGATAAAAACATAAGAGCCAGAGGGGTTACTAATTTGCTTGTTTTACCAAAAACAACTAGTGTCAGAATTGAGGCTACCAGGTGTCTTCAATCCCAGTGTAGTATCCCCAATCCAGATTTTCCTCTCTTCCATTCGTCTCTTTTATCAAGAGTTCTGAAACATTAACAATATTAACAATCTAATCTTCTTAGTCTTTGAGAACCACTTTTGGAGGCATATAGGCTGGTGTGTTTGTGCCTACTTAATAATCAGGGAGATTAAGCACAGAGTGAATTTTCCGTGGCCACTTGGAGCTCATCAAGAATGAGAAAGCATGAAGACCACTCAGTTTCACGTCACCTTCCTGCCAATCTCCTCCCCAGAGATTCTGGACCCTATCTGGGCTGGCGGAATATTGGAAACAGAGGACACCCACAGGCCCTGGCCCAACCTCACCCCCTAAGAAGGGATTCTTTGCCCCAAATACCCAACAAGCAGCTATTCTGCCCCTGCCCAGGGAGTTTAAATGACAAGGAGCACGCTACTTCTGGGAGCAACCTGCCTCCCTTTGGGGAAGCGCCCCGCATTGAGTTTTGCAACGTTTCACTTCCTGTTGGTGTTGGGCCTAAGATACTTTCACTTCCTGCTCAGGTTCTCGGCTTCTGTCATCACACTCAGAGAGCAAGTTCCTCTACTAGGTCTTGGTGAGTCCCCGGAATTGTGCTTAAAACAGAACCTCAAGCAAAAACAATGCACACCTGAAGGCTTTGTGCTAATGGTGGTGATGGACCGGAGAAGCAGTGCCTTGCTGGGAGAAGCAGTGCCTTGCTGGGAAAAGACGCCTTAACGACCAGCTCACGTGAAATGCCATGATGTGAGCCATGGAGTTCTGCCCTACAGGCCATTCAAGAGGAGGCCCACGAGGCTACTGGCTGTAAAAGCATAACCACGTTCTGTAACAATCCATCCCTCTTCCGGCACTTTTCATCCTCTTTAAGCAGGTGCCCTGCCCGCCGCGAACACCGCGACTTCGCAGAGGCCAGCCTTCAGGCTGCCCGTCCGCGCTTGCTTCTTGCTCCCAGAGCTTCCTTTCAGCAAACCCAGAGAGCAGACTTGGCCTGGGAAGTGCCGTAAAGATAAGCACTGGGAAGGTCTCAAGGTATAAAAAAGAAGCCGGCATCATAACAAGTGTGTGTTTTCCTTCACTAGTGAAAATCTTCCTACATTAGCACAACATTCTAGTTTAGGAGGGGCCCGTAGAGGTGTAGGGACACATCATAATCTGTAATCACTCCAAGTTGCATCTATTTCTACCTCCTCTGAATGCTGCAGTAATGAAACTGTCTTCCTTTTTTTCTGGGTGAATCAAGTCTAGCGTTTCAGAAAGGCATGAAATGAGGAAGAATGACATAATTTACTGAAAAGGAAAAGTCCCATCATTTAAATCTTTAAGATCTGAGAAGGGGATGTGGTATTAGAGACGGGGACCCTACAAATCCCCAAGCTACTGACACATTTCAGCTCCGCCCCAGGGCCAACCCAGAGGGAAGACGCACGTTCCCACACGGGACCCATCTAACCGCGCCCGCTTTGCCCCGTGGCTTTACCACGCCCAGACGGAGCTGTAGGTGCAAATCAAAACCACGTGCTGGGATTGTAGGGTAATTCGCGATCTCTGAACAAAGGCAGGATCCGTGCCCACCACTTCTCAGGGAGGCGCTCAGGCCTCATGCCCTGTGCTCTGCAATCTGGGTGCTTCTCTCAGGGAAGCACGGTCCACGGAATTTCTTTCGGGAAGCTTCCATGGGCGCTCTGGCCAGAAAACCAGGGAGCTCTTTGCCCAGCTGTTTCCCAATACATATTTCAAGCTGCATCCCGACTCTCAGAGCAGCTGGAAGCATCAGTACTTGCCCGGTTGAGGGGTTCATGATGCAACCTCCTTTGTCGGCAGCCGTTCTGCAGCTACAGCCCCTCTCCAGGGTGTCATGGTTCATTCCGAAATTGTGTCCCAGCTCATGGGCCAGGGTCACAGCCGCGCCAAGGGGACTGTCTGAATGGTCCTCAAAGAAAATACAAGAGCACAATGTATAGTTCACATTTTTTGGCCTCTTTCCCAGCCACCCACCTCCCCTCAGCCCTGCCCCCCAGATATTTATCTTTTATAAACATTTAATGGAGTCCAATCTCCTACAAGGAACCAAGATAGAGCCCCATTATATAGTTCAAACTTAAAAAAAGATTTGATCTATTTTATTCAACTAGTTTGGGGCCCCCTCTGCTGAGGAATGCATTCCTCATGAATACATGTAGGATTCCTTGTGTCTTTACATGAAATAATCAAGGCAATCATTTCCCTCTCGCTTCCTACAATCTCTCACAAGACACCATTCTGTTGAATGAAGCAAAAAGTTGTCCTGTATCATAGGAAGAAGCAGCTCGTTACTTCATGGGTAATGAAAGTACCATCTTATCCTTGATTGAGATGATGCTGGTATAAAGTCGTTAGGGGAAGCATACTTTGAACAGTCTAAATAAGATCTGAGCAATTGTTACTGAGTATGCCTCTTGCTGTCTACTTGGTAGAGAAGGATACTTGGAAAATTCGTAAGAATTCACCATAAAAGCTAATGACATTGAGTAATCTGTTTGAAGACTCATTGGACTAAGATTGTAATCCAGTTATGCCTTACTCTTGCTGGCCCTTTGTTTTGTCAGGTAGACTTTGGAAATGGATGGAGGCATCCTGACTCTCTGACTTTTGCTCTTGGGAGTTCACTCAACCTTTTGCTTGGTTTTGGAAGGCGGGTTCTCCACCCAGCAAGCACTGCTTGGCCACCCCTAACTTAGTGGAGTGCATGCATGGCTTGGCTAAAGAGATATTAGAAATTAATTTTTAAAATATCATTACTCAACTTTAACAAACTAAAATTAGTTGATTTGCAGAAATGGTGCCCATGATTGGTGTTTCTGCAAGGGCCTGCACACCACAGAGTAATGAAGGTAACACTGAATCCTGCTCTGTGCTACCCAGGAAGGCGATAAGAGGCTACCCAAGAGGTTTCCAGGAAACAGTGACACTGTGCTTTAGAGAACACATTATTCCTGATACAGACAATCTTTGTGGGGCCTCTTGATATAGGTGTGTTCATATAAGATTTTATAGGCTTGTTGGCGGTTACAGCTGTAGCTGCCTTTCTCACTGGCCCTCAGGCTAAGAAAAGAGTGGCATGTCAAGGAACCAAGTTATTCTTAGAATAGATGAAATTCCTAATAAATTACTTTGTTTAGATTTTAGTTTCCTGTTGTAGGAAGCTTCACAAACATGTTTCAGGAAATCGATTTTCTTCAATCTAAGAATGCTGAGGGCTGAATTTAGCATGCTTTGGCACAAAAATTCAAGGAATTTATCCTTAAAAAATGACTCTTTATCAGATTTTTTTGTATCACTGAATATCTTGGTTTTGTCTTGAATTGCCTAATTGTTTCACATTTTTTCACGCATAGGTGATTATACACAGAATGTCTCTTAAGAGACCCCGATAAACAGTTCATATTTCTAATAAGATAAAAACCTATTTCTTTATTTCTGGAATTATCTCCAAACCAAGACTATTTTAGTCCAGTTAGATACAAAGGCACGGCTTGAAGTGACTAAAATTAATGATCTGTTCTATCTTGGAAAAATAGAGAAACAGTACAGAACTCAAATTTTCAGTGTGATTAGGATTTCTGCTTCCTTGCGACATGATTTCCTTCCTCTTAGATTTGTTGAGTCCTTGAAAGAGGCACAGTCGTATGTAACACCCATGAATTCAACTTTAGAGACACAATAGGAGAAAGTCTAGACGTTTTAGATCTGGTCAAGATATTGATTTTGTTGATCTCATGAATTTTATAGAAACTAAAGGAGCTGTGGACTTTCAACCTACGTGATGCTTCTCTTCTATGTGGAGTAAACAAAGAGTGAGCCTAAGGATGGTCTTTACTGCTGGCCGGCCCATCAAACATATTTCTTATTGATTAACTTTGGTCTTGACTTGATTCCTACTGCAGTACATACATCTGCTTCTATTTCCCCACATTCATTTTTATCTTTTTTTTTTCTTTTTCTTTAAATAGGCTTCCCTGTCTCCTTTTAAAGAAGGAATCTTGACCAAATGCTTGCATGGAAACGGAATAAAGAACGTGAACTTAAAAAAGTTGCTTAATACCATCAGATCGGTTATAAGAACCTCTGAACACTCCACAGCTGCAGAACCTGCCATGCTTATAAGGAATTCAGTTTCAGCTCTAAAAAATATTTACGCCAATTTTAAGTGGCAAAGTCAGTAGCGATGGACCATGGAACCATGAAACAGAAAATGATTCCCTCTTAAAACTTTACAGGCTGCTCTGTAAAAAGACAGTTGGGATCTGACTTGAAATGAACCTGGCACCAACAAAACCCAAACTTTCCAGTGACTTCCATGGTGGAGATCACTGGAAGTCTTCCAGTTTCAAAGGGAACCAGAGGGCAGACCGTTTAAGCCAGAAGTCCACTGGGTGGGTGCCATCCCTCCAAACAGCCTCCTTACACATTTAGTGAATGTTCATGTTAATTACCAGCTCCACCCAGAGAAGAGGAAAATATTCATTGTGGATATTCACTAAGAAGATTAGGTTGGGCAGTATGTGGAGAGCAAATAAAAGTCAGCAGAACATTACTCCTTCAGCCCTTTAATACAATGGAATATTCACAAATGTTCTGTTTGAAAAATGTGGAGGAATTCATGGTTTCTTGGAAGGGCAAGCTTCTGTTTGTTTAACAGAGATGGCGGAATGGTCTCCGAGGACACTCCCTATCTGAGGGCTGGTGCAAAGGGGACACTATGTTTTCCCATCAGGGACAGTGACAGCATGGGGTGAAAACCTTTCCTTTAGTTACCTGATGAAGGGGAACCTGTCAAAGTTACCTCCCTCTTCAATTCATATATAATATGACAAAATGATCCTTGTAAAGCAATAAACCTAGGTCTCTGCCTTCCAAGAATAAGGTTAGTATAAAGACAGATTGGACACTGGCTAGGAGGTATGTCAAGCATTTGCAGCGGTAAATAGTTAAAAACCTCAGACTTTTGGCTATCGTGCCTGGAGGGAGAACTATCAGAAAGCCATTCTAACGGCAATATTTGGTGAGATCACAGCCCATCCCAGAAGCTGAGCGATGAGGGCAACCCCAGTGACCTGGCTCATCCCAATGCTGGAAGGAATTCCTGGATGGAGTCGGGTGGATCAAAATCCCACTTGAAACTTTTTCTCCGCAAAAGGTGTAGACTAGCTTTCACTGAGCTGTTTTTACACACTCAGCCTTCCTGTGTGCAGCCTGATGTGTTTTATAAACAGTCCCTAGAGTACTGTCGGGTACGGAAGATCATAAGCAGAGCTAGAAAAAGGGTAGAATTATATCTAAGAAGCATTAAAGAAAAGGACCTAATTTTACAAAGTCTGATGAAAGTAGAGATTTCCTGGGAAATCATCAAGAGAATTAGGTCTGGACATCGCTGTCGGATTCTTGGTGCCCCTGGCTTACCATGACGATTCCCCCGGACTGTTCTGCCGTGCACATGCTCATGATGGGCGCCATGCCGATGGTGGTCCCTTGGAAATAAACGCCACTAGAAAGAAAAGAAAGGACTTTCTTAAATCAGTATAAGGACATTTTCTAATATTTGAAATTCTGTTGGACATTCCTACATTCCAACAGGAAAACTGCACAAGCATACGCAAAGACGAAAATAGCTGCATGAGAGTATGTTTACAGGTGATTTTTATCTTTGGTTCTTCTAAAATGTATCTTCCAGTTCACCATCGTCTCCTAATCCTTTCAGATTTTTGTTTTCAAGACTCGGGACGACAACTAGTCACGACTTATATATTTACAAGTTGTATCCTGCTATTTTCCAATGAACTAGGCGGGGAGCTTTTCCTTTTAAACAATGTCTGCTGATGGGCTGAAAAGAGTCACAGAGAATCACTGTTAACAAATGAAAGGCATTAGATGCTTTACTAGATTTTCTGTTGCAGCTGAATTTTGCTTTCCTGGGTAACATTACAATTAGGCCAGAAACCCAAACTCTTCCAAAATGTCCTGCTAATATAGCTTGCAAAGGGAAATTGGCAGAAAAATGATTGACCCTCTGGAGATAGTGTAGAAGTTAGCACCCACAAAGCCTTGGCATCCCAGGAGGAAGCTTCCGGAAGGGGAGCTCATGGCTTAGGTGTGGCTTTTCCCCTATATGGAATCTTAATCAATGAGTAATGACATCAAGGCCTCTTTAATGCAATGCTATTAATTCCAACCTCATGCATTAAAAATTAAACACTGTATTTGCTGAATCTCCTTTAAGGGAAAAATTGACTTACCCATATTATCTTGGCCATGTACATATATAGATATTACACATATTATTTGAAAAGTTAGATACTTAGCAGTGCTCAATTGGATGAAATGGGATAAGTATATACAAAATATAACCTCACCTATGTATGTATGCATGTATCCAATCGTCCATCTATCCATCCAGCCAACCAGCCATCCTATTACACGCATATGTACAGTACTAGTGATTGCAGCTTTTATATTTACATCTATATAGACCGTTTTAACAGATACAATTATACCTATATATATAAAAATAAGGTTATATAAGAGGCCAATTTACTTCCAGATGTTCAAGTTGGACAGACTCCATTTGGGGGAAAAATATCAAAACAAAACACTCTGACTCTATTTTTAGTAGCTCAGGATTAATCAATGCATAAAATATGAGGCAACCACAAATATCCAGGGTGGGAAAAAAAACCAACCCTATGAAATGGCCAAAGTAAATTATCAGGGAATGCCAACAGCCTCAGTTCAGATGTAGGCCTTTTCGAAAGTGAGGTTAGGGTAGGACTGCTTTTCAGCTTCCCATAAATGTTCAGTAAACTAGATCCAAGTTGTCAAAGAAAAGTGTCTCTGACCCTAAAGCTTTCAACTCAGTGATACGAGCTACATGAGAACATAACAATGGCATAAACTGTTTAAGAATTTTAATAAAAAGCTGTTCAGTTTAGGAAAAACCTACTCCATACCAACTTAGATTATGATATTTTTTGTTTAAATATAAAGGTGTCTGTAACATGTTACCAATGTATTATATTATATTATAGGCATGCTTTCCCTCATTTTATTATCTTCACGACCCTTATCACGCTCTGAAATGTCTTTGTTTATTATTGTCTTCTCCCAGTAAACTGGAGACTACCAAAAGTGGGGAGGTTTACAATGTTGGTCACCATTATGTTCAAAGCCCCTAAAACATGTTTTGTTCCTCGTTCGTGCTCAATACACATTGATTGAACAACAGAACACAAGGTCAATCTGCGATACTGCTGGTATTCTCTGATCTAGAAAACCAAGAGTAACGGCAAAACAGGAGGAATAAAGATTTTCTTTCTCCGGGCAGCTGACAATGATCACACTAATGTACTGCCTTCAGATCTTGCATAAATATTTTTCACTAATAATGACAGAAAATGAGCTTTTAAAAAATATACTACTCAGGACAACTTTATATCAAGACTAAGCCTAGAGGGAGGGATAAATTGGGAGTTAGGGATTGACATATACATGCCACTATATTTAAAATAGATAACCAATAAGGACCTACTGTATAGCACAGGGAACTCTGCTCAATATTCTGTAATAACTTAAATGGGAAAAGAATTCAAAAAAGAATATACGTATATGTATAACTGCATCGCTTTGCTGTACACCTGACACTAACACAACATTGTTAACCAACTACACTCCAATATAAAATAAAAATTGAAAAAAAAAGAAATGAAAAGGTCAATAAACAAATAAATAAAAACATGAGAGAAAAACATGAAAAAAAGAAAAGTATTTGTGAATATCAAAATGTTATTTCGATTGTCTTTATGACACATATAATCTGTAAATTAAATTTGAGAAGTCATAATAAAAACCTTCATGGATTAATAGTATTAAAAAAAAAAAAGACTTGGGACTTCCCTGGCGGTCCAGTGGTTAAGACTCCACGCTTCCACTGCAGGGGGTGCGGGTTCAATGCCTGGTCGGGGATTGAACTAAGATCCCGCATGCTGCGCAGTGCCGCCAAAAAAGAGAAAGAAAAAAGACTAAGCCTAGAAACAGTTGCATAGAGGAAACGTCCAGGTGTTCGACGAAGGAAATAAGACATCAGACAGAGGGATAGTTTTCCCAGGGTATGCAAAGAAAGACTTTTCCAACAGCCCCCAATTTCAATCGAGATGGCCTCCCCCTCCCCCCACACCGCCCCCGCAGTGTAGGCTGAGAAGCCCCCTTTGCCCCTGGTCCAGTCAGTGTGTTCTGCTGAACGATGTGCAGCTTCATGGACTGCAGGTGAGGCTAGGAGGGAGCGCAGGTGTGCTGAGATCACTCTTTTATTTTCAGCAAAGGAGAGGCAACAGATGCCTTACCTGATAAGCTGTGCGTTGTCATGGGATTTGCGAGGTAGAAGCTTCATCTTTCTCCAGTCAAGAAACTCGTGGAGGCTCGTGAATGGGTCCTGACTTATGGAGCATTTGTCGATGTCATTCCACACCTCTACGCCCACCAACACGATTCGAATGTTCAGCGGTCTGTAAAACTGAGGGAGACAGAAGACGGGCATCCCTGGGGGATCACGTGAATGAGAACTTACCATGCTGAGTAGAACAGATTGGCAAGTTCTGAACTTCATCGCCGTGACATGAAAAATCTCTCTGTGCTCCCTTGTTCCCGTGGCATTAGAATTGAAGGAATATTTTCAGTGTCTGATGCAAAGTGATGTGCTAAGTGGGTGCTCAAATGTGGGTGACCAGTTAGATGCTAGAGTTACCAGCCTTTTTGATGTCTGCCCTTATTTGTAGGGAAGCACGCATTTCAACCGATTCACTGGTGATTTGAAATGGGCGTATAGATGTGTTATTATTGCTAAAGTCGTCACATTACAGCTAAAGACTGCCAGTTCGTATCTACTGCAAGAAAAACAGTAAGTGAATTAGGATCTTTCAGACACTCTGCCAAGCGCAGTAATTTGTTCATTTTAAGAGAAATGTTCTACCTATGAGTTACTGAAAATGAATCTCTATTAATTTTTTCAGCAAAGACTCAGATTTTGCTGACCCTATCATATTCTGTCACCTATAATTGACCCAGAAGGTTTTCATTGAATGAACAGATAAATATCTTGCAGGATGATAAAGGCATACACAGAACCTTTCTTCAGGAACTTTGAGGACCATTCTTCCCACAGCCAGCTCACCAACAGCGTCATGGGAAAGATCTGGTGAAGGAAATTCCTCTTTTCTCAGGCATACCACTCACTTCAAGTCTTCTTGCTTTTCTGCCCGCCCCCCCCATCTTTCTGTGCCTGACTTCAACCTACAGCCCTTTCTCCACAAACAGATCGTCTTGGGTTGGAAGCAGGTAGAGCAACTCTTCCGATGTCTATGGGATAGTTTTGTCCCAGACGAGCTTACTAGGGCAGGATGAGGGGTCAGGGTAGAGGTAAGAACTCCCCATTGCCCCCGACTGCCTTGCTACCCCCATGGGATCACACAGACACGGAGACGGCTCTTTGCTCAGGGTCCGGGGGTAAGGAGGTGGGACTCATCTGGCTGGCTGTACACTCTTTCAGAGCCTGCAGTGTGTAAGGCAGGGCGCAAACATCTTCATCTTCTGATACTCCAGGCAGCCAAGGAGGAAGATGTGGCAGCTACAGTCAAGCTCCAGATGGGAGCAGGTCCTATTCTTAGTTGCTAGAAGCCTCGGAGCCAACAAATAACAAAAATCACAGAAGCTCCGCATCTGATAGTTAAGCCCCATTCCAACGTGCTGAGCTCAAGGGCAATAAACTCCATGAGGCTCAGCACTGACCCCGGGTTCTGACCCACAAAAGGCAGGTTCATCTTTTCCCTTGCTGATCTCTCCCTAGTCATCTGGTGAGCATTAGGTTAGCAGAAGAATGTGACTGAAGCACAGACTACATCACAGAGTCTAAACTGATCACAGCGGTCCAAGTTGGTTTCAAGCAGATAACAATTACGGGCATTACATGAATAAGTTAATGAGACAATTATACGACCTAAATGCTGCCTGACAGCTCGTTTTTAATCAAGAATTGCTTGGCCTGTGGTATCCACTTGCGAGCTCCCAGCCCAGGCTTTCCAGGCAAAATCAAAGTCCTGGCCCCATCTGGACTCTGAACGCACACGTCTGGCTGCTGTGCCACACTGGAGAGCTTACACTTTCGGCCGTGTCACAGACAACAGTGATCAGAGGCAGAAACGCAGGCGATCCAGTGCCGACGTCCACACCAGCCTGCCAAGTGACATCCTCAGGGTCAGATGCCCCGTGTGGGCTGCAGGGTCGTCATCTGTGCTGGGGACACTATGTTTGCCTCTGGAGAGTGTCATATGGAAGTGGTCACTAAGGTGTGTCAAGGTCTAACTGTCATCATTTCTCAGAGCTGGCTTGGGGGCTTACTAATCAAGGGTCTTTTCATAATAATAATGGGTTGTAGTTTCCGTTTATTAGCCCTCTCAAATCACAGAACAGATTTCATACCTAGAAGCATAAAGTACAGTCCCTCCTCTCGAAACTGGTGCTATTGGTTAACTGTCGCATATGCTAAACTCACATCATGTCATCACAGTATCCCATTGCTGCCTGTTGGGATGTTCTTCCCAGGGCTCTGCCGATGGCTTCCTTTTGGTTCTTCCTAATAACAATGACCACAGCTAACACCTAATGAGCATTTCCAACGTCCTAGGCACAGTGCCACGTGCTTTCCAGGCCATAGCTCTCTCAGTCCTCACGACACTCTGCGACTTAAGAACTATTATTATTTCCGTGTTACGGTCAAGGACGTTGAGACAAGGAGGGACCAGGTAGACCACTCGAGACATGACTGGCATAGCTGGGTTTAAGCATAGGCAGGCTGGTGCCCAGGTTCTAAAGCACTAAGTAACCCAGCCAGGTAAGGGCGAGTACTGAGATTCCCTTCCAAGATGATCTATTGTGACCCCAGGCCCAGAGAGAAGTACAACTGGAGCTTGGCAGCTGCCCGCCTGGCCCAAGAATCCCAGGATGCATGTGGACACCGTCCAAGACCAGCTGAATTGATTCACCCATTAACATAGCCGCGGCAAGTATCTGGCTGTATGCTAGGCTTGGCACTGGCACAAAGAGCAAGGGTTAGGTTACCCTTGCCCTTGGCTCCCAAATGCTCAGAGGTCAGCAAGAGGCTCAAGGCAGGGGATACTTAGCCATTATTCCAGTAAATGCCAATCGAGTGAACTGCCAAGAAGGATGCAAACAGGAAATTCAGGGAATGCTGGGCTTGAGGGCTCAAAGAAGGCTTTCTAGAAGAAGCGGATCTGAGAAAACATGGGTAGGATTACAGGGCGGTCTGCTGGGGTCCAACACGGGAATGTGCACCCCTCAGGCAACTGGTTTGAGAAGGGGGCGGGGCGAAGCCTCACACAAGAGGGAAAATACCTGAAATTAAATGCACGGAAGATGAGTCCTTCAGGAGCAGGTCACAGAGGTGCAGCCTGAACGGATGTGCAGCTGTTGCTAACTTCGTCATGAGTAAGAAGCAGGACAGATTGGAGGGGAGAAGCCAGAGAGGCTATCACTTAACCGGGCAGCCACACACCCCGCCGCTCCCGCCCTGCAGTGTACCTGGGGCCTGGGGGAATGTCTTACTTCCCACGTAAAGGGTTTGTCTGCCAGCACAGTGTCGGACACACTCCCCGTGTTTCACACGCAGGGGAATTGCCTGAACGTTTCTGAATGTCACCTCTGTCCCTAAATCACTTCTCGGACTCTCAGTCCGGGATGTGCTTCTCCCTCTTCCCTTCAAGCCAGTGCAGCCGGCCAAGCAGTTATTAGTTAAGAATAGCTAAGAAGAGCCAAGATTTCCGCAAATGAGGAAGTTGCCACTGGAACAGTCATTGTTTTCTAAGCCAAGATGCTCCCACTTGCAGTTGCAAAACTAAACTTTGGCATACTTGCTAGAGCCCAGGGCCCATCAGTTAGTAGACTTGGGTGAATAGAACATCCCAAGGAGCCTGGGTACCCCCAGTGGGCCTTCAGGGTCTGCTGGGGACAGACACATGTGTGCGCTCAGCAATTCAACTTTCTCCTTGCCAGAAACACAAGAACAGGCAGGCTGGTGAACTCCACCGAGTCTGTCAGGACTTTTCTCAGATATATTGCTCTTTAATTACCAGGGCAGATTATTACCAAACCCCCAGTTGCTCATTTCTGGTTTTGCAAACTGAAGCAAGATATAATACAGAATAATATGTAAAGAAACACAAACATGGAAGACCAAGCACATCACCTTAAAATAGGATTTCAGCAGTTACCAGCCCGAGTTTAATATTGTTCATGGTTTCTGTTTACTTCCAAGGCCTAAGAAGTACTTGAATTCTTTGTTTTCATCTGGATGTTGTCCCATCTCACTGGAGGCGTCTGGAATGTACTCGCCCAAGGCCCCACCCAGGCCAATCAAACCAGAGTCCCTGGATTGAGACTTGGAATCAGCATTTTGAAAACAAACATATAGACAAACACACACACCATCAAACAAACAAACCTTGCCCAGGGCATTCTAATGCCCAGCCCAGACTGAGAACCATGTCTGACTCCTACGGTCTCTGGCATAACCTCTGGGATCCATCCCTCACCCTCCCTGCCAGAAGGACTTGCCATTTACAAAAATTCTCCTGCATCCACTTGACTTTAGCATAAAGTTTAATTTTCAAAAAGTAGCTATTCAAAATATATCAGCAAGCGTGGGCTGCCTGGGAGTCTGACCTGCCTAAAAGTTCTGGTGGATGAGGACGGTATCATCTCAGGGTGCCATCAGCCATCTGTGCTTTTTTCCCGCTTCCAGAAAGTTCCATCCAGCCATAGCCTCTCTCTGAGCACCAGGCCCTGATCCCTGACTGCTCAGGGTGCCCCAGGAGACTCCCGCTCTCGCTTCTTTGGGTACGAAGCCTCGTTCACCTGTCATCCCAAACTTGGGCTCATTGGGACCCCCTGCTCATCTCAGCCTCTGCTTTGGCTCGGTCAAGGAGGGCTGGGATCCACAGTAAGCGGGTAGAGTCAAGGTCAAAAACTCCTGCAGAGGAGACCAGGCCTTATTCCTGGTGCTGCCTTTCAATGCTGCTGGAACATGTGCTGATTACTTAACTAGCCTCTGCAAACCTCCACTATAAAAATGGGAATACTGGTATCCACCCGGGAGTGTCTGCAAAGCACTTAGAGCCTGGCACATAGCAACTGCTCAATACATTTATTAGGAACCATCCCTTCAAATGTCTCTAAATCCTCGTCTTTCTCACATCCCCACTTCCCCAGCCCCAGGTCAGATCTTCATAATTTCTGTACAATAGACGCCTGCCAGCTGTATTTGTCTTTGGTAACTCCATCCTCCACACTAACTGCAGGCACAGCTGTGTGTGATCCTGTGTGTCTCCCCTGCTTAAAAACATTCACCTTGCTCTCCACCGACGGCAGAATAAAATCCCGATGGGGTCTAGATGGCTCCGCAGGGCATTCAGGGCCCTGCCACTGAATCCCTGCAGCTTCATCTGCTCCTGCCCTAGCTGTGCACACATACACACACACACACCGCTTAGTTAGACGGAGTTACTCGCCATGTCCAGACTCGTGCGGAGCAAGCCAGGCCCTCCCCGTCTGTGCTCCTGGTGAAACTTTACTCACCTTGCAAAATCGCCTCACTGCAAAGCCTCCCCGACCCCCAGGAAGAATTAGGCGATTCTCTTCTGCACCCCCATAGCACCTGATTGACAGCATCGACCTGGTTCCCATCACGCTGGTCCATGCTAAGTGGCTTATGGGTCTGCTTCCCAACAAAGCTGTGACCTCCCTGAACAGATGCACCACATCTGATACAATCCGAATTCTTGATGCACACTCCTCGGTACCGCCCATAAGTCCTTGTAGAATGGAGTTGAATCTCTGGAAGGCTTTTGTTTTCATTTTCCCAAAAACTTTGAAAACTCACTTTAAATACTATACAATAGGACTGTTTGGAAACATAGCTATCGTGAAGCATCCACAAACTGCTATGTGTAAAATGTGAGTATTTCAGAGAATCCCGGCCATGAGAGATTCAGCAATGAGCCGGGGCCCCTTTCCTCTCCCACTGTCCTTACAGGCAGGAGACAGGCTATTGCTAAGAATTATGGTTACGTTCAGACAGGGGCTGCCAGCCACAAAGCACGTGAGAACCACCTGGGAGCGCCTACAAAGCCTGATGTCCAGGCCCCACCCAGACACCCGAGCAGCAAGGCCTTTGAAAGCTTCCAGGCAACGCCAACATGCTCTGGGCTGAGAGCCCTCAGCACCAAACAGCCCGACGCTCTCCCTGCAGGGTCTGTCGCTGAAGGCAGGTGGCGTAGATGGTACCATCTCCTTGAGAACAGGTCGCGTAAGGAGCGTTGGCGAGCAAATACACCTGGGTCAGAGCCGACTTTCAGGATCTCTTCCAGCTCTGAAATCACCTTTGCAAAGGTGAGCTCCCTCCCGAGTTATCGGCGAGGAATTTTCTGACGGCCGATTGAGCCGAAAGCCGATTTCTGTGTCCTGGGACTGTGGAGCCCGTGGGTCCCTTATCAATGAGATCTCACCCTCAGGGGTCCTGTGGGACCTGCCCAGGGAGACCTGGGAAGAGGCCTGCTTGGAGCTCTCAAGAGGGCCAGATGCACCCTATTGGGGTTCTGGATCTAACTGGGGAGGTCAAAACGCCTTCCTGGCCAGAAGAGAGCCTGGCGGGAGACGGAGGCCAAGGCCACCGAGGTCCAGACAGCGTGGGGTGGCATCTCCTGCAGCTGCTCCAGGCCCCAAGAATTCTCAGAAGAAGGGGAAGTTGGGTACCAGCCCAGGACCGGAGGCAGAACCCGACCTCCCTAAGTCAGATGGGATGTGTTTCATTCCCTCCACCTCATTCCCAAACATTTACATGCTGTGAGTGATCTAATTACCCCCAAGGAACTTACCTTGTCAACGTGATTAGCGATCTCTATTAATCGTTGTTTGACTTTTTCCAGGTCTTTTCCTTGCCTCTGAAACTTAATAATTTTAAATGTCAGCATTAACAATGGCAAGACTATCAATCAAATCTCATCTTCCTAGCTCCTGGAAATGTGAAGTCTCAGGCTCTGCAAATCCCCCAGGGCCCTCCCTGGTTTATGGTGAAGTAAGCTCCCATCCTGCCGAGTAATTTCCCCATCCAGGGACTTTCTGAAACTCCCCGAAATTCACTCAAGCCAAGTGCTCAGAAGATAGTAACTTTTGTGAATTTTCCAGCCTCATAAATGATGGAGGCAGTGACATGTTTTGGCATAGAGAAAACAGACAACCAGAAGGCAGTCCAAAGCCATTCTTCATATCATCAACTTGATTTTAACTTCCTCTGAAATCTCCTTTATATTTGTTTTTAAAAATTAAAGAGTGAAAGTAATAGAAGCGCATGGCAACAAGTCAAACAATACAGAGAATGGATAAAAAGTTAATAAATTCCCACTTCTCCCGGCTAATCTGAACTTCCAGAGTGGGAACAGTTGCCTGTGAAATTGTCAAATCTGTTTCATTCATATGCGTTGAGCCAGTCTGGGAGAAAATGTCACCTAATTCATAATAGGTAGTAGAGGCAAGAAAAGAACACAGAGAAGATAATCTAAAAAAAAAAAACTAATTAAAAATTAATTAAAAGAAAAAAAAAACTAATACAGCATCAAGCCCTACTTTGGAAGGTAGGGTTTTTCTGCTGTGTCTACAGCCTTCATTCATTCATTCATTTTGGTTTAGGACATATCAGACATTTTTAAACTAAACTTTTCCCAAAAGTGTTTTAGAATACATTCTAAAACCATCTGCCATTTCCCACAAATAATTCTCCCTGTTTGGAGAGCTTAGCTACATGGCAACTCTGCAGTCCTTGCTAATATTTTGTAATACCAGATACATTTTTAATATTTTATACTTTATAATATCAGGAAACCACTTTTTTCAGTGGGTTGTTTACAATGCTTTTAAGGCCTCCTGGATAATGAGGTTAAATAAAGCAAGTAATAACTTGCTAAACATTTTCTTTTCCCTTTTTTTTTTAAACCAACCAAGAAATTTCAGAAAGTTCTTACCTCTCGGTTGTCTGCCACAATAACGAGCTCTACATACTTGGTCGTCTTGAGGGTCTCTCTTTTTTGCTGCCAAAAGTAAACATGGGTTTAATTTCCCTGACTGCCTCTCTGGGGCTACCCGAACACTGTCAATGTCTCTCGACTCAAGCACTTGAACTAGGGCACCCCCGCCCCCTTACCGAGATCACCGGCTCCCACACCCCTGTTCCATCTAGAAGTTCACCTCCAACCCCAAAAAACTCTGTAAAACCTTCTCAACATGAGCGGCCACTTTCCATTTCCATCTGGGAAATCCTTAAAAAGGAATCTAACCTTTCTGCTGAATCACTGATTATAGGATCAGAACAAGTTGAGATCATTATTAAACAAAACACAGATGCAAACAAGCAAAACCAAAGCTCTCTCTGGAACAGGAGCCAATGAACTCTTCATTTCGGGCTGGATGTAGCACATTTCAAGATCACTACAGACGATGATGGAATTAGGGTCTCACGGGTGTTCCCTTTGCCTTTGTGGTCCAGTTTTGTGATGTGGGAAAAGCCGATATATAAAGCGAATATATTTTGAGCAGGAACTGCATAGCCCTTCTGGGGAAACACTGAGTAGTCCATTCCAGGGAGCTGATTTCTTGCAGTTGATCATTTAAAAATCTGGTTAGAAGCAAAGGAAGAATAGGGAACAGCCAGGCGAATAAACGGGGAACAGAGCCAGGTGAGGAGAAGGTGCTAGGAGGAAAACCAGAAAGGAACAAGAGAAACAGAATAGGAAGAAACAATGTCAAGGAAAACAAAACAAAACAAAACAAAACTGAAACATGCCACTGGAGAAAAAGGATTGGTAGGAGTGCAATAGTTGAGAAGAAGACAGAAATTGTGTATGAAGGGGTAGGGGCCAAAGATGATGCAGAGAGCCCAATATGAACTCCCTCCCAAATCAAGGCAGCCTCTGAAGTGGGTGACATTTTAATCATGTTTCTTCAAAGAACATTCGTCCTCTTCCATGAATTACTGGGAGAATCCCAAAGGCACTTTTAGGAGAAAAAAGAGCAATTCATGGAGGGTGGTCTCAAGAAACAAACATTAAAAACAAAAAACAAAGCCTTCAGTTTCTGCAATAAAATGCAGTCGGAGGAAATGAGGGTTGAACTGGTCTCGGTCCTCAGAACTGATATCGCTGCTGTATGAATTAACTACACACACTGCTTAATGTTGAAAACTTGCATGTTATAACCACGCTTTCAGACAAAAGCAAAAATGACCAAGGCATGCTTTGAATCAGCTTTCCAGTCACATAATCCTGAGGGAAACATCTTTTATAAAACAAATCCCCATCAGTCCGGGATCTTCCAAACAGATTTTTACAGGAAAAATGTTTGTACCATAGCAGTGTTCCTCCTCGGGGCCCAGCTGTGCTGATTCATGAATTTAGGTATCCCTAAAGAAATCTGGAAACCTTATGGAGGAAGGAAAAATAAAGCACCATGAAAGGTATAATTTCTCATACTCTTACAACGTTACAAGGGAAAAAAGTTAAGCTTTGTAACTATACGTTGGAGGCATGCTTTATGGTAATAACTACGTACACACGAAGGAAAGAAGATTAGCCCCAGCAGTACCCACTGGTATATGCAAAATGAGACACCTTCTCGAAGTGTGAAGATCTTGCCCCTTCTCCTTATTCAGGTGCGGAAAGCTGAAGTCTCTTTTCCCCCCATAATTCCCTGATTTACCATTACAGATTCAGCTCATCTTACAGAAGAAAATACAGCTCTATTAAAGAAAAAATAAACTAGCCTCCCATTGAAAAACTCATAGGGAGAGCCCTGGTTGTTCAGATGTTTACACCTTTCAGACGGCAAAGGGGTGAAATAAACGACCAGGGGATATTTCCAAATGGCCTTGGATCATCATTTAGAAAATACACAATTCCAGATAATGAAAACAAACACATGAACCCAATTTTCCTGTCTCTGCAGTTTTCAGAGAAGTCCAAATTTTCTCATGAATGCAGAGAATTGCTAGCTCAGAGAGAAACCTAACCACATAATAATAGAAAGCCATGGGGGAGTGGCGGGCTCATGGCCGCAAAGGTTCCTTCTTCCCTCAGCTGCACACACAGAGAGGCTTAAATTACCTCCACATGATTTCCACCTATCTGGGCTATCCGGTTAAAAAAATCATATTTAAAATGTTTGATATACAGAGCAACATTCGAAACTGGTTGCTTGAATTTTCATTTTGGGGGGTGATGATAAACAAAAGCCCTTCCCCAAACAGATAAGAGTATATAAGCCTCCGAGAATGGCCCAACCATTCTCTGCTCCGAGGTGCAGACCGAGGGGTTCTTTGAGCCTTGCTCAAGCGGGAAGCTGTTCCTGGGCCTCTCAAAGTCATCACAGCCAAGTTCTCGGGGAGAATGACCCCTACACATGTTACAACAAGAACTATGGCATCGGGAACTTAACTCAACCCGAGTCAGAAAACAAGTTGAGAAGAGGGTGACAATAAATTCTCATTGCAACTCCCTCTTCCTATGGGCCAGGTCCCTGAAACGGTGTTTCAGGGAGACGGGATAACACAGCACAAGTCCTGAGGCTGGGGAGAGCTTGGAGTGTCGTAGCAGCGGGCAGGATGGCAATCGTCTGGTGAGTGAGGGAAAAGTGTGGATGAGATATGGCTGAAGATGGAGACGGAGGACAGGGGCCATGGTGAGGAGGCTGGCCGGTAATCTAATTATCGGAGAGCAGTGGGGGACCCTTGAATGTGAGGTTCTTTACACATCACTCTGGCTGCTGGGAGGAGAATGGATTATTGGGGGACCATAGGGGAAGTGGAGGGCGCAGGTGAGCGCTGGTGACAGTTTGAGGCTGTAAGGATGGAGACAGGCAAACAGATTCAAGTTGGGTGTTTTAACCAAACAACAACAACAACAAAACGATAACAATGGAACCAGGACCATTTCCATAGACGGTAAGATCAGCAAATTTGATGAATCAGAAGTTCGGTTTAACTTCCTCTGAGTAAAGAAAGAGCATCGTTGGCTCAAGCCAGGCTCCGTGCCTTGACTCTAAGGACACTTTATGAATATCTATGAAGTGAGTCCTGTTTTCTGCTGTGAAAGCTCATCTCTACCATCCTCACCAATGATTTGCATGGGGACCAAGCACAGAGATCATATCTGCGTGGGGTACAGCCTCTGAGGTCTGGCTAATAACACAGGCTACAGAATCAGCAAGCAAACGAGACAAATGCTGGAAGAATGGGCTGAATCTGATGAACTGAATGTTAATGGGGACAGATGCAAAGTATTGAAATTGAGTCTAAAACGCCAGTGGCAGAAGTGAGAGCTGTTATTTACTCATCTAGAGTTTCAATCGATTCAAGACTCAATAGGAATCCACACCTGGATATTTTGGAACCTTGGTTCACACTGAGAGATGCTCAGAGCTCAGGGTCAAGGAGGCAATAGCAGTGCTGGCTCTTGTTATCCTCCAAGATTTAAGAACGACCAAGGCAGTAAAGGAGCTTGGTATGTATGGCCTCTTAGAGGAGGTACAGAGGTGAGGGTGGTTATATTAGAGAAAAATTAAACATGCCTGCTCTAATTAACAAGTTTTCCAATGGTTCTGGCCAGTTCCAGATATTCAACTATTACTAGACTCTACAGATAATACACATTACTGTTAATACTACTCCCACCATCACTACTGTGACTTCTGTTAAACCAATATGGCAGCCTGTCTAGAAACCCAAAAGCAACAGCACTGGTCCATTTCAGAGTGGCTGCCTTTGAGGAAACTACAGGGTCTCCCTGACCAGATGTCCTATGTGAACTCAGTAGCCCAAGCAAACATGGCTTTCTAGAGAAGGCACTGACTTTTACATTTGACTCCTAATTATCCATACTAGTGGAGGGGAACAATAGCGCAGATAATCCCCGGAGAGGATAATTCAAAAATAATTTACATTTGCCTTCGGGATGTATTATGTGATTTTCTCCAGTAGCAGATTTATGGCCTTCACCTTCCTTATAGTCTGCTCAGGCTTGTGTTAAAATTCGTTTGCATTTTTGAATGAACAGCTGATGGAGAGGGAGGGAGCGGCCACAGGAGGGCTGAGTGGCAGGGGCTCTGCAGGCTGGACTTAAAAAGCTGCAGAGGAGGGAACCGGCGAGGAAGCCCTCTGACTGCAGGCACCCTTCCAGAAGCAACTTGGGTTCTCACTAAAATCTAATGTAAAGCCTTGTAAAAATGACAAACAATAGCTCAAGCTTATATTATAGCCAGTGCATACCCCGAGTGCAGATTTATCCCTGCTGCTCGTTGAAGAAAAACACACACATCTGCAGAAAAATCTCACTCTGCAAGCCAACCTGTGCAATAGTTAACATTTAGTAGGGGCAGAAAAATGCTGTGAAAAAGCAAATGCAGTTGCTGCAGTGCATAAACTAGATGAGTCAGATGCAGTTACACTGATTTTTGAGTATAAATAAAGGCAGTGTTAAGTCTGGCAGGTAAGGGGCATAGAACATGAGTATTTCCCTTTCATATTTCCCATAGGTACTGCCCCAAACTGTCTTGTGTATAATTTCAATTCTCACATATTCCACTTATTTGAAAATTGTTTTTTGTATTGTTTTCACAATATAGATGTACTTTTTAAGTCAGAGACATTTTCTCTTCCGTAAAAACAATCCCGACTGTTTCTAGAGAGGAATATTGAGAACGGGGTTGAAGTGCATGCAATGCCTCCCCTTTACAATTTAAAGGTTCATTTACACTGGCATATGCATAATTAACAAAACAACATTGTTATTCAGGTTTCCTCCATCTCTCTACACGTCAAAATGACTGGAAATTACTGTGCCAATCCTAGTTCTAGGGAGCCGTAAGCTTAGTTAAAGAATTAAAATATGGCTGGCAAGGCCCGACCAAGTCAGGACTGACTTCTAAATGAAATGGCAAACATATTTGAGTGCTGTTTAAACTGTCAAGTTATAAATCTCACAAGGTGGATAACGTGTGATCAACAAGGTACTCAAATCAAGGTGCCTGGAAAACAAAATGCAAATGTTCTACTTGTTTATGACTGGCCTCATCACATCTTATCTGAGGTCTGGAATCAAAGACAAGAGTAAGTGTGAAACAAACATGCCCTGGGACCACAGAGGCCAGTCTTTGGGATTCCAACTCTTAAATCTGTCACTCTAAGATGGCTCAGGGGAGGAGAGCAGGAAGAAGATTCTGTCAAGCTGTTGCTGATGGTGGAGGTGGGGGCACTTTTCAAGTCCTTTTCCCGGGGATTGAGATTCAGCCCCACTACTGAGTGTCATCGTCAAAGTCAGCCACAGTGCCTGACGGGGTGTGATGGGGAAAAACAAGAAAAAAAGAGGTTGCAAGCACCTGCTGCAGAAAACCTTGGGAGCACGTTAACAAACAGAGGAAGTTAGGGTCATATAGGTGGAAGCAGGATGGAAAGAATGAATGTAAAGTTAAAATGAAAAGTCCTAAAGCAGTTCAGTTAAAAGCAGTTTAGGGGAACACACACCCCTCCACAGGTAGGAGGAAAATTTTAAGAAGGAGAAGAAATCGCTTAGGATAACGTTTACTGTCTGAATTGAGAAAAATGATTAGGAATAAAAAGAGGCACAATATTTATGAAGTGTTGAGTGGTAAGCAGTGTAACACTCAAATTAAAGTCAGGAAGGACAAAGAGTGTTAAATGGAACCTTGAAAACATGTCCCCAGACCATCAAATGTAAGCACATCGTTAAGTGACATCGTATCTAGGAATTCTTCATTTCTTGTCAACAGAGGAACAGGAAAGAGAGATGAAAAATCAGGAAGTCGTTGATAACTTCCTATCGGGTTGTAGTTCTTTGAGTTCAGGGCCTCCAGCCAGATGTGGCTACCCTTACTCCTTTTTAAAAGTTCTGCTGCGGTCTGTGGAGCCCACGTGATACTGATGTAAAAGGGTCAGGCAGCCATTCGGGGTGCAGGTTTCCTGGTGCTGCACTAGGGGGGGACCTCTTAGTCGGGAGGGACATCTGTGGTCCAGACTCCATTAGGGCAACTACTCTCTCCAGTCCTGCAGCAGAAGGGAAGACCTGTGATGAGCAGACCCAGGGGCAGGTGGCCAGAAAGCAGAGACCCCTCGAGGGAAGTGGGACAGGCGCCCCCTAGTATGGACTGGGGGTAAACACCACCCCCCAGCCGCACTGCTGGACCAAGACCCAGGGCAGGCGAGTGGGCAGTGGCAGGGAACGCTGTGCAAATCCTAATGAAGACCCTAATTATAAAGCAGACTTGCGTTGGCAAAACCTCCATATTGTCTGTCTCTCCCCATAGAAGAGAGAGCTGCCCAAGGGTGTGGAGGTTCCGGTCCAGTTCTGTGTACCACGGAGGGGCCCAACGGTGGGGCAGACTCCTGGGTCTAGGCCCAGAAGGTTCTCACCGGAGACGTGATTTTGTATCCTCTGAGCTCAACTCTACCCAGCGTAGGTTAATGAGTCTGAGGCTGACGTTTAACTACAGCGATGGAGCTTTCAGTATCTGATTATGTTCTGCCCACATCATAGCAACCACCTCCGGATAAACTGGGTAATAACTCCATCCCTCACACACAAATGGCAAAATTTCTCCAGATGGCCTAGCAGTGGGTGTCCCTAGCTGGAGCCCCCAGCTCCCCAGAGACACCACGTGGGGTTGCCCTCCTACCCTTCTTGCCCAGGTCTGGGAGGGCGGTAGGAGCCTGTCATGCATGGCGAGGGCCGTCGTGTTGGATCCACAGGGTCCCCAGGTGCTCTGCAGGTTCTCCACCGGGAAGAGTCTGTATCTGTTGGTTTCATTCTTCATTGGCTCCAAAATATAGGTTTTATTCTCAAATGTAATAAGTCCCCTGTTGAAAAAGAAAGAAGAAAAATGATGTAACTTTTAAGGGCAGTTTCTTGTTCATGGCTAAAACCCAGTTCTTATTCAGAGAATAAAAGGAGAAATACCAATTTATTTATATTCTCAGGTCTGAACTGGAAAAGACATTCCTGTGCCATATGTTGGCATTGATTTATTTTTGCAAATCTTTTGAAAACCAAGTCTGCGAAGTTTTTTGTTTCAAATATTTGATGGTAAAGAATCGACTGTGTTTAGTCTTTACGTTTTTCGTTTGTTTGTTTTTTACTTCTCAAGGATATATTGCTGGGAAGAAGAGTTGAGAGAAAAGATGTTTCATCCGCTTAGAAAATAACTAGATCTGGATTAGCAGACATGATTCAGAAGGGAAATCTTTTTTTTTTTTTTTAAGGAAAATTCCTATACCTGAATTATTCATCCTGATCAACTAAATTTCCTAAATAGTTGAAAGGATTCTGAAATAAGGTTAAGTATAAACCTATGCTTTTTTCGAACTTATGGTTATCAAAGGGTAAGGGAGTGGGAGGGATAAATTAGGAGTTTGGGATTAGCAGATACACACTACTATATACAGTACAGATAAATGACAAGGTCCTACTGTATAGAACAGGGAACTATATTCATTATCTTGTAATAACCTATAATGGAAAAGAATCTGAAAAATAACATATATATAATATATATAATTTATATACATATTTACAAAAGTAAATACAAATATTTACTTGTAAATACAAGTAAATACAAGTATTACAAAAGTAAAACCAAATCACTTTGCTGTACACCAGAAACTAACACAACATTGTAAATCAACTATACTTCCAAAAAAAAAAAAAATTAAAAAAAAGTATGCTTTTTTTGGTATTTTACTTAGTTAATTTGTGGGAGTACTGGGCATATACCCTGAGAAAACCATAATTCAAAAAGAGTCATGTACCACAATATTCATTGCAGCATTACTAAAAATAGCCAGGACATGGAAGCAACCTAAGTGTCCATCGACAGATGAATGGATAAAGAAGATGTGGCACATATATACAATGGAATATTACTCAGCCATAAAAAGAAACGAGATTGAGTTATTTGTAGTGAGGTGGATGGACCTAGAGTCTGTCATACAGAGTGAAGTAAGTCAGAAAGAGAAAAACAAATACTGTATGCTAACACATATATATGGAATCTAAAAACAAAATGGTTCTGAAGAACCTAGGGGCAGGACAGGAATAAAGATGCAGATGTAGAGAATGGACTTGAGGACACGGGGAGGGGGAAGGGTAAGCTGGGACGAAGTGAGAGAGTGGCATGGACATATATACACTACCAAATGTAAAATAGATAGCTAGTGGGAAGCAGCCACATAGCACAGGGAGATCAGCTGGGTGCTTTGTGACCACCTAGAGGGGTGGGATAGGGAGGTTGGGAGGGAGATGCAAGAGGGAGGGGATATGGGGATATATGTATATGTATAGCTGATTCACTTTGTTATACAGCAGCAACTAACACAACAATGCAAAGCAATTATATTCCAATAAAGATGTAAGAAAAAAAAAAAGGACACATTTGCTAAATATTTTAACTTGCAGAGACAGAGGTGGCCTTATGCCATGGATCCCAAGGCATGTCTGACCTTCTGGAGCAGGACAGAGCTCCAGTAGGCTGTGTCCTACTTCTTGGAAATGAACCATGTCAGTTTCTTTAAGTGATGGGGGAACATCGGCCTATACACTGGTTTTCCTTTCTCTTTCCCAATGTGGAATAAGAAGTACTTTAACTTAAAAAGGCTCTTCCTGATGTTGAAATCAGTGTTTTCTTTAGAGAAATGAGAACTTGGGTAACGGTAAACTAGCAGCTCTGAGAGTTCCCACACATCTAGCAACTTCTGTTATTGATCAAGTTGACCGCAATCATAAATGCATACAATTTTCATGCAAAATTCATCTGATTGTAAATAGACGCTTCTAACACAGTGACTCAACCTTTTTTGAGACATGAACCTCCTTATACTCTCCCCAGAAGAATTCACATCTACATAGATCCACAGTATTTTGCAGAAAATTTCAGGAGATTCAGGACTATGGATGAGGTCCATGGGCTCCAGGTTTTAGGGCATCAGTTCCAAGGATTTAAGAAATAGCTTAGTCCTTAAGAAACAGCTGAAAAAGTCGGGTGCTCCACCACTTTCTTTCAGACAATCTGAGCTTGTTTCCAAAGGATGGAGCTTGAAAGGTGTTCCTGTAACATCCACTATTGCTCATTTGTTCAGCCATTCACTCATCCAATGCTTATTGATGGCCCATTTATAGGTGACTATTTAATCATTCTTAAATTTTAATGGAACAACAGTATTTCAATACTCAAACAGTATGGAAGGAAAAGGTTTGATTTGGCAAATATTTATTTTGAACGCAACCGGTGAACCCATACAAGCTAATCAGTTCATTATTATTCAGCTGGTTTACTCCACTAGCCCTGTTTTGTGAAGTGTTACAGGCAGTGAAAGAAACAGCAAGATCATGTCCAGGACGACCGCAGCCTAATTGAGAAGATCGCACCGAGACACACGGGTCAGCTGGAAAACACTGGAGAGTTAGGCTGGGTGTTACCAATAATCACGACACTTAACTGTTCAGAGATGGGGGAGCCAATGTGGTTTGGCGTAACTGAGAAGTTTTGGCTATTTTCAAATCCCACAGATTGATTAAAAGTCATTACATACAGCTGTTCTCTTATACACCCTGGCCCCCTACTCCCAACCCCCCAAACTAGAGTCTTCATGTATCTCCAAGTAGATCTATTCATATAGACAGGACTTTGGTCATCAGCTCTGGGGTGGCTTGTATTTTTTTCTTTGCAAAGTTCTTTATGAACTAAAAAAAAAAGGCCAGGGTAAAGTGGAAAATGAATACACTTGAGGGGAAAAGAGAGATTGGCTAGAAAGCTGACTTTCCTGCCCTAAAAAGAAAATGATACGACATTTCATTTTGCATTGCAACATTTTCTATTTTGCGTTGGATTTCAATAAGCTGAACACTTACAGTAAAATCTGTCACCAAGTTCTAATCATGAGAAGCACATGACTGAAAAAGATTTTCTACTTAATGGAAAATTTCTAGAAATTGTTACTCAGTCATAAAAATGTTCTGGTATCTCCTTTTATCTTTTAAGTCATCCAAAGGCCAGATGTTGAGAAACTGGGGTGAAGCCTTTCCCTTTACTCCAAACAATTGGCAGCCTATAATACATCTTAATTAAATAATTGCTTTGGACTGTCTTGTGTATAATTAATCATTTAGCTCTTGAGATTGCTGGAAACCACAGTGGACACAAAATTCAAGGATTCCGGGTTTCTGAGATGTGAAAATTTGATGTTCTCACAGCCCTTTCTGGCCCCAAACTAGATAAGCGAATGTAATTTAAGTTGAATGTCATAGGTATTTAGCTGTCAACTTGGAGTTGGAAGTATCTCAGAGTGTGGAATTTAAATCCAGCAGACTTTGAAAGTGGGGTTCTCTTCCCACTGGTAGAGCAGGGGGAGAGAGGTTAGAAGACAGTTGCCAATGTTTGGGGAAGATGAAGACTGTGGGTATCTTCTCTATGGGGAGATTAAGAGGATCAGGAGAACACCGGACTGGCCCTTACGAGGGAAGGGTGAGACAAACTTCCGGGGCAGTGAGTGCTGGTGAATGGGAGAAGCAGAAGAGAGGGGTGGTTGAGATGATGAGGGCCACCCGTCATGGCACTCTGCCTGGGATCCAGGCTCAGTGGATCCTCATATAGCGCCGCTCAGGTCATTTTCCCTGTCGCCGAGGGCACACAGGTAGCTGGAGGTACAGGGGGGACCCAGTCTCCACCCAGGTATCTGAAGCTTGAGATGTTCAGCCCCTGCGCTCTCCTGCCTGCCTCCCTCCCGTGCTGTCTTTTTTTTTTTTTTTTAACATCTTTATTGGAGTATAATTGCTTTACAATGGTGTGTTAGTTTCTGCTTTATAACAAAGTGAATCAGTTATACATATACTTATGTTCCCATATCTCTTCCCTCTTGCATCTCCCTCCCTCCCACCCTCCCTATCCCAGCCCTCTAGCTGATCACAAAGCACCGAGCTGATCTCCCTGTGCTATGCGGCTGTTTCCCACTAGCTATCTACTTTACGTTTGGTAGTGTATATATGTCCATGCCACTCTCTCACTTTGTCACAGCTTACCCTTCCCCCTCCCCATATCCTCAAGTCCATTCTCTAGTAGGTCTGTGTCTTTATTCCCATCTTACCACTACGTTCTTCATGACCTTTTTTCCCCCCTTAGATTCCATATATATGTGTTAGCATACTGTATTTGTTTTTCTCTTTCTGACTTACTTCACTCTGTATGACAGACTCTAGGTCCATCCACCTCACTACAAATACCTCCATTTCGTTTCTTTTTATGGCTGAGTAATATTCCATTGTATATATGTGCCACATCTTCTTTATCCATTCATCCGATGATGGACACTTAAGTTGCTTGAGAGGGTTGTGGGGCCCAAAATAGGGATGACTGTGACAGAGGCAGAAGTCAAAAGGGAAGGGGCCGAAGAAATGGATTTGCTGCTTTGAAAACAGGCAGGCTTACTTTAAATTTCAAAACCCTATTGTTTTTCCTTCAATGGAAACAAAGAGGAATCTATTACAATTTTAACAGCTTAAATATTAAATGGATTTACTATTTTGTTAGCTTTCAAAGTGATAACTCAGGGAACCTACACTTCCTCAAGATAAGTTTCTGTCTTTCTCGAAATTCAGTTTTTAATCTCCAAAGCAATGGTGAGTCAGGAAATAGCACAGCTGAATGGCGTTGTTCTTCATATGATTTTTCTTTCTACTCCCTGGCAAGCAGGGTAGTGGCACATGGATTTTGACGACCTGTAATCAGATGATGATTCAAAAATGGGAATTAACCTTGTTAATTCTGTGTTCAATTGCTAACTGAATTTTCTTGGAAATAGACTTTGCGGCTCAATACTGTGCTGCCAATCATGTTAGAAATGCAGTTGGCATGAAATTTAATTTCAGTCCTTTTTGGGAGGAGCTCGTGGGTAAAAGCGGTATCCCACCTCATCTGTGTTTGATACACAGTGATGGCAGCAGTATTAGTGAACACAGTAGCACCATCAGGCTTATTTTCAATAAGTAATTTCCATGTGAACTACTCATGTATAATCAAAACAAATATTCATCATCCCCTGCTACGTGCAAAGCACCAGGCTAGCTCCCATGGAACCCATAAAGGCATCTCACCCATGGTTCCCATTTCAAATGTAATTCATAATCAGGTTTGGGAGACACGACCAAAGAGGTAAAACAAACTGTTATAAAAAATGCTAAGAGTAGCTATTACTACCGTATGCTAACACATATATATGGAATCTAAAAAAAAAAAAATGGTTCTGAAGAACCTAGGGGCAGGACAGGAATAAAGACGCAGATGTAGAGAATGGACTTGAGGACACGGGGAGGGGGAAGGGTAAGCTGGGACGAAGTGAGAGAGTGACATGGACATACATACACTACCAAATGTAAAACAGATAGCTACTGGGAAGCAGCTGCATAGCACAGGGAGATCAGCTCAGTGCCTTGTGACCACCTAGAGGGGTGGGATAGGGAGGGTGGGAGGGAGATGCAAGAGGGAGGGGATATGGGGATATATGTATACGTATAGCTGATTCACTTTGTTATACAGCAGAAACTAACACAACAATGTAAAGCAATTATATTCCAATAAAGATGTTAAAAAAAAAGTATAGCTATTACTGGCATATCAATAATAATAATAGCAGCTACGATTGATGGTTACCCTGAGCCAGACTCCTTTTTAGAAATAACAGCTCTATTGAGAAATAATTCACCAACCATTACGCTCACTCTTTTAAAGCATGCAATTCAATGGTTTTTTAGTATATTCACTGAGTTGTACAAACATCACCACCATCTAATTCCAGAATGTTTTCATCACCCCTAAAGCAAACCCTGTACTGTTAGCAGTCACTCCTCACCCTTCCCCGCCCCCATGAACCAGGCTCTTGAAGTCTCTATTTTCTCTAATATTTACAGCAGTCCTCTAAAGCAGGTGTCGTGAGCCCCTTTCATTAACAGGAAGCCAGTGACGAGAGCCCATGGTCTCTGTCCTTCCCCAAAAGATATATCCAAGTCCTCATCCCTGGTACCTGTGAATATAAACCTTCAAAAAGGGGGAGGGGACTTCCCCGTCAGTCCAGCGGTTAAGACTCCCATGCTTCCAATGCAGGGGGCAAAGGTTCGATCCCCTGGATGGGGAACTAAGATCCCACGTGCCCTGTGGAGCAGCAAAAAACAAAAAACAACAACAGGGGGCAGTGGTTTGCAGATGTGATTAAGTGGAGGATATCAAGATAAGATTACCTGGATTGAGGGTGGGTCCTAAATTCAATGACGTGTGTCCTCATAAGAGACAGAAAAAGGAGAAGACACAGACACACAGGGGCGAAGGCCATGTGGACAGAGGCAGAGATTGGAGTGATGCGGCCACAAGGCCAGGAACGCCAAGGACTGCCAGGATCCAGGAGAGGGGCAGGGATGGATTCTCCCTCAGAGCCTCCAAAAGGAACCAACCCCGCCAACACCTTGATTTCAGGCTTCTGGCCTCCAGAACTGCGAGAGAAGACATTTCTGTTGCCTTAAAGGCCCCCAGTTTGCGGTCATTTGTTACGGCAGCCCTAGGAAACTAACGCAGGCACACAGCTGGTCAGCGGCAGAGCCAGGATCCCCCAGATGGACCTGGCTCCCACGCCTGCTCCCTTGTCTTTGGCCACTCGGGATGGTCAGCCCCTCTCCTGAGTCACCAAGGACTTGTGCCAGGGTGGGCGCAGCTGAATTCCAAGTGCAAAATGCCAGAGAAACTCAGAGCTGCCCAGAGGCTGGGCAGTCAGCCCAGCGCTGGCCTAGCAATGGTTGATAAACAGCCCATGTGAAACGGGGGCCTTGAAGGGAGTTCTGGAGGATGGGGCGGACCTGGAGGTGTGGGGAGCTCGGGGGCCAGGTGAACGGCCTCGAAGAAGCAAGAGTGCAGGTGAAAGAAAGGTCAGCGTGTGCTCAGAAAGAAACACTGCGGCTGAAACGGAGACGTGCGCAGAAGGGCAGCGGGGCCACAGAAGGAGGGCGGGCGCTGGACCTGGGCGGTGGTCAATGCCAGGCAAGGCGCTCACCTTGGCTTTAGACCTCGGGCTGCACCTGTGGCCTCGTCACTCACCGTGCCGCACACGCTTTGCGCAGAAGACAATATTGCCTCCTCTATGCACTTCCAACTCCCAACTGCCGGGACTTTGCTCTTGCTGGCCCCTCTTCCTCTGCCTTTCCCCACCTGCAGCCCGGGACCTCTATCACATCCACCAGCTCCTTGCCTTGTAACCGTTGGTGGCCACCCCTCTGGCCTGCGGATGCAGCTGCTTTGGGGCCACGTTGTCACCCAAAGGCTCCCACCATTCCCGGGCAGCCCTCGGGCAGCGCCTTCCAGGCTGAAGCATAACCTCTGAGGTCCAGGTTAGCCATATCTTCCTGCAGGATTCCCTGGGCCCTTCTGCCGAGTTTCTCGTGTGGTTTTGTGTACACCTACTTCACGGCACTTGCTTCCTCGTATTAAAATGATGTCTGGCGGCAGTGATCAGTGTGTGAGGAGGTGATGGGTAAACACCCGTGGAAACACTGTTGCACGAGCACGTGAGTGAACAGGGGCTCTGGCATGTAGGCTGTGGGGAGCCGTGTGGTTTTGAGTGCAGAGGGTGGCGGGACTTATGATCGAGCAGTGTTTTTGAAACACGACCTTCTGGAATGTGCAAGATGGACGTGAAGGGAAGGGTGGAGGAAGCATGGGTGAGAAGCAATTTAAAAATCCTGGAGGGAGGGAGGGCTGCTCTGGGGTGGCGATGGGGGAATGGGGAAGGGGAGACGGATGAGGGAGATTCTGTAAGGGGTGGGAGTGGGAGGGGCTGGTGCCTGCCAGAGGTTATCAGAGATCCCCCCGGGGGCCAAGCTAGGAGCCTGGGATGGGCTGGACCTTTAATGGAAAAAAGTTCAGGACGGGGGCCAGTCTGGGGACCAAGGAGTTGGGATTTGGACATTCTGAATTTTGAATGACAGTAGAGCCTGGGAGAACTGAGACTTGACCTTGGGGGTCCTTCAGGGTGGGGACCAGAGCAGCCTTGGAGATGGTGCAGAAGGGCTCCAAACCCAGCTGTGGCTCCCACAGATGTTTACACAGGATGACGGAATGAATATCTCCACGGAGGAAGAGGAAGGGAGAAGGAGAGCCCTCACCAGAGGTGGCATGGCCTGCGGGGTGGAGGGGAGCCAGCGTAGCCCAGCCTGATAGAAGTTATGGGAGCAGAAGGTCACAGAACAGTGGTCAAGGTCAAATTAACTTCACCTCCCACTCTAAGCTAATTTCTTTCTTAACGTGGTCTACTATACTTTAAAGATTTTTTTAAAATTTGAACTGGCTGGGATTAAGTTTCACTGACCACTTGATGGCTTGGGGAGAGCACATTTATTCCACCAATGTTTATTGAGCACCTATAACGTGCCAGGTTCTAGACAGTGCTAGGGTGGGCCCAGGGCCCTGCTTTCCTAGCAGACAGGACAGCAAAGGCAAGGTCATCTCCATGTGCCTGACTTTTCGGCCCCTTAGACCACTTTGCCATGGGCCATTTAGGTTGAGCTGTGACATCTGGAAAACCCACATCCACCCAGATCAGCGAACACTCAAGTCCAGCTGAGAGGTACCAGGGAGGATGGCGGGCAACTCCTCGGCATCCTTGGACGTGGTCAGTCCTTCAGGAGGGCTGAGGCTCATTTCCCAGCACTCACCTCACTCCCTCTGACTTGTTTTCCTCCTAAGATCCTTTTTTCATTTTCTCAGCTGAGATTTCTGGTCAATTTCTTCAAATGGATCAATTCAACATGTTTGTTAAATGATAAATAACAACACTGCATCAAAGCAGAACTTTTCCTTTCTTTCTTTTTTGAAAAATGATGGTTGTGATTGCCCTGATCGCTAAATTGCAAATGATTACTTTCATTATAATGGTTATTTCTGATTCCATGGACCATAACATTGGTCAGTTCTACCCTTTGAAAAATAAGTTGATTGACTATTTTTCAATAGTGTGGTGGAGCAAGAAGTATTCCTGCATTTGTGTTATATTTGATCTCATTATATAAAACTTAGTGCAGTAAACTTTATATTACATAATTAAAATCAATGCAAGACATTAAAGGAACACAGCAATGTGTGTACTTATTCAGGTACCAAATAACCTGGCATCTGAGTATTTTTATTTAATTGAATTTTTAAAAGCATCTTGTGCTGTCTCCCACATCTAAGGCCAGTGCTAAGAGCTTGTCAGACATGTTCCCTATCCTGAAGGTCCTTACAGCAGAGTAGTGAAAGCACAAGGTACAGTAATCGACTGTAAGTGAGCCAAAGCAGGACGGATGCCTTAACCCAGGGGTGTAAACAAATCTCTAGGAAGCGCCTGCTATGCTACAGGCACTGTGCTGTGGAAGCAAGGGCTGTGTATGATGGAACAGGCGAGGCAGGGTTGAGCTGCATGGCAAGGAGTGGCTGGGAGGCCAGGGTGGGCTTCGTGGAGGAGGCATCATTTGATTTGGGCCTTGGTGGGAGAGCGAACCTTCCAAAGCCACTGAGAGATGGGGAGAGGAGGGTGTCCCAGGCCGAGACACAGCAGGGATAAAGGCAGTGAGACACATGTAGGGCATGTTCCGGAAACATGTAGAAAACAGTGGGGCTGGAATGGGGGAGGGGTTCCTCAGGGTAGACGACGATGGGGCTGAAAAAGAAGGTTGGATCCAAGTTGCGCAAAAGATCTAGTGGGGCAAATATGGAACAAGGAGTTAGCCAGACTTGGGTTTGAGATGGAGTTTTGCCCATTACAGCTGAGGGACTCTGGGGAAGCCACTTTCCCAGGCTTTGCTTCCTCATCCATAATCTGAGGAATGTAACACCTGCCTACAGCTTGGTGAGCGTCGCACGAGAACGTGCCAAGGCTTCGTGTCAATGCACGAGATGCCTCTCTCCTGAGACAGCCGCTGTGACTAGGAAGGGGGTGACAGCATCCTTTGACGTGAGCACCTGCAGCTCCGAGCTGCAGCATCAGGACCAGGCTCCTGGTGACTGAGCCTCAGCTGCTCGGTAAAGCAGTGGCACTAACACCTGTCCCTGCCCTCCTGAAAGCAGAGATTGTGATGATGGCAAAGAGTAAAGTATGACATAGCCTGCTTGTCATCACCTTGGGGGGTGTGTGTGTGTCTGCGTGTGTGCGAGACCATGTGTGAAAGCGTGAGTGTGTAGGTGTGAGTGCGTGTACACCTCGTGCTCAGGCATCCTAAACTCCACTTAAAAATGAAGTTGTCATCACAACGAATACCTAGTTTACAACTCTAGATACCAGTTTCCTCATCTGTTACGTGAATGCTTCCCTTAAGTCTATCAAAGCACAGGTGATTCCCTAAGAAATTGAGCCTCATTTTAACCACCATGCCCACAGGGGATGGGAAAACTCTTGGCTCATTCCAAAATCGTGAGACCCCAAGAGTCCTTATGCCAGATTTTCAAGCAGAAGCTCGGAGGTGGAGCAAGAGAAGAGGAAGAAATGGTGAGAGACAGGCTCTTCCCCCCTAAGGATCTCATGCTCTAACCAGGGAGCTGGAAGGGGACAGCAATGTGTTTGTAAATCAAATCAGGACACAGGGACATGGCTATTTGGATGCCCTGGCAGGAGCGAGCCAGGGCTGGACGTCTGTCCCATTACAAAACACAGCGGCTAAGCTCCTCTGGGACAGGGGCAGAATTCTCTCCCCATCACTGGAACATGGTACCCATGCATGACAGTGTCAAGGAGCATCTGGTGCTCACGGGAATGCTCGTGGGCTTAGGGACTCAGGAGCAGGGCCGAGGCACGAAGCAGCGAGGGCAACAACAGAGACCAGGAGAACCATGAACGCTGCGCCGACACTGTGCTAACGAGGGCTGGGCATCTTGGGGAGACATATGATATGGTACAAAACTAACTTATGGCCCGAACTTCCCGTTTGACTTGGAGTCCTTTCAAAGGAAGGATAAGCTCTATGGCGGCACTCGTTTTTATGACCTATTTTCCACGTTGCACTTCATTCCCTCCGTTCAAGAGCTGTTTCCTCTTTAATCCCCCTTTCTGCTGGGATCTCCATGCGTTTCTCTCTCCTTATCTTTTCCCCTTCAAGCTTCAAATGAAGAAGGATGACTTGTTTGCTTCCCTCCTCTCTTCTTTCTTCCAGAACAGAGCTTTCCTTGCCTGCCCGTCTTTGATCAGCCTTTTTGAAGCAAAGCAGGATGTTCCTTCTCTGCTTTTTCTCTGCAAAACTGTAATCTGCTGGGCTCTAATTAATGCATCCCCTAGGACACTCCAGTTTTCCTCCACATTCCTAGCTCTGAATGTATCTTGGGGTCACACCATATTTCACATAATTTTTAATCCTATATTCTTTCTCAAAATCTACCAGGCTGGTGCTACTCTAGTTGCATTTTTATTTCCCCTCTCGATTGATTCTTCTGCCAGGAAGCAGTTGATCGAACACAGCTTTGTCTCTGGTCTGATTCTCTCCTCGCAAGATCATAAAGTTGACTACATAACTCCGGAATTTCTCTGTTGATGCACGGTCTACTGCTTTTGTAACAACAGCACAGAAGATCTGGGAAATTAAAATTCTCAGGAGCTCCATCCCCACGCAGCAGCTTGCTCCGTCAGTGTTCCCACCCCGTCTTGGTGGTCGACACCAGACGACGCAGCACTCACTCCCCTTGACTCTTCCTGGAACCCCAGCCATAAGTATTTCACAGTATTCCTCTTTGCCAAGTTGTGCTCTGTGCCAGGTACCCGGGGTGGGGCGGGCGGACATTCTCCAGGTGCCGGAGACAGGAGGTGGTCACTGAGACTCAGACGCTCTTCAGAATCTGGTCAGAGAGATGGATCCCTCTGTGAGGGAGAAACCGGGGACCCTGACAGTTACCTGTGCCTTTGGGGGGCAGGCCTGGGATGAAGGACAGGGAGTAGAGAGCAAGTGGCAAGGCCAAGCACAGGGGGCAGATCTGTCCTATTTAAATGTTACTCAGGAATACTCTACCCGGTCGTTCATCTTCATAATTTAAAACTAATTAGTTAATGTCACTGGTTTGCAGATTGTTTTATTTAGTGTAAAAAGGAGCTATTAGGAATTCCCTTGAAGATACCCTCATCTCTTTATCCATCAAGGGTTTGATAACCTATGAAAACCACCTGAAAGTTATCAGACCAACCCGGACCTCTCCGTTTACACCTGGTCTCAGTTTCGCTAGCTTAGAATTTTCACAAACATGTGGAAGCTGTTGTTGGAGTTGGCCTGTAGTTTCTGTGTGTCCCTGGCCCTCATCTGTCCTTTTTCTGGTTTTCCTTCATGTACCCACCCTTCTCCGCCACCCGCACCAGCCCCTGAGGCTGGGTGTGGTTCACACTCAGCCTGGCCCAGGGGTCGGGCACATAACCTGTTAAATTAGAGCATTCCACCCACCACTGACCACGGTGATTGTTTCAGGGAGGGGCCCATGACCCAGTGAGGGACGATAAGTTGCATTTTGAGGACTTTTGCTGAGCTTAAAAGAAGGGCCCTCCTTCTTCTACTTGCCCTCTGAGGATGTAAGTCTGGAGCTGCCTGAAGACCCTCTGTCACCGCAAAAATAAACAGTGCCTGAGAATGAAATCAACACAGAAGAAGGTAGAGGCCAAAGACGGAGAGAGAATGGATTCTGATAACATCAGTTAGGCCCTGGAACCAGCCATACCTGAAGCCATCTCTGGACTTTTCGATAGCATGAATCTACCTCTATGCTTGGTCTTTAAGCCAGTTTGAATTAGCTTTTATGTTCTTTGCACACAGTGACCTCTATATTAATTTGAAGGTTGGAAATATCTAGCCTTCAAAACAGGTCCATCTTTTAGGTTCCAGAGAGGTGCGACAGTAAAGTGCCGACTTCCCATGTATGTGTTAGAGATTCTCTACTTTCAGGTGTATTGGACACCACACAGGAGAGGGGTGACTGGAATTCTCAGGTGTGTGTGTGGTCCTGTGTGCTCCACCCGGCTCTCGTAGGAGCACTGTAGCTCTGCATGGAATTAACCCAGAAGCACCGCATGTTCACGCCTCCCTGACTGGCCCAGTCCCAGAATCAAAGAATGTAAGACTGTCCCAAGTGGCTGATGGTTTTTCCACTGGCTGCTCACTCAAGGTCAGGCACAGGGCTGGGCTTTCCTATGGGTCGTTGTACTTATTTTCACAACCACGAGTCTCAGCTAGAGTCTTTAGCTCCATTTTAAATACAAGGCAACTGGCGCTCAGAGAGGCCCAGTGATTGGTCACTGCTTGGGCTATCGTGCTCCGGGGCATGGACAGCTATCTGATGATCCCAGAGGGCCTACCTCCAGTTGGTCACTCACCTTGGCCCAGATGCCAGCAGGTCTGACCCCACCCTGTCCTTCATCTCTGTGTCCTCCAGGTGCCTGTGGCCTAGTTTTCCAGGAGAACTGGGCCCTCATCCCCACACAACTCTTCAGTCCTCTAACTGATCCCACCCTCCTCCCTCTGCCCCTCAAACCTTCCCACTGTGCCCTGGGGACTCACGGTCCCCCCTCAAACTACCCTCTCCCTGACGCGCTCCTGAATGTTCCCGTCACCTCCTCACCCCAGCCCACGTTTGCTGCTGTGGTTTCCCTGCGTGGGACTGGAGCAGGCGAAGGGGGAGGGGAGCCACGTTTTGAACAGACTGTTAGATTCCAATGGTAACTACTTAAGAATGAATCCGGTATCTCAAGGACTGGGGGAGACGTGAGGAAACAGAACCCCCATCCTCTGATGGTCAGAGTGGAAACCGGGTGGGCACACTGGCAGGACACGGTGGCAGGACTGGTCAGGTCACACCCTTCCCTCCTTCGGGCGCCTCGATCGGAGCCGCGCCCGGGTCACGGAGCCCGAGGCCTGCGGGGCCAGTTGTTGGCAGCTGAGAGAGGCTGGAAACCACCTAAATGCACGTGGCGGAGAAAACGAGGAGAGGAAACGCGGGTGTTTGTGGAACGGAAGGCTGTGCGCAGTGAGGGAAGAGGCCGCCCCTCACGCGCCCGGAAGGACGATGCCAAAACGATGCTGAACACGGACACTGACTGCAGGGCACGCTGCGCTGCCCTCCTTCCCGTACATGTAAGGCGCGCAGGTGGCCCACGCCACGAGGAATGGCAGCGGCCGGGGGGACACGTGCTGGGGGTCGGCGGGGGTTGGGGGCGCACATGGGGCAGGGACGCCCCGGGAAAGGATGGGCAGGGGGACGTGCGGCCGGAGGCCCGGCTGCACCCTCCCTCGGGCCGGTCCAGCCGCCAGCAGGGCCCAGGGCTGCACGTGGTGACTCGGGTGCTGTTATTCTGGAGAATTCCGTCCACTAGCGGCTGTACTATCTGTCTGTAAGCGCCGCCAACGCGATTACTCATTAATTCAAGAGTACCTGAAGATGCTCGCAGCGCGGCAGGACTCACGGGAGGCAAGGTTTCCAGGAGCGCCGCTTCCGCTCCCCTGCGCGGGGCGTCTGTCTCCATCCACAGCCGCTAAACCCCGCCCAGTGCCCCTGATCGCCACTTCGCTCCCGTCGTGTGTAGTGTGTTACATGTGCTGAGTTGTCCAAGGTGCACTGTGTGCCTGGGGTATGTTGTGTGTGGCATGTTGTGTGTGTGTTGTGTTGATATGTGTGGTATGTCGTGTGGGATAAACTGTGTGTGTTACAGGGTGTGTGTGGTGCTTGTACTGTGTGTGTGGTGGTGTGTGGTATTTAGTGTGTGGTACGTGTGTGCTAAGGTGTGTATGTGTGGTGTGTGTAGTATATTGTGTGTGTGTCTGTGGTGTGTATGTGGTGTGTGTGGTATATTGTGTGTGTCTGTGGTGTGTATGTTTGTGGTGTGTGTGGTATATTATGTGTGTGTGTGTGGTGTGTGTGGTATATTGTGTGTGTGTCTGTGGTGTGTATGTTGTGTGTGTGTCTGTGGTGTGTATGTTGTGTGTGTGTGTGTGGTATATTGTGTGTGTGGTGTGTATGTTTGTGGTGTGTGTGGTATATTATGTATGTGTCTGTGGTGTGTATGTGGTGTGTGTGGTATATTGTGTGTGTGTGGTGTGTATGTGGTGTGTGTGGTATATTGTGTGTGTCTGTGGTGTGGATGTTGTGTGTGTGGTGTGTGTGCGGGGTGTGCACCGAGGTTCCTTCTCCGCCATGGCACGCAGTACTCGCAGACCCACGGCGCACAGTCCTGCGTTCCCTGGGCCGCCGCTGTCCCAGGCCCTCCGTCCTGCCCTCCGCAGACCCGCACTCTGGTGGCAGCGGCCAAAGCAAAGCAGGACTTTGAGGACACAAGCTGCTAGTTCACAATCTGGATAGATTAACCCAGTCAAGAGGCTGAGGCAGCTGGGACTCTGTCAACAGACTGGTTTTCCTGGGGAGCCCACAGAGCCCGCCGGGCCGGCTGCTGCGACTGGAAGGCGGGGCTGGCTCGTCCTCGGCAGCAGAAGGGATTGTTTCCTGCGTCGGGCAGGGGCCCCTGCCACCCAGGCCCGTACTCAGCTCACCTGGATCTGTGCTCAGTCAGCCCCTCACTTTGTGTCCTAGTGAGAAGAGGCCCTTTTCATTTTTATTAAGCAAGCAGCTGAAATGCTAATACCTAACGTTCTATTTTTTTTAACACTGGGAGTTGTTTGGCATCAAGCCACAAAAACAAAAGATATTCCCCAAATCCTTGGCTGCTGAAACCCAGCCAACCTACCAGGCCTGAGGACGGCCTCGAAAGAGGAGCAGCGAAGGAAGGCGAGCTGAGATGGGAGTGGGGGGGGTGTGGTGCCCTCCGCATTGCCGGGCAAGGGCTCCTCGGTTCTGCCAGGCAGGGGCGAGGTCCGTCACTCTAGTGCTTTAGAGCGATCGGAGAAGGGGGTGGTCTGCGGTAGCTGTGCTTAAGGCCAGAGCTGCCACTGTCAAGGTCACTTACCTGAGACCAGAACAAGTGCTGAGACTGACCGTGGAACCAGAATAGCCCTGCACGTGTCCATGGTAGTAACAGTGACCCTGAAAGAAGAAAGTCGGTTCAGTCATGATGTCTTCTTGCCCACTCACAATAAACCAACGGCCTCCAATCATCTTGTTTTCAGCTACAGAATTCCCTTTTGCATAAAATGTTGAACCAGCGGTCTTAATGTTTCATGCCAGCCCCACGTGACCCAGCCAGGATCTATGGCAGGAATATCTGATTTACTTAGAGATTATCAACAGGGTTTCTAATTGCATCCCGGTTCCATTCTCGTCTCCCTGACACCCTTCAGGAAAGCCCTGATGCGGAAGGTTTTACAAACTCCAGCAGCTGAACAAATCACATTGCCATTTTCCGCATTACAAATTGTCTTTTGTAATGAGATGAGGAACCGTGTGGGGTATTTAAGCACACTGTGAAATGCAATAAAATGAGGCCAAATCTATGGCTTATGAAAACAGAAAAGGCTATGAGAGGAAGGGGGTGAGGAGAGATAGTGGGTACCTCGATGAACTGCCCAATTGAGAGCAGAAAGACTCTCTTAGCAGGAGAGAAAAATAGGAAGGTCTTCTAAGACAAAAGTCCTTGGGTGACATGCCTGCAATATGCCATTTCTTTAATAATGTCACTTGCAAAAAGAAACCACAGCACGGACACATCCTTAGTGAAGATAGATATCCGTCCGGAATCAAGGTTAATTTTACTGTTGAACAAATGTTATGTTGCAGCCCCAATTAAGTGGCTGGCTGGCAAGAAACGCTAAGTGCATTTAGTGCTCCTCATTCAAGGCCTCTGGATGCCAGCGGCGTACGGTCCCGAGGCAAAGGGCTGCGTCTTCTAAGGGACAGGAGAAGTGGACGCTGGGGTTTCAGCCTCAGCACACAGCTCCTTCAATCAGGACCACAGTTAATCACTTTTTCCAGGGCAGGGCAGGGTGTCCAGTTGTCCTGCCCGACAGGGACAACATTCCAAAGACCACCTTGACTTTGCTGAGAAAGAGGGCTGGATGGGATTGAGTGGCCAGGGAAATCCCATATCATGAAAAAGAGGCCAAGATGATCTCTTTGTCACTGAACAGAGGACAAAATTTTGGGATCATCTGAAAAGGCAATTACAGGAAGGGAGTGCTGCAGAACATTTGTTATTTTGACTTTTTCTTATTGATTGTGGAAGTTCTTTATATATTCAGGATATTAATTATGTGAGAAATGTCTTCTTAACTGACTTACGATATCTTTTACTGTATTTATTACAAGAGTTTCCAATTCTTATACAATCAAATTTATGCATATTGTGTATTGCTTAAGATGGCTTTCTTCAACGTTATACATATGTCCTCTCTTATTTTCTTCTATTTCTTAGAATTAGTTCTTAGAGTTAGTTATTTAATCTAAATTGGAATTCATTCTTGTGGAGGTATGAGGTTGGAATCCAACCTTCCCCACAAACTAAGAGCCAGCTGTTCTTCACCACCATTTTCCTTTTCTTACTGATTTGAAATGTCACCTTGTCAGATATCGAATGCCCACATACGTATGTGGCTTCACCTCCGTGTTCTCTATGCTGGTCCACTGAGGCAAACCTCCATCTGTCCATTCCTGAGCCAACACCACACTGTTTTAATTCCTATTATTCTATAGGAACATTTTGATATCAGAGCAAGTTCTCTTTTTTGATTGTGATTAAATTCACATACCATAACATCCACCTTTTTAAAGCATACTATTATGGGTGTTAGTACGTTCATAATGTTGTGCAGCCATCACATCTAATTCCAAAACATTTTCATCACCCCAAAAAGAAACCTCACACCCATTAGCAGTCACTTCCCATTAGCCACCCCTGGCAACCAATAAACTACTTCCCGTCTCTATGGATTTGCCTATCCTATTCATTTCATTTCATTTCACGTTAAGTGGAATCATACAAAATGTGGCCTTTTGTGTCTGGCTTCCTTTACTTAGGATAATGTATTCAAGGTTCATTCATGTTGTAGCAAGTATTAGTACTTCATTCCTTTTTTTTGCTGAATAAAATGACATTGTAGGGATATACCAAATTTTGTTTTCCCATTCATCGGTTGCTGGGGATTTGGGCTGTTTCCACTTTTAGACTATTATGAATAATGCTGCCATGAACATTTACGTACAAGTTTTTGTGTGGACATATTTTTTTGGTTCTCTTGGGTATACACGATGGGTAGGTATATGGTTATATATCTGTAAGTGGGATTGCTGGATCTTATGGTGACTCTGTTTACATTCTGAAGTACTGCCAAATTTTTCCCAAGCAGCTGAACCATTTTACATTCTCAGTGTATGGGATGAATGTATGAACTTGTCCACATCCTCACCCACATTTGTTATTGTCTATGCTGTTGATTACACCCATCCTAGTATATGTGAAGTAGTGTCTCACTGTGGTTTTGATTTTCATTTTCCTAATAACGTATGACGTTGAACATCTTTTCACATGCTTATTGGCTATTTATACATCTTTTCTGGAGAGACGTCTATTCAAATCCTTTGCCTATTTTTTAATTGTTTTTTTTTTTTTGTCTTTTTATTGTTAAGTTGGAAGAGTTCTTTATATATCCTGGATTCTAGACCCTTACCAGAGACATGATTCGCAAATATTTTCTCCCATTTTGTGGGTTGTCTTTTCACTTTCTTGATGTCTTTTGTAGCACAAAAGCTGATCATTTTGATGAGGTCCAAGCTCTCTATTTTCTTAATTTGGTTGCTTATGCTTTAGGTGCCATATCTGAGAGACCCTTACCTAACCTAAGGTGATAAAGACTTACACCTATGTTTTAAGAGTTTTATAGGTTTAGCTCTTACATTTAGATCTTTGATTCACTTTGAATTAATTTTTGTATATGCTTAAAGTAGGGCTCAAATTTCACTCTTCTGCATGTGGATATCCAGGTGCCCTGAACCATTTGTTAGAAAACTATTCTTTCCCCAATTTGTCTTGGCAACCTTGTTGAGAGTGAGTTTTCTTTTGATACTATTTTTTCTTCAGAAGTTTCTACAGTGTTATTACCTATTTTCTCTTTCAGGTGAATTTTAGAATCAAATTTTAAGCTCTGCAATAATCCTTTGAGATTTCAGCTTGACTAATTTGAATGTAGAGGTCAATTTAGTCAGGATTTGTAGTTTTCAAATAAAAAGTTTTTCTATTCATATACACGGTATGTCTCTCCACATAATAAGGCCATTTTTATGTCCTTCTGCCTAGTTTTAGATGTTTTTTTTTGAACGGCTTTGGAAAGTTTTCACTTGGCTTATGTCTAGGTATTGTATAGGCTTGTTGATATCATAAATAGGGTCTTTTTTTCTATTACATCTTATACATGGTTATTTTTAATGTAAAGGAAAGCTTTTTTATTTTTTAAAGTTGATCTTGTATCAGAGACTCCTGCTGGGCCATCTTATCAGCTTAACAATTTGTAGCATAGCTTGGATTTTTTATGTTGTTGACTATACCAGCTGGAAATAATGACATTTTCTGGGCCTCCTTTTTGACCCCCATACAACGTTGAGGAGTGGGGTGGCCCGGTGGCCAGGGACAGAGGTGGGAGAGGGGATTGCCCACAGAGGGAAAGCACATGCACAAAGATGGGCAATGGGGGAGGGGGACAGTTCAGGGAGGGGCTTTGTCTGCTTGGCTGGGAGATTCAGGCGCGGAGGCAGACTCACTGCCCCATTTCTCCTCTGGCGAGGCTGTCCTCTTCAGTGAGCACGTGGCCCAGGGAAGGGGGCACGAGGGACAGTGCTGGGGGACACTGCCCAGCCAGCCGCCAGGCATCCAGCCAGGCCATGGGGGACCCTTGCTGCCAGCCTGCCTCTTTGGTTTCCATGGGAAGTAACTTTTGAAAGGCTCCATGGTTCCCCCTCTCTAGGTAACTCTAGCTTTGGGTACTTAAGGGAGTCATGATAATAATTCTCTAAACATGGGGAGGTTGTGTAACTGGATTGTAATGCCCCAGGGCATCAGGGGGGCCTGGTCCCCTCTGCACAGGGTGGGGGGATTTCAGCCCTGGGAACCCAGCAGACATGTTGGAGCTGAGATGACTCAGGAAGTGAAGGGACCCAGCTGGCGTTATAAGTTAGGGTGCCTGGGGAAACGAACGTCACTGGTTTTTGACTTACCCATCTTTGAGGGTCTTGTACATTAAATAATTTGCTCCATTTTAGATAACTGTGAAGTATTGCTATAGGAAACCAAGTATTGGTTAAAAAATTAAAAACCAAATGGTGACAATAGTCTTAATGACCGACCTCTGGAATTTCAAACTCATTTATTCTCAGTGTCGATTTACTTTTTAATAGATTACTTATCAAATGTGCTTTCAAATTAAATACCCAGAAATATAAGCTTATTAAAGAATGAGCTGAGAACAAATTAGTATAAAATTAATTTCTAGTTCAACAACTAGGCTGAATTATTGCTTATAAAAGAGGAGGGGGCGAAGAAAAAAAAGAGGAGTGGGTGGATTCTAGCTCTTGTACTCTGGTCCTTAAACAACCCCAACTCTCTTAGTCAGTACCAGAGTTAACACCTCATTTCTTAGCTCTAAAACTACCTTCTGTTCATCTTCAGACAGTTGACTAGCAAGCCCATTGCTCTCTCTTGACTATTACTAGAGCTCCAAATTCCAGATCCTCCAGGACAATTGCAATCTCATGAAGTTTTGTTTTTTTCAATATGATTAACTAAACGTTTAAACACATGTGATTTGGTTTTTATAATATAGAAGTCATCATATAGATAAGTTGACAAATCAGAGAGAAAGACTCATCACACTAGGTGTCACATAATTGGCTGGGGAATTTGACCATGGGGAGTGGAGGAGATGTACGTTCCTACTCCTCTGGGGGGCTTGATCCCCTTTGGCGGTGGCCAAGGTCGAGAGAGAAGTGCAGGCAGCACCACATGGGGGCCAGCAGTGCCCAGTCAGCAAAATCTCCAGGTGAGTGTGTGTCCCCATATCTGAGGGCCAGGTTGTCTCCTATAGACTGATGTTAACAGGCAGGAACCTGCCAGGCCTTGTAGATTTGCAAACATGTGGCCTGTTGGATCTGGATGTGGCCACACCTGTGAGAGATGCAGGCATCCATCATGCCTTGGAGGTCTTGTGCCCCAGGGCCCACCAGATCTGTCGATCATAACAATTACCCTTGCACACCATCCCCAACTGCATCCCCTCCCAATTGCCTCAAGAGAGGCAAACCATACCGTCCCTTTCTTTCTCTCATGCTCACGTCTCTAAAGACGTGGCTGAACGAGACATCATCTTATTTGCACAGTCGTCTTGGCCTAGTTCTGCTGGTCCAATACATTCTCTTTCCACCAGCAAAACATAACAGAAAATAGTCCCAAACATGCATAACCACAAAATTACATCTTTTCCTTTACAAAACCTCTAACCATTTATTTTATATACTTATTACTTAACCTAATGCATTTCTCCCCTCCAGTAAAATAAACTCTCCTTCTGTTTAATACTATCAATCAAATATAATGGTGGGGAAGAGGATATAGAATAAGAACACTTGAGCTTGAAAATAGTAGCCCTCAACTCTATGCCATACGGGAAGTAAAATAAAAATTCTGTTACCCAACTCTCAGTGGACTAGAAAGAAAGGAATTTTATATGCTAAATTGCTACCAAAAGTGGCCTGACCTCGTGATTAAAAAGAACCTGTGAGCAGACAAATTCCATTAGGGAGTAAGCTGAGCGAAAATGATTTTCAATGTTCTTTTCCTTGGGAACTTGAAAGGGCCTCCCCCCCCCCCCACCCCGCTACATGCAATGTGACAAACTGTCTTGATTTAGCATTTGAATCGCACAGTGTTCTAGCTGGAAGGGAACTTCAGCCCGTCCAGATGTGGAAACTGAGGCCCTGACTGGTGAAATAACTGTCTAAGGTCACAGAGCTGGTTCATGGCAGAGCAGGGACTAAAGGACAAGCCTCTCATCCCCAGGCAGGACAGCTTCCCTCCACATCTTGCTGCTATGAACGTGCGCCCTCGCGAGGAAAAGTTATCACCTAAAATCCAAACTTGGACAGAATACGTTTTCAAGGACAGCAGAGCCTCATCACTCAGGGAATCCGAGGAAAGTAAAGTCATTTCCAGACTCAGAAAGGTCTGCAGATCGGAGGGGTGTGAGGGTGAGTGAGTGTGTGTGTGCACACGTGCATGTGCGTGTGTGCCTGAGCTGCTGACCTGCGTTTCAGCACACCTACGGTCCAGCCTTTCCTCCCGTGTGGAGGAGCATCAGGCCCCCACATACCAAGGGTTTGCTTGAGACTGAAAGAAGGTGACAGTGCATTCAAGCAAAGCAAAAAGTGACTTTGCAGCCCCGTGTGTTTCTCTGACTGAGTGACATTACGCTTTCCCCTGAGAGTGTACGGGATGGATTGCTGAGAAGTAAGTCAGCCCACCCATGCTCCCCGGGCCATGTCTGCTCCCAGCTCTAACAAGAACCGTGTCTGCTTAAAAGATTGGGAAGGATCAACCTCAGGGGCCGCTCACGTTACTTTGCGGTGCTGGCATTTGGCACGAGAGAACGCAGCTTACAAAACTGTGTTCATGGTCTTTGGGAGTGCCCTGTAACCTGGGCCAGGAAGCGGCACCGCTGCGATAGTGAGAGCACTGGACCATCTGGAGTTGGAAGTCTTGTGCTTCGAGACTCAGTCTCTATTTTTAATTTGTAAAATGGGATTGACACTTGCTGCCCGGGGTCTTAGGGATCGAATCAATCTGTGAAATGTATGTCCTTGTCACAGATCTGGGATATGACAACATGTACTTAAACCCATTATGCTGTAAGCGCTGTGTTCTGCCTGTCTATTTCCCTATGCACTGGACCCCGGCTCAGTGTATGTTTGCCGAATGAATGAATGAGCACGTGCGAGAACAGCTGACCCCTTAGAGAGCAGGGAGCGTGGTTTTCTTACACTGCCGCACTAGTTCCTGACTCACAGCTCTCAATCTTCTTGGCTGTCGTGCGGGACTGTGTAGATAGATGAACAGGAGCAGGAGGGACTTGAGGGGCCTGGTGGGAGCGGGGTCAGAGACACGTGCCTTCAGAGCCTGGTGTCCGGCACAGCTCACGGACCCCTTTCTTGCCCGCAGCTCCCTCTCTCCTCCTATTATCCCGATACATGAAGGACTTCAGAAGGAATGGATGGTCCAGGGTAGTTAAGAGATGTTGTGAATCCATCATCAAGGCAGAGCAGTGGCTACAACGGGCTCACTTTTCTAGAAGCCTGACTGTGCGCCAGGTTCAGTGTCTGTTTGTTTCGTGTTCACGGTCCCGGCTGGTTCAGGGCTCAAGCTGGGATTTTAGCCTGGGCAGCTTGCCTCCCTGGCTTCTGAACCCACCCTCTCCACACACTGCTTCCAGACAGAAGGCTGTCCCAGAGCCTCTCCTGACACCTTTAGAGAAGGAAAGTCACCACACCTGGAGCTCCTCTGGGAACCCACCGCACATTCCACATGGATTTGGCTCTTCCATTGTTTGGCTCCTAAAGCATCTTTGCCACGGGTGCATCGTGTTGTCTGTGGTCAGACGGTATGTTCCTTGAGGATGGGGAATATATCCCCCTCCCTCCTGTACACCGCCACGTGGCACTAGACCTTACTCAGTTCCACTGGGCTTCGGAGTGATGCACTCAGCAGATTCCCAGAGGGCTTTCTGCCCCTGCCCGTATCCCAGGACAACGGGTCAGCAGAGCATCCTCTGCTCGCCCCAAGAAGTACCTGCTGGGTCTCTCTCTTTGCGAATGAACACCAGCCCATTCCTGAATCCACTTCGCTACAGTTTTATATTCTAATTCCACAATGCGAGCAGCACGGCCATGGACATACAACAGACACACTCCAGTGTTCTGTCTGCATTATAGTGGCTAGGAGCTCAGATTCTAGACTCAGGCCGTGTGAGTCTGAATCCTTATTAGCTGGGGGCTTAGTCTAGTTACTCAAGCCCTCCATGTCTCAGCTTCCTCATCTGGGTGTAAAAATAGCAAAAACTGATTTGTTGTGAGGATCAAACAACAAAATGTACGTAAAGCGCTTTGCACAATGCCTGGCGTGTTGTTGGTGCTTACTTCATGTTACACTGGGCACTCAACAGACATTTGTTGTTGAATGAGTGTATAAATGAATGAGTGAATGAACGCATGCATGAAAAGGTATGTCACCATGAGAGAATGGGAATACTGGTCTCAGAACTTTGGACTCGATTAAGGAGGCATTGAGGAAGCTCTTGATGATTTGTGAGGACTGAGACACAAGGGCAAAAGGGAATGGCATAAATAGAAAGATGCTCTAGAAGGATCACGTAGGCAGGAGTGGTGGCTGGATTCAACACAGGTGAGATTAGAAGTGGGGAGAAACGTCAGGTGGCCATGACAATCTTCCAGCCGAGAAGAAGGGAGGAGTTGAGCTGCAGCAGCAAGTGTGTCAGTGGATCAGGGAGGGGGGTAAGACGGCTGTGAAGGCGGAAATCGACACAGGACACGGCGAGGACCTGAGGGGAAGAAGGGGTGCTTAGTGCCTTGGTCAGTGAGAGGACGGAGCAGCCTTTTGAGGCAGAGGCAAGCCCGGAAGAGCTGATGAATTAGACGTGCAGAGAGTATGGAGATGTTAGGGAAATTAATCCCATTTTAAATCATTTTTTAAGAATGTGATAACAGGCCTAGCTCATACCTGGTACCTGTACGAGAAGGGAATGGTCTCTGCCTTCCCTCCTACCCCCCAGAATCATCTTTCATCCTCTTCAGCTGCTCTCTAGCAGAGATGGGATGTGGCTGACTCCCTAATACCCATTTGCCCTGACATGTTCAGTCCAAGCCGATTGTAGAAGGTTCTACTCCTTTTTTTTTTTTTTTTAATTATTTATTTATTTATTTATGGCTGTGTTGGGTCTTCGCTTCCGTGTGAGGGCTTTCTCCAGTTGCGGCAAATGGGGGCCACTCTTCATTGCGGTGCGCGAGCCTCTCATTATTGCGGCCTCTCTTGTTGCGGAGCACAGGCTCCAGACGCGCAGGCTCAGTAATTGTGGCTCACGGGCCTAGTTGCTCCGCGGCATGTGGGATCTTCCCAGACCAGGGCTCGAACCCGTGTCCCCTGCATTGGCAGGCAGACTCTCAACCACTGCGCCATCAGGGAAGGCCCTCTACTCCTTTTTGATAGGAAACACATTTGCCGTGGAAATGAATGGGATGTCACTCAAACAATACTTTTGATCAAGATATGGGATTTCATGCCTGTCTGATGGTCCAGCCTCAGTTAATACTGAAGGTCCCCTTTGGACGTCTATTACAGCAAATGTTTTCATAAATTTTTTGAATGAGAAACACACACAACAAATGGAACCCTTCAGGTGTAGAAGGTCAGATCTTTTTCCTTCTCCCCATCTCCATGCCCCTGGTCTCAGCAGCCGTCTCCTCTTGCCCGGGATTTGGGCTCTTCCACGAGAGCCAACTGCCTGACCTTGCTGGATCTCTGCTCTTGCCCCTCTGATGACCTTCAAGCTGCAGCCAGTGGAATCTTCCAAAGTCTCTCCCTAGTTATGACATCGCCTTGGTTGACACTTTTTAGTGGCTTCCCCATCTTCCTCCATGACAACCAAATTGTCACCTTGGCCTCCAAGTCCTACATACTCTGGTCCCTGTCAAATTGTAGACATTTCTCTACCTCCAAGTAACAGCTGGCATCAGCCAGAAATGTCCTTCCCTTTCCATCCCCTGGTTCATGCCTCCTTAAACTTCAGATCTTGGTTCACATGTTCCTTCCTCCATGAAGTCTTCCATGATTCCTTAGACTAGATTAGGCCCCTTCGCCTTTCCTTCGGTGCACTTAGCACAGATTTTAATTTGGTCTGTGATTCTTGGAATAATGTCAGCCTCTACCCTCCGGCTCCATGTGGGTCTCCTGTCTTTTTTTATTGTCAGTGGGAGTCACAGGGCCTGGCACAACGGGGATGCTCAGTTAACATGCACGTAATAGAAGGATGTGTTTGGACCAAAGCACTGAAAACATTTAGGAGACTTTCTGGAGGGCATTCTGTCCTTTCCCAGAGTTGTCTTTTGGGATGTAGATAGCATAAATATCATGGGCATTGTCTCCCACAGGCCTTATTAAAAGAGACAGTATAAGACATAATCTTCCCTTAGATGTGGCCAGCAAAGGCTTAAGCCACAAATATTTCATCCTGTCAGGATAATAGAGAGATAAAAGACAGGGGATCAATTCCAAAATTAAAATCAGCCACTAGTTTGCTTGTCAACCAGCTTACACTGATTGTTGAGAGATTAAATTAAAAAAAGAAACATGCTAGCCAAAAAGTGGTTCTTATTTTATATATAATTTTAAATTTAGGGAAATCCATTGTGTGCTGACTTTGGGGGAAAAGGGGATGAGTCAGCACATTTCTTTTTGTTTCCCAGCCTGATTCAGTAGAAACAAAACCCCCAAAGCTGCATCTGTCTCCTCACCACGAAAGACAATATGAGGCCTTGAGCTCCCCTTAAAGGGTTTCTGCTGGAAGATGGGCTGTCTAGGGCTAAGGGTTTTCTTTAGTGAACGAGATTGTTCACTCATCTTTACAGTAACGTGGCTGACAGCTCAGAACAGGCACTCAAAGGAATGGGGGAAGGTGGCCCCAGATTAAGAGAAGAGTCATTGTTTTTCTAATTGTAAAAGCAACATATGCTTGCTGTTTCTGGAGGTTTCGGGGTGCCAATTAACCCAGCCTTCAGTTGGTTCACCTACTGAAGAAAGATTCAAAGAGTCCAATGAAGATCAAAATACACTATGAGCTTAACTACTTCTGAAAGACGGGTTTCTGGTATATTGCATCAGAGGACACAACTTAGGTCAGGGCAGAAGTGAGCCTTCCTGCAATTTCTAACCCTCGTCTCCCCGCATCTCCCCACCCTGCTCTTATTAGCCAGGCCTGAGGACCCAACTTGGTGAAGCTGGTGCTGCAGGAGGCCATCGCTTGGAATATTCCACAGACGGGGCGGCAGGGCTCACCCACACTCGACTGAGGGAAGACAGCAAGGCTAGCTCATGGCCTTTCCAAGGCAGGGGCTCTACCCCCTCCCCAGTTAGCAGGGACCAGCGGTTGCCAGGGCTTGCTTCCTCCCGCCCTCCTCTCCCTGAGAAGATGCTTCCGTGGGGAGGAGTGAGGGTGTGAGTCGGGGGCGGGGGGTAGGTGTTTGCCTGTCTATACAGTTACCTCGTGGAAAGATGAGGCGGATGAGAAATGTAACCCCCTCCACCACCCCGTATATACATCAGTCACCCCAAATAGAAAAATACAGAGAGTCTCCACCAGAGACAACTACTATCAACATTCCAGTGCCCTTCCATCCAGGCTGTTTTCTAAGATGCCTGGATTTATAGCCTTCAGCCTTCGCAATCCAAGTCCCAAACAGCCCCAGCGGCTGTCGGGCCCTCGTTTATCTAGTCCTCTATTTCTTCTTCTCTCTTATCATATGTTTTCTTCCCAGATGAGAACAAAGGACCAAAAATGCCCTAAGAAGAGGAAATTGGTCAGGGAGATGGAGACAGAAAACATGAAACTATTAAAATAACTTTGGAAGCATATCTTACATCTTCTAGATGGTCTGTAATCAATAAGCACCTTCGCTATCATCTATAAGGGAGATTTGGAGGACTTGAGCCTATTGTCAAGTATTTCTAGGATCTCTTTTTTCTGTTTCTATTTGGAACAACAATTTACACCGTAAGGAGAGCTTTTGTGCTAATTCTAAAGGCGTATAAATGACATCCTCTTAGGAGAAAAAAAGAGAAAAAAAAAATGTCAATTGAAGTCAGGGCACCAATGATTACTCATATCTGAGATGGACCCTCAGGTCTTCTTTTGTGGCCTCCATCCTTACCCTGTGCTCCAGGGTCATATAGCTATCTGCCTACTGAACACCTTTACTACGCTGTTCCACCACAAACTCAACAGGGACAAATCTGCATTCACTGTGCCTTCCTCCTTCTAAACCCAACAGCTGGTCCTTAATGACACCACTGAGAAACAAACTGCCCATCCCATGGCTTAAGCAGAAGGGGGAGCGTTGTTGGTGCTTCTTTAGTTTTTTTTTTCCCCTGTATTTTCACTCTGGAATTTTTATTGGACCTATTCTGTTCTCTTTAAAATATTTCAGATTTTTCTCTGACTTTTCTATTATCTCGCATTCCTGCAGGTGCTAATTCTCGTTTCCCTTGTCATTTACACGGGCTTTTGTGAATCATGTGTTTTGTAATTTTGATTTTGGGTCATCTTTAATAATATTCTTCTTCTTCTTTGTTTTTGATGTGGGAATCTCAGGTAACCTGGGCTGTAGAAATATCCCTATAGAACTATTTTCGGTTGACTTCAGCTTGGGCCCATGGGACGCAGGGCTGCTGATTTGGGACCAGTTTTGAGGTCCACATTTACTGGGAATTCCATTCCTAGGCTGGTATTAGAAATCTGAACACCAGCCCATCCCATTCCAAATATACGCTTTGTGAGGCTAGCTGGGGTTTCACTTTCTCTATTTTTTATGAAATCTTTGTTCAATCCAGGACACCTGGAGACAATTCTCTCTGTTGCCCCTTCTCTGGACTGAAGTTTTACTTGTCCCTTTTTTCACAGAGGAAGCATCTCTCTGGGGCCCCAGCCTTCGTGGGATTCTCATTTGCAGAACCCACTTCTTTTGTCCCAACCCCCAAGCACGGGGTCCTCTCTCTGGGTCCTGAATAGCCTGTTGGGGTCCCGTGACCTCAACTCACCAGCTTAGTGCTCTGAGCTTACATCCCTGATTTGTTTCTGCTTCCCAGGGATTTCTTTGACTCTCCCAAGCTTGGTCAGGCATTAACAAAAATTCTGTCGACAATAATGGCTACTTGACGACATTTCAGTTGTAAATGTAAAGCCTTTCTCTAAGCTTATTCTTTTTAAAACAAATACCCATAGCTCTTTAAAACAAGTAACCATCCTGGTCCTCAGAGGGCAGCAACTCTCTTTAATGCCCACATTCACACCTGGGCCTGAGCACACTAAGCGTTTGTTAAGAGGAATAAATGAATAAAGTTAGCATCTTGTCTAAGTAACATATAAAACTTCAGATACTAGAAAAGCTAAGAGGTGATAAATGTCACATTCCAGTAACAACCATGATATAGAATCATATGGACACGGTGGATACATTTATGAAAGGTTAAGCAGAGTCAGTTTTCCTTTGAATTTCTTTAAGGGACTTGCCAGTTTAATGCAGCCAAGTTCAGCCCAGGGGTGACTGCTTTCTGAGCCATCTCTAATTTGGGCTTGGTTTCCAGGAAGGATTTGCCCAGCTTAGCATACCATGGTCACTGGCAGGTGGGTTCAGTGTCAGCCTGCAGTCAAGCCATACCTTCAAGGACTGTCCTGGCACATGCCTAGCCAAAGCCAAGTTTTTCTGGAGTTATAATGGAATGCCCAAACCATAAGCAATGCCCAAACTCTTCTCGGGGTCTAAGTGAAAGATCTGGGCCTGTGACTTTGCTTAGAATAAAACAGCTACAGAGTTTAAGCACAGATCTGATAGCAGAGTATCATGGTGGTCCAAGCATGCATGACTTACTGTGTAATTTCGAATGAGGGAGACGTCAGTGCCATCTTGCAGATAGTGGGTTTCTGTGAAACTGCTGGCAATGAGACCTCTGTGGAAAAATAGAAACAACATAAAAGATGAGCATAGAATCGCAATGATATGTCGCTTGTGGATGTCTAGGCTGTAGGGTGGCATGGGTCTGATTCTCTCCTTATTTTATAGATGACCTGCTGACGCTCCCTTAGGGCCTTCACCTGTTCAGGTTACCCAGGGAGAGCCAGGATGAGACTCAGGCAGGCGAGATTCAGATGCATGTGCTTTGAATAGTGGCCCCCAGAGTGCCCGTGGTGCCCTCCTCACCCGCTCCCGCCTCATGCCTCCAACACACACAGGTGTGTGTGTACACGTGCACATGCACACACGTGCACACACCCTGCTACGAACAGCACACGCAGATTTCTGAGTTGGGAGAACCACCCTTCTGGAAGTCACAAGGCCCCACTATCTAGAATCAGCAGCTAAGCTACCCGCTGGAAAAATAATTTTGGACCCACAATATTGGCCCTGCTAGTTCTCCTGCAGGTGAGGGAGCCAGCTGTCAATATTAAAATGTCAAAGGATAGTTTAAAACAGCGATGAGGGGCTTCCCTGGTGGCGCAGTGGTTAAGAATCTGCCTGCCAATGCAGGGGACATGGGTTCGAGCCCTGGTCCGGGAAGATCCCACGAGCTGCGGAGCAACTAAGCCCGTGCGCCACGACTACTGAGCCTGTGAGCCACAACTACTGAGCCCGTGCGCCTAGAGCCCGTGCTCCGCAACAAGAGAAGCCACCGCAATGAGAGGCCCGTGCATGGCAACGAAGAACAGCCCCCACTCGCCACAACTAGAGAAAGCCTACGCGCAGCAACGAAGACCCAACGCAGCCAAAAATAAATAGATAAAATAAATAAATTTATTAAAATAAAACAACGATGAAATGTTAGAAAGAGTGCTGTAGGAGGTGAGGAAAAATGATTTTGGACACGTGGAAATACTGAATTTCTAAGATGACTTGGTAGAGAAGCAACACCTCTATTTACCCTAACTAAAATTGCGTGCAATCTACTACATCTTCACTGATGGTAGCAAAGCCTGAGTTTGTTTAGGTTTCAGACTATTTTGTGATTTCTGCTGTCATATGCACATTCTATCCTTCTCAACATCACTGCAACAAGTATTTCCTGTGCACCGACTACGTGCTGGGTGCTATACCAGCTGCTGGGATATAAAGATAAATAAGGGCACTGCCTGGTGAGGTGACAGACAAAACATAATACAGTGAGGGGAGAGCTGTCACAGAGGCAGGAACAGAGTCTTACTGGGTGAATGGACGCACAGCAGGTGGAGGGTAGTGAAAAGGGGAGGCTTTAGAGAGAACACAGGGGGAGTCAGCCAGGCAAAGGGGGGCTGGGAGAAGGGGATTCCAGACAGAGGATGGCAAGGCCCGGAGACCCAAGGGTCTGGAATCTGGGGAGCCAGGTTGGTGGGAAGCAGGGAAGAGCTGTAAACACCTCTGGATTTTATCTGTCTGGGCAATAACGAGTCGAGAGTTGTTTTAAATACTGGACTTTGCAGGAGGTGCAGCACGCAGCAATGATGTTGTCCGCCCTCCCTGCCCAGGGAATGCACTTTGCACCGCTAGGTTCTGCTGGGGTCGCTCCAGCCCCAGTCCCGAGATGAGTGTGGGACCCAAGCTAACCAGTCTCTAAGCTTCCCTGCAGCCTGCCTGGAGCTAGCGCTTCTGGAGAAGAGGTCTTTCTTCTTTGTTCCCAAAGCTACACACAAATGCGCTCAGGGCCTCCTTCAGCCTGGCCCTGGCTGCAGGGGGGCGCTGCCAGGCAAAAACCCAGCCATCACCAGCTGCGACAAAGGACAGAAAAGAGGAAATCTTCCAGTTGCCTCGGGGGCCCACTTTGCCTCTCCTTTCCCTCAAGAAACCCCTCTCTTCTGCTTCAGCTGGTTCCAGCTGGGTTTTGCAACCAGAGTCCTGATAAATATGGAAGGGAAGAAATCAAAGTGGCAACGCTGCAAATGTAACAGATGAGAGAGTGTTTCTTACAAAGTCAGATTTCTCAGACCCTCCCCCAGCCGAGTCCAGAACTGAGAGTCACCTCCCCGTTTTATACGGGTTTCGATTTATTTAGGACATGCCTGGTTTAAATCAGTTAGACCCTCACAGCGGGTCTGAGTTGCGCTCTACTTAACAGCGAGTGTTTGAGAAGAAAGTGCCAGAAATCTAAAAGGCAGACAATCTCTCACGCTCACTGACAGAGCTCACGGACTGTTCCGCACTCCTCACTTCTCCCTCTGCTCGGGAGGAGAGAAATCTGGCTGGAGGAGGTTAACCTCCCTGCAGCTTTTGGCCTCAAATTCCCATCTCCTAAGTGTCCCTCCTCTGGGTGTCACAGGGCCCCCGGGGAGGGCTCACTGCCAGCAGCCCCGCCTGGAGGATCAGGAGCAGAGGAAGGAGAGCGGGCAGGGGAGGTGATGGGGGTTTGGAGAAGGAGCTGGTGGTCGTCCTTCACGTGGAAGAGAGTTTCAGGAAGGGGTAGGAGGCTGGCGACCTTGCCGGGGCAGCTGCAGGGGTGGGCCCAGGCGGTGGGGACAGGGAAGGTCATGGACATTTTCCAGAGGGTGGTTCTAAAGGGGAGCAGAGAGATGGGGTGTGAAGAGGCGAGGGTGTCATCTAAAGGGACAGGCTGGAGAGATGGGGGCAGAGCTGCAGAGCAACAGGTGGCCGGTGCCCAGAGCACAGGTGACAGCGAGGACAGAAGCCATCGCCTGAGTGAGGTGGGACCCGTAAAGGCCTAACGGTTTTGGTGAAGGAGGGAGCTTAGTAAGCTTCAAGATCGCAGAGAAAGGCGAAAAGGAAAATTTAATATAATTGAAATTATGATTACTTACTAATGCTTTACTATTCAATAATCATTTTATTTTACTTATCTCTTATTCATAATTTAGTAATTCTGTTCCTAACAATGTTGGATCCTCCTTTCGGACAAATCAAGGTATATGAATACCTAATACTAAGAACAGTAGCACAGAGAGGAGGAATTTGTAGACCAAAGACAGAGAATTGCACGGCTTTCTAACTGAAAGATGGATGTCCAAGAAGACGGTTCCCTTCACAGACGAGAAACACGGAAAATCCATCTGGAGAGCCGGAGACGGGGTGGGGGGGTGGGGGGGGATGAGCATTTGGTAGACTGCAGTCAGCGAGCTGGCGGACCAGAAGAATGTGGGCTTTAATGGCAGTCAAATGAATGATGAGGCTTTAAAATGTCACTCAGTCCAGTAAGACAAAGACCCATGAATATTCCTGCCTAAGGAACCCCGCTGTTTTTCATTGTGTCCAAACGCCACTTAAACAGAAGTACAAGCACCATCATACTCGGAGCTCTAGCGAGTTCTTCAGTCCTATCCTATGTCTCCTTTTATTGACAGAGGTGGAAATGGGGGCTCCTGAGGACAGCCTGAGAGTGTCCCCCCACAGCTAAGACACCGAAGGACACACCCCTTTTTGAGTTTTCCTCAGAGTCTGGAAAAGAAACGCCGACGTACAGCTCAGACACACTGATACCACTGTGAGTGGCACATCTTCCCACACGGAGCCCAGATGGGGGCTAATGTTCCGTGAGGACGCAGGCTCGGCCTTTCCCACAGCAGCCCCAGTACGCAGAGCTCAGAAGGTCCAGAGCTTTCTCAAGCCTCGGCTTCCCACGAGCGGCTGGAACAGGAGACGGAGGGAAGCCGCGTGGCCTGGCCTCTGAGGCCGGCGCCCCATCCCGTGGGTCTGGGAACTGGGAGTTGGAGATCCCCACACCGCTGTCAGAACCCATCCCCTCTCGACTCCGATTTCGTCTCAGTGCCAGGCGGTCCACCGCATGTTTCCCTTAGGCTGTGAAGAGCCCAGGGCAGTGACAGTGCCCAGGTCCCACGCTGGGGTCATACCACCGCCCCGCTGGAAACCCCTGAACGGCTCCCCATCCCACTTGGATACAATCCCAACGCCTTCCACCACCTCCCAAGCGCTCCCAACCTCACCCTCCTAATGCATGATGCCTACCTTCCCTGTGGCTCGCTCTCCCACAGCCAACACGCCTTCTGCCTCGTTCTAGAACATTCCACACCCTCTCCCCCCTTAGGGCCTTTGCATTTGCTCTGCCTTGTGCCTGGACCATCCTCCAGCTGGCTCTTTTCCATCCTACAGGTATGAGTTTAAACATCTTTGCAGAGGGCCCTTTCCAGGTCATCTGATCGCAGTAGCCTCCACCACCAGCATTCCCCACATCACAGACCCCCTTCGGTTTCCTATTTTGTTTATTCACCTGTTTATTTATTCATCTATATCCCCTCAAGAATTTAAGCCAAAAGAAGGCTCTTTGCTCACTGTGACCCCACCCCCAGCCCAGGCACTGTGATAAGCCCTTTATACGTACTGCTGGGTTCTGGCTCTGTGGGTTAGATGCTAATTTTATCCCAATTAAAAAAGGACACCGAGAGACAGGGAGGTTAGCTGACCTGCCCAAGGTCACACTGCATATGGCAGCATCCAGGTGGTTTTGCTTCAGAACTTGCTTTCTTAATTACTGTGTGGCGCTGCCTCTGGGGGCTGGTCAAGGATAACTGCTGAGTGCCTGCTATAGGTGCTGTACCAGGTGCTGGATAAATACACGCTGAGCAGGATAACTGATGGATGGACCGGTGGGTGGATGCGTGGATGATTGGATTTGAGGGGAATGCTGCAGGCACACTCTCCCTTTATCTAGGGCTATCCCTTCCCAACCCCGGCAACACATGACTCACATCCCTCTTAGGTACCATGACCTGCCAAGGAGCCATGGATGAAACTGGGAAGGCACTCAGTCACAGTTTTCTGAGATGCGTGTCTAATTTAAAAGGGGCCGGAAGTCAAAGGTCCCTTGAGAAAGCTGAGAAAAGTGGGTGGACGATGGCCATATTGGAAATGTGACAGCAGTGGACCTATTTCCCTTAGATTTCCCCAAGGAGAAAATCCAATTACATGGATTCTGTATGTCAGCAAATGGAGACAGAAGATGAATGCATAATTTCATGAGAACATTCCTTTTCTCTGCTTATTAGATTAGCTGATCTAACGAGGCATTCTGTTCCTCTCTATGTCAGAAAATAAAATGTCAGGAATTGATTTTGCTGTTCTCCATTTGTTTTCTGTTGCAAGTGACACCTCAATATTCTCTCATTTCACCAACATTTATTGTGTGGGACTTTGGGTATAAGACCCCAAGAGCTCCCCATCGAGTGGAGGACAGACCCAGCGAGTGATCAGAGCCCCGTGACAGAGATACACCTAAAGCACTGTGGGAGTTCAAGGAAAGGCTTCTAACCCCGGGGAGGTGGTATCCAAGTGAGTCGTGAAAGACGGGGAAGAAGGAGTCAGGTTGAGAGGGGCTTAGTGAGGTGGGGAGGTGGGGAAGAATGAAGAAGAGAGCATTCCAGATAAAGTTACTACATCCTCAAAGGCATGGAGGCATGGAGGGTACAGAAACAGCATGCTAGTGAGGGATGGGCACAGGGGATGTAAAACTCTACGGTGTTTCAAGTTGTTGAGGTGCAGGGTTTGAGGTAGGGAGACGTGCTGCTGGTCAGATGGGCAGGTTGGGGACAGGAGTCACTGACTTTATCCCGCGCGATGGGGAACCGTGGCAGTGACCTGAACAGATGAAAGCTTTGGAGCTAAGCGCCACTCTGACAGTCGTGTAGATAAGGCTCTGAGGGAGAAAGGACAAACAGGCAGCGGGAAGGTTAATTAGGAGGCTGGTGTGAGCATACGAACAAAGGGTCAGACCAGGACAGGAGCCTCTGGGATGGGAAATTCAGGAGATGGGCAGAATTAGGAACCTCAGCTGTCAACTGAGACAGGTAATTCCTAACGGAGGGAAAGAAGAGGGTGAGTTCAGCCTTGGCCGTGTTGAGTGCGAGGGGCCTGAGCCCAGTCTTCTAGATATTCCAGCGAGCAGCCGACTCTGTGACCCTAAGGTGTAGGAAGGGGCTTGGAGTGAAGACAAAGATGCAGACGCTCAGACAGCACACGCTTGCTTTATGTGAGGACGAGTAAAATCTTTTCCTTTCCAGTCGACTATTGTGTTTTCTGATTTCAAAGTCTTTGGGTGGATAGGGCTGAAAATGATCATTTAGAATTTACACTGAAACATTATGATGTAGATACTGTACCTCCTTATAAAATCTGTTGCATTTCTGAAATGATTTCAGTATCGAAATAAGAACCATTATGCCCCAAACTGCTTCTTTTAGAACAATATTGAAATGATCCTACTCTAAACTTACCATTGTATAATTTAGTTATATTGTTAAATGAGGTGGATTTCACCAAAATGACATTTTATTCCCCAAAGCATAGGAAAGCAGGAAGAAATACCTGCTCAGTTTTACATCTGGAAGGGAGCCCTTTCTCTACCCAACCTTTGGAATGAGTTAACTATCCCACTCTTGTGCTCTGCCAAGGTTCTGTTACAGAATTTCCCCTGTTCTGTTCTGTTTCTTGTTGGCTTGTCTTCGCCCACGTTGGGTTGAGCTAAGGGGCAAAAACTACATCCCTAAGCCTAGCATAATGCCTAGCTCACAGTAAACGCTTAACCAATAAACAGAGGGCACAAACTGAATCGTTATCACAGAAAAGCAACTCAGTTTGGATAGAATGTATTCAAACTAATTGGATCAATTAAAAATTGAAAGAAATTTCTTTCATTTTTTAAATTTCTGACTTCTCTTTTTGGTTTGAAATTGTTGTCACCGATAGTGGAGGGGGTGTGTGGGGTGTGGATAATCACATTCACTTCCTTGTTATTTCAAGAGTTCCCAGTGCTGTCAGGTCATCAGGACCAGCCCTGACAACTTGACCTCAACGTTAGAACTGCTTAAATGAGAGAAACAGGGAAAGGAAAGCTTAAAGATTGGCATCAATTACTTAGAATATGAAAATCTCATTGATGACATGTCACCTTTCTCCTATTATTTCTTTGAAGACTATGTGTATGGTTTGCTGGTTTAATTACTCTATGCAGCATATTCAAGCAAAAGCATCACAAGACAGCTCTTGTTTGTCAATTAACATCAGAAGGCACTTCAGATACTCTCTGCAATTAAATCACACAAACACTGGAGGCTTCAGTGATCTTCCTAGTGAAACCCATTTGGTGTTCAAAAGATCCAACCCAGTTTTCTGCTGAAGATTTACTCCACCGCAAGTTATTATTCCACAAATTACAAAATCATTCATATATAAATTTGGGTAATGGTTTTCTTTTATGAGAATTTGGAAGTACAGCTACAAAGGCGTTCACACGAGGGATAAACTGCTTGGAGCGTTAACAAAACGCAGCGCACAATAAAAATCATAATTAAAAATCATGATCAGGATTTTCCCAGTTACTAAAAAGAATATCCTTTATTGAAAATTATCTATTCCTCAACCAGAGCTAAGTAAATATAGAGAAAAGATTGAGGAAAAAAGCCAATATATACCCAGACTGGATTCTGGATTCTTTCACACTCTGGAAGAACTCACTCTGGTTTTTAGTGAAAACGCTAGCCTGGTTAGAATCATGGGACTCAACACTGATGTCATTGGATCTTCTGGACTATTTTATGGAGAGATCAGACAACTGAATAATTCCCTATAAAGACAGTGAATTGAGGTATGAAATGATAGGAAGGAAATGGAAACTAAGAAAAAGAATCAGAGATCTGGTACTTTCTACATCTGAGCTTTGGCTGAATTTCTTTCAGAACGTGTTTTTGGCAAATATTTATGAGTTTTGTTTTCCTTGTGGGAAGAGTCGTCATAACCTGTTAAATAACTTATGCTCTGGGTTCTCGATTTGGGGAGTGAAAGCAAAGCACCACCACATCGCCAGCCCCGTCTTGTCACTTTCATCAGCTTGTCCACCTCCCCTCCAGCTCCTGCCATTGTTGGATCAGAGTGTGTCAGGCCCTGGGCCACCTGCCTGTCAACTGCATTTTCTTACTCTTTCTGGGCAAGAGACGCTGTGTGGTAGGAACTGTTATCAACTGCCTAACCAGGAAGAGGAAAACACTCAGAGAAGTGAAGTGATTTGTCCAAAGCCGCATCGCCGTGCTGGTAGAGACTGAACTTGTCTCTCTTTGGCTCCAGAGCCAGCCTCATCCTAACCACTGGTCAACACTGCCTTGCCAGGAAGACATGATTCTGAAGGTCTGAAAAAAAAGCAGCAGCAAATCATATTCCCTCTTTTTCTGAAATCATTTTTCCCACAGAGCTAATGGGGCTTATGCTGTTTCTCTCAGCACTCAATTCAATTTAGCTATAAAATTCAAATTATTTTTGGTTACGATTTCAGCATTTTGGGATCCCAACAATTTAGGGATCTGTACATCTGTACAAACAGTGAAGCATTTACATTTGGTTTTCTTTTGTTATTTTCCATTTACTAAGAGACTCAAAATGATCAAAACAACTTTTTTTTCCTGGAATTAAAAAAAAAAAAAGTTCCCTTTCTCCAGCTCTTTCTCATTTAGTTTCACAAACCATAATAAATAAAACTGTTGATACAGCATTTCAGAAACTGTAGGGGACAATTACGTTTCCTGCAAAATAATTTCTTACTATACTGCTTCCATTTTAAGTCACAAGTACACAGAATTTTGGATCCAATCCTGTGGCACTGACACTGAAATATGTTGCTATTCCTGACATTTCCGACTATTCAGATGACCCTCTCCATTCATGAAGTGAACAGATTACATATGCCACTGTGGACAGTTTTAGACTCGGTGGAAATCTCTTTAAGCACAGCAGGGCTGATTTGCCAACTGCGTTTTCCAGCTGGAACCTGAAAGCACGTGAAAAATGGTGGGTTCCTGCCTTTATAGCTCCACAGCTGTCATTCTACATGGGCCTAAAGCTTTGGGCTACTTTTCCCCCTTTTAAATGACCATCTGTGGTTCGAAAATCTTTTGCCTGTGGGCTTACAACCGTTCTAGGCTGTTTTTTTTGGGGGGCTGTGCCACGTGGCTTTCGGTATCTTAGTTCCCCAACCAGGGATTGAACCCGCCACAGCAGTGAAAGCACAGAGTCTTAACCACTGGACCGCCAGGGAATTCCCTGTTCTAGGCTGTTCTTGATGTGATAAGACTGTCTTCATAGTATGAGATCTATCAAGCTTAATTAACATAATTTTTAGAAAAATAGGGCTGTAAAACAGGAAAAGTTAAAACCCAGTAAACTATTATTTCCAAAGGTAAATAAAGCCCCACACCCACTTCTCTCAGAAAGGATTGCAAGAATAGATTCTATAGGTTAGCTTCCATTGTGTTCTTCAAACATCACTGCCAACATAGGCAAAACAGCCGTTCTTTTTAGGCTTCAGAACTTTCCCCTTCCTTTTGAAAAATACCAGTTGGCTGTAATAGCAGCAGCAGTAGATAATATTTGTTTGAACTCTTACTAAGCAAAAGCACCTTATAGGCATTGTTTTATTTAACTTTTACAACAGCCATAGTCGGCAGATGCCTGTTTGGAGATGAGGAACCTAGGCTCAGAGAGGTTAAGTGACTCATCCATGGTTGCACAGATAGTACTGTATAGATTATCTGACTTTGCCGTCCAAGCTCTTCCTACCACACTTACACACTTGCCTTTTGTGCTCATCTCCCCTTAAATGGACACTGTATTTAATATGCCAATACCTGACTTTGAAAACAATTAGAAATTGTAGCTTGGCTTGGGTGGGTCTGTCCATTTCCCATTTATTGCCATGGGTTCCAAATGGAAAGGCACAGTTAGGAATGATACGAATCAGGATTCTGTTCACCTCTAGTCTGAGGAATAATCACGTAAGTGTGGTGATTTTATGTGTACTGGTGTAGGGAAGGTTGACACTATTCCATAGAGAGGTGTATGTAAATTTCAGTAGTGCAGGTAAATGAAGAATCAAGCCCATTTATATTTACTCACTGGTGCTAACCATCATTTGAAAATAATCAAGTAAGTTTGACACCAGAAGCAGAGTCAAATTTATTCATTTCCTAGTTGCCCATCTTGCCCTCCACGGAGGTGGTATTTACGAGCTGCTGCTCACCAACCCCCGTTTGGTCCACATTGTGCAGAGACATGTTACAACCAGTGGTTCTTTAAATCTTTACAATAACAATGTGAGGTTGGCATTCTGGCCATTTTACGGATGTAGAAACTGAGGCTCAAAGGTGTTAGGACATTTGTCCAAGGTCACAAAGCTACCAAGTGGCAAGAGACTGAGGCTGTTAGATGTTAACATACGTTACACCCAGCCTGTGGCCATCACTTGTACGTGGAAAGACATGCTTCCCTCCCCTCCAACAAAACCCTTGATCGATTATTCGAAGGACTGCTTTGCCATACTGAATAACTCAATGGAGGGCACAGAGGGACTGAAGCTGAGAGGAGAGTCTCCCCTGGGCTCAGTGCTACAAGGGTTGGGGTGGGGTGTTCCTTAACCACTTTTGGGGCTCTAGCCTCTAAGTCAGTTCCCAGCTCCCCAAAGGCTTTCAGTCAGTATCTGTGGAATGCTTGGGCTGATATATTTCCAAGTAATAAAAATGTGAAGGTAGACAAATCTACCTTCAAAATACACCTTTGGCAGCAGAGAAACAACAGTGGTTGAGGGCAAATCTGGTTCTGCCATTTTCTTCTCTTGTGATCTTGGGCATAAAATTTGACCTTGTGTTACTGGAGTTTCCTCTTCTAAAATGGGAATAATAGGACATCCTTGTAGGGTTGTTGTGAAGATAAGATACATTAAACGCCTACAGCCATGTGCTCAATGAATGTAAGCAATGATTATTTTTAGTAAGCTGGTCGGCTTCTACCAGTCTTCCCGCCCATCTCCCTGGTCCGAGTCACCGTCTCCCGCATCCGCCCTTCTGTGATGGCCTGTATGCCAGCCTCCTGTTTTTACCCTTACCCCGTTCCCATCCAGATTTCACACAAGAGCCACGCTGTCAAGTTTTTAAAATAAAAATCAGATCACATCACTCTCTCACTTAAAATCATGCACTGCTTCTTCCAGATCCCAGAATCAATTTTAACTTCCACAGAGTGGGCTGCCCCCCTGCCCCCAGGTCCAGCTCGCTTCACTTAGGCGCTGTTCACTTCTATCCTTCTTCTCTTAGTCTGGAACATTCTTCCCTCTTTCTCTGCCCCGCAAAGACTACTAGTAGCCCTCACCCTAAATGGCGTTTCCTGGAGCAGCCGTCCCTGCCTGACCCTTCCTATGTCTGGTTCTCCTTTGTCGCCCCTCTGGCAGGATGCTGCTGTTTCTCTGCTCATCACATTTACTGCTTGTTTGCTCTGTGACTTATCTGAGGTGTGCATCCCCCATTAGGGCAGGGGCCTCACCCGTCTGATCCCCTCTGTATCGTCAGCCCTTAGATTCGGGCCTGAAACACAGTAGATGCTCCATGAAACATTTTTTGAAGGAATGTAAATATCAAGAATGAGAAAAATACATCAAAGGCACTCAGAGACAATACTGAGTCATTATGGAATTGCTGCTCTTTTAGGGTATGAGAAAGTGTCTCTTCCTACTCCCGAAACCAAAAACCACCACCGCCCCCCAAAACACACACACACAATCTCACAGATAAAAGATAATTTGACCCTTAAAAGTTCCGCCACCTAGAACAGATCTGGCCTTTTCTTCATACCGTGGAACAAATAATATACTTTTTAAAGAAAAAATCTTCAAAGAGCATTTTCTCAATTTCTAGCTTTATAAAAAGTCTATTCAGATTATTTGGAACCACCAAATCAAAACACCTTTAAATCCTTGGACTCACGGCTTTAAACCTGAAAAGTAAGACGACTGGTCTGCACGGACCTTCGTCATAGCAGCCGATACTTGAGGGGCTTCGGGTGTCACCTGGCATCTTCCACTCGGCCCGAGGCTGGGAGCCCAGCAAGGCTGCAGGTCTGATGACCTGGGAAGCTGTTCTACAGAAAGTTGGATGCACTTCAGGACGCTTTCTCCACCCACATCGCTCAGTGAGGAACTTTATTCATTGGTGCTCTGAGGCAGAAGAGGGGATGTCCTTGGCCCCAGCAACCGCCGGCCCGCCAGCTCCCAGGCAGACCTGCAGACCAGCAGCTGGGCTCTCTTAAACACGGACCTACACTGAACCAAACTCTCAGAATGTGTGTTCCATCAAATGCGTTCCCTTCTGCTTGCTCAAAGAGAGTTCTGCTCTGCAAATTTTCATACCATCAGCACCAAGAGAGAGAAGACAGGAGTGACCCAGGGTAGGGAAAAGGACCCTCACTTTTCAAGCTCCCTAAATCAGCCATGGAACTGCTCAGACGCTCCTGCTGACGCTAGCAAGTGACGTGCTTGGGTTTGAAAATGGGTGTCTTTTTCCTTTTTTAAAAAAGGCCTCCAGGTGTGAACCTGGGTGTGTGGAGCCCAAGTCACTGACAGCACCCCCTTTCCTGCTCTGAGTCTGAGAGAGCCCCAAATGCCATGGATTTCTGCCAGCCCGGAGTGGGCACCAAGGCCCGTGAGAGACCTGTTTAAAAAATACAGATCTTTGGGATTCAGTGAAGGGCTGTAAAATATAAAATTATAAAATGAAATCATAAATCCCATCTGAATTCTAGCTGCTGTATTCTTCACAGGACGTATTCTTCTGTTTTCGTTTAAAAAAACAAAAAAGAAACCACAACAAAAAGTACTGTAATACCCAAGGTGAATATTTCTGTTTGCCAGTATCTGTTTTCTAAATGCTGAGTGGATTTACTAGCTGATCAGCAACTGGGCCTTTTTTCTTTTTCTTTTTTGTATCTGGAAGGGATCTGCATTTAGACCTGATGCTGGGGAACTTTCAGAGAAGAGGGACCAAAGAACAGACACGGATGACGATGGGCCATTGATGGATTTCTCTCCAGGAGAAAGGCCACACCAATCAACATCCCCACAGCTGGGTGTCTGAACTCTTCGCCTCCTCCATGGGGGCCCTGCAAGGGTAAATGGACACTTTTCACAGTGCCTTAATTTCTTATTCAATTGCAACTCCCTAGGTGACAGAAGAGTTTGGCTAATTCTAACAGCTAATTTTCTACAAGTACTTAAGTAGCTTAGTCAGAATGATGGTTGGGATATATAATGTTGCTTTCATTATTCTTAAGATAGGGTGATATGACTGACCTTGTTGATTTAGTTAAGTAACGCAATACATGGCAAAATATCACCTTAGGTCATGAAAAACAGAGATCTTTAGTAGGTATCACGGTTTCAAATTGTGAAATTGGTTAAGAACCACGACCTGGGTGATGAATTGGTTCATATTTGATTGAAGAAGTAATCCATTACACTTATGAAATCTGCAGGGCTCACCGGCTATCCAAGAATGTATTCCTTACTTGGAGTGCGTTAAAAAAAAAATTAAAAAGCTGCTGGTGTTACAGCAATGACAAACTTTATAGCACTCAGCAAAGAGTTAGAACTTTTTTCTTCTAGATGTAACCTCTCCACTGTGAAGTCTCCCAGATGTCCTGGGTACAGGGCAAAAATGGATACCTACTCGACGCGCCCAGCCCAGAGCATTACTTCGTTTCTCTGGACAAACTTTGGCCAGAAAAAACGACAAACATGCTTCCAATATTTCTGGCTTCTCAGCCATGGATCTGTTTCTCAGATGACAAAGAACTGTGGTTTCTTTAAAAAAAGGAAAACAGAAGAATACTTCCTCTAAAGAACCCAGCAACTAGAATTCAGATGGGATTTATGGTTTCATTTTCACACAACCATCTTGCACGCAAAGTTGGGAATTGGGATTACATCATGTGTGCTACTAAACTCATATTCTAAAAACATGCTCCAGAAAGGAGTTCTTCATTAAAAGCTGAAAGCTTTCCATGTGTCTGGGGAAAAAAATAGCCAGATATATTGAGGAGGAGGAAGGCACAGCTGAATGATGAAAAAATGTAATTTACAATGATCTGTCTCAGTAATCTCTCCTAATAGTTTCACGAATTAAAAAAAAAAAAAAGAATATAATCACCTACAAGCTTACTGAATGAATCAGCACTTCTTGGGGGTCAGAAAACAATTATGTATCCTGTACTCAGAAGACTGAGGAAATGGATCAAACTAGAAAATGGATAAAATGTCAAGTTAGCGCTCTTTATTTTTCCCATAAGCCTGGATGTTTCCAAAAGTCGATAATCACATTTCAACTCTCTGGAGGTCTGAGCATTGTTTGTCCCAGGACATGTGAATCTGGACCGGTTATTATCTAGACCAGTCCTGGGGAATCATCATTCATTTCTCTGGGTGTGACAGCGGCACCGTGGTTACATAAGAAAATTCCATTTTATTGTAGAAACGCATATGAACATGTGGAGGGGTAAAATGACATGATGTCTGATGTCTGTTTAAATGACCTCAGTCTTAAAGCTTACTGAATCCGGGTGATGGGTGTCTGGGCAGGTCTGTCAATCTTGGTACTGTTGACTTCGGCACCGCATAACCCTGTGCTGGAGGCTGTCCTGTGCAGGATGCAGGCTGTTTAACAGCATCCCTGGCCTCTATATACCGGTTAACAATCCCCATTTGTGACAATCCAAACTCTCTCCAGACATGGCCGAACCTCCCCTGGGAGACAAAGTCCCCCGCAGTTGAGAACCACTGATATCTGGGAGGATGAATATTTTCTGTGTTCTTGAATATACTTAAAAGATTTCAGAATAAATAAGTTTTAGTTAATGGAGGAAGAAAAGTGTGAAAAAAATCACGATGCTGTTTCAATCTCTTGGACTGTTTGGAGAATATTCCCAAGGCGTGTGTCAGCAGACGCTTGGGGCCCAGACATCGGAGAATTTCGGACTCTCGTACTGGACCTCAGCCTCAGATCTCAGAAGGAGCCTGGACCCACCTCAGGCCAGGGAGTCAGTATCTTGGGTGACCTGGGCCCAGTAATGTGCATTTAAATAAAAAAGAGTTTTAGTCTGTTGTTACATTTTATCCGTTTGCTTTATCCTTTGTGCTAGCGCATGCTCTGACTTGCTCGCTGTCTCTCTGTCTCTGTCTCTCTGTCTCTTTTCTCCCCAACCCACCCCCTACTCCACATGAATGCACCACACACACACACACACACACACACACACACACACACACGTTTTTTCCTAAACCATTTGAGGGTGGTTACACACATCATGGCCCTTTGCCCCTACATACTTAGCCGTGTATCCTACAAACAGGGCTGTTCTCCTAACTGCGCTACAGTTGTTAATGTCAGTAAACGTTACAGTGATGCAATACTTCTCTTTGCTCTTCATTCATAGTCTGACGTCCACAGCTGACTCAGTGATGCTCTCTGTAGCATTTATTCCGCTCCAGAATAGAATCCAGTCCAGCATCAGGTATTGCACTAGGTGGTCCTCTCCTCTTGCTCTCTCTTCATTTTTTTAAAAATATTAACAACTTTGAGAAATAATTCACATACCACACAGTTCACCCATTCAAAATGTACAACCTCGTGATTTTCATATCTTTACAGAGCTGTGCAACCGTCACCACAACCTGATCTCAGACCACTGCCATCCCTCTGCTCTTGACGCTGCACCATGACCCTTAGCCTTCTTGAATTTGAAACATTTCTGCTGCATTTCTTTTTAGCTGACTTTGACATTTGGGAAGAATACAGTCCCTCTCCCTTTTTAAAGAACATGTTCCTCATTTGGGTTTGTCTGATATTTCCGTGTGATTCACTGAGGTTACACATTCTCAACCAACATGCCTCCTAGGTGATACATCCTCCTCCAGGGAGCCCACGTGGAGACACAGGGTGTCCATCTGTCGCTCCTGCTGACGTTAACGCTGATCACCTTGTCCAGGTGCTGCCTGACTTCCCCGCTGACCCACTCCATCACTGGGGGCTCATCTAGGTGGGAATCTGGATGAGGAGTGAGATGACGGCATGGACTTCAAGTGTCTCCTCACAGACGGCTTGTGCTTTGGAAGGAGGGAAACCAAGCCGTTATTTTGGTGCTGCCCGCTCCCTGCTCTGGGGCATAGCTCCTGGAAGGCGAAGATGCTCTTTGGGTGCCTGCTGGCGGGAAGGTGGGGTAAGCTGGCCCCAATCTGCACAGCCACGCTGCCCAACAAGAACCTGAACGCTGGCTGCCCGGTTGGTAATAACTCTCTGGAACACACCTCATCCCATGTGTGGACGCTTCGCCATCCCTCCAGGGACCAGCGGAGGAGGAGGGCACACTCTGGAAGGACAGAGGCTGTCCTTCTTCCCCAGCGGCACCCTGGGCGTGGGAAAGAGTAACCTAGCCATCCACAGCCCCTCCAGTTCGGGAGGCCTCACCAGCGGTTTCCCCAGGATGCTCAACTCCCCTGGGATGAGCCTGAAACCCCCCCCCCCGCCCCCTCCCCGCCCGAGGCGGTTCCCCTTCTCTTTTGCTCTGCATCAGGCCCTTCACCACTTCCCTTAAACGTCCACAGCACCACGTGGAAGCCACACTGGGAAGCCGCCTTGTCTCGCGAGATGAGGAGGGGCAGCAGCGGAGAAGGTGAAACTGAATCGGCCGCTGATGGCCCCAGAGGTGGCAGGCAGCTGGTTGTGGATGAAGTGCCCTGCGTGCTTCGTGCGGGCCGGCTTGCTCTTTGGGCCGCAGTAAACCGTCCCCTCTTTGCTCTTGGTACAGCTGGGAGCCTCGGAAGTGGGGGGCCTGCCCCAGGCGAGCAGGGCACTGCGGCTCAAGAAGTGTGAGGGCTGGCCTAGGAGTAGACGCGGAGCCCGCCTGCAAAGCCAGAGTCTCGCAAGAACGGTGGGAAACACAGTGACGCAGCCCACGGCATCACTTCCCAAGGACCCACGCCGAGGAACCGGAGCAGCGCACCCAAGGAGACGGTGTGTTTACAAAGAGAGGAAAGAACACCGGGGAGCATAACAAACACGACCTTCCCAAGACTGGTCTACGCGGCCGGCCAGCAGGCCACACAACCGGCTGCTGAGACTTTCAACTCTCCCCAGCCTTGGCCTTGCCTGCTCGCGGGGCAGTGTTAAAGGATATTATTATTATTTAATCGTAACAATAACAATTGCTCAGAAAATACAAACCAAACCAGGCGAACCACTGGAACACCAAGAAGAGATTTCTAAAGGTTTTTATTTTAAACATATGTCTCTAAAACAGTCGGTGAAGAGTGCCAAAAACACAGCATCGAGTCTATTTTTCTTTTTCTGTGTACATGATTTGCTTTGGAAACTGCCTATAAATGCCCTAAAATTCTTGTCTCTCATCAAAAACAATTGAGGAACAGTACAAGGAGTTCTGAGGCATAACCTAGTTATTTCACTCGAGTGGAGTGAGAGTGAAGGGATGGGATGGTCGGGTGACACGAAAGTGAAGTTGTCGGTGGGGGGGGGGCGGGTTTCAGGAAAACGGTTGACTCATCCCATCGGATTGCATGGAAGAGGCATCATATTGTACAGCCTTTTGGAAGACCAGCCCAGCCACTGGCTGCCCTGCAAGTTAGTGGTGGAGGGAGAGGAAAGACCCTCCATCTCCATTCTGGGACTCCACAGGGGCCATGGCATCATGCAAGGCAGCCCAGGTGGCTTTCAGTCCCCAAAGGTGGGCAGGATATTCTATTCCCTTCTTTTGGCATAGGGGCCCTGGAAGACCTCTCCTCAAAGCTGTGGGTTGGAAATCCACACTCCCTGTGTGTGAGCTTAGCATCAAGAAACGGCTCTCCTCATCCTGACCCCGCACACCACAAAGAGTTTCCCCAAGGGAGTCAGTTCACCATGGTCCTCAGTCCATGGTCAGGGAACTGCGTGGCTAATAAAATAAAACAGACCATTCACCGAGTTAGGTCAGTGGTGTCACTGAGCACGCACAACAACTGCAGAACAGTCCCCAGTGAAGTTAAGAACATTTTTGGGAACTCCCTCTGAAAGAGCATCGCATATTAATATGCATTCAAGACCTTCTCAGGCCCCACCACCCTTTGCTTCAAAGGTTCACAACTCGAGTGAGAAGGGTAAACAGTGCTCTCTGCCCAAAGCCATGATTCAAACTTCTGGCTTTGTTATCCCTCAGCATGGGATTAATTATCACAAAGTCTCCTAGGGGATTCATTTATATATAATATAACGTAGAGTTTACTGTCATTTTAAATAAAGACACTGGATGAAATTTAAGACATGTGAAAGGTAGAGAGAATATAAAACCAGACGTGGCAAGACATTGCAATTCCGAAGAGAACTCTGAATCACTGATCTAGGGCATATTCCATCTTGTGTTCAGAATAAGTAAATAGCTGAATTAAGTACATTCAGTATTACTTTATTTCAGAGTAATACAATTATTTTCTTTCAATTGTAGAGGAAGCAATAGTGTAACTAAAATATAATCTTCTATTAACTTAAAAATAATGAACTTATAGAAAATAAGTAGGAATCAAAACTTACTTCAGGAGGGCTTCTAACAAAATCTCTCACTGTTTCCTAAAGTATGGAGACTTACATGGTTAAACATAAGGTAATTCTTTAATGTGATGTCAAGGGACCATAGACTCTTTTCCTCTAAGAGTTTAGAAAGGAATCTGAAGTCATGGCTCCTAATCTTTCAGAAACGGGCTCCCTTTAAATAAGAGCCATCCCATTTGTATAGAGCTACTGTGAATCTATAATTGTATCATTGTTTTAAGGAGGGGTGTGCCAAGCAGAGAGCAAGACAGAGTAAGAACAGGTAGCTTGGGTCGAATCTTGTATGGCTGTCCACGGCTGCAGCTGCATTATGAGAAATATCTATGAGCGCCTTGTATGAAAGAAGACGCCAAGTTGGCAAGAAATACTAAGAAATGTAGAATTACTTTACCTAGGAGGAAAACAGAACATAGAATTAGACTGTATATTAAAAAAAAAAAAAAAGCAAAGGTCAGAAGATAGGAGATCTGATGTTGGTGAGATTGGAACGCTGATTATTATAATTATGGACTAATGATAGTGGCCACCATTGCTTGAGCCCCTGCCATGTGTCATGAAGAGTGCTAAGCACACTTTCCTGAATACTCAAAAAGACTCACAAGGTCCTGGAATTCTTCTCATTTTTACAGAAGAGACAAGGCCCAAAGAGATGATGCATTTTGTAGTCAAGTGCAGATGCAGGATTGGGACCTAAAGTAATCTGACTCCAGACCTACTTCAAAGTTTCCTACTAAACATTTGAGACTCTGATAGGAATAGGTTTTTTCCAACTGATTATTTAAAAGATAAAAGTAAACAACATTTTGGTTTAAGAATGTGGTAAGGAAGCCTGGGGAGAACCTAGATACAGATCTGAAAAAAAAACCAAACAAAAACTAAATACAATATGATGAATGAAATAAAATAAAATAAAATAAAATATCAAAATCAAGAATGACCTCATGCTTGATTATATTGCAACAGAGGATGGGAATTCAGCTGCTGCAGAAGCCCTCCTTCATTACCAGGCTTTTGGCCAACAAGACTTGGTTGGAGGGACTTGGATACAAGCAGTCTGCCACTCAAGTCTTTGGTATCTTAATTCAGGTTCATTAAATAAGAATCTCTATGTGTTCATTCAATTTAACTTGTTAACCTCAACTTGAATAAAATTTTAGATTATAATGTAATTTTGGAACATTTTTTTGCTAACAATAACTGGGTAAGCTTTTGTGTCTTACTGATGGTTATCACTGACATGAAAGATGGCTTTGTCAGTATCTCAACATCTATGTTAGACAAACATTATAACCATTTAAAAAATCTTTCCTGTATAAATGGGATCTACTCTCTTGTGTAGAGAATAAACATACAATTGTCTTGATTGTCTCAAACAATCAAGAAAAAAAATTATAGTTATGAAGCTCCATATCAGAGGATTTTTGTTTATGATAACATAGCACTGTTATCAACTCAGATTATGGAAGTAAGAGGATTTTACAACTTAAATTCAAATCAAACTTGTTAGAAAAATTGAGAAATACTCCTTATTTTTCCATTTTGGCTTTCACCAGTCCTCATTCGAGGACGCCATTTTTTTCACCTATAAACATCTTTAAGATATTTCGGTAAATAGCTTACACAAGTAACAGAGTCTCTTTTATGTAAAAGAGCAATATACAAAAAAGCAACACATTTCTTTGTATTCTTATGAAAATAATTGTTTATTTATTACTCTTTCTTTTATGGTATTAAAAGTATTAGAACACAGTAAAAACAGGCTGCAGACAGAAAAAAGAAATCAAAGGAGATAAAAAGGTGAAATCAGAATACTTCAGAAATAATATTCCTTTTAGAATAGTAAGAGAGAAAATGTCTTCATTGCATGTGAATTGAAAAACTTGACATGCACCTGTCAATATCCCCTCAAGCAGCCCCCCATCAACATAATTGTATCATTTATTTCCTGAATATAAGTGGAATGTGTGAGACTCTTTCTTCATTCCTGCCAAGAGCTGTCATAAGTATCCATTAAAAAATGTAGCAGTTCTGAGGAGGTTTACAGTGATAAATGCATATTTTAAGAAAACAGAAAGATCTCAAATAAACAACCTAACATTATACCTCAAGGAACTAGAAAAAGAAGAACAAACTAAGCCCAAAGTTAGCATAAGGAAGGAAATAAAAATCAGAGTGGAAATAAGTGAAATAGAGACTACAAAAACAATAGGAAAGATCAACAAAACTAAGCGCTGGTTTTTGAATAAATAAACAAAATTGACAAACAGAAAAGAGAGAGAAGACTCAAATAAATAAAGTCAGAAATGAAAAAGGAAACATTACAACTGATACTACAGAAATACATAGGATCATAAGAGAATTCTACTACAATTATATGCTAACAAACTGGATGACCTAGAAGAAATAGATAAATCCCTAGAAACATAAAACCTGCTAAAACTGAATCAGGAAGAAATTGAAATTCTGCAGACCAAAGAGTACAGAGATTGACTCCATAATACAAAAAAACAAAAAACAAAAAAAACAAAACCAAAACAAAACCTTCCCAACACAGAAAAGCCCAGGACCAAATGGTTTTACTGGTGAATTCTACCAAACATTTAAAGAAAAATTAATGCCAATCTGTCTCAAGTTCTTCCAAAAAATTTAAGAGGAGGGAACACTTCCAAACTCACTTCATAAATCTAGCATTACCCTTGATAAGGTAATTGACATTGTCCTAGTCCAGATGAGGATACTACAAGAAAAGAAAACTATACATCAATATCTCTGATGAATATAGATGCAAAAATTTTCAACTAAATATCAACAAACCAAATTTAACAATACATTAAAAAGGTTATACACTAAGTGAGATTTATCCCTGGGTTGCAATGATGGTTCAACACATGCGAATCAATAAATGTGATACACCACATTAATAGAATGAAAGATAAAAATCATATGATCATTTCAATAGATATAGAAAAAGCATTTGACAAAATTCAACATCTTTTCATGATAAAAGCCCTCTACAAATTGGGTATAGAAGGAACACAATAAAGGCCACACATGACAAGCCCACAGCTAATATCACACTCAACAGTGAAAGACTGAAAGCTTTTCCTATGATATCAGGAACAGGACAAGGATGCCCACTCTTACCACTCTTATTCAGCATGGTACTGGAAGTCCTAGCTAGAGCAATTAGGCAAGACAAAGAAATAAAAGGCATCCAAATCAGAAAGTAAGAAGTAAAATTGTCATTATTTATATACAATATAATCTTATATATAGAAAATCCTAAAGACTCAACCAAAAAAACTGTTGGAACTAGTCGACGAATCCAGTAAAGCTGCAGGCTATAAATCAACATCAGAAATTAGTGGTGTTTTCATATACTAATAATGAAATATCTGAAAAAGAAATTGAAAAACCTATCTCACTCATAATAGCATCAAAAACAAAACAAAACAAAAAGTACTTAGGAATAAATTTAACCAAGAAAGTGAAGGATCTCTATAATAAAAACTACAAGACTTTAATGAAAGAAATTGAAGAAGTCACAAACATATGGAAGAATATCATATTCTGTGTTCATGGATTGGAAGAATTAATATTGTTAAAATAGCCATACTACCCAAAGCCATCTATAGATTCAATGCAATCCCTATCAAAATACCAATGGCATTTTTCATAGGAATAGTAAAAAAAATCCTAAGATTTATATGGAACCACAAAAGATTACAATGAGCTAAAGCAGTCCTGAGAAAGAAGAACAAAGCCAGGGGCATCACACTTCCTGATTTCAAACTATGTTACAAAGCTACAGTAATTAAAACAGTATGTTATTAGCCTAAAAACAGGCATATAGATCAATGGAACAGAACAGAGAGTCCAGAAATAAACCCTCACATATACGGTCAACTAATATTTGACACAGGAGCCAAGAACAATCAATGAGGAAAGAACAGTCTCTTCAATAATGATGGCAGGAAAACTAGTAACCACATGCAGAAAAATGAAATTGGACCCCTATCATACCACCCACAGAAGTTACTCTGGAATGGACTAAAGACTTAAACAGAAGGCATGATACTATAAAACTCCTAGAAGAAAACATAGGAAAAAAAGCTCCTTCACATTGTGGACTTAGCAATGATTTTTTGGATATGACACCAAAAGTACAAGTTACAAAAGCAAAACTAAATAAGTCAGACCACATCAAACTATAAAGCTTCTGTACAGCAAAAGAAACAATCAACAAAATGAATAGGCAACCAACAGAATGGGTGAACATATTTGCAAACCATATATGGCACAAGGAGTTAATGCCCCCAATATATAAAGAACTCATACAACTCAATAACAACACAATGACAAAAACAATCCAATTAAATCCAACTAAAAATGGGCAGAGGAACATTTTTCTGAAGAAGATATCCAAATGTCCAACAGGTACATGGAAAGGTGCTCAAGATCACTAATCATCAGGGAAATGCAAATCAAAACCACAATGAGATCTCACTTCATACCTATTAGAATGTCTATCATCAAGAAGATAAGAGATAACAAGTGTTGGCAATGATGTGGAGAAAACGAACCCTTGTGCATTGTTGGTGGGAATGTAAATTGGTTTAGCCACTATGGAAAACATAGAGGTTTCTCAAAAAATTAAAAATAGACCTACCATATGACCCAGCAATCCCTTCTGGGTATACATCCAAAGGTATATATAATGTTTCAATGAACATGAAAATGCAGATATCTCTTCCATATCCTTGCATGTTCATTGCAGTATTATCCACAATAGCCAAGATATGGAAACAACCTGTATCCGTCAATAAATGAATGGACAAAGAAGATGTGGTATGTGTATACAATGGAATATATTCAGCCATGAGAAAGAAGGAAATCCTGCTATTTGTGAAAACATAAATGTCTTGAGGGCATCATGCTAAGTAAAAATAAGTCAGAGAAAGACAAATACTGTATGACCTCACTTACATGTGGAATCTAAAAAAGCTGAAGGCATAAAAACAGAGTAGAATGGTGGTTCCCAGGGCCTGGGAGGTGGGGGCATTGGTACAAATTTGCAACTATTTGATAAGTAAGTCCCGGAGAGCTAATGCACAGCATGATGATTATAGTCAACGATACTGTATTATAAACTTCAAAGTTGCTAAGAGACTAGATCTTAATTATTCTCACATGATAATTATGTGACAGAGGAGTTAGCTAATACTACAGTGGTAATCATACTGCAACATAAAAAAGTATCAAATCAACACCATTGTACACCTTAAACTTATACAATGTTATATGTCAAAGTCTCGATTCTATGTGGGTTTAGCAGCTCTCCTTTCCTCTTTCTGCTTACTTTGGTACCGCTGTAGTTATTACAAAGGTCACAACAAGTCACTGCGTTTTCAGTCCAGGTCATTTCCCAAACTGTTTCTATTCTGGCTTCTTTTCTGTAATCAATTCATTCTACAAGATATGATCAATCAGCACTGCTTTCTTTATCCACTGGACTCAAAATGAGCTGGTTGGATTGGTCAGAATCAAATTAGGTTTCTAACTCTTTTAATCTATCAAGAGTGGAGATGACTGTGATAGAACAAACAAGACCAATCCTAGAGAGAAAGCTGAAGCAATTTAGAAACATTTTGACCTTGTGGGGAAAAAAACAAACAAAAAAAACAGGTCATGCCTTTCAAATGCTAAAAAAAGATCGAGTCACACCTACTCTTTCTGTATTTTGACTGTGTTCAGCATTATGAATTAATTCATTCCATAAACACAGAGTGGCTACAAATGCCAAGTTTGGAGCTGGGGATACAAAGATGAATTAGACAAGGTCATATATTCTAGGATGCTTCTAGTCTAGTGAGGGTGACCTAGATGTGAATAAGTAGAAATAAAGTGTTATGCTGGGCTAGCAATTTGTGCGCAGCTGAAAAGAGAGAGTAGTCCACTGTCACTGGGTAGGAGAGGGACAGGGAGGAGAGCTGAAGAAAAGCTTCCTGGATGTGATGACTGGACACTGATGCCTCTCTTGTCTTGTTGTTGCCTTCAGAGGAGTTCTTTTACAGTACTTTGAAACCCATGCATAAAAGTTATTTATTCTTCAAAGAGGAATATTCTTTAGGCTATAACATCTAAATAACACAGATACGATACAGACAATATTATTATAAAGAAAGAAATTATTTGGGATGATTTCTATGTCCCTGGTGCTCTATTAAGCATTTAAAAATCCTTATAATAATCCCTAGCACTATTATTATCCTAGTTTACACATGAAAACTGATGCTTGGAAAGAGGAAGAATGTTCTAAAGGATATTATCTAGTAAGCGGCTGAAGTAAGATTAGAATCTGAGCTTTCTGACCCCAGGGTTCAAGGTCTAAGCTACAGCGAGGCTCTTGGTATGGAAAACCTTTCTGAGTGTTCTGTATTCAAGGACCAGGCTCTGTGATTCTGGAGGGACACACCAGAAACCAACCACAGGTATCATGACATTGGTTTGACACTTGCAGGTGTGCATGTCGGTACATGGGTGATACGTAAGGCTGATTAGCATAATCAGGAAAAAGTAAAAATAAAGCACTGAAATGCTAAACAGGAAAAGTACGGGAAATCTGAATGTAAAAAGTAAGCTTGATAATTTTTACAATACATGTCTTAGTCTGTTTGGGATGCAATAACAAAATACCACAGACTGGGGGCTTATAAGCAGCAGAAATTTATTGCTCATCGTCCTGGAGCCTGAAAGTCCAAGATCAGAGAGCCAGCATGGTTGAGCGAAGGCCCTCTTCCTAGTTCACAGCCTGTGCCTTTTCACCGTGTCCTCACGTGGTGAAAGGGGTTAGGGAACTCTGTGAGGTCTTTTACAAGAGCGCTAATCCCATTTATGAGGGCTCCACCCTCATGACCTAATCACCTCTCAAAGGCCCCACCTCCCACCATCACTTTGGGGGTTGTTATTTAGACATACGACTTTGGGGGAGGACACAAACATTCAGGCCATAGCTATATGTACCATTCTTTGTTTTCAAAACAAGATAAGCCTTAGTATCTATCTGTCTAGCACATGGTCCAAAAGGACTTAAAACCAAGTAGCAAGGAGCCTCATTGTCCTCATGTAAATATTTATGAAGTTTTAATTTGCTTTTGCACTGGAAGTTATTGATCTTTTTCCCTATTCAATTATAAAACCTTATCCCACGCAAAGAACCTTCTTAGAAAGAAAATTAATGAAGAGCAAGTTTGTTATTTTGTTGGTTTTCGTTACCCAATGTGGCACTGTACTTGGAGAGAGGGCCATCATGATTGCAATTATACTAAATACACTTACATTATTGAACAATCAGCCAAAAACGTTCTGGAAGAGGAAAAAATACAACTACAGTTCCAATGAAGAAAGTTTAGATGTTACTTTTAGCCTGATAATTTAAATAGTGGATACTATTTCATGAACAAAACTATACCAGCTTATTAACATAAGAACCGATAAAGTATCTAATGAATATAAAAGCAGATTGTGTTACACTGGGATTTTGGTCATGGTTTTATTAATTCCTCAAAATAATTCCAAGAGTTATAGACTTACATTGATTTACATTACATGGCACCTATGCCTACTGTTTCATTAGTAAGAATGGTATTTGTGTATATATCCATCCATCCACCCGTCCATCCATCCACCCATCCATCCATCCATCTATCCATTCATCCATTTACACGTTCAAGAAATTCTAAGTAAGTGCCTGCTAAGTAACAGGCACCGTGGTGGGGAGTGAAGGACACATGTGACGTGTGAATCAAAGAAGAAACAGAAGGAGAACCAGGAGAGCGATGTATTGTGGGATTTCATCTCCACTGCTTCTTTGGTTAAAATTGCAGCTTTGTGTTTGCCTTAACTGGTATTACATTAATTCACCTGGAAATCAGCCAGAAGCTTTTGACAGTCCAAGATAGACCCTGAGTGGCAGTCCTTCCGGTTGCATGAGTTATACGGGAACCTCGCCTGGCTGGGAAGGAGCTGAGATGCACTGGGGAGTTTCGGCAATTTCTACTGCCTTGAATTGCATCGCCTGGTCAGTGACCATCAATCTGCTGTGAACAGAATGACTTTTCTCTGGGAGCAGCAGCAACAGCAAAGCATAATCCTTCTGAAGGCATTGAATGTACTTAACTAGAGAAATAAATCAAGATTGAAATTCAACCTCACACGGTGCTGGCAATGCAATTCATCCCATGAAGGTGATGGGTGGCTGGCTGGCTGGCATGTATAGGAAATTGTGACCATGTTAGGACATTCTAATCTGCGGTGTGGCTGGTGAGTTTCCTTTGAGGTGGCTTGTCAGGAATATTTCTATCTCAAAACCACAAAAATGTAAAGGGAAAGAGCGTGGGACAATCAAAAATCTGATATTTAGGTTCATATTTATATGATGGCAGAGAGTACTTATCTGCAGTGTCTAGAACGTAGTAGACATCTAATAAAAAAGTCACAGACTGAAGACACATTTCATATATTCTGGTACAGAAGGAAGATCTTTAACAAGGGAACTAGATTTGTCCAGCAAAACAACACAAAAAAGTTCACTACAAATTATTCTCTTGCATGCGTTCACTTACTTAAGATTGGTTGAATTCTTGATCTTTCAAAGTGTCATTTGTGTGGGGTGAGAATACAAAAGATGGAGAAGCATAAAAATAACAGAATTTGTCTTTGGGAAGTCTGAAATTTCTATGGAGTTGTAAGATTATCATCACACACGAGACAGAGGAAGGATATGAAAAGCCTAAACTTATGCAAGTTACTGCGGGGATTCCAAGTAAATATTGGCCCTGTGAGACAGAAATAAACACCCTCAGAGACCCATAGAGGTGGACTTAATGGGTGCAACAGAGCAGTCTTGTTCACATGGCATTTCCTCTGTCTGGGTTAGTTACTCACCAGTCTGCTCTCTCTGGGCATCGTGGATTTACATAATCTCAGCGAGATTCAATCCACCACTCAATGCTTCCAACCCTCATATCACATGAGTGTGGGATCTACTAAGACACCTCCAGTATGCAATCAGTGCTTTATATTTTTTCAATTTGACTTTAATGAGTCATAATTTACAAATAAAATTGTAAGATATTTAAAGAGTACAACGTGATGATTTGATATATGTATACATTGTGAAACGATCGCCGCCATCGAGTTAATATAGCCATCACCTTATATATTTTATCCTTTTTTTTTTTTTGGTTAGAACACTAACGTGCTACTCTTTTAGCAAATTTCAATGATACAATACAGTGTTATCAACTAGAGTCACCACGTTATACATTCGATCCTCAAACTTTATTCATTTTAGAACTGAAAGTTTAAACCTTTTTACCAGCCTCTCCCTACTTCCCCCATCTTCCAACCCCTGGCAACCACTTTTCTACTCTCTGTTTCTATGAGTTCAACCTTGTGCTTGTTTATTTTGTTTGTTTTTAGATTCCACATATATGTGATACCATGCAGATTTTGTCTCTCTCTGTCTGGCTTATTTCACTTAGAATAATCCCCTCCCAGGTTCATCCATGTTGTCACAAATAACAGCAATTCCTTTTTTTTTTTAAGGCTGAATAATCATACACACACACACGCACGCGCACACACACACACACACACACACACACACCCCACATCTTCTTGACCCATCCATTCATTGATGGACACATACGTTGTTTCCATACCTTTGCTATTGTAAATAATGCAGCAATGAACATGGGAGGGCAGATATCTCTTCCATATCCTGTTTTCATTTCCTTTGGCTACATACCCAGAAGTGGGATTGCAGGATCATATGGTAGTCCTATTTTTAATTTCTTGAGAAACCTCTATACTGTTCTCCATAGTGGTTGGACCAGTTTACATTTCCACCAATACTGCACGAGGGTTCCCTTTTCTCCACATCCTCACTGTTATCTCTTGTCTTTTGATAACAGCCATCCTAAGAGGTGTGAAGTGACATCTCACTGTGGCTTTGATCTGGCTTTACATTTTAAAACGCTGCACCCTAGTCCTGGGATGATGACTCCGAACAGGTAAGTCTGGCTTCTTGCCTTGCCATTTACACACCCTCCTAACACAGTCCAATAGGTAAAAAAAGCATCTAGGGGCAAACATTAAAGCACAGGTTTTCTGAAGACATATATGGCAAGTATGTGATATTGGATTTACACACTTGTTCCATACTCTTACTTTTAAGATGTCTACTTTTATTAATTTACTCAAATATTTCCTGGATGTCTCCTCTGTCCCGCCTTAGTACTCATGCTAAGTACCGAGGGCATGACAAAGACGAAGAATTAGATGTGGTTTCATCTTTCACCCAAGCACCTTGAAGGCAGAAACAACAGCTGTTCTCCTGGAGTCCACACAACAGGCATTCAGCAAAAGTTCAATGAGCGGACGGACGGATGGAAAAATGAATAAATGATAGGATGTGTTGAAATCCAAACAGAGATGTTATGGCAATTTTCATGTAATTGTAGAAGAATCTATTACTGAAGCCTGTAACTAGCATGCAAAATCCTGGCATCACAACATGTTTCCAAAATGCACTTAAAAAATGATTGTATAACATGATGAATTATCTAATAGTCTTTCCTTACGTTATTACTATCCTTATATTCTGCTTGCTTTGTCCAAAAAGAGCATGAAATCTCTATTTAACATCATAATTCGTGAGCCAAGGAATCTGGATTTAGTCCTGCTAAATCTGTACCAGGACCAGAGCTTTGTCCCACTGAAGGGACATATTTCAGCCTTTTCCAAGATCAAGTCTACCCCCACCCCCTTCTCCCCAGCACCTTCTCCATCTAGAGAACATCTGAACTGAACTACCAGATAAAAGTGAAACTGCTCAATTATGTTTCAGTATCATTAAACTTTGTTTTGTTACATCAGCAACTTTCAGATAATACTAACAAATGAATCTACCACAGGTTTTATGATTTTTTTTTCTAAGTAATGAAGGGGTTCTCTAGGGAAAGTCCATGGCTCTTGAGGATTACATAAAAATAGTCTCAAATTTTCAATATGGCACAAAGCTTATTAATCCTGCTCAGATTTCATGCTTAAACATCCATGATTACATTAGTCTTCCAAATATGATTTATTTAGACTTAAGTACTTCGATTTTTATGAAGAAATGGCAAATGCTGTATTGTATTTCACAAATTACAAATGACATTTTCTAGACTAGACTGAAGGGATTCAGCACCAGACTTCAGTTTTATAGAGTGTGATTTTGTCAAAACTGTAGTATTTGGGCACCTTAAAAACTCAGTGACCTTTCTGTTGGCCACCATTACTGTTGTCTTTCAAACATTTGCACCTTGTCTGTTGATAGCTATGCTAGGGCAGCACAGGGCAGCAGAAAGTACAAAATAAACACCTTGGCAGGTCAGAGTTCAAGTCCTGACCAGCTACTCACCCTACCCTCTGCCCCTGTACAACAGGGATAACAAGACAGTATCATCCTGCCATCCCTCCAGGGCCACGTGAAGATCAAAAACTAAATGTCAGTGACCAACACCATCCTGTGTAGCAGGAGTTGCCCACAGCAGGGAGCCTCCTGCAAGAATCAGAGAAAAAGCCAACACTGCAGCCTGGCTACAATCTTCTATGGGATTAAATCCACTCATCTAATGAACCATGCGCTGGATTCTCAAATTCTCTTTCTGAGTCTCCCGTCTTATTCAGGACTGCCTTCCACACAGTGTGGATTTTACAACGCAAAGCTGAGTTCTAGCTCACGTCTGCGGGTGATGATGTGTGATTGCTGTGGGGTTGTTGGCTCATCTGTCCTTTACGTCATTAAATATTCTTTACTCTGATATGCATGAAGAAAGAAAGGTGTTGAGACCACACTGCGTTTTTCAAACCTATTCTCATACACCACAATGTGTAAAATAGATAGCTAGTGGGAACCTGCTGTATTAGCACAGGGAGCTCAGCATGGTGCTCTGTGGTGACCTAGATGGGTGGGATGGGGAGGTCCAAGAGGGAGGGGATATATGTATACATATAGTTGATTCACTTCATTGTACAGCAGAAACTAACACAACACTGTAAAGCAATTATACTCAAATTAAAAAAAAAGATTAAAAAAAAGAAAACCCAAACAACAACGGTGCAAAATGGAAAGGGTTGGAACTTACTCATGGGCTTTCATGATTGGAATTTCTGTTTCCTAGTCCAGGCTGTGCTCTGTGGTCAAAGAGAAATGCCTTTGATAGTTTTAAGGAATCAGACTAGAGACCCTTTTCTGAACACAATGCTCCCACTTGGCAAGAGTTAAGGGTCATTGGACAAGAATGTCCACTCTCGCCACTATTATTCAACATAGGTTTGGAAGTCCTAGCCACGGCAATCAGAGAAGAAAAAGAAATAAAAGGAATACAAATTGGAAAAGAAGAAGTAAAACTGTCACTGTTTGCAGATGACATGATACTATACATAGAGAATCCTAAAGATGACACCAGAAAACTACTAGAGCTAATCAATGAATTTGGTAAAGTTGCAGGATACAAAATTAATGCACAGAAATCTCTTGCATTCCTATACACTAATGATGAAAAATCTGAAAGAGAAATTAAGGAAACACTCCCATTTACCACTGCAACAAAAAGAATAAAATACCTAGGAATAAACCTACCTAGGGAGACAAAAGACCTGTATGCAGAAAACTATAAGACACTGATGAAAGAAATTAAAGATGATACCAACAGATGGAAAGATATACCATGTTCTTGGATTGGAAGAATCAATATTGTGAAAATGACTATACTACCCAAAGCAATCTACACATTCAATGCAATCCCTATCAAATTACCAATGGCATTTTTTACAGAACTAGAACAAAAAATCTTAAAATTTGTATGGAGACACAAAAGACCCCGAATAGCCAAAGCAGTCTTGAGGGAAAAAATGGAGCTGGAGGAATCAGACTCCCTGACTTCAGACTATACTACAAAGCTACAGTAATCAAGACAGTATGGTACTGGCACAAAAACAGAAATATAGATCAATGGAACAGGATAGAAAGCCCAGAGATAAACCCATGCACATATGGTCACCTTATTTTTGATAAAGGAGGCAAAAATATACAATGGAGAAAAGACAGTCTCTTCAATAAGTGGTGCTGGGAAAACTGGACAGCTACTAGTAAAAGAATGAAATTAGAACATTCCCTAACACCATACACAAAAATAAACTCCAAATGGATTAGAGATTTAAATGTAAGACTGGACACAATAAAACTCTTAGAGGCAAACATAGGAAGAACACTCTTTGACATAAATCACAACAAGATCTTTTTTGATCCACCTCCTAGAGTAATGGAAATAAAAACAAAAATAAACAAATGGGACCTAATGAAACTTCAAAGCTTTTGCAAAGCAAAGGAAACTACAAACAAGATGAAAAGACAACCCTCAGAATGGGAGAAAATATTTGCAAATGAATCAACGGACAAAGGATTAATCTCCAAAATATATAAACAGCTCATGCAGCTCAATATTAAAAAAACAAACAACCCAATCCAAAAATGGGCAGAAGACCTAAATAGACATTTCTCCAAAGAAGACATACAGGTGGCCAAGAAGCACATGAAAACCTTCTCAACATCACTAATTATTAGAGAAATGCAAATCAAAACTACAATGAGGTATCACCTCACACCAGTTAGCACAGGCATCATCAGAAAATCTACAAACAACAAATGCTGGAGAGGGTGTGGAGAAAGGGAATCCTCTTGCACTGTTGGTGGGAATGTAAATTGATACAGCCACTATGGAGAACAGCATGGAGGTTCCTTAAAAAACTAAAATAGAATTACCACATGACCCAGCAATCCCACTACTGGGCATATACTCAGAGAAAACCATAATTCAAAAAGACACATGCACCCCAATGTTCAATGCAGCACTATTTACAATAGCCAGATCATGGAAGCAACCTAAATGCCTGTTGACAGATGAATGGATAAAGAAGATATGGTACATATATACAATGGAATATTACTCAGCCATAAAAAGGAACAAAACTGGGTCATTTGTAGAGACGTGGATGCACCTAGAGACTGTCATACAGAGTGAAGTAAGTCAGAAAGAGAAAAACAAATATCGTATACTAACGCATATATGTGGAACCTAGAAAAATGGTACAGATGAACTGGTTTGCAGGGCAGAAATAGAGACACAGATGTAGAGAACAAACGTATGGACACCAAGGGGGGAAAGTGGCTGGGGGTGGTGGTGGTGGCGAGATGAATTGGGAGACTGGGATTGACATATATACACTATTATGTATAAAATAGATAACTAATAAGAACTTGCTGTATAAAAAAATAAATAAAATTCTAAAATTAAAAAAAAAATAAGCTATAAGGATAAAAATAAAGAGTTAAGCATCGTTGGAATATTTAGGTTCTATTCACATCTGTTTTTTAGAACAGAGGGAAGGCAAGTTTTAGAAAATATATAATGGGGCCAACTGTGATCTATTATATGCTTAACGTGAGCACCACAAAGGAAAATTATTGTGAAAGTCTTCCCGAAAGACAGAATGGACAAACAGAAGCACATTCAGGGGACAGTATGTCAGATGGCAGAAGGACCAGACGCACCATCCTGTGGGGGAAAACAATGAAGGAAATGGACAGGATGTGAGTGACAAAGAGCAGACAGGGGGCGGGAACTACACCAGCCCAGGCAATGCATCTCAAGCGATAATTTTATCAGCATTGTTACTGTCTTGTGAAACAGGCCACCTCAGATGAGAGCAAGTTCCCTGGCTCTGGGATGAGTGAATCCGTGGAGGGAATGTTTTCAAAGATATCCGAGATCAGCCGGAGGAGTGAATTAGGTGACTGTCAATGTCCCTTATAATCCTGAAGTTCATGATGTCTTGTTTAAATGTTCTGTCTAGATTTGCACTGTAATTGCGAATCACTGACCTCTATCTGGAACGCTGACTGCTCCGGCCCCAGCAGAGCGACGGAGCTAAGGGAGGGGCTGCCTTTGCCCTGCATTCCCAGGGATTCTGGCAAGAATGATAGTCTGTCAGCCGACACTAGCCAGGTCTGCGTCAGCAAACTCATCCCTACAACCCTTTCTGACGCCTATCTTCCACCTGTGTACGTGCACAGCTCCCAGGCCTGCGGGCTGTAATTCTATTAAACCTACTTAGCAACCATTACCTTTGAGAGAATCATTTAGCCAACACTGAAGAAACAAGCATCTGTTACCAGACAACACGGTGCTTTGTCAATGGCAAAGTTCGAGCTACATGTCTGGCTGGGCAGTTTTCTCAACGGAGAAGAGTTTACTACACTTGGAAACATCCCTCCAATTCTTTAAACAAGGGAGCACCGTCTGAGTCTTGTTACATGAACTGACATTTTGATGGGATGGACGGCCTACAAACCCTTCCATCCAGGCATGGTTTTCCTTCCATCTCATAAACAGCTATGAGATATACGAACCAGCATCTTTGTTTTCTAGATGGGGAAACGGAGGCTCAGTGAGAAATATGCTTCCCCAAGGCCACACGGTCTCCAGGGATGGGCAGTTGAGTCCCCGTCTTTGGATTCCAAACTGTGTGGTCTCCTCGTGGTACCACAGCCACTTTTCCTGGTCACGGTGGCTTCTCTCTGTCCTATTTTTAAGCTAATATGTGAGCCCTATAATAATTAATTACTCTATTCATTGTACTGTTTAGGTGCTGCTTACCTTTAAGAATCTTTTGCATTGTGGGAATTACTACATAGATAAACTTTTAATATTTTGTCTTAAAGTACAGATACAATAAAGGCATCCCCTGGGAAATGACCCTCTTTGGTGAGATCGTCACCACATGATTTTATTGTTCTCATTCCTTCTCTTTTTTAAGCTCTCCCCAACTGTGAAGGAAATGAAATTTAAAAAAAAATGTAACCTTGCAAATGAAATATCAAGTGCCTTTTTGCTGCTCGGGGTATTTCAGTAAATGATTTTGACCTTCCTTCTAGCTCCTTCTGAAGGCCAAGGAAACCAAGATGCTGGCACGCAGGCACCTGGGGGGCTGGGCAAGCGGGGGTGCCCCCCCCCCGTCTGTACACAGAAGGCTCGGGTCTAGGGTCACCGTTAGGCAACAGCCCATGTTGGGTGCCCTGGCTGGAAACTCCACCGCTGAGGCAACGCTTTTCTTGCCATTGAGGGTGGTGGTGGTGAAGCATCATAGCCCTTGGCCACTTCAAAGGGACTTCAAAGAGACCACCTACAGGAGGAACGGGTCCCAGGCGGGAATAAGCCAGACATCACACACCTGCCAGTGTCCTGGGATTTAAGTTCTTGCTGGAGCTAAAGTTGAAGTCACTTCAAAGACACCTAGCTTCGTGTTCCTCCAGGTCTAGAGCTAATATGCACACAGCATCACCCTCTGCCACCGGGTACCAGCTGACACCACCCCCAGCCTGTCATCCTGCTGCTGCCTGGCAGCCCAGTGAGCAGGACCAGCATCTGAGGAGAAGCGTCACCTGCTTTAGCTCAGAGATGCTCAGCTCTCACCAGACACCTGGAGAAGGAGGTTTAGGGTCCTGCAGAGGGGATTTAAGGCTCTGAGACAGATGCCATCTGAAAAGACAGATTATGAAGGGGGCGAGATGCAGCGAAAAGCTACACTGTGATCCCTGTGACTTGTTCTCAGTCTCTGCCACCCTCTTCTTCCTCCCAACTCAAGTCCCCACGTCACTCACCGCTCAGTTTTTTTCCCCTGGCAAATCTGGCTCATGAGGGAAAAAATACGTCGAGAGCAGATTCCGAGGACCAAAAGTGGAATTCTAGTCTAAGTTTACAACCCAAATTGAAGCCCCCTTCTGTGGATCTTTATTAGAGGCTGTATGTACCGCTGAGCCTGTCCTAGTTTTCTTGGCCACATCACTGCTGAAAGGGACTTCAGGATTGAGTGTGGGCTCATAGAGCTGCCTCAACAAAATGCACATCCGAATTCCTTCTTATCCAAGCTTACCGAGTGGAGCATCTGAAGATCAGTCTGTCTGCCCGTCTGTCATGTGGGGTTACTTTAAGCCTATTATGTGTCAGGCATTCTGCTCAGAAGGAAAAGCACACAAGCCTTGCCTGCATGTGACCTGCATGTCAGTGCTCCAGAACATTCTTATTTCCTAAGTTCTATTTCAGGGACCTTAGTTAGTCATAGGCATCCGCTGAATATGGAAGCATTTCTCTTATATCTGAGTCCATGACATCTCTTTATACACCTTTTAACCTCTCATTCCACCTTTGGGATCCTTTCTTCAACATTTTAATTTTCTTCTCTATTATCATTGATCATCCAACCATCTATCCATCCATCCATCCATCCACTATCCATCATCTGTCTATTTAACACCTATCCACTCATCCATCACTTCCATCCACTTACCCACTCATGCATTCATATCCATCCATCCATCCATCCATCCTCCACCCATCCACACATGAACATGTTCTATGCAGCAGGTACAGTGTGAGCCCTGGCTGCACAAAGGTCCGTGTTCTCAAGAAGCCTGCAGCCTAGAGCAGGGAGACACATATGCAAGTGTGGTGAGGGCTTTAGGAGCACTGAGGAGGGAGCCCTGGGCTTACTCAAGGAATTAGGGAAGGCTCCACAGACCAAATGACACAGGGAAGGGCCATGATAGAGAAGGGCTCACCACTGTTGGAGAGTAGGAGGTTTAGACAGCGGAACAGCACATGGAAAGGAAATGAAGCAGAAAGAGCACAGGGTATTCAAGGAACCGGGAGAAGTTCAGTGGGGATGAAGCGCGAGGTGCACAGTGGGAGGTGCAACCAAGGCAAGAAGGACCAGACGAGGCCAAAGCGGGAAGGATCTCGAAGGCCAGAGTCAGCCTCCACCTCATGGTCTTCCTTATCTTTTCTTTGACCCTAATTTTATCATCACAACAACAGCGGCCATAACCATGTCTGCTCCACTCTACTCTTACCACTGACTATTATGACTATTTTCCAAGTTCCGACTATGAGCCAGGCATGCGCTAAGCACGTACCACCTGTTTATTCCTTTCAATAACCTATGGGGTGATACTATAATTATTCCTGCTTTATAGATGACAAAGTGAGGACAGATTGGGCTCCCTGTCCCAGGCCACACGGCAAGTACTTGGTGGCACTGGAATCACACACTTGCTGCAAAGCCCGCTGGTTAGGCTGTCACATCTGCAAAACCTCCCTGAAGATGGCCCCATGGCGATTCCCTGACCACCCAGGTTCTGTGGTGGCCCCTCACACTCTGTATTTCAGACACACGTTCCCACTTAGTTCTTAGTATCCTGTAGGTCTTCCTCTCTCTTCCTCAAATGGTTGCTAAAAACACAGCATCTCAAATGGGGCTGCGAGCTCACTTTTTCAAGTGCAGCAGCTGATGCCGGGCGGTTACTAAGGACCTGGGGCTTGTCTCCTCCACCTGCCGAGACATCCTGATTGGTGCCAATGCTCTGCCCACCATCCAGCCTGCTTGGGTTGGGGCCAAGGGGACTGGCATGGGGTATATCCATTTCTGCATCCACCTCATTCATTCACTTAGTAAAAACCACCCACATGCCTGCTGCACACGGGTGCTGGGGATGCAGCAGCGTCAACGTGCATGTTTCTGCCCTCGTGGAGTTTAAAGTCTGGTGGGGAAGCAAACAAAATGCAAAAAGCACGAATTACGACTTGCAGCTCTTTTTTCTATGAAAGAAGCAAACATGACTTGGAAATTCAAAATGAGACGGTGATGAGGGACAGACCTCTTTAAAAAGATGCCGTTAGGCTGAAGCCAAAAGTAGGAAGATGCTGGCCTTGTGGATGAGTGTGGGGAGGAGTATTCCAGCAGAGGGCAGAGAGGAACCAACATAGCCCAGAAACGGACACAAGAGAGGGGAGTCGGAGCCCGTGGGCAAGGGGAGGACATGGGAAGATGCTGGTAAAGTCAGCAGGGTGGGCAAATACCAGGGTGAAGAGTTTGGATTTCGTTTTAGGTGCAGGGGGAGCCTTTGAAGGGCTTTGCGTTGAGATTGTCATGGTTTGGTTTACGCTTTAACCCCTCTAAGTGTTCAGGGAAAAACAGATGGGAGGTGGCAGGGGCGGGAGCTTGAAAAAAGTCAGGAGGCCACTGTGTGAGTCCAGGAGGAAGTCAATGGTATTTGGACTGGATCACGGTGTAGTCCATGGGGATGGAGGCTGCTGGGTGGATTCAAGACTGATGTGTGTGGGAGGAAGGCGATTAGAGGGGGTGGGGGAGGAGAGAGAGGAAGCACGGAGGGCTCCTGATGTTCTGGTGTGAGCAGCGCTGTAGATGACACGTGTCTGAGATGGAGGGACAGAGGCCAGGGCTGGGCAAAATGCCAGGGTCCCAAGGCTAGTCGACAAAGAAAATCCAACAATGTCCAGTGTTGTGGGCAACAGCCTAACATAGGGCTTGAGACGGTAGAACTCTGGAGCCAGCAAGTCTGGGTTTAAATCTTGGCTCTGCTAATGACTAGCTGTGTGTCTTTGGGAAAGTTGTATCACTTCTCTGTGACTGACATTTTTTTCAATTTTAAAAATGGAGATAATCTTTTTGCGGTCCTTATGAAAATTGCATGAGTTAATATATATAGAAGGTGTTTAGAACAGAGGCATCCAGTCCATGGTAAAAAAGAGCAACCCAACAAATGAAAGCCATTACTGCAATTAACAAACAGGCGGAGCCCCCCCTCTGCTCGAGGCCTCATCCTCTTGGGTGGACATCAGCTTTACCTTCTGGGGCTTACGTTCCTGTTGGGGGTAACACACACACCAAGGCCCTCCCACCAGCTGTTGATCACGTGACTTCCAAAGTGGTTATGAAATACTGTAAAAGATCAAATTTAAGCAAGGAGTCCAGTGGCATTTTGTACGATATGCCAAAGGTCCGTTTCGTCATGGGACTATCTGGTCCTCCTCCAATGGCATTAACTTTGCTGCTCTCAAGCTGTGGCTTTTCACCTTGTAATCCTGCAAGAGGCAAAAACATTCAACCTACTTCTAAAGGGAGAGAGTAGGCAAACTTGGCCACAGGATTTATTGTCATGGTTTATTGCAAGAAAAGAAGGCAAAACAGAGGCGATGAGCTCAACTAAGCAAATGATTCCAGGAGACAATGAACTCAGGTAACTGATGTGATAAAAGGTTTTCCTTAATTTGCAAAGTCGCTGTAATCTGATGGCACTGAAGGAGAAAAATCTATCAATCCTGCCACAGGTTAAATCCATTAGAGAAATACACTTACTGTGCACAGTAAAACTGGGAGCTCCAAATAAAACCCAGTCGTGACACCCAGAAATAGGACAGATTCTTTCAAAAGATAAAGCAACAACAATGGCATTAACATCTCTTAGGTAAGTGAGAGAGGCCAGAAATAGGAAACCAGTGCGGAGAAATTGATTTGGAAATTGTTGGGGGTTGGGGGGTGGGAGCAGCTGCTGTACAGCCTGAAATACTTTAGAATCAGTGTTTCTCTTCTCGGAGAATTTATATTTGTGAAATGAAGAGACTGCTACTGAATAAAACTCCAGGTGCTTATCAGGGGAAGATAAAAAAAAAAAAAAAGAAAGAAGAAGGCTCCAAATACAGAGTGTGACGTGAGCAAATGCAAATCAAACTTCAGACTGACCCTCGTTTCAAACAAGGAAGTAGCCTGGGTGCTTCTGTCTTCTGCCATCAGTCACAGACACCTAATAAGAAGCTCCCAGGCTCGAAAAAAAATGCTTTCTGGAAGCTGTCAGCCCATCTGCGTGGAGACTAGAGAGGAATGCTTTCAGCTGTTGGAGACAAATCAAAGGCAAAGGAGAAAAAAGGGAATATACACCTCGCCACTTACCCGGGAGCAGACGCAGGTATTTTTGCTGAGCCAGTGACAGAGAGAACGTGTAGTCTCATGAAGCCTCTCTCATAGGCAGAGAAAGACTCTCCAATTTTAAGAGACCCCTGGTGTTGACTTAAATGATTTTTATTCTAATATAATTTAAATGTATACAAGCAAAAAACTAGGTATTAACGTTTGCTTATGGCACTTAACCCACCAAAGACAGATGTATAAGCAGAATACCAACTGAAGTACCCACCCGAGAACATTCAACTGAACGATATTCATCCAACCTAACGGGTAACGTGGTTTTGTTGAAACAAAATTGCTCCCATTGAGTTTCAGAAAAATATGACCCTGGTTCTGGTTCTACATTGAATGTTTCTGTCTTTGATTTTAATAATACTCGTGCACATAATGGCTGTTTACATACTTTGGGAATACAGAGTGGTACACAGATCTTCAGAGCTACGTCTGTCTGATGAGAATAATCAGACCTTCTATGACTCTGAAATTCTTCCAGTAAGTAGTCCTTGAATGTCTCTGTCAGTGAGGTAGAATTGGATCACCTTGTTATTTGAAGCCAAGGCAGTATGATTACAGTATAAAAAAAATCTGCATTAAATATGTACCCATCTTCAACATTGTTGGACTCCTGGGAAACATTTTTCATTTTATTTTTACTATTCTATTTACAAATAATAAACCCTTGGGAACTGGTATCTAAAAGGTGAGCGTCCATGAAATTGTTAAGAAAATGACCTAAAACTTGGGAAAAAGGCAAAAGCTTACTACATGTGTTTTCCGAGTCAAACCAGAGCACCACCTGACAAGCCTGCCTGGGCTTAATCTGGCTATAACTAGGGTAGGGGGTAGCACACCACCACTGGTAGCCTGACTTTTGTAAGTAAAGTTTTATAGAAATACAGTCATTTCTATAATATATATAGTCAACTATAATATGTATAAAGGCAACTTTGTGCTGAGTAACTGTGACAGAGACTGTGGCCTGCAAAGCCTAAGATATTTAATACCTGGCCCATTGCAGATAAAGCTTGCTGACCCTTAATCTAGGGGATGCCATTTGGGTTGATTTACTATTTGCTAATGATTAGGAATCAGATTCTGTAAAGTTAGATGTTAACTTGTAGAAGACTGATAAATTGCAAGCGATTTCTGTTGGGTAGAAAAGATAACCCCCTAAAGTTACGGTTTTAGTGCCCTGAAGGAAATTGACCAGTTTTGGATCTAAGTTAGCACTCTGATCTCATCCTTCTTTATTCTCCTTTGAGCCACCTTTGTCATCCTGCTGGTTCCCTCCTGAATGAGCTGTCTAAACCCTTGACAGTTGCTCACCACATATTTGTATTTGAGTCATGTTCTTAACTTTCTGAAATGTGTACTTTGACATACCTTATTTGTTTACATCTGATCAGTGAGTGCACATTTACTGACCAGCTCTGATTGATTCAATGACCCACTGAGCCCTTTCTACATAGAAGGGTTATGTTAGGTGCCATGTGGGATACAAAAGCAAATAAGGACTGGGGTTGACAGAACAGTGAAAAATAACTCCAAAAACTATTATAGATTAGACATGTGTGCCCAGAAAAAATATGTATAGTAAAAGTCATATTCTTTGTAACTGACTGCTGAGTTATAATTCTTTACTGATGGGTGAGACTATAGATGTTTAAAGTTTTCTCCTTTCTTCATTTTCTGTAAAGAGCATCTTGTAAAATTTTTAAAAGGTGGTGGGAGGGAGAGAATTTTAATTTTACAAAAATTTCAGTTCAAGGTAAAAATAACCAGGCGAAAGTTGTAGGCAAAAGCACAAAGAGCTAGCTTAGTTTCAAAGGGGAAGAGGTGTTTTTTTGTTTTTGTTTTTTTCTCCCGAGAAAACTGTGGAAGGCCATGTGCTTTCAGTGGGAAATTAGGAAACAGAAAAAAATTCAGATAGGGCCAGGGAGCCAGACGAGAGGCCTTGGAAGCCAGACTGGCAAGTCTGACCCATCATCTTGGTTAAGACAGAGCCGCTGTGGCCTTAAGACTGGAAGGAAGAGAGCCAGGTAAGAGCCTGCTGCATCGTCCAGACCTGAGATGAAAACTCAGCACAGTTCTTGGCAGAGGCACAGATGTAGGGACCACAAAAATAGTTGAGGAGCTACTTCCAAAGACAGACTGAATGGTGACTGAAATTGCTCTGGTGATGGGCTTGTTGGGAAGAATGCCCATCAGAGGTGGCAAGGGGACAGGGATCTTCCAGACACACCACATTAGAGATGTAGCTGATGCATTCCAGTGGTGAGTCCTGACAAAGCCAGCAGCATCTTAGCCATCCTGGGATCCCTGAGGCTTAGCTACTGGGATGGTCTTAGCTACCTTGGCCTTGACACTCTCAAAAGATTGGATGAGAATCGGGGAGTTCTCAGCTGTGGGAACTGAATTCGACTTAAGAAAACCTGTTCTGCTGAATATCCCAGGACACAGAAAGGGTTGGCATGAAGGAAGCCATGGCACTTATTCATCATTGGTGACCAACAAATGCCCCATCAATGAGTGTGGACATTTGTTCATTATACGTGGAAGCAACCTAAATGTCCATCAACAGAGGAGTGGATAAAGAAGATGTAGTACATGTATACAGTGGAATATTACTCAGCCATAAGAAAAGAATGAAATAATGCCATTGGCAGCAACATGGATGGACCCAGAAATTATCATATTAAGTGAAGTAAGTCAGACAGAAAAAGACAAATATCATATGATATCGCTTATATGTGAAATCTAAAAAAAAAATGGTACAAATGAACTTATTTACAAAACAGAAATAGAGTCACAGATGTAGAAAACAAACTTATAGTTACCAGGGGGGAAGGAAGGGAGGGATAAATTGGGAGATTGGGATTGACATATACACAGTACTATATGTAAAACAGATAACTAATAACGACCTACTGTATAGCACAGGGAACTCTACCCAATAATCTGTAATGACCCCTATGGGAAAAGAATCTAAGAAAGAGTGGATATATGTATATGTATAACAGATCCACTTTGCTGTGCACCTGAAACTAACACAGCATTGTAAATCAACTACACTCCAACAAAAAATTTTTTTAAAAAGATGTGTGTCAAACAGACTCACAGATTTTGAAAAGAAACTTATGGTTACCGAAGAGGAAACATGGGGGAGGGGGGAGGGATAAATTAGGAGCTTGGGATTAATGTACATACAATCCTATATGTAAAACAGATAACCAACAAGGACCTACTATAGCACAGGGAACTCTACTCAATAGTCTATAATAACCTATATGGAAAAAGAACCTGAAAAAGAATGAATACATGTATATGTATAACTGAATCACTATGCTGTACACCTGAAAATAACACAATAATGTAAATCAACTATACTCCAATAAAAAACACTCAAATTGAAAAAAAAAAAAAAAGATAGGTGTTGAGCATCTACTATCCTGGGCATGATTCTAGGCCTGGGAACACGGCAGGGAACAAACAAGTGAGATCACTGTCATCACAGAGCTTCCACTGCAGCTGGGGAGATAGATAATCAAAGGAAGAAAGTCTGTATTATATCAAAGGTGGTCAAGTGTTATGGAGGAAAAGAAAGCCCTAAGGGCAAGGGGAGTCCTGGCTGTGGTGGAAGAGTTGCTCTCTTATCCAGCGGGATTAGGGACGGCCTCTCCATCAGAGTGACTTTGGCCAAGGACAAAGAAACAAGCTATGTGGATCCCTACAAGACTAGCGGTTTGTGCTGAGTGATGTGGGGAGTCAGGAGAGAGCTGTGAGCAGAGGCCAGAAGAGCTGATTTTCATTTTTCAGGGTCACACTAGCTGCGGTGCTGGGAAGAGCCTGGGAGGCCTGGCTGGAGAACGTTCCTGATCCAGGTGAGAGAGGATGGTGGCTTGGACCAGGAAGGGTGTGGTGCCACTGGGGAGATGGCTTCGGGTCCAGGATACAGACATTTAAGATCAGACTGATACGATTCACTGCTGGATTGTCCGTGGGGTGTGAAAGGAACAAATGAAAGTCAAGAATGTTTTTTAAGGAACCTCCATACTGTTCTGCATAGTGGCTGTATCAATTTACATTCTCACCATCAATGCATGAGGGTTCCCTTCTCTCCACACCCTCTCCAGCATTTACTGTTTGTAGATTTTTTGATGATGGCCATCCGGTGTGAGGTGATACCTCATTGTAGTTTTGATTTGCATTTCTCTAATAATTAATGATGTTGACCATCTTTTCATGTGTTTGTTGGCCATCTGTATGTCTTCTTTGGAGAAATGTCTCAAAAATAGACACATGCAGCACTATTTACAATAGCCAGGACATGGAAGCAACGTAAATGTCCATCAACAGAGGAATGGATAAAGAGGATGTGGTATATATACAATGGAATATTACTCAGCTATAAAAAGGAATGAAACTGGGTCATTTGTAGAGACATGGATGGACCTAGAGACTGTCATACAGAGTGAAGTAAGTCACAAAGAGAAAAACAAATATCGTATATTAACACATATATGTGGAATCTGAAAAAATTGGTATAGACAATCTTATTTACAAAGCAGAAATAGAGACCCAGATGTAGACGTAGAGGACAAACGTATGGATGCCAAGTGGGAAGGGGGGGTGGGATGAACTGGGAGATTGGGATTGACATATACACACTATTGATACTATGTATAAAATAGATAACTGATGAGAACCTACTGTATAGCACAGGGAACTCTACTCATTGCTCTGTGATAACTTAAAGAGAAGGAAATCCAAAAAAGAGGGGATATATGTATACGTATAGCTGATTCACTTTGCTGTACAGCATAAACTAACACAATATTGCAAAGCAACTATACTCCAATTAAAAAAAAAAAAAGTCAAGAATGTTTCCAAAACGTTGGCCTTGGTGACTAGATAAAGAGAACTGCTTTTTACTGAGATGGAGAAGAAAGGAGAAAGGAAGAATTCCATCTTGGACATATGAAATTAGAGATGCCCTTTCCTGGTACAAGTGGAAATGCCCAGTAGGTCACTGGACACGTCAACCAGAGAGTCAGGTGTATAGCTGGAGGTATCAGCTACGATTCCTGACTATGATACGTGACTGAATGAGGAGTGAGCATATAAACCAAGGAGAAGAGGCCTGGGGACTGAGCCCTGGGATGCTCCAACATGGGGAGGGTGGGTCTGGGAGAAAAGGAAGAATGAGCAGGGGTCTGAGAAGGAGTGGCCAGGGCAGTAGGCACTGAACCAAGATGCCAAGCAGATAAAGTTTCTGAATCACAGTTAAGAAGGTCAGGACTGGGGCGTTCCCTGGAGGTCCAGTGGTTAGGACTCCGCACTTCCAATGCAGGGGGCACAGCTTCGATCCCTGGTCAGGGAACTGAGATCCCACATGCCACTTGGTGCAGCCAAAAAATAAACAACAAACAAACAAGCAAAGAAGGTCAGGACTGAGCACTGACCTTTGAATTTAGCCACTCAGAGGTCATCGGTGACTGAGTAAGAGCTGTTTTGGTAGAACGATGGGAGCAAAAGAGAAAAGGAGGAAAGGAATTGACGATGTCAAGGACTGGGGACAAACCCAGGAGTGATGTTCTACATGGGAGCAACTGCTGACATGGATGTGACGGGAAAGGAGGTTTCATCTTGTTTTTAAATTGAAGTATAGTTGATGTATACAGCGTTTCAGGTATACCTGTTTCGTTTTCAGATTCTTTTCCATTACAGGTTATTACAAGATATTGAATATAGTTTCCTGTGCTATGCAGTAGGGCCCTGTTGTAGGGAGGCTTCACCTCTTAAGATGAGGGATATCAGAGCTTCATCGACCCAGAGTCGCCCAGGACAGAAGCCAAACCTGAGGATGCCGGAGAGAGTGGGGAGGGGGAACGACAGGATCCACGTTCTGGTGCAGGTGAGAGAGGATGGGGTTGGGACACAGGTGGTGCCAGAAACTACTGCAGCAGAGCTTCTGGATGTAGACACAGGCAAGGGTAGACCAGGAGATGGGAATTGTGGACGTCTGAGGAAAGAGGAGCGTGAAAGGAACTGGGAAACACAGCAGAATCACCAGGCGGCTCTAGGGTTCACTTGAAACAGGTGGTTAGGGCAGCATGGACGATTAGCAGCCTTAAGGTGGGCAGTTTCCAGAGTGGGCTGGCAAGAGCCGGCCCGGGGGTGTGGGCGGGGTAAGGGAAAGGGTGACACCTGCACATCTGGAGGTGGATGGGAGGGATGCTTCCGGTGGCAGACGTTACAGAGAGAGGCCGTGTGGTGGCAATGTCTTCGGGAGGCAGGAAGGATGCAAATGGAGGAAAATTCTCAGGAGTCTGGGCGCCCGGGAAGAGGGTGGGCACCTGGAAGGCCTCCAAGTTCTCTGCCATGCATCAGGCGACATCACCTTCCACAAGCTACAGGAGCGGGTGGAGAAGGGGCTGGGGATTCGATGTGCAGTTCACGGCACTCGCAGCCTGCCACACGTTCAAATATGACATCATTGATTCATAAGAAACACGCAGAAGTGCATGAAGCATCCCCGCACGGGACGGGGCCAGCCTGCAGTCAAGACCAATGGCCGCGACGGGGAATGATCTCAGGTGGCTCTGCAGCCTCCCTGGCGAGTCCCTGCACATAGAATCTGCAAACGGGGGATGGGAGAGGGTTGAGTCGCCGCTGGTAGATGCCACATGACGTCCAGTGTCAAGAGACACATTTCAGAGAATTAATCTCAACTCTGCCACGGCTGACGAGAAGTCACACTCCCTGGAGAGAGGGCTAATGAAGTGTCAGATGACAGAATTTATATGAGCAGGAGAAAGACCAGAAGGGTCCCGGTGAGCTCCATCTCCCACCGGCTGGTCTGTTCCCAGCCCCTGAAAGGGAGCCACTGGGACGGGCCAGATGTTCTGGGTTTCACTGGTTCTTGAAAGGAAATATTTGCCATCTGGTCTGAGGATGTAAAATGTGCAGCCAGGGCAAGCGCAGCCTCTTTGGTGAATATTAGTCCTGTGGCTTCTGTTTCGGGGCCTGAAGACCAGAGAGTTCCCCGCCCAGGCCCCGCCGGCCCCCTGAAGCTGTGGGTACCGGGTGTCTCTGCCTCTGTCTTAGGGCTGAGTGCCTGGCATCCGTCCTTGCAAAGCAAATGAACAACCCATAAGAAACAAACTCGTTTCTCCTCTCAAGGTACGTCTGGGCTTAAACCTGACAATATGCTCTTTCAATTCTATTTTTCTTTAAACCCCACCAAATTTCATGTGTATTTATGAATATAATGTTACGGCCAAATTCCTGGCGATTTATTCACATTCGAAACGCCCAGCTGTGGTGAGAAAAGAGGAGCGCATTTTTCAAGAGGGGAAGAAATGACTTTTCCCAATATATCAAAAATATGTCCCATTTTATTACCACATATCTGATATCAAAGAGCAAAGGAGGAGGCTTGAGGAGAAGGTCTGCAGACTCCAGACTTCTCCAAAAGGGGGGCCTGGCCCTCTTCATGGTGAGCGTTTGAACTTGCCTCCTCCCGGAAGACGGGGTGTCGTGCAGTCAAATCCTCAGCCTCACTTGTAAAACTCCTTCCCAGGTTGAGGGCCCTCATGTACTTAGACTAACCACACGGAGGTCTGGTTTGGGGCAAGTCTCTGGATGATTCACTCATGTAAGAAAAAGTGATTTCAAGAACCCAGATGATGTCGGGGAGGTGAGGGGAGGCGAGACGATCCAGCGATGCTGGTAAACGCAACCTGCTCGCCACTGCCGTTGAGAAAAGCAGAGGTAACCTCGCTGCTGAAACAACCCCGGTCAGAGTCACACCAACAATCCAATCTGCTTGTGCCTGCGTCATTGCAGGTCCGAGGGCAGCTGGCCAATCCTTAATGACCATCCGTGATGCAACAAACGGTCCAGTTCACAGCCCTCTCCGGCTGCCAGTGAACCCCAGGTGGTACCCCGCCATCATGTCTCTGGTGCCCACTGGATGCCAGGGAGGGTCCATTTAAGTCCTGCCCTCAACCTGCTCCCACCATCCACCACAGAAAATCTCGGTTCCGGGGAAAGCGGGGGGGGGAGGGATAAATGAGGAGTTTGGGAGTAAGATATACACACTACTATATATAAAAGAGAGAACCAACAAGGACCTACTGTATAGCACAGGGAACTACACTCAATATTTTGTAATAACCTATAAGGGAAAAGAATTGGAAAAAGAATAGATATATACATATATATGTGTAGATATATGTCTAACTGAATCACTGTGCTGTACACCTGAAACTAACACAACATTGTAAATCAACTATACTCCAATTAAAAAAGAAAGAAAGAAAGAAAACCTCTGTTCAAGGCTGTTATCAGCAAAATGTGTCTTAAGTATCATCCAATCCTGTGCTGATGTGAAGCTTCATAAACGTACTAGGGCTTGTACATTTCATGTGACCAATACATCTAAACGAAACCAAGTGTTCATTTTTAGACTTCCATGAGGTATTTTTCATTAAATCAGAAAAAAATGAGTATTTTAAATTATAAAAAAATACAAAAAAAATGAACGTTAAGCTTCCCTACATGTCAGTAATATTCCCTGATAACGGAACCCAACAAGAAGGATTCTTTTAAAATAAGTTATGCCCTTCTCACTCTAGCTAACTGAGATGGTACATGATCATGAAACAAGAATTAAGGTTTGTTCTATTAACAAACATAGGCAGTGACTATCTGATCAAAGGAACACTTTTTGGTCCAACAGTTGGCTAGTAAGCACAGAAGTTTCACTAGCCAACCCTAGCACTAAATGCAGGCATTTGATGGGCCCACATATGATACACGGATGGGGTCTTCCACACACATCTACACAATCCATCAACAGCAGGAAGGATGGTGATAGTAGTTAACTCAAGGCGAGAGGGATGCTGTGAGCAGAAACACAGATACTGTAAATGCATATGGAATGTTCTGGAGACCATAAGTAGATCTGTCTGGGCAGGGCACAGGGCTCTTAAATCTGGGTTGATGGGAGGTTAAGACTAGAAAGGTGGGCTTGGCCAGACTGGGAAAGAGTATGAGCGCCCAGCTAAAGCAGTCAGAATTTCTCCCGCAGGAAAGAAGGTTTCTGAGCAATGGAGTGATAGGCAAGGGGAATTCTGAGAAAGAACAACATGATGCTGTAGGTTGAACTGTGTCCCCCACAAAAGGATGTATTCAAGTCCTAACCCCCGGTACCCGTGATGGTGATCTTGTCTGGAACAGGGTCTTTGCAGATGTAATCAAGTTAAGAGGAGGTAATAGGGAGTAGGGTGGCCCGATCCAGTGACTGGTGTCCGTATAAGGAGACGGAGATTTGGGCGCAGACACGCAGAGGAGAATCATGTGAAGAAACAGAGACACAGGGAAGAAGGCCGTGTGCCGATGAGCGGACACTGGAGGGCTGCGGCTGCTAGCCAAGGACCACGAAGGGCCACCAGCAACCCTCCGAGGCAGGAAGAGGCTGGCAAGGATTCTTCCCTGCAGGCCTTAGAGGGAGCACGGCCCTCCTGGAAGTCAGAAGTCCTTGACTGTAGACTACTGACCCCCTGAACGATGAGAGGATACATTTCTGTTATTTTTAGCAAAGTACCAATGTGTGGTACTTTTTCATGCCAGCCCCCGGAAAGGAATAATTGGGGGGCTGTGCAAGGTGGAGCAGAACGGGGAACCGGACATAAGACCCAGAGATGATGGTGGTGGTGACAGTGGGCAGAGCTGAGAAACGGTTCTCCCAGCAAATCGACAAGGACTGGGAGACATAGAAGCTGTGCGGAGAAGAGGAGAGCGAAAGCAGTAAAGATCCAGAGAGCCCCGGGGCTTCCACTGATGTGAAGACAGACCAGGAGGGAGGGGATGCTATTCTGCGAGCTGGGCCGGGGCCCTGGGTAGAGACCTGTTAGGTGCGGAAGCAGAATGTTGGTTTAGGGATTATGTAATTAACATGCAGGATGTCCGGAGAAGAAGGTTGGCCCTCTGTATTGTAAGGGCAGAACTCGTGCAGTGGAAAAGCGCACAAGTCATACGGGTAGAAGCACCAGAGGCCAGGCCTCCTGGACTCCCCACTCCCCTCGCCCCCTCTTGAAACGTGCCAGGGTAAATCACAACTTCCAAACGGCTCTGCTGAGCTGTTCTTTCACTGTGGCTAGAGATCTACCCCATGTAGAGAAATCAGGCTCCAAAATGCGTTCACATGGGTTTATAGCTGTTAGTACCTGTGGAGAACTTTTGCTTTATTTCAAGATCTTTAGAAAAATAAACAAGGCATGCCATAATTGTTGGTAATTTGTTTTCAGTTAATGGATTCCAGATTTTGGCCTTTCTGATTATTGCCACTTTTACCTCTTTCGGTCTGCCCTTAAATTCTCTGAACTATAATTTGGTATGAATTTAATGACTATTCAATGACATTGTGAAGTCTGAAAAATCTTCCTTTTTCATTTTGAGGTGTTTTACCCCATAATCCAAGGGCTTGAAAAACCCCAAAAGTGTTCTATTTCTTCTCTCTTTCTCGGTCTTTTTTAACCAGAAGAGAATAAAGGTCACTCTCCAGTCAGAATAATTGCTGGAGAGGAGAAAAGCTATCTTTAAAAACTTTCTCACAAAATTACAGATTTAAGATGACAATGAAAGTAAAATTGCAGTTGAACTCCAAAGGAAAACCTTCAACTAAAAATACAAGCTGCTCACAACATGCAATTTGGCCGCGGCCAAGGGGCAAAAAGCACTTTGCTTCAGCAGAATTCTCATCAACTCTGAGTGTCTACAGAATTCAAGTGGCTTCATGAGGTTCCCAAATTACTGGAGGTTCGCATACCTAGGTGTCTCTGAAATGCTGTTCTGACATTTTCCCAAAGGTCAAATTGAGACTCAGTCCTCAAACCACTGAAAAGAAAAACATGTCTCCACTCAAGACATTTTTCTTTGATTTCACATGGTTGCAGATAGTACAATATAGGGGAATTATGTATAAACTTTTGTACCGATTCCTTTCAAATGTGCCACAGAAAATTACAACTTCCAAACATCTTAGTTGAACTGTTTTTTTTTACTGTGACATCTTTGAATAGACATTTTCTGTGATAGTGTAGGCGTTCAACAGGACGTAACTTTAATCAGGGGAGGCGTTCGCAAGGAGAACAGAAGTATGGAGATATTTACAAGTGGGATGTTAATATGGTAAAAACCATGTAGAACATTCATTTCTAAATTGAAAGTTTCTTACCTTAATACCTAACAAGAGTATGAATTTTATTTAATCCGTAGGAATCACAGTAGTGATTTTCTATAAGGAACTAGAAAGCATTCTTTCTTTGATATGTATTGTATATTAATGATGTATGCCATCTTACCAACCTCTATTTGAAAGAATTACAGGTTGAAGGAGAAAAAAAAACTACCTCGGTTCAATTGTAACTAAAATCGTATTTAAGGTAAATACCGCAACAGACGTTTTAACTTTATTTTATAAAAAGCAAGTATAGTGGAATTCCTGTATGGAATGTAGGTGTTTCAGCCAAGAAAAATTATGTTTTACAGATTTCAGGCGTTCTTTTTTGAACAAATATAGAAACATAAACATGCGGAAACACAGAAGTCAGTGAGAAAAATGATTTGGGCATAAATCAATGCATCAAATAATATTTTACTGAAGAGCCATTCAATCTTTAGACAAGAAATCATGCTTCACAAACGTACCCTGAATATCCTTTACTTATCCGACAGAATCTGGCTAAATATCTTTCTAGGTACATTTTCCCCACCTACTCCCACAGATTCCTCAGAAACTGCTCTGCAACACTAAACAAAAGTTGTATAACTTTGGGTGACAGGGGGTTATGACCCACTGAGCTCCACCCCCACCTTCTCTTGGGAGCCTCGCTATTCCTTATGGACCTTCCTTTCCGTGGTAGATGCGTTCTTGGAAAAATCGAGTAAGTCAGATTTCTTTGGTGAACCAAGTCATCTTTTTGGTGCCCCCAGGAGTTTACGCAGGAGGTGAATAAATTGTACAAAGAGATTTTTTTGCAAAAGAAGCAGCCACTGCCACACAGCCTGTGACGGACGGCTTGGCTGCCCAGCCTCTAGCCGTCCCTGTGCTTCTGGCTACCTCCGGTCACTGAGGCTGGAAATGGCCAGTCTTCCTGCGTCTGTGATCCAACCCTGGTCAAGGGGTCTGCTGGGGAGCTTTCTGGAAAGGTTTTCTTCCCTAATGGAAAGAGCAACGCAAGGGAGAAAACAAGTGGCTTTTTGGAGACACTGTTGGGTGAAGGTGTGATGCGCAGGTGTGTGTAGTATCACCTGTGACCACGAGGGGAGCCCCAGAGCCCGCTCAGGAAGACAGTTTACATGAGATCATACACTCCTCACTGTCGAGGCCACGTTGGGTTGGGTACTTTATTACTCACGCTGGAAAGCAGATAACTGCTTCAGGTTCTGTCTCCACAGGCGAGGGCCCTCTGGAAAATCCCTCTCATCCCTCAAGGCGGGGTCAGTGAGCAATTTGAGGGAGGCTTGTCTGACCCCGAGGCCAGGCTAATCACTCCTTCCCTGGTGCCCTGGGCACACAGGTGGCCTCGACTCTCTGTGCCAACACGAATTTTGCTTACTGGCAGAACCAGCTACAAAACTTGTGGTTCCCAGTGCAAAGGAGAACGTGGTGCCCTTGTTCACAAATTATTAACAATTTCTAGACAGTGACATCAAGCATTAAACGAGGGTGGGGCTTATGTGACCCGTCAGTTGGCACACCTATGAAGTTGGCCCTGCTTCCGAGTTTATCTTACCTACGAGAACACAGCTCAGTAAATCTTCTCTGTAAATGGCCAGATAGCAAATAGTTCAGGCTTTGCAGGCCACACAGTCTTTGTCACAACTGCCCGACCTGCCCTGGTAGTGTCAAAGCAGCCACAATCAGTATATAAGCGAATGGACCTGGCTGTGTTTCGATAAAACGGTATGGAGATTCCTTAAAAAACTAAAAATAGAGTTACCATATGATCCTGCAATCCCAGTCCTGGACGTATATCTGGATAAAACTCTAATTTGAAAAGATACATGCACCCCATTGTTCATAGCAGCACTATTTACAATAGTCAAGTCATGGAAGCAACCTAAATGTCCATCGACAGAGGAACAGATAAAGAAGATGTGGCACATATATACAATGGAATATTACTCAGCCATAAAAAGGAATGAAATAATGCCATTTGCAGCAACATGGATGGACCTAGAGATGATCATACTGAGTGAAGTAAGTCAGACAGAGAAAGACCAATGTCATGTGATGTCACTTATATGTGGAATCTAAAAAAAGGGTACAAATGAACTTATTGACAAAATAGAAACAGACTCACAGACATAGAAAACAAACTTATGGTCACCAAAGGGGATAGTGTGTGTGTGTGTGGGAGAGATGTTAGGAGTTTGGGATTAACATATACACACTACTGTATATAAAATAGGTAAACAACAAGGACCTACTGTATAGCACAGGGAACTACACTATTTATCCTGTAATAATTTATACTGGAAAAGAATCTGAAAAAGAATGTATATGTGTGTGTATATATATATGTATATACATATATATATGTGTGTGTATAACTGAATCACTTTGCTGTACCCTTGGAACTAACACAACATAGTAAATTAAGGACAAAAAGACTTGATTTATAACAAGTGGATTTGGCCAAGGGGTCCCTGTTGGAAGACCACTGATCTAGAGCAGAGCCTCCTAAACTTTAATGTGCACGTGGATCACCCGAGCATCTTGTGAAAACGGATGCAGCAGTACAGAGTGTTCCTGCAGCCTGATCTGCATTGACAAGCTCCCAGGTGATGTTGACGCTGCCAGCCATGGGACCACGCTTGGGGAATGCATGTTGGTGTCTGAGAAACACTGGCCTAGAACTGGAAAGTGGGACCATGTGATTCACCTCTGTGATCAGTGGCCTGCACAGGAAGTCCCCTCTAGATTCCCCCAAGGAGTCCAAACTCCATAAAGACAAACCACCTGTTTTAGTCACCACCACTGTATAACAAGTACCCAGCACAGTGCCTTGTGTGGTTAAATATACGTTCAGACATGTACATTAATTACAGGGACTCCATAAACACAGGCTAAATGAATTCACTAGGACTCAAGCTCCCAAGGGATCAGGAACTATTTCTTATACTTCTGGAATCTTCTAGACTTCCTAGGAAAGAGCCTCTGTATTATAGACTTTAAATAAACGTTCGTTGACTATTTTTAGATGTATCTTACCCAGATTCTATGTTTACACTTCCACCACTGTGGTTCTAGTCATCCTTTTTCACCTTTGTGTCCATCAATCCTTCCCCCTTCTGCTGGTAACATAACCCACACTCCTGTGGACACCCTGTTCTAAGTGGCTTAGGTAGGTCTGACCCCAAGTCATCGTCACATGAATTGGCATGGAAACCATGTTGGCCCAGATACAGCCCCGGTTTCCTGGCCACGGTGATTGGTTCAGAGACAGGCACAGAGCCAGGCCAAGTGGACACCACGGCAAGCCTTTGCTGCTGGCTCCTGGGAGAGATGGTATCTTTCACCTGCTGCTCCAAAGCTGAGACCTTGAGTCTGGGAATGCCGATGGCCTTCGTGACCATTGTGGCAAGAGAGCCTGAACCAAGAGACAGCCAGAGAAATAGGGCCCTGATGATATTCTGAGGCCTTGGTTCCAACCATGCCTGAAGCAAGTTGTATCTTGCTTCCCAGTTATGTGGTGCAAAAACTTCCTTCTGTTTTCATTAAGCAGCTTGAGTTGGTTTTCTGTCACTTACAACCAGAAGCATTCTGACTCCATAGAAAAAAAAAAACCTCTATGTACTCTGAGCCAACTTTATTCCTCTTAAGTTTCACTAGTTTAGGTACAAGAACCTACTTTATATAGGATGGCTAAAGATTTAATTTGATGTTAGTAAAAGCTATAAAACCTGTAATGAATGAGACCACCCACATCCACTGATTTGTTACTATTTCTTGAAGCTCAGCTCAATCCACAGCAATTCAGGATCAGTACATTTGTTAAACATGTCTTTCACATAGAAAGTCCTTTTGCAAGGGACAGGCATCCGTAGATCAAGTGGACACCTGGCATGGGGTAGGTGAAATGCAAACTCACGCTGTATTTTCCAGAAGTGAAGACAAAACCCAGGCTAGGATGCCCTGTCTCAGATTTTGTAAACTCCTTGTATCATCTCTGCCCTCCCATCACTTTATGACTCTCTGTGTCAGGCCTAGAGAATGCACAACTTGTTACTGCTTGGGAAACGCTGATCAGTGTATTGTGGTGATATTCTTTTTCATTGTTGTTGATACTTTAAAAAAATTTGAGATAGTCTGGTCACCAGATGATCAGTTTAATGAGCAAAAACATCTCTGGGATCTGGGTACATTCCAATAATGTACACTATTACATACACTCATCCACACTAAAAGAAAATAACACATCATAGTCTAAAAATCTTTGAGGGAAGGCTGTAATCCAGCCTTCCCAGCAAGACTTCATGTGTCTGGAGAAATGCCTATTGTTTTTTCCAGCAGCATCGAAACAAGTTACCTTGAATACAGCAAAGCTGGGCCTAACCTAAGCTCAAATAACTGGACCTCAGAAATCTCTGACAGTGTGTTGTTGTTAAATTTTCTTTATGGGTGAAAATAGACTATAAGAAAACAAGGTCATTCTGCAAGTTAAGACCACTAGTCTCTAGAACTAGTCTACAGACACTGAATTTCTTTCTTACCCCTTTCAAAAAATATTTGCCATACACACCGGAGAAGATTTCAAGACCCTAAATTCCATAACAACAACAAACCATTAAATTATACTCAGTTGGGACATTCTCCTACCTGGTCTAGGAATATGGACTAATCCTACTTTGAAAACATTTCGAACACAAGCATTAAAGGAAAAGAGTTGACTCCTTAACACTCGGCCAGGGAATTAAGTTAATCACAACATCACATGAATATAGAGAAACAGTCTCCTGCTTCCAGAACACGTGTATTCATATCAAATGTTGACAAAGACACTAACTGTCTCCTGTCAAAAAATACTGTTTTCTATTACAGAATGTTTGTATCTGCTAAGACCAAATATTAGATAATGACAAGATTATCTGGCTAATACCACCATTTAAAGGAAAACAGAACAAAACACAAGCAAGAAGCACGCTAAGTTCTAAGTGTGTTACGGATGTGGGTTTTCTTTCTCCTGAAGGCTTTACAATTCTCTGAAGATATGAAAGAAGGAAAACAAGGATTAAGAACATGAACTGGGAGTCACTTCAGATGGACCTTCTGTGACCTTGAATTTGAAAGCTTGGAGAAAAAGAGGAGAGAAAAGGACACAGAAAAAGGAGAGGGGGTTGTTAAGCCTCTTTGTCCGCGTAAGGGAACGCTGCATGACTTCAAGAATATTAGCAGAGTTGACATACTTTTGATTTCCTAAGAAAGAAATAATGATGCATTATTTCTTTTCTTACAATCTGAGCCACATTATAGCACAGATTATGCCAACTATAATAACTCAGTTTGAGGTCAGATATTTATGTGAGACAACATTAAAAGGATCATTTAAGAGACAATTCTCAAAGAAGAGATCAACATGCATCTGTGCACTTGAGATATTATTTTCTCAGATTTGAGATGATATCGATAGTGAGGATTTTTTCCAGGCTCTTGTCCACCACTAATAAACTCAATATAAAATACGATTGCTTCCAGTCTAATAATACTGACTCACATAGCAATTGGTTACTAAAATATAATTTCTTTTATGGCTCCCTAACATTTTTGCAAAACTTTCAAAGTTTATATTACTCCAGATCATTTACTGATTAGAAGATTATAACTGCTGTTATTGATATGGTTACTCAACCACCCATATTCTTCCAGATTCTCGTTCCACTCATCTCCTTATCATCATCCCTCAGGAATTAGAGATTAAATTTCAGAATATCTTGTTAGATAAGATTACAAACATATACAGAAACCTTTACATGGTTTAACATGAATAACACTAACAGGAAAAGTCGTGGACAGCTGGCCTTCCAAGTGACTAACACATTTCCATTTCTCTGTAATTTTTTTTCTGGTAATGTATGTTTTATAGAAAGATAGTTGTTATTCACAGAATTGCAACTTGTGGATGGGATTGTAGGTTTGCAAACTTTGTAGTTTTTTCTTTCTTTCTTTTTCTTTTTTCCTGTTGGCTGCACCGTGCAGCTTGTGGGATGTCAGTTCCCGGACCAGGGATTAAACCAGGGCCACGGCAGTGAAAGTCCAGAATCCTAACCACTAGGCCACCAGGGAACTCCCGAACTTTGTGTTTCTTGATTTGCTGCTCTGATGAAGAAATACTTCTACTGATTGAGATAAGGGAAGGAGATCCCTGGAGAATCTGAAGAAGTTGCCATAAAAGTTCCTTAATTTAAAAATCACTGGTGCTAAACTGGGGGTGATTTTGCCCCACAGACGGCAACGGAAATACAGCGGACCCTTGAACAACGTGGGTTTGAACTGAGCAAGTCCACTTATACGTGGATTCTTTTTCAATAAATATGTGCTACGGTACTGTACGGTCCATAGGTGGTTGAAACCGCAGATGCATAACCGTGGATACCGAGGGCCAACTATAAAGTTATACATGGATTTTCAACTGCATGGGGCGGGGGTCAGCGGCCCTAAGCCCTGTGTTGTTCGAGGGTCAACTGAATTTGGAGACATTTTTGGTTGTCACAACTTATGGGGCAGATCGTGGGTAGAGGCCAGGAATGCTGCTAAACATCCCATAATGCACAGGACAGCTCCCCTCTGCAAAGAATCTTCCCCTTTTCTGCAAAAGTCAATAGGGCTGAGGTTCAGAAACCTTTTCTAACTTCGTCAGCCTCTCATTCTTGGTTGGCTGGATGGCGCTCAGAGCTCCTGAAGATTCATACGTAATTGTGTCCACAAACAAATAAATGTGGGAGCCACAAGAAAGGCACACCATACAGAGAGTTCTTAACAAAGGTACTAAGTAAAGAGAGAGAAATCAAATAGGATTTAAGTTTGCTTTTCAAGGATGGGTGATTAGCTAACAGGAAATAGACCACATGTTCATTGTGGGACAAAATCAACACCTCAAAATGCAGTTGGAAGAAACCAGCAGTTCACAACCTAGGAAGACTGAGCAGAAAAAAAGAACAGTCTAAGCATCCCAGTTAAAACAATCTTTTGACTGTAGCAAGAAAAGGCTACGAAACCCAGCGGGTGAGTAAACTTCTTTGAATCGTATCCATCAGAACTCTTGTACTGCAGGGGAAGAAAAAGAGAAGAGATATTTTTTCCTGTTACTTCCTATGACTTTTTGGTGATCACTTCCCCTAGCCAACACCAAGTGAGCTTTTTCTTGATTATGCGCCAACTTTTTGTCATAAGATTATTCTCTGAGAATTGTCAAATGACAGACATTTCTTTTCAAGAATTAATGAAAAACTTTTCTATTACTCATTATACTGCTGTCAAAATTGAGACCAGTGAGAGCAATGAAAGGAGGAATTCTGAAGGCAAGAACATTGTCAGTTCACAGTCGGGAATTCTGGCAAGGAACCCAAATCCTATCAACACAGGAGCTACATTTTTCATTCTTTAATTATTTCTCATGGCTACTTCCAGAAAATGTAGACCGTTCACACCTTGATGAAGAGGGTGAAAAGACAATGCAGCTTCTGAAATCTTTATTCTGGTCGCCTCCCGGGGTATAAATTTCTTTAGACACCTCTGTAAAATTCTGTTGGACATGGAAATGGTTCCAAACTGATAAAAATGAATAAAAATTACCTGATTGACAGGGCTCTTCCCTTTCTTGTCTTGGCACAAAAGACAAAACTGCCTTAAGCAGTGACTATTGTTTAGAATTCACAAGGGTAATTGATGGTGATAAAATAAATGACTGAGGTCTCCTATTGTCATGTAGAATTTATTAGGATTTGTCACCATGATATGATGATATTGTCATGCTTTGATTGTGACAAATGCAACAGTCAGATTTTATAAACTGTAGCGTTTGAGACACTGCTCGCATGATTATCAAAATAATCCAGGTATTTCAGCTGCATTCTGTCAACATCTGTTCAAGAAGTTTGCAGGAAGAGGAAGACAAAGCAAGGACTATACCATCACACAGGATAAAGGCTTTAAGCCATAGAAGACCCAAGAAAGATTTAATAACGCAAGAAGCTTTTTATTCTTTCTTTACTATAACTCCCAGTCCAACAGCATTGAGCTCAATAGCAGAACATGTGACTCAACAGATTTAGGGGTCTGGACCCATAAAAGTTCAAAGTATAGCTGATTATCCTAGTGAGCATTCAACTTCACTGGGGCATATTCTCCTAAAAATAGCACACAGGTATAACTTTCCTCCTTAATGCTTTTATTAATGCAGGATCACATAACTATATCTTGGGAGTCTTCAGACACTAAGTTAATTCACACGTTTGATTCTCTGGGGACAACAGAGAACTTGATTACGGAATGTCCTGTCTTCCCCCCACCCGCCAGGTGCATCCACGTCCCTGACTTCCTCCTGAGCTGACCCTCTATGGGGAAAGTCCATCCTTCATCTCTGCCTCGTGAACTCCATTTCATCCTTCCAGAAATGGCACAAGACATTCTGTTGACTGATGCTTTGCTCTGCGCCAGGGGCTGTGCTGGGAGCTTTACAAACATTATTGCATTTTACTCTCAAGTGCTCAGCCCGAGAGAGAGAGAGAGAGAGAGAGAGAGAGAGAGAGAGAGAGAAGGAAAGAGAGAGAGAGAGAGAGAGATAGCTACAGAGAGAGAGAGACAGAGAGAGAGCGCTACAGAGAGAGAGAGACAGCCCTACAGCAACTCCTTCCCCCTCCCTGGGTGCCGGCCCCACTAAGTCACCTTGCCCCAGCAGGTCCCAGCTAATGACCGCACGGCATGCCAGACGTCAGATGGGAAAGAGCCAAGTGTGACCCAGTGGGGAGGGGGAGGGGGAACATCCCAGAAGACGTTCGGGCTGACAGGATGTGCAGGTGAGTCTCTACTAAAGGTTGAATAGACGAGTCACATGAAGAAGGTGGTGGAGGAGATAAAGGTTTGAAATGACTGGTGTGGGAGATGGGGAGGACGACATGAGGATGGTCACCAGCGATCCAGGGATGACATGGGGGTACCTAGACCGGGAGGAGAGATTGCCCTGCACTGAGGGCGGCAGAGGGAGAGTGCAGAGGGCGGGGTTGATCCTGAGTCAGGGCTTTTCTGGACATCGGGGTAGATCACTAGGGAAGGAGGAAGACCCTGAGAGCTCTGACAGCCTGGGAAATCACGGAAGGGAGGTGGGGACATACATGGGTGGCTTCCAGGTAGGTGGTCCTTTGGTCCCTGTTTCTGGCCAGCAGTCCCGATATTTTCCATTGCGTACCTGCCCTTTTCCCATCCTCAGTCTTTGTGGTTTGGTGGAGTCAACTCCACCAGCGATGGGGTCTTGGTCTTCCTCAGGCCAGTGTGACCAAGGCGCTTCCTCCCTTCCCCTGCCTGGGGGATGTGGTATCACAGTGTGAGGCCGGCAAGAGGGGCATCTGCATTTGCCATCTGCCACCACACGGGGCGCACATGAGCTGCCCGAGGGGATGCTACGGAGAGAATGAAGACAGAGCCGATTCCCCCAAAGGGACACTGGCCAGGTGAGAGAACCCATCCCTGTGGTATCATATAATGGCATCTAAACCTGCCTGAAGTGTGTTTCCTCCTCTGCTCCTTTCACAATGGGAGGATCTACTGCTGTGTTCTGGTTCCCCCTCCACCATTGTTTGTGGGGTGAGATGGGTTGGTTAACTTATCTTCTGGCCAAAGGTTGATGGGCCATGTGGGGCTACATGCACACCTGACTTGGGGCACGTTCCCCAGGCTAGTCAGGCAGGTACCCACCCTCCTGGGCTCTGTGATTGGTCTTAAAGGGATGGGTGCCTCACTTAGGCTCTTCTTCCTTCCGTAGAGATGGTCACGGAGACTGGGAAAGAGAGTTCGCATAGTCTCAAAGGAGAGGGAACCTAGGACCACGTGACCCTGGCCCCCGCTAAATGCCATCCGTGCTTCCTGTGGACAGATGCAGATGGCTACTGAAGCCCACAAAGAGGAAAGCACAGACCGAGGGAGACTGCGCGAGCTGATGGACACCCTTTGTGCATAAGCTATTTTGAGTTGGTATTTCTGTTACTTGAAACAAACCAGACCAAATAATACTCTTGGGCTGAAGCAGTCGTGAAGTCCAGGGTGGAATGCAGAATTTAAGTGCCAGGAACGGAAAAAGGAGTTCCTTGGGGCTTAATCCTTGCCCTAGGAGATGGAACATGGGTTCCATGAGCTCCTAGGCAGCTCAGCAGTCTGGCCATGCATCACAATGGCAGGTACGATGATGCTGATGAAGATTCAGGCATAGATGCCTGTTTTCCAAATAAGAACTTTTCTCCTCTTTTATACGTGCTCATCCACAGACTTGAAAAAATGTTTCACACACAGATATGAAAATTCACTGAGTATGTGGTATCAGTACTGAAGCAACACAGCTCGGGTTCATTAATTAGAATTTTGAAAAAAATAATGATTTTTTTTTTCTAATAATGATCAGGATGGTACTGTTTTCCAAGGGACTAAATTCTATCAACTTTATCTTGAACCGAGGAATAAAAGGTATATTCTGAACACACATGTATCCCACCCCCAGCTTTATATAAAATTAAGGTAAACTTCTCTTGATAAAACAGTTCATCTTTTGTTCACAATCTCCAGAAGCAAATAAAATTAATGATGGCCAGTTAAGTGGCAGCTGTTCTTTCCTCTTTTTATTATTTGGGCCAATCAATTCTCTCCTGTATACATGAAGAAAACTGGGCTGTCTTGGTTTCACATGTATTACTAGACCTCACTCTAGCTTTGCTCATCTAATTTTATAGATGATATAGCATCTCTTAATCATAAGCATTTGGATTCTTTGGAACTTAATTAAAAGATTGCTTTGATTATGGAGGGATCAATTCTTTTCAATTTTATTGCAATAGTAGGCAAAGGACCTTTCCTCTTTGGTCATGACCAAATACCCGAGGATGCATTTGGACCTCTGAGCTCAGTCCCATCAGCTGCTTCGTGTGTATTTTCCCTTATGCACCCAAGAGGGATTTGTTTTAGTAATAGCATTATTGAGATATAATTCACATACCATAAAATTTGCCCCCTTGAACAGTTGTTTAGTATATTCATAGAGTTGTGGGAGGGATCTTTTTAAAAATACATGTCAGATCTTATCCCCCACCCCTCAAAGCTCTACAAGATTCATATGTTGTCCATCATTTTTCTCCCCAAATGTCCAGCAGATAATAGGTGTTCAATAAATATTTAGAGAAGAAATGTACCCATTATTTTAGAGGCAGGCTAAGCTCAGAGATCCACTAAATATGGAAACATTTGTGTTCTGGCAGAGGTATTATAAACCAGAATTTTATAAACAATAAAATGCTATAGGTTATCTTCTTTTCATGTGACAGTAAATAAATTGTATACGATGTAATGTGTATATGCTTTGTTCTTGAAAAAGAACACACTTCCTTTATCTAATTTCAGACTAGGACAGTTCAGAGAAGATGCTCAGACTGAACAGTGGGAGGGATTCTGTTGTACATTAAAGATTCTTGAGTGAGTGTCTCAGGCAGACAGGCAGAAACAAGTCAGCCAGTAATCGATCAAACATTTGTTTCCACAGGACTTTGCAAACGAGACTTACCAACTCATTGAAATACATAAGGCGCCCACAGAACGCCCTCAAACATTTTCTCTATGAGGGTTGCAGAATAACTGCTGAGGATAAAAATATGCACAGGCTAAATAACCCACCGACATAAGACTGAATATTTATTCTTAATATTGAATCGCCATGTGACTAAAACTAATTTTTGTTGTGCTTGATAATCCATATTTTGAAGAGCTCCCAGGATGTCAAAAGCATTCAGATGGAAGCAGGTCACCAGGAACATGTTTCAACAATGTTCTTAAAGGTTTCCATGCCGAATGCTGGAATGAACTCTCCATGGCTTACCCCTTCAAAGCGGAGACCATGTGTCGCCTTGACTTGCCATGATATCGTAAAAGCAAACTGAAACAGGTTCCTTCTTTAAAAATCCAGCTTTGTGAACTGAGGTGAATTCCATGTTCAGTGATAAGCAGCTTACAAGTGTCTCGTTACTACTCTTGGGAAAATAGCATAGTGACTACAAAAGTCCAATTTTATGGCTTGACCCAATAAATCACTTGAAAAATATGGTGAATTTAGAAGACTGGAAACAACTGAAAGGCCCATCGATAACAAGCTGGTCAGACAAACTAGGGTTGACCAACACACGGCATTCTGTACGGCCATTAAAGCCATGAGGTAGAAGCCTGTGGCTGGTAGGGAGGGGCTGCCCGCAGATAAGGGCACGAAGCCGATGCCGAAGGACCAGCACCAAGTGGTCACGTCCCAGCTCTGCCCTGCGTGAGCTGCATGACTCAGGAGAGCGACTCCCTCCGCTGTTTCCTCATCTAAAATGGGGGGATGGTAAGAGTTCCCACCTTGGAGGGTTGCTATGAGGTGTCTCAGTGAGAAGACACTTGTGCAGCACTTAGAATGGCACCTGACACACAGTAAACCTTGCAGAAGTATCTGCTACTATTCTTGACCCGTCATCATCGTTATCATCAGCAGTAGCACCATGTAGATACGTGACTGTGCGCATGGATTATCTCTGGAATGGATACAGGGCACTGGAAACCTGCCTCCCAGAGAAGGTTCTGGAGGGTCTGGGAGCAGGGGGTCAGAAGAAGATTTGCTAATTCACAAATCCCTTTTGTAGTGATAGAGTTTCTTTTTGCATTCGTTACTTAAAAAAAAAAAAAAAAAAGGCACTACAAGTTTTAAAAATAAAGAAATAGGGCCACTGAGAGAAGCAAATGTGTTTGAGATGCGTGCCCATGACTTTCATAATGACTCAACATAGTTGAAGGCTGGGGGCCATGCCTAGGCCGCTTTCGGCCCCGGAATAGCCAACTCCCTGGAACGGGACCCTGGGCCCCGTCACGAGCAGTTAGGCCCCTTCCGTGGCCGCTGCGTGACTGAGGGCACTGCTCTTGCCTTGGCCTCCCAGGCCTCCACCTCTGACCCCCTCCCTCGTCGTGCCGACTCTTGTCTGACTGTGCAAGGTGGCCTGGAACTCACGGGGCCATTTTCCTACTCAAAACCCTCCTCTACAACCCCTATCCCCCGGCGCCTGCTCCGAACTCGTGGACATGGCCTTGGAGGTCCTCTAGCTGGTCTGACCACACTCCGTCCGTCCAACCTGGTATGTCCTGATCTTTCGAAACAGGCCGGCTCAAGCCAGCCTCAGGGGTCTCCTGGGGCTCCCGCTCCTGCCATCTGGCGCTCAGCTATGGTTCCAGGCCACCTGCGTCCGAACGTCACTCTGCCACTGGCAGTTCTGGTGTCCACACCGGGCACGCGCCCTCGCCTTTCTGGTCCTCAGCCTCCCCAGGGGGACATAGGGATGACACCAGCACGGGCACCGCTGGCAGGAAGGAGAAGGGGCCTGTAGTATGCCGGCTCTGGGACAACCCCACAATGTGTTTCTCCTTCCTCTTGCCCCTCCCTTCTCCTTCCAACGCCTCTGGGTTTAAACCTGTGTTAACTCCGTGGGGAGATCACAGGACAGGGCTCTCCCCCGAGGAGTGAGCAGTTCAGTTCAGGGCCGCCTGACACCGCAGCACAGGATGAAGCCAGTGACACTGGGGCTCCGCAGGGAATTAGGGGGGAGAGATGGTCGGCTAAAGCCCTGGGGCTGTGAGGGGAGGTGTTACGTACAGTGGACACACAGCAGGTAAATCGAGGGCACGAGCAACCAGGAAAGGTGCAGGAGGAGAGAGACGGATACCCATCAGAGGCACTGAGCTGCCTGAGGAGCGCACCAATGCGAAACTCCAGCCCACAGTGGAAAGCAGTCCATTTCTCAAAAGCAGAGTGTGTGTTAGTGACACACTAGCAAACCGTCTACCAGTCACTCTGGCGTAACCACAGCTCGAAGGCTTGTGTAAACTGTACAAAAAGTCAGGTATGCTGGCCGAAGGTCACCCGATCCTTGAACATGTCACTGATTTAACTACTGACAGCTCACGAACCGCCCTGCTTTTCTGGCTAAAGTTCTCTTGCTGATGTTCCTTCAGGACGTCTGCATTATTGCCTTTGATGTGACCCCTAGATCCTCAGACGGCAATGACCGCAAAAGGATTTCACCCTTTTGTTTTCCCTTTTGCATTCTTGCTGTGCCATTTGCTGTGAAGAATGTCTGCTCACAGCTTGCTTCTTTGAAAAGGATTTGAATGATTAGAGAGAAGATGGTGAAACTCCCCAAATGATGCACTGATGTGTCCTGTCCAGATGTGTCTTCATGTGTCCTGCCAAGGATTCCAGTCTTCACTCCATGCCCCCAGTATTCGATAGAGCTGGGGAGATAAAGCTTGGCTCTACCCAATGAGAACAAGCTACAGCCTTTCCTGTAACTGTACAGCTCACTCCGAAGTTAAAAGAATTCCCATAAAGATTAAAAAACAAACTCCACGCAAGCAGCAGTCAGCTTGCGGAGGCTGAGCCATTTGTTTCGTAACTGGACCAAACTCGAAAGCTCTCATTTTCGCCTCTAACAAGATGTATTCCATCAGAACTTTCTACATAAATCACAGCTTGTGATAGACCTTTTGTTTCAGCCTCAAGAAACTGTTAGGCCTGAGTAACTCCAGGAAAAGGGCTTATCTTCCAAGACTATAAGTCTTCTCCTTCTACCGTAATGTGAAATGTATCACATCACTTCAAATGTTTCTTCTGACTCATCCTTTATTAATGATGCCTTTGGTTTTGACCATTCGGAATGTTGAACATATATCAAAAAACTAAAGGGCTTAATAGGTCAGGGAGGCAGCCTCGTCCCTTCCTGGAACCCAGCCAGGCTGCCAGGGTGACCCTGGCAGACGGCCAGAGGACACTGCCTGGGGCCAAAGAGAGAATTCCAGATTTTGAAAGATGATCCTTGAGAGGCTCCGAAAGGGGTTCCAGATCTGCATCCCCATCCACACCTTGAAGCTTCAGTCTTTGGAGCCACTTCCCTGGAACTTTTCATATATTGTGGTTTCTCCTGAAATCCCATGTGACAATTGAGATGTTTCTGTTTCCCTCCGTTCTCTTGGTGCTCAACTTTCAGACTCTGAGCTCAAGAACTGGGGATAGTAGCAAACAAACCCTTATACGTTAGAGAAGCTTAATTAATAAAATAATCAGAGTAAGTGAAAATATCTTTTACAATGGAGAAGGCTGAGTAAGATGAATGCACTTCTACAATAATGACTATTAAAAAGCTAAACTTTAGTTACCTAATGAACATCCTAAATGCATGTGATCTTTGAAAAAATGAATGAAAGTTTATCCAGCAGGGGGGCAAATGTTACTGAGAAAAAATAATCAGTCCCATAGGTTTCTATAGGAAGAAAAACACCCTAAATCTATGAAGCCATCAGAGAGAAATAGGAAAAGCTTATGTATTTGGCACATTTTTGATGCATATAAATTATGATATTTTCTAATGAGAAAAATGAGAAGCTTTTAATTGCGTGGAGACATAAGAAACTTTTTTTTGGTTTTATGTAATTCAGTCCCACCGAGCTGCCAGCAGTCACAGTGACGCTATTATGATATAATCATCAATCATCAACCACCAAAGCAAACACAGTTGTTGGCTATCTGTACATTTAAGGTGGCCATCGTCCGAGTTGGGACACCTTTGACAGTGAAAAGGGACACAGTTAGTAACCGTGACCTGACAACAGACACAGACCAGGCTGTACCAGGCAAACCTGGACACACAGACGCCCTAACGACGTCATCCGCCTAACTCCACATTTACCCACCGAGGTAGGTATTATCGTCCCCTTCTTACACACAGGAAAACACAGGCTCCTGCAAGGTCACCTAGCTAGTAAATGGAAGAGCTGGGCTTAGACCTGAGCCCACAGCACGGGCTCTTCCGGGCAGACTCACTGTGGCATCTTGGTGCTTTGGGTCTGTTAGAAGGGCCGAGGCAGAACAGAAGAGAAAACGCTCAGGCTCTGTGAAAGGGTCCAGGAATGGGTTCTGTGGGCAGTGGGGCATGAAGGCCACCAGGCAGTCGGGCTGCCTCGGTGGAGCCCTGGCGCATTCACCCCACTGCACTGGATCTGTGCCTGCTTTGTTTTCCTCTGTTCAAACAATACCCTCACGCGACACGTGACTGCACACAAAAGCCAACCTTAGGAACAAACCCTGCAAAGGGAGAAGGTACCGCTCAATCCCATTTTTCATGTGTCATTAGGATGAGCGTGGCAACTGCCAGGTGAGGATCTGTAGAGATGGCTGGGGGTTATGAATGACAGAGAGTAGTTTAGGTATTTGCGGTAACATTGACATCAATGCTTCCCATCAACTGCACGCTTGTTCCATGCCGGCCCTTGTGCCAGATGCTCTATAGACATCATATTCAATCTTGCCAATCCTGCAGGAAATGTTACCCCAAATATACAGGTGAGGAAGATGAGATGCAGAGGTTGCACGCAGTCAGTAACGGGGCCCAGATGTGGTAGCTGGTATGGAAGCCCCAGAACCCATGCACTTTCTTCCACTACTGTGCAACCCGCATGGCTTAGCCTCTTTGGGGTTGCCCTTGAATGAAAAAGTACAAAACCAAAAGCCAACCAACCCATGGCCTCAAGCCTTCCAAAGGATTTTTAACTCAAATGCCATGTTGTGATGACCCTGTACCTTTGAGCTCAGGGCCTGTGTGCCTTGTCCTCTGTGCCCTGCGTGGCCATCCCGGTGATTCCTTTGAGGAGCTGCTCAGACGGAACCGTCACCGTGGCAGCCACAGGACTGCGGTGCCCGTGCCATTCCTCCCTGGGGCACGCTGGAAGCCCTCGCTAATCTGGATGTATACTCATCTCTTTAGCTCTGTGAACCATGGATACCAATGGTCTTCTTTCTTTTTCTTAAGACTGGCAGAGCTATAAAACATCCATGTTTTACAGAGAAAAAGAATGTCCATAAATCCAACTATAAGTGTTACTACGATACTATATTTTAACAACTCAGAGAGGTCTGGTGAAAATCCTTACGGCTGCGTGGCCTTAGTCAAATATAGTCGCTTATGATAGAAAAAGACAAACCATCAAATCATCTTTTCTCATGTACCTTTGGGTTCTGTGAGACGATCAGTAAATTTTGGTGATGTCAGTTCAACTGTCAATTTAACAGGTTTGCCATGTTAATAAACTCCACCTATTAAAAAACATTTTTTGATAGACTCTTTTTTCTTTGCTAGTACCAGACAACTCTGGGTAATTGAAAAGTTTTTGTCAGTTTGTAGGGAAAATAGGAAATAGGTGTTTTGCTTTGAATTAGATAATCAATGGGCATTGACCTGGATCACATTTGTCAAAACTAGGCCACTGGGAATTGGAAATAAGGTGAACAATGGAGAGACAGGAGCTGGATAAATCTGGAATTCACCACGGTAATAAACAGCATGCTACCAGTGGGATGTGTCCGAACCTTGAAAGAGACCACGCCTGTCACGCCTGTGCTCGGGCCGTTAATGGGTCTCCTTTGGGAGACACTCGCAGAGTCAGTCAACTACTAGGGATCTTCCATCCTTCAGAGGAAACAGACTGTGTCTCTGTACGGCTACCTGAAATATGCCTGGAGTTCATGAACTCTAAAGAACTGGGTTCTTTTTGAGACTGTAACTGCAGTAGTAAATATTTATTGAGGACTTGCTAGTTCCAAGCACCTTACAACACTCTCTGAAGGTAAGTGGGATGCTAATGTCCTCGTCCAGCTAAGGAAACAGTGGCTGGGGGCATCAATCACCCCTCTAAGATCTCGCCCTGAATGAGGGCGCTGGGCCATGTTCATTACACCTGGACGGGACTGCCCGATAAAATGCAGGGCACCCAGTTAAGTTTGACTTTCAGACAAACGATGAATCTTTTTTTTTTTTTTCTTAGCATAAGTATGTCTCATGCAATATTTGAGACCTATTTATATAAAAGATTATTCTTTATCTGAAGTTCAAGTTTAAGTGGGTGTCCATATTTGTATTTGTTAAACCTGGCAGCCCTTAGTATCTTCCCTTCCTCCATTATGCTAAGGACTGGTCCAAAGTTATGAATGTTTCACCTATAAAACAACTGGCTTTGAAAGCCTCACCCGGCCCGAGCAGTCAGGAAGGACACGAATGACTGTCACGTGTTAGGGGGCCGCTCCTTCCCAGAGGCAAGTCTGGCAGCATCCGCTCCTGAGACCATCCTGAGGCTCTTGCCCCGGGGCACCTGCTGGTTCGTGGGTGAGACTTCCTGTGATCAGTGCCTCAAGGCAGGGAAAGCAGCAGCCCTGATCAAGCATCTCTAGCAGGCCACTGAGGCCCAGAGGCTTCGGGAACACATTCTGATGCCACCCCTTTATGCAATGAAACATAGGCCGTCCACGTCCCTGGAGCACGGACTCACAGAGCCCCGCGGAAAGCAATCTGGCAAAACACATCCAGAACCTTTTTGGCCCAAGCCCCACCGTACAACCTGCGACTCTTGTCTCAAGGGAACAGCGTGCTGGCCTCCAGGGTGTGTGTAACAACGATGCCCATCCCAGTATAGCTTATATTATAAAAATTACACACGCCCAGATGCCTAGTCACAGAGGAATGGCTTAAAGAGATGGCAAACGCACTCCATGAACTAGTCCTCAGGCACTAAAGAATACGGTTTGGAGGTCTATGCAGCAACATACATATGGTATATTTAAAAAAAAAGAAGGATGCAAGTCATGTTGACATTATGATGTAATATACACATATATAAACGTTCTGAAGGGGACATATAAAATAACAATTATTATGCTTGAGTTACTGCATTATGGGTGATTCTAATATGTGCCAGTTTCCGCTCTTTTTTATAATGCTAAAACATGTGGACAAGGTTAAAATACCTAAAATAAACTCTTCGCCATCTGTCTTTTCTCTTCCGCTTAAGGAAAACGAATCTGGCCGGCGAGCTGCTGCTCACCATTCACGTGCAACACAGAGGGGAGACAGAGAGGGGCCGCCACCTGCCATGGGGGAGCAGGAGGCAGGTGTGAAGTGCAAAGACCCGGCATCGAATCTCCCCTTTGCCCGGAAGACTAGATGGCCCTCATTCTCCCTAAAGAGCAAACGGGCTGAGCAGCATCTTTTCTCTCCTTGATGCCAATGTTGACCTCTGAATCACTGAACGTACGCAGACCCTCAGAACCAGAAAGGCAGACCGGGTCTCAAGAGGTCGTCTCATCCTGGGCCACCCAGAGGGCACCCACTGTCCATCAGAAGCCCCCTCTCCAGAGGGCTGTCTCCCGAGGTCCTCAGAGGCTGAGTTCAGCCTCTTCTGAGCTGTGATGCTGGCCGCCTGGCACATGCCAACATAGGTATTACATGAAATCATGTTATTCTCTACACAAGGTAGGGGGTGGGCAACACTCCGTCATAGGGACAGGTCATCGGCTCCGAGCCTCTGGGATTCCTGACTGCATATTCTGGCCTTCTGCATAACGCTTTTGGTTGCAGAGAGGATGCCAGGTAGGAAAATTTCGTCAGCACACCATTCTCCCTCCTAAAAAAGCATCGTGTCCAAGGCGTTTTGCCTCTGAGGTCTTACATGAAATTGAACTGGCAGGTTTCTAAGGCGTGGCTCTGCTCCCAGCTGTGTGTCCTTGGGTTAATCCCTTAGCCTCACGGTGAGTCAGTTTCCTCATCTGAAAATGAGCTGCTTAATCCCATCTGTTGGAGGAGAGCTGAGCACAGCCCTGGCTCATAGTTAAGTGCTCAGCACACAGGCTTACGACGTCTCTTCTCACAAAGAGCTGTGCCCGGGTCCCAGCAGCCACAGAACAGGCTGGTGTCTGACCAACCCACCGACGGCGGATGCTTCAGTGGGTCTGACCAGCACGTTGATCCAGACGCTCGCCTAAAGCTTCCATTCTGCCCCTGCATTTCTGGGTGTTTTCTAACCATAAAGAAGCTAGGAATTGAGGTCAGGACTTCAAGTTTTCAGGAACGGTCGGTGATAGCAGAGATTGCTGAGAATCTGTAATTTCACACTTTCCTAGTGTGAGAAGCTACAGATATAAAGCATGCAGCCTTGCCGTCTGCGTGCACGCACTCTCCCATCCCAAGTTGCTCTGTGACTCTCCTTAGAGACTTGAGCCTTTATTCAATACACACTCTGATTTCTTGGGAAATTAGACTTGCAATAAGAAATTTTCCATCGTTTCACACAGAGCCAAGGAAGAAAAGCCTTTGTCAGCTGATCCACCATACTTACTAATTGTTGCTCCGTTCCCCGGAGATTCAGAAAGCGCAGCTCTGGCACACCTCCCGCAAATGCTTTATTCAAATAAAAAAACATTCTTCATTTTGCCTCTGCCAGTTTTTCTATCAATTTACCGTTTATAAGTTTTCACAAGCCCTTCCATTTAGATCTGGGGGGAGGTAGTTTGCCTATAATGTGCACAGTTCCGAATAACCTTGTACGATGTAATCCAGTAATTCTTGCTTCCTTAATAAGTCTAAAGTATAACGCTCTGACATAGATTCAAACTTGATTTCAAGGAAGATTTTTCTCACATTTCCTCTTCTGCCTGTCATACTCTTCTGTTCTTGCAGATCAGCTGAGGTTATCAGCCTTGGGAATGTGAATACTACTTGAGAATGGGTGATATTTCTCCATGGAAATCATTCTGCGGTCTGTCTTTGCCATACATATCACATGCAGGAAAATGGAGAACAGCTTTCCACTTTAAACGTCCTTGAATGTCTGAGCTGAGACTCTATTAGGTACGTATATACAATTTTTAAAAAGCCACGACTCGGGCTTCCCTGGTGGCACAGTGGTTGAGAATCTGCCTGCCAATGCAGGGGACACGGGTTCGAGCCCTGGTCTGGGAAGATCCCACATGCCGCGGAGCAACTAGGCCCGTGAGCCACAACTACTGAGCCTGCGCGTCTGGAGCCTGTGCTCCGCAACAAGAGAGGCCGCGACGGTGAGGGGCCCGCGCACCGCGATGAAGAGTGGCCCCCGCCTGCCACAACTAGAGAAAGCCCTCACGAAGAAACGAAGACCCAACACAGCCAAAAATAAATTAATTAATTAATTTAAAAAAAAAAAGCCACGACTCAAATCTGAGAGAGGACGGTACAAGCAAGCAGTGCTGGGAGAATTCCCTCGGCTGCACCGCAAGCGTGCACCCGGCACTGCGGGAAAAGCGGCCACGGGTTCCCTCCTCATCACTCTGCAGTGTAGGAGCGAGCTGACTACTGCAGAGCCACGCACACACGCGGGCCGCGGCCTTCAAGGAAACACCCCACGGCCTCTGGTCAAAATGACTAAGCCTGGGTGCGAGCACCGAAGTCTGGTGGGAGAGGAGAGCCGTGCGTGGGGTGAATGTGGCTGCTCTGGGTGTCATGGTAACAACTAGGGTGCCTGGGCCCTTGCTCCATACGAGGCCCAAAGCTGACGGTGGTACCACCGCTTCCTCCTAGAGCCCGCATTGCATCCTGTGGGGAGATGCTCCGTTCTGCTGACGACAAACCACTCCTCAGGGAGGCTGGCTGACAGTCTGGGGCCAGATGTGAACCCAGCACTGTGCCCTCAGAGGGGTACTCACGACCCCACCCCTGCTAAGGCTGTGGGCTCTGGACATCCGGGGTCCTGGGGGCTGGGGAGGGCACGGGGGCAGGCAGCTTCTGGGTGGGCCTCTGGGTGACCCCAGTGCCACGGTCCCCAGTTGTTGCCACACACAGAGAGGTCTGATACGAGACCGATGAGGGCAGCCCCGCCAGAGGGCCTGACTCGGGCCTCCCTCTTTGCTTCTTCCCCATCCCCCTGGGGGCTGGGGTCACCCCATGTTCAGATCCCCCCATTCTGTCACAGCCCCTTGCAGCTCCCAGCTGGGGCTGTGACAGAGGAGAACCCCAGGAAAGAGAAAAGCCCCGGGGGACACGTCTCCCACCTCCAGGCACCTCCTTGCACGGGGCCTCCTTCTTGCCTTTCTGGACCTGGGAGCCCGCGGTTTCTGGGGACCCAGCCCTATTCCCTGGGGCCCTTCTGGAGAGTGGACCCCGCAGACTCTCCCATAATACATGGCACTCCACGGCAGGCCCTGAGAACTGGCCCAGGCAGGAGAGGGAGGAACAGGAGTCAGGAGGATGGAAGGTGGGTCTTCCAGCTCTTAGGAAGGTTCTAGAATGGGGTGCCTGACGCAGTCACAAGGGAAGATCCCACGGGCATCTTCTCACACCACAGTCTCTAGCCCATCACCTTGGCCAGATTTCAACACATCACCCCCAGAGCTCCTCTGCTTCCTGCCTTCCCTGACCCACCTCGGCTCTAGACGGCCACGGCGCCATCATCGTGATGTCTTCTACCCCTCGCGTCTAATGTGAAAGTGGGCAGGGAGGGTCACGGGGGAGGGGGCCGGCCAGCCCAGCTGGGGGAGGGGAGCTTCCGGAGGTGTTCTGTAGCCCCTGGCCAGCTGGCCCTTGGAGGATCCCGGGCAGGCTGCTGCAGCAGGAGATAAGGGAGCAATTACGAGGGGGAAACTGGGCATCAGGGAAGCACCACATCCAATCCAGTCCCAGCCAGCCTCCCTCTCCACACAGATACGGATGACTTTTGTTTCAGGCACCTCCTGCCACCTGTGACTCAGGTTTGGGCACAAGAAGCAGCTCTTTAGAAAGGAAGCGCCCCAAGGGGAGGGAGGGGACATCTGATTCCACTCTTCCAACTGCTTTCAGGAGATGCTATCCTGGTCAGGGGGATGCTTCTCTGGGGATAAAGAAAGTTCCTAGCTTGGCCCAAGACCCCTGAAAATGGAGGATGAGAGCTGGTTGCATTTGTTAAAGCACGATTTACAAGTTATATGTCGCATTCTGAGGTTACAAAGCAAGGAGGCGGAGGTGAAATGATGAGAAAGGAACTATTTAAAAATATGTCACAGGCTCAGGGAACATGATCTGGCAGTCACAGAGTTTCAAAGCTGACTGATCTCTGCACAGTTTTCTAGTTAATTGTCCTTATTTTATAGGTGAGGAAACAAGTCCAGAGAGGTAAAGAAACATGTTCAAGATCACACAGCAACAGGGTGTAAGGTCAGGACAAGAACGCGCCTGACCCTCGTATTATCTTGCCTGATTATTTAGTTGGCTTTTACCTTTCAGCCGGGAGCCGGGCTTCTCCGAATAAGTGGGTGGAGACCTGCAGGTTTCACACACGGGGTACGGAAGCAAGCACACATTCAGGGTGCAAAACGATGGTGGCGGAGCCCCCTTCACAAAGCAGGCTGGTCTTATCTGCCAGTCTGATAACCAGCTGGGATTTCTGTACATTGTCAGCTTTCACCACCGAAAGGAGCAAGAGTCTTCCTACGAACCCCAGTGCACGGAAGTGAGGCCGGGAACCGTGCTCCTCTCTGAGCTTTCTGGAATTGCAGCTGGGAGTTTCCGGGGTCCCAGAGCGACCGTTCCAACAACCTTACAACAGGATGTAAGAGTCCACTGCCCAGGAACTCCAGCCTACCTCCCACATGGAACGAAGTTGGAGCTTTTCATAACTTTAACCGAAACAGGGATGTGGAGCGAAGTTCTCTCTGAAACCTGAAATGGGCAGCTGGGGCTCAGTCTGAGAACCCTCGGAGGCCAGCAGGGAGGCGCATCTCGCGGAGGACCCGCTGCAGACCTGGGCACCTGGCACACATAGTCCCTGCAAGCCAGGATCATGCTCTGTGTACGCGTGGCAGAGACGCACTAGAGATGACGGCTGGCCGTCGGAACGAAGCGCTCCATGTGATTCCCACGGGTCCCATGCTGTTCCTCAGCCCCTGGATGTCTGCCTGACCACATCTCTCTAGGACGGAATCAGGACCAAGTGGGGAGGATGGATGGATGAGTCCAGGGACACGAGCGGGAACGAAAGGAGGACAAAGGTGCACGTGGATGGGACTGGTGAGCGCTCTGCTTGCCTGGTGGGAGCTTCTGGGTGGAGAGGAAGACACTGCCCTGCAGCCATCCTGCCTGCTGACCAAATGGGTGGAGAGTCTGAGGGTCCCTCAAGCAGACTGACACACACTACATGGTGGAATCTGGTGGACCTGAGTTTGAATTCCAGCTCTGCCCCCCACTTACTGAGTGACCTTGGGCAAGACTTAGTTTCTGCATCTGTAAAATGGGATTAATAATCTTCCCCCCCCCCCAAGTTTGTTGTGAAGGTAAAATGAGAAAAAAACATGTAGGGTGCTTGGCATATAGTAAGTGCTCAGTAAATGAAAACAGTAGCCAACATTGATTGAAGGATTACTCTGGTACTTTCGCCAGGTGCCAGGATCCGGGATAACAAAGACTGACTTGGTTTCTGCCTCTAGAACTGACGGTCTAAAGAACTAGGGCTGGCTTTCAAACTGTACTAAATTCTTGGGTAGAAATATGAACACATCCTTTACTGGCTGAGGTGAACGAATTCCTGTTTTCTGCTCTCTTTGATGATATTTTTATAAAGATAAATGTTTCCTACTATCATCAGCATTATCACCATTACCACCATCACTACCACCTCCACCACCATTACTACCATCATCATTATCATACCATCACCTTCACCATCATCTTCGTCATCACCATCATCTTCACCAGCACCATCACCACCATTACGATTATCTTCATCATCATCTTCAAGCACATTATTAAGTAGGTACTACATACCAGGACCTTGGCTTAGCCCTTTGCATGGATTATCTCACTGACTTTCAAGTAAAGCACCCTTTGTAAGCAGCACCCTTACTGCTCTAAGCATGGGCCAGCAGCCTGTGTACCACCTGGGAGCTTGTCAGAAACACAAAATCTCAGGTCCCACCCTAGTCCTACTGACTCAGAATCTGCATTTTAACAATATCCCTAGTAATGTGCAGGCAAGTTCAAGTTTGAGAAGCACTGGTTCTTAGTGGCAATTATCTCTTGGCAAAAAGCGACTGGTTTGGAGAGAGTCTCCCATCATGCCTTCAGGCCCTTTCACTCTTCCTTCCCAGGGACCCCAATGACCAATCCCACTGACAACCTCACAAAGCTAAGAAAACAAAGGGGCACAACAACAAAAATCACAATACTTTTACGAGGCTGAAAGAGAGCTGGAAGCAGGGAGGAGGGTGAGAGGAAGAGTCCTGGACAGAGGGCTGGCAGCCCTGCAGAGCCCCACCCATCACACTTCTCTAAGGCCTGAGGTCCCTGGGGGAGGCGTGGGAGGGCGCCTTCCTGTGATGACACCCCTGCGTGAGGGCCTATGGTCTGGGAAGGGAGGAGCTTCCACAAGCCAGGAGAGGAAAAGCGGGCTGAGGACCACCCCAGACTCTCCCAGCACCCCCCTTGAAAGGCAGACGAAAGATGGTCGACTTGGGACAGCCTGCCAATGGACAACTTGGGGCCCCTGCTTG